>NC_137058.1:25994085-26642920 GCF_032717465.1 Coenobita brevimanus
TCAAAATGGAAGAAGAAGAGGAAGGGAAATAGGAGGAGAGTGGAGAAGAAGAGGAGTAGGGAAGGAAATGAGGAGTGGAAGAGGAAGAGGAAGAGAAAGAGGAAGAGGAAGAGGAAGAGGAAGAGAAAGAGGAAGAGGAAGGGGAAGAGAAAGAGAAAGAGGAAGAGGAAGAGGAAGGGGAAGAAGAAGAGGAAGAGGAAGAGGAAGAGGAAGGGGAAGAGGAAGAGGAAGGGGAAGAGGAAGAGGAAGGGGAAGAGGAAGAGGTGTTGGGAAGGAAATCAGGAAATATTTCAGTACTACCTAATGTTCTTTTTCACTTCTTGCTATTGGATCAGCCGGAGAGTTTGGTGGGTGGGGGAGAGCCTTCGTTGCTATCCTTGTCTTATTCTAGTAGTTTAGTCGCTTTCATAGCACGACTAGCCTACTGCAGTTATTCTCTCTCCTTATATTCTGATCTAATAATAACCTCAGAATATGACCTGACCTGACCTGACCTGACCTGATCTTCCCTGCCCTGACCTTCCCTGGCCTGACCTACCCTGACCTGACCTACCCCGACCTGACTTGACCTGACCTGACCTGATTTGACTTTAGTGTTGTAAGAGATGGGAGGGGAGGGGAGGGGGGTGGCTGTGTGTGTGTGTGTGTGAGTGTGTGTGTGTGTGTGTGTGTGTGTGTGTGTGTGTGTTGTCTCGGAAACTAATATACTCATTTAGTCTTCCTTCATGAGTGCTATTCCCTTTCTATCTATCTATCTATATATTCATCTATCTGTCTGTCTATCCATCCATCTATCTATCTATCCATCCATCCATCCATCTATCAATCAATCAGTCTATCTATCCATCTATCTATCTATTTATCTATCTATCTATCTATCTATCCACAGCCAGACGCCTTTATCCCGAAAGGGGTGGACGAAAACTGCCTTTCTGCCACCTGTCCTTCGCTGTCAGTCTGCCTTCTCCCCACCTCACATGCCTCTCTGCCTGATCCCTCTATCTCATCCTCCATCTTCCCCTCCCCCTCCCTCCCTTCCTCCACGTCACTCACATACACTCCTCTAGTCGACCTCTCTCTCTCTCTCTCTCTCTCTCTCTCTCTCTCTCTCTCTCTCTCTCTCTCTCTCTCTCTCAAGTCAAAGATTAAGGCTACAAGAATCAGACAAGGATAGCAGGTTATTTCGTGTAGAGACAGACAGACAGACAGACAGAGACAGAGAGAAAGAGACAGACATACGTACATACAGACAGGCAGACACACACACACACACACACACACACACACACACACACACACACACACACAAACCCACACACACACACACACACACACACACACACACACACACACACACACACACACACACACACACACACACACAGAGGGACAGAGAAAGATACAGACAGACAGACAGACAGACAAATTCCTCTTCCCCAAACCGCCAATTTTTCCTTAATTGAGATGACGTCAATTTTTTTCCCTTTTCAAATCACGATGCATATATTTTTTTTTTATTTTTTTTTTTAATTATTTTTTTTTTGACTCCTGGTGATGCCTTTATATATATTTTTCTTGGCTGGAATGATATATTGAATTTGGTTTCCATTTTCTGTATGTTTTTTTTTTGGGGGGAGGGGGGAGAGGGTGGTGTTTGTGTGGGGGTGTTTGTGTGTGGGGGGTGTTTGTGTGTATGTGTATGTGTGTGTAATGAAAGCACTAGTGTTATCATGCCGCTACGGGAAACACACACACACACACACACACACACACACACACACACACCTTGAAGTCTAGAGAGCAAGAAGTCAAGAAAGCACGAAGTCTAGAGAGCAAGAAAGAGAGCAAGAAGCCTAGAGAGCAAGTAGTCTAGAGAACAAGAAGTCTAGAGGGCAAGTCTAGAGAGCAAGAAGTCTAGAGAGCAAGAAGTCTAAAGAGCAAGAAAGAGAGCAAGTAGTCTAGAGAGCAAGAAGCCTAGAGAGCAAGAAGTCTAAAGAGCAAGAAAGAGAGCAAGTAGTCTAGAGAGCAAGTAGTCTAGAGAGCAAGAAGCCTAGAGAGCAAGAAGTCTAGAGAGCAAGAAGCCTAGAGAGCACGAAGCCTAGAGAGCAAGGAGTCTAGAGAGCAAGTAGTAGGAGTGGCTCACAAAGGAAGACACAAAAATAGAGGTACAATTGCCCTCAGAAAGTTGTAATGCATGGCAGTTGGAAGATGCCGCCACAGGAACAGCATTTTTCGTCCTCCTTCGCTGTCAACAACGTGTGTGTGAAGGAAAAATAAATAAATAACGAGGGGTCAGGTTGTTGTTGGTGGTGGTAGTGGTAGTGGTGCTTTTTAAACCTAGTCACTATAGCCGAGCAAACCAGTCGACCACATGCAAGGAACTGGTTGCGTGGGGCCGTCCTTCATGTACAGTTCAATATATACACCGTGTAGGGATCCGGTGCCCCCTATGGTAGACAGCGCCTCACAAGGGTCAGTTCAGGGCCCTTCCCACGGCGAAGTGCGGGAAATTATGAGGAGGTGTGACTTAATACCTGGCCTGAATTAATCTCCGTGACCTGAGCTACACTCCCACCTACATCCTGTCCCTCACCTATGACCTAACCTTCCATATTGACCTAACTCTCCCTAAATTAGTCAGTCTGCCCATGGATAAAGGATCTTAAATAAACTCTTAATCCATCAAACTTCACTAGACGAAAATTAGGGAGACTCGATCGGCTTTCAGTACAATGGTCATTCCAACTAAATTTCTATCTATCTATTTATTGCCAGACGCCTTACTCTCGTAAGGGGTGGTCACGAACAAGTCGCCTCCACGCCGCCCTGTCCCCCGCCATTTCACTGCCCTGCTCCCAGCTCACACCCCCCTCTCATATACCTCTCCACTCCATCCCTCCATCTCATCCTTGGCGTCCCCCTCCCGCTCCCCCCTTCCACCTCACTCACATACACTTTTTCCAAGTCTTCCGCCAACGTCTATATCACTAATAATGTTTTCCCACTTAGATAAAAGCAGATCTAATATATTATTACCTTTAGTTGGCCCCGAGATATATAAATAAAGGAATTTGAATTTGAATTATCTTGCACTACTTATAGAAATTCGTCTGACTCTGCATCCCTTATCAGACTTCGCCAGCCTATCCTTGGCATATTAAAACTCCCCTACGATAACTACTGAGATGGACTGTGCTGCTTTCTTTATCTCCTCCCAAAGAATTTACCTTCAGTGCTTAATTTTTTAGGTCTCTCTGTCGCTCCTAAGACTAAGGCCAAGGATGAGATGGAGGGATGGAGTGGAGAGGTACATGAGAGAGGGGGGTGTGACTTGGGAGCAGGGCAGTGAAATGGCGGGGGACAGGGCGACATGGAGGTGATTTGTTTGTGGCCACCGGTTACGGGATTAAGGCGTCTGGCAATAGATAGACACTTTCACTATCCGACAGACTCTAATAACTGCTTTACTGTAACAATATAATTAATCTCTTACGTAAATACCTCCCCCTCCCCCTTCTCTTCTCAAGCGGTTAGACTGGAAAATATTATACACCTGGATCTGAAATTCCGTCAAAAAAATCGAGTCTAAATTCATTCACGTTTCACCAATAACGTCATTATCTATTTGCTCCTTTTGTTCGTCTATTTTCCTACGTAATTTCCTACTGTTGGTACAAATCACTTGGAAATTATCGCTAGCATTGAAGTAATTACACTGGGAAGCACTTATTTCCCTATTCCTGATTGTAAATGGGTAACTAATCTCTCCTGCTATAACTATTTTCCACGCCATCATCGTCTGGTTGTATCGGGGGTGATGTAGTGGATTTATTAACATGAATGACTATTTTTCTCCTTTCACACTTTCCTATAATATTTCCACCCCAGATTTTCTATACTGCGTGGTGTTCCTTCTGACTTTTTCCTGCCGGTTTCCGCTCTAGGGCTTGGTGGGTGGGGGAGAGCCTTATTCTGTGTTATCCTTGTCTTATTCTAGTGTTTTAATCATTCTTGTAAGACCTGACTGACTGAATGACCCACTCTTGTTTTCCTCTCTTCTTATGTTCTTGTCTTTGCACATTTCGTTTTATCTAGCCAAACCTGATGTTAAAAATGAAT
Source organism: Coenobita brevimanus (assembly GCF_032717465.1). Classification (NCBI taxonomy): domain Eukaryota; kingdom Metazoa; phylum Arthropoda; class Malacostraca; order Decapoda; family Coenobitidae; genus Coenobita; species Coenobita brevimanus. Next base: position 25,998,205 of record NC_137058.1, read on the forward strand.
GTATGGATTTGCTGCAGCTTCCTATATATTTAAAACTTAACTAAAAAAAAAAAAAAAAACAGCTCCCTGTCTACTGAGAGAGAGAGAGAGAGAGAGAGAGTGTGTGTGTGTGTGAGTCCGTGTTTGCGTGCGTGCGTGTGCGTGTTTGCGTGCGTGCGTGTGTGTGTGTACCATACAGTGTTCACGTGAAGGCCAGACCCCGAGTGGTCACATTCTGACCTCACCTGAATAATCACTTGGGGGGGGTCATGACGGGTCGCGTCAGGTGATGTTAGGTCAGGGCACTCCTTCTTCTCTCCTTCACTCCTTCACTTCTTTTTCACTCCTTCTTCTTCACTCCTTCATCTTCATTCCTTCTTCGCTCCTTCACGCCTTTTCCACTCCTACGTCACATCTACTTCACCCCTTCATCTTCATTCCATCATTCCTACTCCACTCCTCTTTTTTCACTCCTTCTTCTTCAATCCTACTTCACTCTTCCTCCTTCACTCCTTCTTCTTCACCCCTTCTTCGTTGTCTTCATCTTCATTCCTTCTCCTTCATTCCTTCTTCACTCCTTCATTTTCATTCTTTCATCTTCACACCTTCTCCACTCCATATTCACTCCTTTTTCGCTCCACTCCTTTTTCACTCCTTCTTCTTCCTTCCTTCATCTTCACTCCTCCTTCATTCCTGGTTAATATATTGTTAATCACAGTTGAGGAGTTACATATATAAATTCTCCAACACTCAATTTACTCATAAGTTTGTATATACAGTACCTCCCATGATATTTTTAAAAGAAAATAAATCGCTAAGGAGGAGGTGCTAGGGAGTAAAATAGCGTAAGAAGTGAGGATAAATGCGTCTATAATCTGTTCACTTTAAATAGGCCGTCTTGAATGTTGGGGTATAGCAATAAATTAACGCTAGATTCTGATGCTAGTCACGAAGAAGTGGGGAATGAGAACCGTCGTGTTTTCTTCCTCTGACGCTAAACTACGGGAAGTCTGGGTGAAAAATGACGAACACCTCCGAAAGTTAAGGTGAATGAACTTTTGGCTATCCTTGTCTTATTCTAGTAGTTTAGTTACTCTTGTCGGAGGTACGTAGCGTGGATCAACCCGCTTACTCTTATGTTCTTGTACGTTACTCCTTGTTGCTCCTTTCCATATGGTTACCTTCTTTTTTTTATTATTATTATTATTATTATTATTTCCGAGACCAGATTTTCGCTCACCTGTTACTCGAGGGATTAATCAAGGCGATATCTAACCCTTTCAGTTTCAGAAATATCTCTGGAGCTGAATAAAATCGTCTGTAGCTAGCAAGACTTCAGAAAAAAAAAATCATCCAATAAAAAAAATCAAGATTGTGAGTCGACATAAAATTAAAAGAAAACAGTTACATTTGGATATCGACAATTTCGCTTTATTCAAAACTTTCGTTTGTTTGGTTTCTTTCCCTTGTTATGATCCTGTCAAAACACGTGTCCTGTGTGAGGCGTGGCTTGGTGACGTCACAGCATCCTGACCTGTGATTGGTCGGGGCTTAATGACGTCACAGCATCCCCGGCATGTCATTGGTCGGGTCAGCGAGTCCAGCCAATGGGAGGCTCAAGAACAGCCCCACCCACAGACCACCCCTGCAGACTGGGACATATAAGGCCGACCACTCATTTCCTCAGACATTCCCACTGCCTTAGCCTCCTGTGGTAGTACATCCCCCTGCTGGTCTGGTCTCCTGTAGCAGTTCAGTCTTACCCTTCTGACTTGGCTTCCTTCAGCAGTTATGGCTCCAGTTGCTAGCACATCCGCTGGTCTCCGGACCTGCCTGGGACGTGAAGAGAGGGAGAAATTGTCAGCTGCCTTCATCACCCTCAAGAAAATCCAAAAGATGAAGAAAGTCCAAGAGAGCCCGGACCTGCGCAAGCTGGTGCTGGTGACCAATACTTACGGCACGATCGAGTCACAGATGGAGGAGAGACCGCTGACGCTGTTGAAGCTGGAGGCGCAGAGGGCGACCAAGACACGACCCAAGAGACTACAGATCCCGATAGTTGACAACCTGAAGAGGCTACTGGAGAAGCAGGAGAGGGAAAGGAGGTTCCAGGAGCTGTGGGAACGGATACAACTGAAGAAGGCGAAGGAGAACAAGCCCGAGGAAGACAGAGAACAGAGGCAACTGCAGGAGGCGAAGGAGAACAAGGCCAAGAATGATGGGGAACGCAGCCTCGAGAAAGACACTTGTAGCAGAGGTTCTAAGGGCCAGGCCGCGGCTCCTATAGTGTTCGTCAGGAAGAGTAAGCCAGATCACCCTCTGAACCGCGAGCCCCCAGCACCATCGGCCAAGAAGAGACTGGTTGATGCCCGAAGGTGGTGAAGCCGCGGTGAAGAGGTCTCGTATCTTCGGTGGCACAGGAGGCTTCGTGGTACCTCTTACATGGCGATTTATTCTTCGTATTCCACATAAACACGACGACATCTCCAAGGCTTCATCGACCAAGATCCGCTGCGTGGAGAGCATGTTGGTGTGCAGTGAGGGACGTGAGGAGATCCACCGATGCCGTGAAGGTGGAGAGCGAGGTGGATGTTAAAGCCAGGTGAAGTGGAAGGCGCGAACTTGGTCGGGATGTGATTGACGGCGAAATGGCTGTCTATCGTATGCAGTATAAACACGATGTATATTTGTGTATACTGTATGTAAACCATTTTATATGTGTTTGGATATGTATACTTACCAAATAAAAAACAATAAAATGATACCTAGTGTTTGTTCTAACCTTTATAATTCATAGTTCTTACCTATTATCCCTGCCAGTGAGTGAGGCCTTCGTGGTAAGTTTGGTTTGATGGTTGAATTACATATCATTGTTTTTAGAATGAGTCAAAAAGTAAATCATATGAAAATAATACTAAAATTCGAGTTGAGAGAGAAAAACTGCCTTGACTTAATTCATATATCTCCAACGAACGAATATAAACATGTCGTATGCAGTCTTAGAAACGTCTTGAATAATAATAAAAATAATGATGACGATACTGGTAATAAAAATAATAATAATAATGATAATAGCAATAAAAAAAATGATAATAGTAATAAAAATAATAATAACAGAGACCTGGCTTAGATATATGAATGTTCGAAGATGTAAGGGAGCATTTAAAATATAACGTATTTTGAAAGAACACCTGTGAACATAAGACGAGATTAACCTGCATCCCACTTTACATGATACAAGTAGCAGCAGAGAAGAAAAGTCTGTCTATCTATTCACCCATCTATTTATACCCAGACGCCTTAATCCTGGAAGTGGTGGCCGCAAATAAATCGCCTTCACCTCACCCGGGTGCCCTGTCCCCAGATGACATCATCCCTCTCACATACCTCTCCATCTCATCCTCGGTTTTCCCCTCCCCTTCTCCCTCTCACACACACACACACACATTCATCTGTACCCTTATCAGTTCCTAAGTCCACTGCAGGCCCAAACAGTCATCGAAAAAGTATCCCCCAAATTTTAACATTCTACAGAGTGGCACAAATTGCCCTATAAATAAAATAGCTGATTGCTTTCTGGGGTTTTCGAAAAGAGGTCCATTTACTTAGAGGATGCCGCAAACCAGCATATATTCCAACCATGCCCACATCTCTTCGTTTCATTGATAAAGGCTCCAACATGTTTGTATGCGTCGGCCTTGGTCACTTAATGGCGGGTCTCCATGCTGCACGACCTCTGGGAGCCTCCCTATTCAGTCCCTTATCCCTGAGGTCACACTCAATTACCTCGTCCCAGGTCTTGCTCGGTCTGCCTGTCGCAACCCTGTCCCCGACGTTCACACTTCTCACTTTCTGCACCCATCTGTCATCGCCCATCCTCTCCATATGCCCAGAATATCTCAACATACCTCTCCTCATTACGACACCAATACACTCCAGTCACAGCCTCCCTCTTAACTCTCCCATAGTAAACCTAACCCCCCCAGGCCTTGCATTCAACGACGCACTGCACATCCACCTAATCATTGTCATTTCTGTACGTCTGAGCTTGCGAATATCCTCTTTCTTTACTGCCCAGGTCTCACTACCATACAGCACTACGCTCCTAACACATGCCGCATACAAAGATCCCATAGCACGGAGGGAGAGCCCTCTCAGTGTCAGGAGAGGCAACAGCTCCCTGAACTTTTTGCAACCACTCCTCACGTTTAGCTCCACCTCCAGCACATAACATGTCTCCCAAGTAACAAAACTTTTCCACACATTAAAGTGACTCACCAGCAAGATCAATCCCCTCAGGCTTGTCAATAATTAAATAAAAATCTATCTATATACCTAGGCTGCTTCCACCAAAGAAAGGGAGGTAGCCGAGACAGGACGACACACTCCCAATTTACTCATCCAAACACACACATTTATTCGTGCTTATTCTGAAATCTATCATATCCAGCTCTTACAATATGAGTACTGCTGACTGTTTGAGTGAAGTGTTTATTGTTGCAAAGGTATACAGAGTACATAATTATACAACAACAACAGGTGGTGGTGGGTCTTGCCACACACCTCCTTTTGACAATACTGTTTACGTATATTTGTTTTTAAATTAACTAATTAGGCCTAACTAATTTATTTTCAATTATATATCTGTCCAGAGTGTGCACTTTCAAGCAGGGGTATCTGGCTAAATCGGTCAAAATAATTTTCTCTAAAGTTATACCTATAAACTCTTGTTTTGGTCGTTTTCTTTGATGCAATTATTACATTCTCTCTTCTCAGCATTAAAGGGGTAACATAATAAAACAAGAAAAACTAGAATAATGTCGACAACACTAAGGTTCTTAAAACTCAGACTCTTGTAATGCACTCAGTTAAAAAAAAATCGTCTGTCGTTAGGTTCAGTGACATACTAGACAAGACGCATCAATGGCAGGGTTGATAGGGCAGTAACAATACCAGCCTCCTTCGATTTACTTTAGCCATACTGAACTCATCTCCTGTTAGCACCATTAGAATACCAGATTTGTTATGATCATGGGACGGCGACGGGAAACATAGGGTCTCTCTCTCTCTCTCTCTCTCTCTCTCTCTCTCTCTCTCTCTCTCTCATCATCATCATCATCATCATCATCATCCGGACCTCCTTTCCTACCCTAGGGCAGGGAGAGGAGTAGCAACGTCCAGACAGCCCAAATTGGCCCAGTCCAATGGGCCACGCTTCCATTCACTCAGTTTAAGCGCCCAGAATCCTGGATCTATCTGATACGCCAAAAACATTTACCACGTACTGTAGCTGCACATAAACGTTACGTATCCGATAGAGTCAATCCGGACGCTGTCACATTGAAAGGGGGTGCCAAATCCCTGATCATGCACTTCTCACAAAATTCATTCAGCCAGTTCTATCTCTTGTCAGTCCCATAGCCTCACCGACTTCCATACCTCTCTTCCTCATACACTCATCAACCATATCCCTCCACCTTCTCCTTGGCCTACCTCGCCTCCTTCCTCCAAATTCGCTCAGATATACTTTTTTCACCGCTCTACCGTTATCCACTCTCTCCACATGACCATACCACTTCAGTTTTTTTTTTTTTTTATGCGAGGAAGAAGGAACCAAAGGCCATGAGCCCGCAATAACAGTTCCCTCCAAGAGAAAAACAAAATACAAGAGAGAGCCAAATTCAATTCATCGATTCTGGTGTCCACAGACTTCCTCACTCCACATCTTTCACGGATCACATTATTTCGTATCCTATCAACCCCCTGTACTCCACATACAATCCTCATTAGTCCCATGTCCACTACTCTCACTCTTGATTTTTCATTTTCGTGCCACACCATAGTCTTACATCCTTATGTTAAAGCTGGCACTAACACTCCTCCATGTAAGCCTCGCGCAGCTGCAACACTCAAGCCTCTGTTTCTTATTAAGACCTTCATAGCACCAGCTACTTTTCTTTCTTGTGTCACTCCACTTTCCACTTCTTTTGCACATTTTCCTCTCTTTTCTATCACTGTACCCAGGTATTTGAACTCTCTCGCCAATGCCAGTCTCTCTCCATTCACTGTAACATCACACTGGGAGTCACCTTCTCTCTCAATAACCATTACTTTATTCTTTTCTACATTTACTCTCAAGGCACGATGCTTACAGACATCAAGAAAAGTCTGTACAAGTCTACCAAGTTCTTGTCCGGTATTTGCAAGTAGTACTGCATCATCAGCATGTAACAGATTTAATATATTCCATCTATCACCATTCATTAGCAACGCCATCCCCCTCTCCATTACTCCTGTGTTTACTTTTCTCATCACCCCATCCATATATATATTGACCAACCATGGGGACATCACACAACCTTGACGCACGCCCACACCGATCGTGAACCATCCACTTAGATGCCCATTAACCCTTACACATGCTTCACTACCATCATAAAAACTCTTGACGACACCTAGCAGCTTACCATCTACACCGTACATGCGCAAAACCTTCCACAATCCTTCTCTGTCTACTTTGTCGTATGCTTTTTCCAGATCCATGAATGCCATAAACACCTTACAGTCCCTCTCACAAGCCTTCTTCACTGTCTGTCTCACTGCAAATATTTGAGAGAGCAGAGCCACTGTAAACATGATTGGGTTGGGGGTGTGCAGAGAAGGAATGCAGTGCCAGGAAATGTGACACTCGCACAGGTGAAGAGCGCTGTAAAGCGATTGGAAAATGGGAAAACAGCTGGGATTGATAAGGTGTATGCAGAGGTGATTAAATGTAGTGGAGAGAGTGGAATGAAGTGATTGTTGGAGATGTGTAAGAAGGCATTGGATGAGTGAAACTGTGTCAGCAGAGAGGAAAAAGATTGTGATTGTACCCCTGTACAAAAATAAAGGTAAGCGAAGTGAGTGCAAGAAGTACTGTGGCATAATTTTATTGAGTGTGGTAGGGACGGTATATGGAAGAATTATTATAGAGAAAGTAAGAGAGATGTCAGAAGTCCTAGTGAGTGATGAACAGGGTGGCTTTAGGAATGGCAGAGGATGTGTGGATCAAACAATAATAATAACAATAATAATAATAATAAAAATAATAATAATAATAATAATAATAATAATAATAATAATAATAACAATAATGAAGATGATGATGATTATTGATGATGATGATGATGATGATAATAATAATGATAATAATAATAATAATAATAATAATAATAATAATAATAATAATAATAATAATGCACTAAAGAGGCTAAAAATTACGGAAGTACACTCTCTCTCTCTCTCTCTCTCTCTCTCTCTCTCTCTCTCTAGAATCCAGTAGGCATCCAATTTCCTCTAACCCTTACCCTACCCTACAAACACTGTACATAGGCCTACTGTCAATTGGTATAGGCCTACCATTATAATATTTAGGCCTATTATTATTATTATTATATATAGGGCTATTATTATGTTTAGGCCTACTATTATTACACATAGGCAAAGTGTGTGTGTGTGTGTGTGTGTGTGTGTGTGTGTGTGTGTGTGTGTGTGTGTGTGTGTGTGTGTGTGTGTGTGTGTGTGTGTGTTTGAAAGTGTCTTAAGTGACGGTGTTGGTATGTGAGAATGTGTAGGTTTTTATGACTGTGTGTGTGTGTGTGTGTGTGTGTGTGTGTGTGTGTGTGTGTGTGTGTGTGTGTGTGTGTGTGCGTGTGTGTGTGTGTGTGTGTCAACGTGGCCACAGCACCACACAGCACACCTGGCCCAGTACAGCACAATAAGCACATTCCTGGTGACAAATAGTGCTGTCAAATAGGGCAGTACAGGGAAGGTTTCATTTGTCGCACGCATGTACTTAATATTCATAGGAACTCAGAGGTATTGCTACAAAGAGATCGTCTGTGTAATGAGCTGTCTCTATGCTGTACCTCTCTCTCTCTCTCTCTCTCTCTCTCTCTCTCTCTCTCTCTCTCTGTGGCATCTACGTGTAATAATCCATATATATTCTAGCCATCCATGTCTCCTTAACACCGCTCCATACAGATTTATTTTTTCCTAACACCTTATTTTGTCTAACTCATTTTTGTACTTCTCCCATGCACAGAGTAATACTAATAAACAATACTGCATCATTTGTACACAAGAGAGCAAGTACTTCTAACCTTCATTACTCTCTCTCTCTCTCTCTCTCTCTCTCTCTCTCTCTCTCTGCGTTACTTAAATCTTTCAACTATACCCATCCTCTTCACAAATAACGTATATTATTATATTAACCACCGTATCAAAAAAATCGCTAAAGAAGAGGCGTTAGGGAGTCTATTTTCCCCCATAAGGTTGAGAACTGGACCCACGAGTACATAAATTTTCCACTCAAACTTAACCCTAGAATAACCTCCTCAAGTTTCCCAAAAATTTCGCAGGACAGCCATAGGGACATCACACATCCACTCACTTGATGTAGCGCTGCCTGCTTCTTCATTCATGTCCATTATTCGCTTTCGGTGTCTGCCCTCATACCTTCCTATTTTTCCCATCCTTCTCGCTATTTGCTACTCTTCTTTCCACTTCAGGTGACTCTACATCGGTGACAAGCCTAATGGTTTCCCCTAACTCAGGAAACCATCGACAACGCTGGGTGGTAGCCATATAGCCAAATAGTGGGATGTGGAGTTTTTTTTTTTTTTTTATGTCCGACTCTGGCCATAGGCTTCACAGCCTGTTCTCAAGGCCCAGTAGTCCTCCTACACACCCTACACCTTTCTACATGCCTACCATGGTGACCTTGTTAAATGGGTGGAGACGCAAATGCGGCGTCCACCCAGGAACTAAACTTGGACACTAATCTCCGCGCTTTGCTGTAGAGAGGTACTCTCGGCCGCATTGGAACATCGGTTCCCTGGAGGGGATGGCCCTCCGGGGGCGGTTGTTTGCCTGCGGCTGATGACTTTGTTCAGCCAGACAGACCGGAGCTGATCAACAACAACTGCTGGTACTATAACTAATATAATAATAACTATAATGATAATAATAATAATAATAGTAACAATTAATAATAATAATAATAATAATAACAAATAATAATAATAACTATAATGATAATAATAATAATAATAGTAACAATTAATAATAATAATAATAATAATAATAATAATAGTTTGAGTAATAATAACTATAATAATAGTACTCATACTAAATCAAAATCAAAACAATAATAACCATAATAATAATAACTATAATACTAATACTCATACTACTTAAAGATAATAATAATAATAAAATTTCCCTCACCATATTCCTTCTCTGCACACCACCACACCAATCTTGTTTCCTTCTGCTCTGGCCTCACCCCCATTGCTTTGCACTCCTCCACTCATACCTCACACTTGCACACTTCACCCTAATGTCTATATCTTTGAACCTCTTTCATTATATAAATAGATAGATAGATAGACAGATAATTAGATAGGTACATAGATAGATAGGTAAATACATAAACAATTAAAATATGTGTACAAATTACTTTTTTTTTAACCGAAGGAAATTTTACTCTCTCTCTCTCTCTCTCTCTCTCTCTCTCTCGTACCCTCCACGTGGAAATAAGATGCAACTCGACACACACACACACACGTGGCCCGTCACTCACACAGGTAAAACAATTGCCGCCTTTCACCTTTTCATCAGTCCACCCCCCCGCGCGCGCGTGCGTGTGTGTGTGTGTGTGTGTGTGTGTGTGTGTGTGTGTGTGTGTGTGTGTGTGTGTGTGTGTGTGTGTGTGTGTGTGTGTGTGTGTGTGTGTGTGTGTGTGTGTGTGTGTGTGTGTGTGTGTGTGTGTGTGTGTGTGTGAAATAGAGATAAAGAGAGAGAGAGAGAGTGCACAGGTGTAGCTCGACAAACTCGAACTCCACACAATACACCAAATAAAAACATTGCCAACACCAACACCCACTAACAGCCAATCTCTCTCCCTTCCTCTCAGTTGACAGCCTCATTAGATAGCACTACACCTAGAGCAAGGAGTGGGAAAGAAACTCCATATATATCTTTCCTTGTATCATGAATCTTTATAATAATTTTCCTAACATTACAACATCCTACCTCACATCGTTCTAAAGAAAATTCCTTCCCACGTACCCCCATGGCCACTGAATATACGTTACTTAGCTGCGATTATATTTACGACTGATTTCTTGTCGTAACTCTATTTTCCTCTTTCCTAGATGACCCACAGGCAGGTAAAGACTCGGCATTTGCTTACGTTCCCATTTATGCCAAACGGAGTAACTTTAGAGGTAATTTTTCACGCGCCTTTCGTCTTTTCAAGGAGCGTGTCTGATATTGGAAGATTTAAATTTTCTCGGTGTTGTATGGAGTGGTGATAGCTTTCGTTCATCCATCCAGCTACCCATCCAGTCATCCATTTATCCATCTACCTATCCATTCATCCATCCATTCATCCATTCATCCATCCATCCACCCATCCATCTACCCATGTACCCATCCATCCATCCATCCACCTATCCATCCATCCATTTACCTACCTACCCATCCATTCATCCATCCACCTATCCATCCATGTATCCACCATCCATTCATCCATTTTTTCCAGCCTCGCTATCCCCTGAGTGGCATTTATGTGAGCAATAAACCCCAGCCATCCCTCAGACGCAAACCCCTATAGGTCCAATCCACTGAATCGCTGATGTAAAATGATTGAAATGCTAACTTTTAATGAGGAAGCAAGAAAGAATAGATTATAAAAACACCACCATTTTCAACACAGTATTGTAATCATGAAAACTAATATTATATGCGAGTGAGAGTGATATGCAAGCTGAATGGAAACTATAGGGCTTTTTTTCGTTGTGCAACTTTTTTCACGGAGCTCAGTGGCAGAAAAAAACAAAACTACGACTACATTGTTAGTGGCTCCCTAGCATCTCTTCCTTAGCGATTTATTTTCCAGACTACCCATTAATATCTTCTTTTTTGCCTCTTGCATCTTTTTAATGCCGAGATAGATTGCATGAACGCGAGAATACAGTAACGGAGCAGGATCAAAAATAAACCGGTGAGGAAGAGGGGGTTTGTAAGCTTCCTATATACACGACAGTACCGCCCATGAGCACCGTAGCCAAGCGCACTGTAGTCTGTCCTCACGGTAACCTTTACGCTGTGCTAACCAAAACAAGACCAACTATCCCATGAAATTTCCTCTTTAAACGCAATGTACAATAGCGTGCAAAAGTTCGGTGGCACTCTCCCTGCTGGCTATAACAATGGAAGGCGTGACTGGAGCAATATTTATGTGACAGGAAGACAAAAGACAACGGGAAAGCAATTGATAAGGAGTATTACTTTCTGATATGTGGGGAAGAGTGATAAATGTGAATGGTAGGACACGGTGCTACAAGAGAAAGGCGGGGACTTAGCTGGTGAGGGTGTGGTGGTGTGAAGTGTGTGTGTGTGTGTGTGTGTGTGTGTGTGTGTGTGTGTGTGTGTGTGTGTGTGTCTGTGGAGGGGGAGGGGGAGGGGATGAGTGTGTGGGGGGGATGAATGTAAGTGTGGGTGAGTGGGGGGGGGTGGGAGTGAGTGAGTGTGTGTGTGTGTGTGTGTGTGTGTGTGTGTGTGTGTGTGTGTGTGTGTGTGTGTGTGTGTGTGTGAGATGAAAGGAGAGATAGATCGACATATAATTATACACGTACACAAACACGTAACTGATACATACAGACAGACAGACAGAAGACAAACAGACAAACAGGTAAATAAAGATCGATAGACAGGTATGGAGACAGATAGATACAGATAGATAAACAGACAGACAATTAAAGACAGGTAAACATAATTAAACATATAGATATTACCTGAATGCAAGTCGACGTTTGGAGGTATACATATGTCAGCTAAATATCTGTTCTATATATTTGATAATTTTTTGGATTTACTATTATTATTATTATTTTTATTATTATTATTATTATTATTATTATTATTATTACGTAAAAAAATGGTTGTTAGGTTCACTTCTGTTATCGTGTGGTGTGGTGTGGTGGTGTGGTGTGGTGCGGTGTGGTGATTACTTTTTTTTATTGCTGTGTAAAATGTGGAAGCCTAGAGTGTGTGTGTGTGTGTGTGTGTGTGTGTGTGTGTGTGTGATGGACTAGTATTTATGATTGTTTAGTTGCGTGTGATTGAAAAGGTACACACACACACACACACACACACACACACACACACACAGCCCGTACATCACTAAATATTATACACACATGACTGGATAAACCATACAGTAATTGCACGCATGATCACACACACACACACACACACACACACACACACACAGTAGCTAACACGCATCACTGTCACCGCCTCTACCACAGCTGTTCTTAATGATGACCATTTGTTCTACCACAGCTTTCACCACACCACACCACAGTCCCTTCACCAAATCCTCACCACACCTCCACACCATGCACCCACTCCCACACCACATCAACACCACACTCTCACACTACACTCCCACACCACACACCTACATCACACCCACACCATGTTCTCACCACTCCTTACACCACACCCACACCACAGTCTCACCATTCCTCACACCACACCTCTATCACAAACCACCACACCACACCTCACCACACCACCACAATACCACCACACCACACCTCACGTTCACGGCCAACGAATAGAGAAATAAGAAGAGATTTGTTAAATAAACTCTTAGGGAGGTGAGGTGAGATGAGGTGAGGTGAGGTGAAGTGAGATGAGGTGAGGTGAGGTGAGGTGAGGTGAGGTGAAGTGAGATGAGGTGAGGTGAGATTAGTCATATGAGGCGGAAGTCCATCTAGGCAGGCCAGGTGAAGTAGGTGACACAGGTGGGCGTCCTCCCCCATGCCGATACATTCACTCTAATTATAGATAATATTGTTCCATTCAGGTGGTGTGTCCAGCCCTTATGTTTCCTTACATACCTGTCTGTCTATATATATAATATGCTCCAGTTCCTTATACACATATACACACATATCTATCTATTTTTTTATCTATCTGTCTATCTATATCTATATCTAATATCTATCTATCTATCTATCTGTCTATCTATATCTATATCTAATATCTATCTATCTATCTATCTATCTATCTATATCTATCTATCTATATCTATATCTATATCTATATCTATATATATATATATATATATATATATATATATATATATATATAACTGCAGTTCCATCCTATCATAAAAGAGTTGTCGGCATGATAAGGGCAAATACAGAGCAGGTGTGTTGATAGGGAAGTGTGAGGAACAAAGGTGTACAGCAAGGTAGAATTTGTTGATGATTTATGGTGTACAAGAAAAGGGAACTTTATGATTCACAATGTACTGATAAAAGATACCGCATGATTTATAATGGATGAAGACAGGGACGCCAAAGATTAACAAGGCGTGAATACAGTGGTCTTCATTTTTACACAGCACACATCAGCATGGACGCATACTTTCAGACTGTAATCTGTTTCAGGACGGCAAGCGAGGATTTCAATTTCCATGATAATCGTTCTTATGTACCGGTAACCAGGGTGCGAAATGCGAATAAGGGAGGAGGGGGGAAAGTTTGGCCCCCTCAGGTACAACCAAGACCCATGGAAATACATTACGTAGGAAACCCCACCGTAGGTCATGAAAAAACTCCCTTAAGTTACATTTCTTTATTTTTCTTACGAGGATCACATATATTTTACATGTATGAGAATGATCTTGGCGGTAGGTGGGGGCGACCATCCTCCACTCACTTGATGTAGTACTGCCTACTTCTTCCTTTACCTTTACCAACCTTTTTCTGTGTCTTCACTTCCTACTTTTTCCTTTCCTTCCTGTCTCTTGTTATTACTTTTCTTTCCACTTCAGGTAGCTCTACGCTAAGAGACGAACCCAGTGCTTTCCTGTAACCCACAAAACCATTTACAACGCTGGGTGGTAACTATATAGCCAAATAACGGGGAGATGTGGTGCCTACTATGGTGACCTTGTTAACTGGGTGGAGAGATACAAATGCAGCATCCATCCGGGAACGAAACCTATACACCCTTGCCCTGGCCTTGCTGTAGCGAGGTGATGTCAACCGCAAGGGAACATCGATTCACCCGCACGGGACGACCCTGCAGGAACGTCTGCTTGCCTGCCGTCGATGGGCCTGCTCGGTTAGATAGACCGGGATTAGTGAACAACATGTAGGCTATTGTCATGTAGGACGTGAATAAAAACATAACCTTTACTATCTTTACAGTCAGGAGATGCAACAGTTCACTCGCGGCCTGGTAACGAGGTTCATCCTATTGTGAAGAAGACTCAAGTGGCTAATTACATAACACTGTCCTAGAATATATCACTTGATTTCTAGCCGCCTCAGTTTCATTCTGTGGGGTGCTGGCTTTGGGGAAACACTATAATAGGCCCAAATTATTGAAGGTATTTTTTTATCGCATTTTCAGGAAAATTAGAAATATCCTTTGCAAAGTACTGGCGATTCAAGGAAGACTTTGAAGATGACACGCACCATACATAGTTCAAATCAGTCAATACATGGATAAAGAATTGTTTTTAAAAAGTCTGCTGAGGAAAGTGGGTGGTAGGGGTGGTGGTGGAGAGGGGCGAGTGTGGTGGTGGTGGTGGTGGTGGTGGGTAACAGTTGTGGTACTGGTGGTGGAGGTGGTGGGAGTGATTGTGGTGGTGGCGTGGCATGGCAGGTGTGCGGTACGGTGGCAGTACACCTGTCCACCTGTCATGGCTGGATTTATTGCACATTACCACGCCAGCTGGTTTACCCCCATTGCATTACACGAGTCTACTCCATCTCACTAGCCTCCTTGCTCGGGTCTCTGGCACTAAAGCAATGACTGGCCACATGTACACTCAGTAAGAAAAGTCCTCTGCAGTTCACAATTGTAGTTGGACCATGTAGCATCTGAGGCTCGAGGAATGAAGCCGTGGATAGTGGTAGTAGTAGTAATAGTAGTAGTATTTGTAGTAGTAGTAGTGCTCGAACCTCAGATGCTTCAGGTTTTAACTACAACTATGGGCTGTGCAGGACTTACGTTGTTGAGTGTAGAGTACATGCCAACATAACATACCCTAACACGAGGAACTACTCAGAAAGCATACCCTCAACAACGCCAGTATAACTGATCATTTATTTCTACATTCGGGTCCGGGTCTGCCTTAGAATCCAACCAGACGAGTCAATTATTCAGCGTTCTTAGTCTGCCTTGTTATGCACTCTCAAACAGCGCATACCTCCGGCCATGACATTAAAATATACGGTATAGTTCTGCATCCGGAACTGAATCCACCTCAAAATCTAATCAACTCTTCCTTGATCCACTGCCCATATGTCCACCAAATTTCATTGCAATCCAAGAACAAGTTTTTGATATATCTTGTACACAGACACGCACGGTGAACACATAACCTCCTCCAGTTTCGTTGACGGAGGTAATAACAGTGCTAAATCTACCTAGCAAAATCTGACCTGACCTGACCTAACCTAACCCAATTCAACCTAACTTATCCTAACCTAATCTGACAAAACCTAAATTATCCTAACTTAACCCCTCCTACCCTACCCCCTACCACATCACCTCCGCTCTCTCTCTCTCTCTCTCTCTCTCTCTCTCTCTCTCTCTCTCTCTCTCTCTCTCTCTCTCTCTCTTATAATATACAGGTTTACCCCTTTTCATTCACATCCTTGCTCTTGCCCTAAAGTTTAGCCTATGTTAAAGATATCTCCTCTGGATTCAACAGGGATGGGAGGTAAACACACACACACACACACACACACACACACACACACACACACACACACACACACACACACACACACACACACACACACACACACACACACACACACATTTTACAAACATATATGTACATAAATCATTTCGTAACACGTGATACATAGATATGCTGACATTCACGGATAAACACAAAAGACGAAATTTCAGTGGCTGTCGTCCGTAGTGTTAAATTGTTTCTTGCCAAATGTACACCGATTCTTTTTCAATCCAGTGTACAGTTGGCAGCGTATAAACCTGGTACAGCCTTAATGAGTGGCAGAGGTCTAGCACGAAATGAACGGATCTTGAATTTGGCTCTCTCTTTTCTTTTTCTTTCTTTTTTTTTTTCTTAGAGGGAACAGTCATGAGGGCTTCTGGTTTTTGGTTCCTTCTTCCTTGCATTAAAAAAAAAAAAATGGTGCACTTAACCTTGACTAAATCGCATGTTTGTTGGTGGCACTGACATGAATGAACGGAGGTGATAAATGTGAGTTGACATGACCAAGTGACAGTGAGACATGAACTTTGGCGATTGTAGCTACTCCCCTACTTCACACAGACGCTGTCCTAGGTTTATATGTCACCAGCTGTACATGAAGGAAAGACTGTCTGTAAGTGAAGAACGGAACCACCTGGTCACGAATTCCCAACACTGCAGCTGGTTTCATTCATTATTTTACTTTTTTTTACATTTACCTGGTTCAGATTTTCGTCTTTTTGCAACTTATTTCATTTATAATCAATGGAGGAAAAAGCCAATACTACGGCTCAAGATCCTTTCCGATGGCACTTCCTCGTGACTAGCATCATAGTCTAGTGTGAATCTACTTTTACAACCCAGCATTCCAGATGGAAAGATGAGTTTTAGGTCAGGTTTAGAGGGCTTGATATCCTTCTCACTGCACTTCTTCGTGACTAGCATCATGTTTTACTGTTAATCGACGTATTCAACTCAGCATTCAAGGTGGAGAGATGGCAATGTTGGGCCAGGTTAGAGTGAAGAGAGTATAGTCTGATCAGGGCAGCTCAATCTGTATGCTGTGGATGATATGTTGTTAGTATGCGATGTAGGGAAGACCCCAACACAGGCTTCTGCCTAGTGTTACCGACATACTCGTGTGTTATACCCTTGTGCCAGCCGGTGATACGTGTGTGGCCTCCCTAGATAAAAGAGGGTGGTGATAAAGGGAGGGTGGTGATAAAGGGAGGTGGTGATAAAGGGAGGTGTTGATAAAGGGAGGGTGGTGATAAAGGGTGGTGGTGATAAAGGGTAGTGGTGATAAAGAGAGATGGTGATAAAGGGAGGGTGGTGATAAAGGGAGGTAGTGATAAAGAGAGATGGTGATGATGGGAGGATGGTGATAAAGGGAGGTGGTGATACAAGGTGGTGATAAAGGGAGGTGGTGATAAAGGGAGGTGGTGATAAAGGATGGTGATAAAGGGAGGTAGTGATAAAGAGAGATGGTGATGATGGGAGGATGGTGATAAAGGGAGGTGGTGATACAAGGTGGTGATAAAGGGAGGTGGTGATAAAGGGAGGTGGTGATAAAGGGAGGTGGTGATAAAGGGAGGATGGTGATAAAGGGTGGTGATCAAGGGAGGGTGGTGATAAAGGGAGGTGGTGATAAAGGGAGGGTGTTGATAAAGGGTGGTGGTGATAAAGGGTGGTGGTGATAAAGGGTGGTGGTGATAAAGGGAGGGTGATGATAAAGGGTGGTGTTGATAAAGAGAGGTGGTGATAGAGGGAGGGTGGTGATAAAGGGTGGTGATAAAGGGAGGTAGTGATAAAGAGAGGTGGTGATGACGGGAGGATGGTGATAAAGGGAGGGTGGTGATACAAGGTGGTGATAAAGGGAGTGTGGTGATAAAGGGAGGATGGTGATAAAAGGAGGGTGATGATAAAGGGAGGGGTGGTGATAAAGGGAGGTGGTGATAAAGGGAGGGTGGTGGTAAAGGGAGAGGTGGTGATAAAGGGAGGGTGGTGGTAAAGGGAGGGTGGTGATAAAGGGTAATGGTGTAAGTGGCACAGGGGTGATGATAGCGGCTGTTCTTTCATCCAGGAACATAACACGGAAGAAAGAAAGGAACAGCATGATTAGGAGAAAGAGACACAAGGAACAAGGAACGTAAATAACAAGAAGACAAACATGAAAAGTGTATCCAAAAATTCAGCATTAAAAAAAGTGAGGAAACTGAGATAGAACACACACACACACACACACACACACACACACACACACACACACACCAGAAATAGCGTGATCAAAATGATAAAAATCTACACTAACCTGTAATAAAAAAAACAAAATGGTTGACACGCACCCTCGATGTTATATCAGAGAAAATATGTGAGGATGATGATAATAATTCTTTCACGTAAACCGAAAATAAACCCAAAGCCTGAGTGGTGGTGCAAGGCTTTTCACCTTTGTACTTTTTCTTTCCATGTTTCTGAATTATAACGCACTCCATCTTTTATCGAAGGAAGAAGAGGAGGAGGAGGAGGAGGAGGAGGAATACAAAGGAATACAAAGGAAAGCAAACAGCAACAGACCTGATGGTCTTTTCGAGGCTGCTTGTTACAGAGAAGACTATGACTACAAGATACAGTTCTGCATGCTGAGGGATAAGGTTAGTAAAATAAGAAGGCTCCCCCCGCCTCCAAACCCTCCATTAAAAACTGGCAGGAAAACGTGAGAAGGACCACCATGCAGCATGGAAAAACTGACTTGGGAATTTCATAGGAAGGACTGAAAAAGAAAAGTTACATTCTATATTACTTTATCTATAAGCTACCTGAAAGAAAAAGCAATAGAGTAAAATGAATAATCAAATAAATAAATAACTAATGCATGACACTGTGTACGGGTACGATGAGTTAACGGGACGTCTATAGACACAGTGTGGAAATTGCATTGTGCGGATGTTCAGGGGTGGTGCGGCAGCCTTGCCTGGCGCTTTTATGGTGGGCAGCAGTCGATCAGGCCCCAGCTACGTTCACTCCACTGTGACGAGGAACTTTCCCATGCGGGACAAGTACACAAGTTACAGTGACCCCTGGTACATTTAAAAAATGCTAGATGGTGGTCACTTAACTAACAGGGACCCTCAGTGATTCACAGCCCATCACAGTTCGAAAGTAAGAGTAGTGACCGTTAACTAAGGGCTATCTGTGCATATCCTAATCTGTGCTTATACTACTTTATTGGCATTTAGTAAACCGATAAATATATAATGACGTGTCGAGACGCTATGTAGTGATATCTTAAGTTTGCAGGGTATCTTTAGACAAGAGGGGAATGAACTTAAAAGTAGCTGATAAAAGTAAGTTATTCGGACAAAAACAGAGTCAGCTAAGGATTCTGGTGCAAGTACTCGTCTATTTTGTTTTTAAATGTCAAGGTATCTGAGGGTAATCTGTTCCAGATATTTACGACTCTGTTGAAGAAGAAGAATTTTGCTTCATGGGTTTGGAAACGCGTTCCCATAATTTTGAAGCCATTACTCCTGGTTTGACTCGACCGGTCTATTTCAAAATATTTATTCATGTCTAAGTTGTCATATCCCTTCATGATTTTGAAAACATCAGTAAGGTCACCATTTAACCTGCGTTTCGTTAAGATAAATAATTTAAGTTCTTCAAGGCGTTCCTCATATGGTTTGTTTCTCAGTAGTGGTATCATTTTTGTGATTCTTCGCTGTATTTTCTCTCATTTTTCTGTCTTTTTCTTTAGTACGGAGACCAGAATTGCACAATATACTCGAGATGGGAGCCCACTAGCGAGTTGTACAAGGCAAGTATGACTGATTTAAACTCGAAAGTTTTTCCAATGAAACCCACCAGCTTGTTTGCAATTTCAACCAACTTGGTGCACTGTTTACTTGGTTTTAGTTTATTTTGATATTGTCACACTAAGATCCTTTTCATTTTCTGTGCATGATAACTGGATAACGTTCATTTTGTAATTCACATGGACTTTGTTATTTCCACTATGAAGTACTTTGCATTTTTCTATGTTGAATTTCATTTGCTAATTTTCTGCCAAGCTTACCAAGGTATTAAAGTCATTTTGTAACTGTTGCCACTGTAACGTTGAAGTTCCTTTACTGTTTATTTTAATATCGACTCCAAACTTGGATGTTTTACCATTTAAACCCTCATTCATGTCGTTTATGCAGATAATAAAAAGAATCGGTCTATGTGCTGAGCCCTGGGGAACGCCACTAATCGCATTACGCCATGTGGATTCCTTTCCGTTTATCATAACTTGCTGTTTTCGGTCTGAAAACCAGCTTTGAAACCATTTTTGCCCATTTCATTTTATTCCACGGGCTTCTCTTTTACTAACGAGACGCTTGTGAGGACAGTGCCAAATGCTTGCTGAAAAACAAGGTAAACTATATTTACGGCTCTTAAGTCGACATATGATTTGTTAACATCATGGAAGGAGGTGGAGGAGGAGGAGAAGGAAAAGGAGAAAGAGGAAGAGGAGGAGGAGGAGGAGGAGGAGGAGGAGGAGGAAGAGGAGGAGGAGGAGAAGGAGGAAGAAGAGGACTGGAGGGGTTGAATCATAGCCTTCATTAACCCTCATCTAAACAAAATCGTCTGGATGCAGCAAGAACAACGCAGATAATACGTAGTCGGGGTGTACGGGTCTTGCAGGCCAAATAAATCGGTAAGGAAGAGGTTTTAAGAAATGAAAATAACGGAGAACAGACTCCAACGATACGAAAATTTAAGCCAGGTAAAATCAAGGTGAAATAGGAACAGTGTGCACCTGGAACTTTGGTGTACACGGCTGACACGTACATGACACTGACGCAGCCACTGATGTACGATGAAGAAAATTGTATACTGTGCATCACGCTTACACCTGTTGAGTCGAAGATGTGTATGTGTGAGTGTGTATGTGCGTGTGTGCGTATGTATGAATGTGTGTATGTATTTATGTATGTACAGTATGTGTGAGTGTGTATGTACTTGAGTGCTTGTGTATGAATGTGCGGATGTTTTTATGTATGCATGTATAACTGATGCTTGACACCTCTCTTCCTTGGTCAGGTACATACTGTATATGTA
The DNA here is from genome assembly GCF_032717465.1 of Coenobita brevimanus. Lineage (NCBI taxonomy): Eukaryota > Metazoa > Arthropoda > Malacostraca > Decapoda > Coenobitidae > Coenobita > Coenobita brevimanus. The sequence goes on from NC_137058.1 coordinate 26,019,086, forward strand.
TGTGTGTACTGTAAGTTCTGTGTAGGTATGAATGTGTGTGTGTGTGTGTGTGTGTGTGTGTGTGTGTGTGTGTGTGTGTGTGTGTGTGTGTGTGTGTGTGTGTGTGTGTGTGTGTGTGTGTGTGTGTTCTAAAAAAAAAAATAAGTTAATCTTTTGAGTGATCCTCAACTTATCCACCAAGTTTAATCCAAACCTAATCAATATTATTTTAGTTTCTTTACACACACACACACACACACACACACACACACACACACACACACACACACACACACACACGGGCCTAACTTTGATTTTGCTCTGCCACTTTGCTCTATGGCTAACTGTTTTAAATATCAATCACTTCATTCTTACCTTACCACAAGGCTTCCTCTAAGTTCAGGTCAAACTTTAACCTAGCCCTGTGAACTTGACCTTTGACATATTGTTCTAAAAAACAACAGATTTACTCAGTGGCTGAACCTCAACCCCTGCACCAAGTCTGACTAAAATCGGAATAAAAAAAAAAATAGTTATCTTGCACACACACAATCGTGCTGGTGTGCGCCGCTCAAAACGTAAACACCGCGTCTCTCGCTTCGCTGATCATGAGTGTGTATGACTCACACCAAAGTTAACCTACCGTACACATAAAAAAGAACATAAAAAAAGGCTACCCGGTACTTATACGTGAAAAGTATACAGAATACAACCAAAGTTTCCACGCCATTTGTACCCGGTGACTTGAGGGCGAGAAACACCTGCGTGGGGGCCCAGTTGGCGGTGAGTTGTATGCGCATGCGTGGAGGGGACGCCGCCCCCAGAGGCTGTACTCAAACGAGACACGGGCTGGGTTCAGTGTGTCCTGCGGCACTGCGGGAGGTAGTTGGGTTCTCTCTCTCTCTCTCTCTCTCTCTCTCTCTCTCTCTCTCTCCACCCATATCCTTGCTCTAACCTGACTTTCACCAGCCCTTTTTCCCTCTCTCTCTCTCTCTCTCTCTCTCTCTCCACCCATATCCTTGCTCTAACCTGACTTTCATCAGCCCTTTTTCCCTGTTTTTCCACCCACATTCTTCCTCTCCCTGACTCTCTCTCTCTCTCTCTCTCTCTCTCTCTCTCTCTCTCTCTCTCACCAGCCCCCCACCCCCCAGCTCAGCCCCCTACTACAAGAGTCCACCCCAGCACCATCACCACAGCCCTACCGACCCCCATCAACTCTCCACACTCCATACCCAAGCCAGTCGACGCCAAACCCAGCCAAGCCGCCTACTAAGATGGGTTTGTATTTCATGGTTTAGTCTTAGGGGCATCTGTAAAAGGGAGGACCATGAATTCGAATCCGCATAGTAGATGGAAAGCTATACAGAATGCTCCATATATTTTTATTTTTATTTTTTATTCAGGAAAAAAGGAACCCAAGGCTAGATGTCTGCAAATTGTTCCCTCCAAGTAAAAATAAAAACAAGCTGGAGAGCCAAATTAAAGATCCTCTCTCTCTAATTTTGTGTGCTCTGAGGACGGCTTAGGCTGCATTCTCGTCGGTTAAGCAAACTCCCTAACACCTTTCTCAAAGCGATTTATTTTGCTAATGATACGCCACTGTAATTTTCTGTGTTGCTCAAATCATTCCAGTATCGCCATTCTCTGCATAAGTAAGATACAAAAGGATATTAACCAGCCGGATCCAAAAATAAATTGTTGAGGAAAAGGTGCTAGGGACCTTCCATAACTGATGAGAAGACGAAATTTTGTTAGCGTTTCCAATAGTTACCCAGAATCATTTGTTTTTCTTACTATTATTATTATTATTATTATTATTAGTATTATTATTATCATTATTATTATTATTAGTAGTAGTAGTAGTCGTAGTAGTACTCGTATTATTACTTGCGTTTTGTGTTCATTTCGTGTGTTGTGGTGTGGATGTGGGTGTGATAGAAAGCTTTAGGAAAATACATTGATGTGGTTTGGCCATATAGAGAGGATGGGGAGCGAGAGACTAACGAGGAGAGTGTATATGAGTTAGGTGGAAGGGGAGGACAGGGAGGGGGAGACTGAGGATGTGATAGAGGGATGGTGTGGAGAGGTACATGAGAAAAGGGGATGTGAGCTGGGGGCAGGGAAGAGAAATCGCTGGGGGCAGAACATGGAGGCGATATGTTTGTGGCCACCCCTTACGGGATGAAGGCGTCTGACTATAGATAGACAGATAATTTATAATGTGGATTTTTATACGTTAATTAATGGTAAGAATAACTACAAAAATTTTCACAGCGTCAATTTTTTTTAATGTCTATTGATGGTGCAGACGATTAAAAATTTCGGAAAGAATCTTAATATACCTGTGCTCCTTAAACCATCAAACTGGGATGCGTAATTTATGGACAACCCTACATAAAACGCTGCTAGAGATGTACAGTTGGCAACACATAAACCTGGGACACTGTTTAGGAGAGGATCTGGCCACAGTTTCCGACGTTCATGCATCACCGTTACTTGGTCATTCTCTCTCTCTCTCTCTCTCTCTTTCTCTCTGCAGGATGGACTAGAGATAAAGGGATGTTATGCCCTATTTCCTTGTTCTTCCTCCACAAAAAAAGGATATAACAGACGATTTCTCTCAATTTTTCTTTTTTAGGAGAACTAAATGAGATCGGGGAGAGAGAGAGAGAGAGAGAGAGAGAGAGAGAGAGAGAGAGAGAGAGAGAGAACCTAAGGCTGAAAGTATGCAGAATTTTACCTTTGTTTTCTTGGTATAGGTTGGGCGGTTATAGACGCTTCCTAACACCTCTTCCTTAGCGATTTATTTTTAGATAGGGTGGTTGATATCCTCAGTACAGCAATCTCCATAAATCAAGACTTATCTAAGGACCCTGAATGGGGACAAAATAACACTGTCCTATTTAATGCCAGGAAAACCACATATAATTACAGTTAACTACTAGACAGATATTGTCTGTTTCCTATAATACCTTCAGTACTACTAATATTCCTGTCTCTAAAAGTATTGAAATTATCAGCGTTTCACTTAACAATGTTCTAAGTTGCACCTCGCACGTTAAATCAGTTACTAAAACCGCCTTATAGAAGCTTGGATTATTGTACAGAATCCGCAACTTCTTCACTGACGATCAGTTAGCTATCATTTACAGGTCATGTCCGCTCTCATCTCTAATACTGCTCACCTTTGTGGAGTGGATGTGGAGAGGTTGCACTAAAACAACTAGACAATATTCAGATTAAAGCTGTTGGAATTATTAATAACCGTACTAATACAAATAAACTACCTCCCCTACAAGTAAGAAGGAATGTTGCCTGCCTTGTATTCTACAGATAATTTTATGGCAAATGCTCAGATGAAGTTGCATCCATTGTGCCACCTCTCCATGCCTTCCCCTGTGCTACACGGGCATCTGGTAGCGCTCATGACTAGACTGACACACTACCATATTGCAGAACTTCCGTCTATCAGAATTCTTTCATTCCCCGAACTGCATCTCTTTGGAACTCGCTTTCCCAGATTAGTTTCCCCCAAAATTTCAACCTAGAGCAATTTAAGTCCAACTGTTAATTTTTTATGACGAGAAACCTGCATTATGGTGTATGGATTATTTTTATTTATTTTTCGTTCCTCTTCATCTTGTTAAAAAATTAGAAACCTTAGCTGATCATCCTAGCAATAGAAACCTCAGCTGATCACCCTAGAAAAAACTTAGTGTGATCATACTAGGAGGAAAAGTGTGATATCCTCGAAAAAGTATTACATCCAAAGAGAAAACAAGAATATGTAATCATCCTAGAAAAAAAAAAACTGAATATCCTACGGGGAAAAAATCGCCTGATCATCCTAGGAATAGAAAACTTAGCCTGACGATAAAAACGCGTGATCATACTAAGAGAAAGAAAATTTAGTATGCTGTGGTAAAAAGGGCTGACACATGTAAATATGCTACCGTGTACGGGATGATGTATAGCGTGGCTCTGAGTACACACACACACACACACACACACACACACACACACACACACACACACACACTCACAAACAACTCACTCCACAATGACGTTTCATGAATATGCAGATATCCACAAATAACACAAACACAATGCATCCCAAGCCTTTTCCTAACTACAGCCGATCAGGGGAGGATGGAGGGAGGGAGGACGAAAAGCAGATCAATTTATAAATATTAAATCTACCTCTCACTCTCATCTGAAGACGGGAAAAGGGGAAAATATGTGAGAATTCTCTATTTTCTCTTTTATTTTTTTCGTATCCTCCGTAAGCATCGCAAACACACATGGCCCACTGACAGACGCGTTTAAATAAGGGAGACTCAGTTTAAGGACTCAGGCACACACACACACACACACACACACACACACACACACACACACACACACACACACACACACACACACACACACACACACACACACACACACACACAGAGCAGCAGAAATAAATAGATAGGCAGGTGGATTGATAAAGGGAGATGGAAAGGTACATTCCACCCCGTGCTACGATACAGGTGGTCTTAGCACATCTGTACTCCAAGCACACACACATCGGTGCTATTGATTGTCACTGTGCCATTACGCTCACACACACACACACACACACACACACACACACACACACACACACACACACACAATTGTTCGTTGGATAGGCCATGTGAGTATCCAGTGTTAAAATACTGAATGTGTTGTGTTGTATTCTTAAAATTAAAAAAGGAGTTCATTATGTTATGTAATTTCTTTGATTTGACTCTTAATATTTCACATCAACGTCAGCTTCTATCTATCTCTTGCCAGACACCTTAATCCCGTAAGAGGTGGCAACAAACAAATCTTCTCCACGTCGTCCTGTCTCTGCTATTCGGCCGCCCTCCCTCCGACTCACACACTCCTCTCATGCATCCCTCCAACGCAACATCCTATGATACAACTGTCAGCTCGAGGCCCTAATCATCCACTCACTTGATGTGGAGTGGCCTGCTTTTTCCCTCACCACTATCATTCTTTTTCTGTTTCTCGCAACTTTCCTTTCATTTGTATTACCTTTCTTTCCAGCTCAGGTTACTACACTGAGTGGCAAGCCTAACTGTTTCCTGTAACCTAGGAAGCCATTTATAACGCTGGGTGGTAACCATATAGCCAAATAACGAGGTGATGCAGGGCCTACTATGGTACCCCAACTACCCTAGTGGAGAGACGCAATTGCGGCGTCCATCCAGGAACCGAAACTCCAGACCCTTCGCCACGCTTCGCTGTGGCGAGGAGCTGTTTGCCTTAAGGGAACATTGGTTCACAGGGCAGGAAGACCCTGCTGGGGAAATTATTTTCCTGCGGTTGATGGGTCTGCTTAGCCATAGACAAAAAGCAACAACAAAAAACAAAAACACAACAAAAACAAAAACTAAATAAAACAAACAAAAACAACAAAAACTCAACAACAGCAAACAAAAACAAAAACACAAAATACCACCACCACCACCACCACCACCAACAACAACAACAACAACAACAACCATGGGATAAAGGTTGCTCACAGTGACATTATACTCCTGTCACTCTTGTCAACCATTGTGTGTCTGTGATGAAAATACCCTCCCTGCCAGCAGCTGCATCATTTACGAAAAACATGTGTGCTGTTTCAGAAATACACTTCCATATCTAGGGCACATTTAGCAGGGGAATGTTCAGGTACAAACTCACCTGAGGGTATCTTGTGTTGAGGGGACGGCTCATTCTGCGGGTGTGGGCGTGGGTGCGGCAGTGGGAGTAGGGTGATGAATAAATGATGCAAGACTGACAACTGCTAACACTAAGGTGGCCCGCAACGCACGAGAAATCCCCCGGAGGAATGGACGAGTGCTATAGTAGTATAAGAAGCACCCTGTACTCGCACAGTCGTTTCCAAACACAAACACACACACACACACACACACACACACACACACACACACACACACACACACACACACCTGGCAGCAGTGACAGAGAGACAGAGGGAGATGAAAAGGTGCATTCCACCCCAGTATCTAGGATGCAGGTGCTCTTAGCACAACTGTACTCCAGGCACACACACATCAGTGCTATGATTGTCACTGTCATTACTCACACACACACACACACACACACACACACACACACACACACACACACACACACACACACACACACACACACACACATACATTCACACAAAAGACTGAATATTTATCAATACCCAGGTATATATTTTCACTGTATCGTCTTTCTTAGGAGTAATGCACTGGGTATATGTGTACGTATGTATACATATATATATATATATATATATATATATATATATATATATATATATATATATATATATATATATATATATGTGTGTGTGTGTGTGTGTGTGTATAACGGCCTTTGACAAAAATATCACTTGATTCATTCTCCTTAAAATCAGAACAGTAGATCTGTAATATTATAACTTTTAGAGTTTCGATGATGATGATGATCCACGAATGTCATTAACCCATTCAGCTTGAGCGGGTCTTTAGTCCTATAGTCTTGCTATCTGTAGACGGTTATACGCCGCTTAGGTGAAGTTTTTCGGACAGTAGGAGTTAGATCAAGCCTTCGTTATCCCCTTCAGTACGAGAGTCCTTTCTTAACCTGCATCATGTCGTGTGTCTATATCATGGAAATATAATATGGTTGCAAGGCGAGTCCCGTAGCCTTTATTTACCTCTTCAGTACGGGGCTTGTCCTACCCTGAACCACCCGGCTGTAACACGACTAATCTCAAATAACGACAGAAGGAGGAATGACAATGTGTTTTTCATTGCAGAGGCTGTGTGTTGGAGGGATGCTGGCAGCGTGTTGGGGTTTGAAGCTGGGTGTGGCGCTCCTCATACGCCACACCACATCACACTCCTGACATCACATCAACACACACTTCTCACACCCCTCACACTACGCTATAGCTACCACACCCACGCCGCCTTACACACCACACCCACACCACGCCACGCCACACCACACCACACCACACCACACCACGCCACACCACACCACACCACACTGTCACGAAACCCTCACACAACCTTCAACAGAACATCTGCAAAGGTAAACACCCACGTTTGACTGGAATAAGGTGAGATGTCTGAATTATAGTAGTTACGGACACTGTCACCAGGTAAACACACACACACACACACACACACACACGTATTACTTATTAAGAAAATGGTCACAGCTATAGCCCACTTAAGAGATGTTACGAAATTCCAAAATCCAACACAATCACCCAATAACGAATTCCAACAGGTGAGTTAGGCCAGGTAAGATTATAAAGACGAGGGTTTAAATTTTTCAGTGTCTCAAGAAATCTCGAGACACCTTTTCCTTGGCGATTTATTCTGCCTAGTATACCTTAATATCCTCCAGTGTTCAATGTAAACTGTGTAAATGTTAAATGGTATACAGAGTCTCAGATTATGTAGATTTAAAAACATATACATGATACACAAGGGAATATTCATGAGTACTAAGCAAAATAAACCGCCAAAAAAGAGGTGTTAAGGAGTTTGCTGTGTTAAAAAATACAGCTCAATGGGTGTTTTTGACATTTTGATGTAGGGTCTGTACTTGTTTGTTATTTGTTCATTTGTTTGCAGTGTTTTAAAGGTTGCTGTGCTGTGTTTGAGTGTGGTGTTTTGCACTTTGTTTTATGTCGCTCTCTCTCTCTCCCCCTCTCTCCCTCCCTCCCTCTGTGTGTGTGTGTGTGTGTGTGTGTTGTGTGTTTATTTGCTGGTTTTAATGTTAGTATTGCATTTATTTTGCCCAAAATCAACCCTTTCCGTCCGAAAACGTCTACAGAATTACGTTTTATTCTTTCTTTCCCCAGACGCGTTAATAAATTTTGAGAGAGAGAGAGAGAGATGAAGAAATGAAGGAGCGTTGTGGTGTTGATGTGGATGTGTTAGCGAGCGTTTGAAATATCATGAGAAACTAAGCGAGTTGAAATTGACTCGTACGTCTGGCAAGGTGGCGACGGGAGGTTTCGAAAATTGCAAGATTAGTGAGTTTATACATAGAGGAGGCATTTGTAATAGTATTTTTAGGGAGGCTTACCAAACCTCAGTAAGCATTTTAGCAATATTATCGTATATATTACCTATCTTTCAGTGATAAGTGTCTTGATCTTTGAGTCTTTATGATATTTTTTGGGGGTAGATTAAGCGATCTCGTTGAATCTGGCAACTTTACAAAATGCAATGGCCGCCGATGTAAACACAAGCGCTTATCCCTTTGTTGTGGTGTGCCACGTTAGACTTCAGAGTGTATGTGTGTTAGAAGCATAGTAGACGAGGCAGAGTCGATAAATTTAGGAGGATATAATAAAAACAAACGATAATCTGTCACTGATTCATCGATGCCCCAAGGTACAACCACTCATTCATCCCATCGGCACTACTGACCTACTACTCTTTGTTTACTACGGCTCATTCATTGGCCATTTAATTTTACTCACACTACGGGTATTAATTAAAGTTCATTCACTCTGGTAGTTGAATTCTCACGTGGTTTTCCTCTTCATCTATTCGCAAATAACGTGTATCTGTTTGTCTGTCTATCATCCTATCTGTCCTGCTTATTTGTTAATCTATCTATCTGTCCTTTATCCTTTATCGTCTCGTCAGGAGCGTAGGGGACCGGGGCTAGGCTACTTAATCCCGATATTTAAAGTCTGTTTATATCTATCTCTATTTATCTATTTATTTACTTTTTATTTATTGTTTTCAGGAGCGTAGGGTCCCAGGGCAAGGAATCTAAAGCATGAGAGATCAGTTACTCGTCCCTGAACGGCATTTTTTAGCAATGAACCCCAATTATCTCTCGGATATAAACCCTTGTGGATCACGTCAGATTGGAGCCCCTTAACCCACTAGACTATCAGGCGTCTATCTGGTTATATGGTTACCACCTTGCGTAGTAAATGATGAGAGATAGATAGTTATGATAGACAGACAGATAGACAGATAGAGGAAACAGAGAGAGAGAGAGAGAGAGAGAGAGAGAGAGAGAGAGAGAGAGAGAGAGAGAGAGAGAGAGAGAGACCTTCCTAAACTGATTAAAATTGTCTGAAACTTTCTCAAAAAAATAAAAAATAAAAATTGATAAAAATACGTCCTCGTGGTGAAAGGGTTAAGACAATACCTGGCCAGCCTTGACTCCCGAACCCACTGGACCGTCTTCTCGTCTGGCCATTTTTCGTAACACTTGTTTCTTGGCGACTCATTCTACTTGTTGCAGCTCATTATTCTTTTGTATGTTTCTGCGGCAAACCAAGATAACGTAAAAAAAAAAAAAAGAAGAAGAAGTGTTAAGGTGTGCTATAGAAATGAATCGCTAAAGAGGATGCGAAACGAATTTTCTCATACTAACGTTCATACTATCGCAATACGGAGAGCGTGCACCACGGTATTTACGATATTATAAGGCAATACCGAGAGCGTGCACCACGGTATTTACGATATTATAAGGCAATACCGAGAGCGTGCACCACGGTATTTACGATATTATAAGGCAATACCGAGAGCGTGCACCACGGTATTTACGATATTATAAGGCAATACCGAGAGCGTGCACCACGGTATTTACGATATTATAAGGCAATACCGAGAGCGTGCACCACGGTATTTACGATATTATAAGGCAATACCGAGAGCGTGCACCACGGTATTTACGATATTATAAGGCAATACCGAGAGCGTGCACCACGGTATTTACGATATTATAAGGCAATACCGAGAGCGTGCACCACGGTATTTACGATATTATAAGGCAATACCGAGAGCGTGCACCACGGTATTTACGATATTATAAGGCAATACCGAGAGCGTGCACCACGGTATTTACGATATTATAAGGCAATACCGAGAGCGTGCACCACGGTATTTACGATATTATAAGGCAATACCGAGAGCGTGCACCACGGTATTTACGATATTATAAGGCAATACCGAGAGCGTGCACCACGGTATTTACGATATTATAAGGCAATACCGAGAGCGTGCACCACGGTATTTACGATATTATAAGGCAATACCGAGAGCGTGCACCACGGTATTTACGATATTATAAGGCAATATCGAGAGCGTGTACTACGGTTCATAGGATAATATAACACAAGACCGATAACGTGTACCTAACGCCTAAACATGACGATTTTTTTTTTCTTTTCGGTTTACACCAGCGTCGAAAAAGGCTAAAGCTAACATTTTAGCCAACACACTAATTCAAAAGAAATTTCTCTTTCTTTCCAGACGAACAACACTACGAACGACGTGCTTCTTATGTATAGTAAGGAGGTGCCTTGCCACGGAGATATATATATATATATATATATATATATATATATATATATATATATATATATATATATAATTTACAACAGGTGTAGAGATAAGTTATTCGTATGTTTTTTTCTTTCTTTTCTTTCTCTCTTGTCAATATGGTAATAGGGCCAAACACATCACAAGACGGCTAATTAAAGACTCCAGTGACAGGGAATCAGTTATACACTACACACGTACACATTAATAATCATACACAAACATACGTGAAGTAAAATGTGTGTGTTGACTGAAGGTAAATGAGCAGTTACAGGTAATAACATCACCCTGATTTAGCACATGCGCGCGCTCTCTCTCTCTCTCTCTCTCTCTCTCTCTCTCACACACACACACACACACACACACACACACACACACACACACACACACACACACACACACACACACACACACACACACACACACACACACACACATATACATACATACACACACACACAAACAAGCAAGGTAGCTAGATACATAAATAAATAAACAGATAGAAAAATAGTGACTGACAGAGCTAGACAGACAGGTGAACCGACTGATAGATAGACAGACAGGCAGACAGACAGATACAAAACGTGGTCCAGAGGTTTATAATTAGATACAGAAATGATACCCCTATATTGAAATTATCTTTATCATAAAAATACACCTAAGGATGGTCCAAGTCGGGCCAAGAGTGTTCTATTTTCACGCTAAACACAATTTTAATATCGGGGTATAACTTTTTTTTTTTTTCCAGTACGTAGCAACTTTACTTCATTAACTCATTTTGCCCTTTTTTTTTCCTAGGTGACACGCCCAAATGGAGCTACGTGGGTGATGACGGTGAGTAACACGCGTAGGATATTCATTTTCCTTCACTATCACCACTCGTATCACTATCACGCATCACCATCACCACTACAACCATCACTACCCGCTTCCCGTAGGTACCACCATCACCACCACCAATATCACCATCAACACCATCAGCTGTTTCCCCCTCACCACCACCATCACCATCACCACCAATCGCTTCCTTTCACTACCTTGACCACTACTGCCACCATCACTTCTTTCACCTCCACCACCACCACCATCACTATCATCACTACTAGCAGCAGCAGGCGCTTTCCTCTGCCACCATCGCTATCACCATCACCACCAACAGCCGCTTCCCGTAACCATCACTATCACCATCACCACTACTATCACCATTATCACCACTATCACCACCACCAGGCGTTTCCTTCCGTCACCACCATCACCACTACCACTATCACCACATATCACTATTACCACCAACCACACCGCTATCATCACCTCCACTATCACCACACCAGGCGCTTTCCTCTGCTACCATCACATACCACCACCACCACAACCACGCACCATCACCATTATCACCACCACCACCACCACCACACACCATCACCATTATCACCACCACCACCACCACCACTAAATGCTTTATGCAAGGAAAGAAAGAAAAAATATACAGATGCATGACTGAGCTGTATGTTATTGAGGATATGAAGCCAGTCACGTGGAAGACAATAACAAAATGAGAGATGGAGTTTATTAGTATTATTTTAAAGTGACAGATTCCTTTTTCCCAACGCAGAAATGAAAGGGACATCGGGTGTGCCAAAGCCTCAGTTCATGACTCTTGTGAGGAACGCGACTAAGAAACACTGCTATTGACAGCTTTAAGAGACTGACAGGATGGGAGGCAAGAGACGTAGGAGCAGAGGTACAGAAAGAGGCACAGAAACCGTAGGAGAATAGTTTGGAAATATAAGACTAGTGCCAGACCCTATCCAAACAAAGGAGGGGATGACCAAGACTGTAAGAGGACTGAAGGATTACTGTTTTCAATCGACCCAAAATTGACATCCCTCCTTCTTGTATGCTGAGTTGAAGCATTAGGTTAACGCAAGAAAATAGTGCCAGTCACGAATAAGTGCTATGGAAAGGTTGCCGAACCACAGTGCTCTCTTTTTATACTATTAGGCTACAAATAATAGGCTACAAAAGCACAGAAATTTGGGCCAAGTTCAGGTAAAAAGAGTATAGTAGAGCCTCGCTGATGCAACCCACACTGACCGTCAAAAAAAGAAAAGAAAGAGAGAAGAGACGTCTCAAAATCTTGCCAAAGAGGAAATATCCAAACACTTTAAAATTAAAAGATACATTAAAGCACTGGACCGATAGTTACAGGGTTGGGAACAATCGCCATTACTTAGAACAGGTTGAATAACAGCAAACTTTAAGCAATAAGAAAAGACGCAAATTGACACACACAGGCGAAAGAGTTTGCTTAGGCAGGGTGTTAGTACAGAAGCACAGTTCTTGTGACCATGAAAACGTACTCCGTCAGGATCATGCGCCTTCTGGGTATTGAGGTCAGTGATGGCAGAAAGTAAATATATTAAAGAAACTCCAGTGACAAGCATGAGGAAGTTAAATGGAGGAGGATATGAGGGTACCTCCTAAGGAACCACTACTGACAAAAAAAAAAAAAAAAAAAAATGGTTATGAAACGTGAAGCGTGGATTCCGTAGAATTCTTTTGCCAGTTTAAATGGACGAGGCACAAAACTGGACTGCATAAACTAGAGGCAGATACCCCCTCCAGTGCTTCTGAGATAAACCGTAAGTTGAAGCTATGACCGCACTGGAGGTGCAGTCTTGCACTGCACAGTTCATCCACATTGCATTCCTATTTCGGCGACTGATAGTGCTACAGTAAAGTTTATAGTCTGAACAATGCAACAAACATAATCCAATTTGGGACAGGGAAAATGTTTAATACACTAGAGGAACAGTTCTACCAATAGCATTTTAAAAGAATATATATTTTCACAGCTTGGTCAAACTTCACAAAATATCAGACAATGTAATATGCATGATCCTATCTAATACCAATCCATTCGACAGAAGTGCAGCTCGACAGTACCCACACAACGATATATACAAAGGGCGACCCGGGGATGCGTGAGATGCTACAGGAAGCTATTGGGTTAACTTTGAGTAAGAAATATCAACGCGGGTCCAGTTCTCAACCGTAATAAGGTCACCAACAATTACTATAACCATATGGGAAAATTATGAGGCAGGTTACTTTCGCCCACAACGACATCGGCTATTGTAGCTGTGATGGTTCTATAATGGTTCTATATGGTTCTATAATGGTTGTATAATAGTTCAAGGCAAGATCAATATTGATATACCTTAGGTTACTCAAAAATACCTTGAAAATATTCTACGTTTCTCTTATATTTCTCGAGTCATGCTTTACTACACACCTCCTCGCACTCCACGTCCTCCTCCTCCTCCACCCCCCCCCATCGTCAGCTGAAGAAGCTCCCTAACACCTTCTCCTAAGCGAATTATTTTACCTATTACCCCTTACGGTACTATTCTGTCTTCCCATGTCCTCCTAACATCGCTATACTCTGCTAAAATAAAGTATAAAGGGATAAGTAGCCAGCCATATCCAAAAATAAATCGCTAAGGAAGAGGTGTTAGGGAACCTCCATCATCGACGAGGATAAGGGCATTAGTGCTCACTCCGTTTGTTTAAGTGCTTGCTTACTTGTTTGCTTGCTTACTTGCTTGCGTGGTTGCATATACAGACAGCAGCTTCCGCACTTACTGATCTAGAAATATGAAAATTGGATACAAAGATAATCTACAGCTTTATGTATGATGGTATTCTTTTTTGTTAATGTTAGTATATACATAAACTTCTCTGATTAAACTTGTCTTCTAAAATGACCAGATCTTATCGATATCCAGAACTCATTAAATTTCATGCAAAGGTATAAGATGATCTGGATTCATTTTATGGGAAGTGAAAATTTATTACTACTACTACTACTACTACTACTACTATTATTATTATTATTATTATTATTATTATTATTATTATCACAATTATTGCATTAATTTTATTGGTACGGCTTTATTTATTTCATCAAAGTTATTGGTAAAGTTTTTATTTAAGGGCGCCACCAGAAGCAACTTGTCCTAGGTTCATTTTAAGTTCTGCGCTATTTCCTTCATTTTTCATTTATTTTAGTCGTTACGGTTAATCCCTCGAGACTCCTGTGACTAAAGCCCCTCTCACTGGCAGTACCGGTGACAGGCAGGACGCTGGGTACTGTGGCGAGGGTCCTGGCCTCCCCCGGTAACACCTCGTCAGGGGAAAATAATCAACCGCTCAGGAAAGGTCTGCAAGTGTTGTATTAAGCCCTGACCTGCAATGACTCGTGTTGCCCGGGTCATATGGCGCTGACGAGGAGCCTACACGTGGTGGCATTGTTGTACCCTGGGTGGAGCAGCTGCGGCGTCCACCCGGGAGCCAAACCCCCTCATACTACCATGCACCTCACCACAGGAAGGACCTGGTCTGACCCTGGTGAGGCGCTGTTTACCACAAGAGGCCCTTGGTCCCTACACGGTGTATGTGCTGTGTAAGACGGCCCCACAGATCCAGTTACTTTCCTGTGGTCGATGGATCTGCTCGACCAGACAGACAGGGGTTAAGCAACAACATACGCTCTAAGATGTCAGGTATAAGGGGGCAGTACGGACTCTTTTTTTTTTTTTTTTTTTTTTTTTTTACTCATTCCTCTTGTCCATGTTCATATGAAAAACACAAACCTGAACCTTCCCCACGCCATACCGCCCAACTGACAACGTCCATCGCCCCTGTGTGTGCCAAACCCTCCACACCCAACACCCTCCCAGTCACTCCCGCCCACTACAAGCTTTTTCTGATTCCCTACCATATTCTGTCTATATGAGAAATCTTCCTACTCTCTCTCTCTCTCTCTCTCTCTCTCTCTCTCTCTCTCTCTCTCTCTCTGATACAAGTGAAATATCTTTAATGCGTTAAAAATAAACTGATCGGTGTTAAACCATATTTATCAGACTACAGCGTAATTCCACTTAAAGACAGGGTGAAGCAGGAACTCCAGACGAAGAATAAACACACACACACAAACACACACACACACACACACACACACACACACACACACACACACACACACACACACACACACACGAAGACAAACACCAACATCAGGTCAAATGAAACGAGAGACCAAAAAAACACAAAAAACTTTCACCTGTGTTGGGTCGCTTTCAATAAATATGCGTGCTGGCGAGGGCGTGAGTTTTACAGTACAGCACCGTAACCCATAGATCTCACCCGCACTCGCCCGCGTCCAGTGAGGCCACATAAGGTTTACAGTGATTAAAAAAAAAAAAAAAAAAATCTTTCCCCCAACCGCCTTTCCAGCAAGCTTTTGGTGTGGACGAGCATTAAATGTGACAGTCAAAGTCCTCATTCAGCGTTTTTTGTTGGTGGATTGTGAATGCAAGAGTGAATAATGGTGAAGGAGAGAGGAAACAAGCTCCTATGATTCCCAGGTGTCGACGTTCATGGTAAGCTGTTTCATCATAATTATCAGTCACATCACCATCGTTACGACCTCCAACACCGTCACCATCACTACCATTATCACATCACCATCACCACCACCACTTCCCTAACCACCAGGATCCACTATCACCACCACCACCACCACCATCATCACTATCACCACTTCCATCACCACCACCCCTATCACCACCACCACTCTCTACCATCACCCTCCCACCCCCACCACCACACCACAGCCACCACCACAACCCCAACCACCACACCATTACTGTCCCCATCATCATCATCCTACCTCACCACCACCACTACCATCACCACATCTCCATATCACCACCAACCCTGCCCTTCCATCTCTCTCCTCTATCACCACCATAGTCACCACCACCACCACCACCACTACTGCTACTACTACTACTACTACTACTATAGATACTGCCTTCATTAACCCCTTCACTACGAGAGGTCTTTCTTAAGCTGAATAAAATCTTCTGTTCGCGGCAAGAGTAAGTGTTCCCTGATTCTGAGTAAGTCCTCCTGATTCTAAGTAATCTTAGGTGATTCTATCCCGGTCTAAGTGATTATCTTCTATTCTAAGTAATTCTAAGTTATTCTCCTCGATTCTAAGTAATTCTAAGTGATTCTCTTCTATTCTAAGTAATTCTCTTCCATTCCAAGTAATTCTTAGTGATTCTCATCCATTCTAAGTAATTCTCTTCTACTCTAAGTAATTCTAAGTTATTCTCCTCAATTCTAAGTAATTCTCTTTTACTCTAAGTAATTCTAAGTGATTCTCCTCAATTCTAACTAATTCTAAGTGATTCTCCTCAATTCTAAGTAATTCTAAGTAGGTCCTCCTGATTCTAAGTAATTCAAAGTGATTCTCCTAGATTCTAAGTAATTCTAAGTGATTCTTCTCGATTCAAGGTAATTGTAAGTGAGCAGCTTGACTTTAAACGATTCTAAGTGAGAACTGGGTCACCTGATTCTAAGTGTTTCTGTGTAAGTCCCTCTGATTTTAAGTGACCCTCCTGATTCTATGTGATCCTAAGTGAGTTTCCCTTATTCTGAGTCCCCGATTCTAAGTGATTCTAAGTGAGTCCCTGATTTTCGGTGATTCTAAGTGAGTCCCCCTGATAAGTGATTCTAAATGAGTCTCCCTGATCAGTGATTCTAAGCAAGTCTCTCTCATTCAAAATTATTCCAAATGAGTTCCTCTGATTCTAAGTGAGTCCCTGATTCTAAGTGATTCTAAGTGAGTCTCCCTGAATCTAAGTGAGTTCCCTTTAATTATAAGTCATTCTACGTGAGTCCCTATACTGATTCTCCTCTAATTCTAACTTATTCTAACTTTCCTCTCATTCTAACTCATTCTAACTCCCTTCTCATTCTACCTCATTCTAACTCCCCTCTCATTCTAACTCATTCTAAGTCCGTCTCATTCTAACTCATTCTAACTCCTCTCTAATTCTAACCTAACTCCCCTCTAATTCTAACTCATTCTAACTCCCTTCTAATTCTAAATCATTCCACGTAAGCTCCACCCTAACCGTCTAATGTTCCAACCAGATCCCGAATTTTTTACGGAGAATTACCCAATGTACCATCTGATGTTCCAGTCAAGTCCCGAATTTTAAGAAGAGTTTTCGCCAGGTCCTAAATTTTGAAAGGAGAGTCTCCCCCATGCACCGTCTGATGTTCCCGCCAGGTCCTGAATTTTGGGAGGAGAGTTTCCCGGCTTGCGGTTTAGATGGTCAGTCACCCATAGCCCTGAAGAGCAAGGAGGCGGTGGGGGAGTATCCGTATCTGGAGTTTGGCTTCAAGAACTATGACGTCAAGCCGAAGAAAGCTGAGATACACAATAACGGGCATACAGGTGTGTTGTTGAGCTGTTTTGGTTATTGTGTTTATCGTTATCACCATCGTTATCATCATCATTTTTATCATTGTCATCGTTTTTGTCAGTCTAACTCCAACACTACTTCATCATCGTCACCAGCTCATCACCATCGTCATTATTATTATTATTATTATTATTATTATCATTCTCATCAAAGTCACACTCGACGATACTTCATTATCATCATCATCATCATCATCGTCATCATCATCATCACTCTATGTCACACACCACACCACTTCATCATCATCATCATAATCACCATCAACCTAAGTTACATTCATCATCATTATCATTATCATCATCAACATCATCATCATCATCATCATCATCATCCTGACCCATGCAATCATCCTACATACACAAAACAACTCTATTTCCTCACACTCTTCCCATTACCAATAAAGATCTCAAATTTCCCTCAGCCGAGATTACAGTAGAGCTGGATCCTGAACCCAGCGTTATAGGGGGTGATCTGGGACACCTGTACAAGCTGGTTCAATTCCACTTCCACTGGGGTTCAAGTGACAAGCAGGGATCTGAACACACCATTGATGGGAAAAGGTAAGAAAAGTGAACCCTACCTAGTACCGTTTCTCTCTACCTCAGCCTATCTATCTTTGTCTGTCTATCTATCTATCCATCTATCTGTCTATCTATCCGTCTATCTATCTACCTGAGGCGTAGGGATAGGCTGGTTCAATTCCACTTCCACTACACACCAATTATGGAGCGAGGTAACAAAAGTGAACCATGTCTTTCTCTATTTCTATTCTATACACTTTCTCCCTATCTTTATCAACAATATTTCTACCTATCTGTCTATCTGTCTATCTCTCCATCTGTCTATCGATCTATCTATCTATCTATCTACATTACACTACACCAACAGTTCAATAGCCAGCCTGAATACCAAATAAACCAGTTTGCTGTCATTGCTTGCTAAAATAGATTGAGTCTATAAATACATTTGAATGGATGTGTGTGTGTGTGTGTGTGTGTGTGTGTGTGTGTGTGTGTGTGTGTGTGTGTTTCCAGATGGTAAAGCTAATGATGATGATGGTGATGATGATGATGATGATGATGATGAAAATAATAATAATAATAATAACAATAATAATAATAATAATAATAATAATAATAATAATAATAATAATAAAATCAGTAACAATAACGATAATGATGATTGTGCTAATAATAACGACCACAACAATAATGAAGACAACTCTACTACTACTCCCTATGATGATATTAATGATGATGATGATGATGATGATGATGATGATGATGATACACATTTCCCCGATTTCAGATACCCAGCCGAACTCCACCTAGTCCACTACAGAGCCGACTATGGCAACCTGTCGAATGCTCTCAATTTTGCTGATGGTTTGGCGGTGTTGGGGGTCATGTTGGAGATTTCGGAGAAGGATAATGCCAATCTGAAGAGCATTATCACTGGATTGGGTAAAATTACCGAACCAGGTGAGAAAGAGAGAGAGAGAGAGAGAGAGAGACGAATAGATGGATAGCTAGATAGACAGACAGGATGATAGGCAGATAGACGGATAGATGAATATGTACCACATACACATAACAAATACTGATTGGTACCTGGATAGACTGACATGGATAGATATAAATTATAGACGAAGAGAGATAGATAGACAGATAGATAGACGGATAGATAGATAGATAGACAGACAGACATATATTCACAGACACGCATAAAGAGAGAGAGAGGGGGGAGAGGAAACAAAATTAAACACATACTAAGCTAAGAAAATTTTGTGCAAACAGAAATTGTAATCCACTTCAGTCTGATAAAGAGGAACAGAGACAGAATAGTACATTAAAATCACCTCACCTAACCTAATCTAATGCAAACTATCTTATCTCAGTCTAACCTGCCTTAACTCTAACACCCTAACCAAACCTACCTTTAATCTACCCAGAGCTAACATAACCTACCTTTCCCTACCCTGCCCTAACCTAACCTAACCCACCTCAACCCAGCCAACCCTACCCTGCCCTAACCTAACCTACCCTACCTACCCTACCCATTCAAACCTACGTAACTTAATCAAATACAACATAATAAAATCTAACCTATATTTCTCATCCACACAGAGACCCACGTGGACATCACGCCCTTTGCTCTTCAAGGCCTTTTGCCATCGAATACGGAAAACTTCTTCAGATATCACGGTTCCCTCACCACGCCGCCTTGCAATGAGATCGTAGTGTGGACGGTGTTTACGACGCCCATTGCCATATCCAGGAAGCAGGTAGGGTGTGGGTAAATGAGGTAAGGTTTGGGTAAGTGAGGTAAAGTTTGGGTAACTTAGCTAAGGTTTGGGTAAGTTGGGTAAGGTTTGGATAAGTTAGGTAAGGTCTGGGTAAGTTAGGTAAGGTTTGGGTAAGTTGGATAAGGTTTGGATAAGTTAGGTAAGGTCTGGATAAGTTAGGTAAGGTTTGGGTGAGTTAGGTAAGGTTTGGGTGAGTTAGGTAAGGTTAGGGGGAATTAGGTAAGGTTTGGGTAAGTTAGGTAGGGTTTGGGTAAATTAGGTAGGGTTTGGGTAAGTTAGGTAAGGTTTAGGTAAGGAAGGTAAGGTAAGGTCAGGATAAGTAAGATGAGGTAAGGGTAGGTAAGGTAAGGTTAGGTTAGGTTAGGCTAGGTCAGGTTGGGTTAGGTTAGGTTAGGTTAGGTTAGGCTAGGTCAGGTTGGGTTAGGTTAGGTTAGGTTAGGTTCAGCAAATTTACTCATGCAATTACACACCCAATTATCACATCCACGAACCAGGCACACCCACTAAATAATAAATCAATAAATAAATAAAATCGATACCCTTGTTTTGCTATGGTGTGATACAATATGATACAAGGACTAAAGATTCTGAATTACTAATACTGCTAAATGAATCCTGTTTCACTTTGACGAATCATTTCAAAACACATCGCACTCGGGGGAAACGAATAGTGTGTGTGTGTGTGTGTGTGTGTGTGTGTGTGTGTGTGTGTGTGTGTGTGTGTGTGTGTGTGTGTGTGTGTGTGTGTGTGTGTGCATTAGCATTCTACAAGGCTCTAAGCAATAAATTACACAGTGAATAAAAGAACTGAAAATTGCCTCTGTATTAATGCACACACACACACACACACACACACACACACACACACACACACACACACACACATACGCAGAGTGGTATTAGCTGGTGAAATAAGTGGCATAAGTGGTGACATAAGTGGTGTAAGGTAGTGGTGTAAGTGGTGTAGGTGGCGATGTAAGTGGCATGGATAGTAACGGTGTTGGTATTACAGATAGCCGAGTTCCGGAATTTGCTGGACGATTATGGTAGTCCATTGGTTGACAACTTTAGACCCATCCAACCCACCAATGGAAGGGAGGTGAGTGACAGGAGTGATGATGATGATGATGATGATGACGATGACGATGATGGTAAAGATAAGAACAAAAGAGTAAATGCGATGATGATAATGATGATGGTGACATGGTGATTATGATGATAATAATAGTAGTAGTACTGATAATGATGTGATGGTAATAATAATAATAATAATAATAATAATAATAATTTTATTATTATTATTATTATTATTATTATTATTATTATCATTATTGTCATTACTATCATTATTGCTGTTATTATAATTATTGTTAGTACTATTTTTTTATATTACTATTAGGTTAAAGGCCACTTTCGACGGCCTCAGCTCGATGTCAAGCAACAAATCAACAGACATACAGAAATCGGATTATTATAATATATAGTAGATTGTACTATACCATTATAATATAAAATTTTAGGACTATAAGGAGGGAGGAAGGAGAGGTGAGGGAGTGATAATACAAGAGATACGTCACTCCTCTGTCTTGTGTCATGCTGGTAATTTCAACGCCGGACCAAGAACGAATCCATCCCCTCCACTTTAAACAAAAGACCAGAAATGAGTCATAACTCGGGAACCGGTGGCCCAATTGGACTGGAAATAATTTTATTCTTCTAATTAGAGCGTTTTAACGGTACCTTGTTCTAACAGAAATTTGTGCTACATACGCCATTTTTGCTGTTTTACTGTAAAAACCAACAAACCAACAAAAACACAGAAATCGGATCACTATAATGTAGATTTTCATCATCATCATCATCCTCTCCATCATCATCATCAAAATAAAGATCACACTGTCAGCCAATAATATTAAATAATATTTTCGGCATTAATACATTTCATAATATTTCGATAATATTCTGACATTTTGATTCAATTCCCAGGTTCTTAAAGGTGCACTCAGCCCACACTGGGGTTACCATGGAGATATTGGTGAGTTATTGATTTATTATTATTATTATTATTATTATTATTATTATTATTATTATTATTATTATCAATATTACTATCTGTTATTATTATTATACATTTATTGCTATCTTTCAATAAGCAATTTTTAATTCTTGTTATCCGAAAGTGGTTTTATTGAAATCAGTCTCTTCCATAAATTTTTGTTTATTTTCTGCCCCTCAGTAAGAAATGTACTCTTTGTTCTCTATGTACACTCTAAATCTGACCCTTCCTCTGTTTAAAAAAAAAAATCCAATACTGTTTCTTTAAAAATGCCCAAGATCTAATATCTATCTATCTATCTCTGTATATATATATATATGGTTTTTTTTTTTTTTTTTTTTGCCAGACGCCTCAATCCCGTTTGGGGTGGCCACAAACAAATCGCCTCCAAGTCGCCCTGTCCCCCGCCATTTCACTGCCCTACTCCCAACTCACACCCCCCTCTCTCATATACCTCTCCACCCCATCCCTCCATCTCATCCTCGGTCTCCCCCTCCCTCTTCCACCCTCCACCTCACTCACATACACTCTCTTCGTCAATCTTTCACCCTCCATCCTCTCCACATGGCCAAACCACCTCAGTGTGTTCCTCACAACGCTTCCTATCACATCCACATCCACACCACAACGCTCCTTTATATCCTCATTCGTCAGCCTGTCTCTCCACGTGACTCCACAGGCTCCTCTTAAATAACTCATTTCCACTGCTCTCACTCTTGACTTGTGTCCTTCCAACAATGTCCAAGCTTCACTTCCGTACGTTAGAGTTGGTATCACAATACTGTCATGTAGAAACTTTTTCACTTCCATGCTCACTTCCCTGTTTCTTATCACTGCTTTTAAGGAACCAGCAACCTTTCTTCCCTGCTGTACCCTTTCAAGCACTTCACCCTCCAAACCTCCATCCTTACTCATCACACTACCCAAATACTTAAACGTACTCACATTTTCCAATTCCTCACCATCCAACCTCGCTGTACATTCACTGACTTCACCTCTCTCAAAGACCATCACTTTACTCTTCCCTACATTCACCTTTAGGTTCCGTTTCTTACACACTCTCTCAAACTCATCCACCAAGCCTTGCAGCTCCCCTTCGTCTTCACTCAACAACACAGTATCATCTGCAAACAACAGTACAGGGAGTTTCCAAACACTATCCTCTCTCACCAGGGCCACTCCAACATCCACTACCCTACCTTGTACCTCTTTTATTACCCCATCCATGTACAGATTGAACAACCATGGAGACATGACACATCCCTGTTTCAAACCAACTTTCACAGAGAAAAATTCACTTAGTTCACCATCCACACGCACTGCAGCCTTCGCACCATCGTACATACTCTTCACAGCATTCAACAACTTCCCATCTACTCCATATATTCTTAACACTTTCCACAATCCTTGTCTATCCACCCTGTCATATGCTTTCTCCAAATCCATGAAAGCCGCATAGAACTTCTTTCCCTTCTCTAGAAACTTTTCCACTAAAGATCTAAGAATGAATATCTGATCTACACAACCTCTTCCCTTCCTAAAGCCTCCCTGTTCTTCTCCAACTAATTTCTCTGTTCTTTCTCTAACTCTGTCTATAAGTAACCTACCATACACTTTTCCTATTATACTAAGAAGACAAATGCCCCTATGATTACCACACACTTCTTTTTCCCCTTTTCCTTTGTACAAGGGAATAATTATACCTGACTTCCAATCCTCCGGGACTCTACCTTCCTCCCAGGCCAATCTGCACATCTTCCACATCCATTCTACTACTATCTCTCCCCCATGCTTCAGCATTTCACCACCTCCATCAATTCCTGGGGCTTTCCCCGATTTAACTTTCTTCATTGCTTCCACAACTTCCATCCTACTGATTTCTTCCTGTCTTCTCACCTCCCTCCTTCTCCCAGCCATTCCCCAGCCACTTATACTCGCATTACTTCCATCCTCCACGTTCAATAATTCCTTAAAGTGTTCTCTCCATCTGCTCACTTTTTCTCCCTTCTCCACTAGTAATCTACCATTTTTATCTTTCACTCCCTGCTAACTTCACTTCCACCCTGTCTTACTCTTTTCACTTCTCTCCAGAACATTTTCTTACAGTCCCTCCACTTTACACTCAAATTCCTTCCAAATTCCTCATCCACTCTCTTCTTACTCTCTCTTACTAATCTTTTCACCTCTCTCTTCCTTTCCACATATAACTCTCTCTTCCGCCTCTCAACTTCTTCCACGCCCCTATTTCTCATCCATTCATTGTATGCTTTCTTCTTTTGTGCCACAGCCTGTTTCACCTCTTCAGTCCACCACGCTGTTCCTTGCACCCCCCTCCGTCTTCTCTTCCTTCCACACACCACATCACATGCTGCACATATTTCTTCTGTAAATATCTTACACACACCTTCCACGTCTCCCATCTGCTCCAATTCATATTTGCCCAATCGTTCCTCCACTTCTCTCTTATACTCTGCCTTTTTCTCATCCTCTTGTAACCTTTCCACTCTCCTTGCAACTACTCCTTCCTCTCGTCTTTCCCTTCTTCTATTCCTCCATCTTACTTGCAACCTAATTCTGGCCACCACCAAGTAGTGGTCAGAAAGTCCACTCCCCCAACCTCTATACACTCTTGCATCCTTTACACATCTTCGCATCCTTTCATCCACACACACATAATCAATCATTGCCTTCCTTTCATTCAGTTCACCACCCACCCTTCTCATCACTCGCCATGTATACCTGTGGATCATTTTATGCCTGAAGAGGGTATTGGCTATTACCAACCCCCTCCCAGCACAAATGTCCACTAGCGCACTCCCATTCTCATCTATCTCAGCAGGCACACCCCACTCACCAACTATTCCATCAACCTTCACATTACCAACTTTACCATTCATATCACCAATCAAATACACTCTCTCACTCCTTCCAAACTTTTCCATGCACACTTCCACATTTGTCCAGAACTCTTCTCTCACTCTTCTAGCACGATCTTGCGTTGGCGCATACACACACACAATCGCCCACATTTGTATTCCAACTTTCAACTTTACCCACACAATCCTTGACCCAACTGATCCATACTGTCTTATGCTCTTCTTCCATCTTTTACTCACAACTATACACACTCCTTCCTTTGCCCTCTCATTCTCATCTACTCCTGCACATATACCCCATCCATACTCCCATTCTCTCACACTTTCTCCTCTCCATTTTGTTTCAGTTATTCCACATACATCCACTTTCGCATCCTCAAGCACCTGGACAATCTCTCTCTCTTTCACCTCATCATTCGCTCCTCTTACATTCCATGTACACATTACCAAGTCCTTTGTCCGGTCCTGGGTCGTCAACGTTTGGTCAGTCCTTGTCCGAGGCTTCTTGTTTGTTTTTTAGTTAGTTGTTTTCCGGGGAGGGGCACTAACCCTCCGCCAACCCTTTTAGTCGCCTTTTACGACAAGCAGGGATACTGGGGGAGTATTCTTGAAAACCCCCCTACCCCCAGGGGTATATATATATATATGTATATCTATCTATACATATATATATATAGATATATATATATATATATATATATATATATGAACAACCATGGGGACATGACACATCACTGTTTCAATCCAACATTCAGATAGAAAAATTCACTCAGTTCACTATCCACATGCACTGCAGCCTTAGCACCCTCATACATACTTTTCACGGCATTCAACAACTTCCAATTTATTCCATATATCATAACATTTTCTACATTCATTATCTGTCCACTCTGTTATATGGTTTTTCCAAACTCATGAAGGCCGCACACAACTTCTTTCTGTTCTCTAGAAACTTTTCCACTAAAGACCTAAGGATGAAAATCCTCTTCCATTCCTAAAACCTCCCTGTTCTTCTCCAACTAATTCCTCTGTTATATCCCTAATTCTATCATAAAAAAAAAAAAAAATTAACAATTCTTTTCTTTTAAAATCTTAGTTTAAATTTTTTTTTTTCTTATCTCAGTTTAAGTTTTTTACTATAAAAAATCTACATCCAACCTTTCTTTTAAAAATAAATCTAAATCCAACTTTTATCGTGTTAAAAATCTACATCTAACCTCTCTTCTATACAAATCTAACTCTAGCCAATGTCCTCTAAAAATATCTAGATCTAATCTTCCTTCTTTAAAAATCCTCCAAATCTAACATTACTCTGTCAAATCTCTCTAAATCCAACCTTCCTTTTCCAAAACAGCTAGTTATTTACCTTCCTCGCTCTATGACAGTTTGAATCCAGCTCTGTATTTCATCTATCTTTTTTTCTTTCTCTTTTTCCTTTTTTTTTTTCACAGGCCCCAACAGCTGGCCCATCAACATCCCCCGCTGCGGTGGCCAAAGACAGTCACCCATCCCCCTCAACGCAAAGTCGTCCCTCCTCTTCTTGTACCCGCCTTTCCAGTTCACAAGCTTTGATGTTGTTCCAGAGCAAATGATTCTTATCAACAACGGACACACTGGTACGTTATCTCTCTATTCTCCCTCTGTATCTATCTGTTTATCTACTGGATCTATCTATCGCCCATTGCCCTCAACTCGAAGGCATCCATCCTCTTCTCGTACCCTGCTTACTAGTTCACAGGCTTTGATATCTTCCCAGGGCATTTGGTTCTACAGTAATTAACAATGGACATGGTAAGTTACTACTACTACTACTACTACTACTACTTCTACTACTACTACTACTATTACTATTACTGCTACCATTTCTACTGCCACTACTACTATCATTATTACAACCCAGGTGGAGCCAGGTATGGGTGAGGATGTGGCTGAATTACGAAACCCAGAGATACCAAGGAAACATTAAAATATTTTGTCCACATCTCAGGTAATTCTAGAGATGCCTGAAGGTATGGCTGAACCGTCAATGATGAGTGAAAGGCCTGAGGATTGACATGTCGTAGTAAAATAAATCAAATAAAGTAATAAAGTAGAAAGAAAACTAATAACTACACCTTTTTCCACAGCTCAAGAAAAGTTAGGGATATAAGAGGGCAGTAGTAGTATAAGTTGTAGTATAAGTGAGTATGATTGAGGAGCTTCCGGGTTAGTAAGTAGTAGTGTTGCAAAGAGTAATAATAATAATAATCTCACAACTCCATCCCCAGCTCAAGTCATGATCGAAATGCCTGCTGGAGTGCCTGAGCCTTCCATGACTGGCGGAGGGCTGGACGGTCGCTACGTGGTGGCCCAGTTTCACCTTCACTGGGGCAGCACGTCACAGCGGGGCAGCGAACACACCATTGACGGCCTCTCGTAAGTGGGTACAGGAGGTGATGGAGTGTGGAGCGTGGTGTGGATGTGGTGGGGGGTGTGGAGTGTGGTGTGGATGTGGTGGGGTGTGGAGTGTGGTATGGATGTGATGTAGTGTGGAGCATGGCATTTATGGTATCGAAATGTTTAAGTGTGAGATTAAAGTATGACAGAATCAAGGTGGAATGTGGAGTGTGGTATGGATGTGTTGTGCTGCAGTGTGAAGTGTGGCAATTATAGTGTCGAAAAGTGTAAGTGTGAGGTTAAAGTATGACAGAATGTATGAAACGTGTGAAGTAAGATAACGCCAAATATCACTCCTCTTCAGTTTCCCGGCAGAGCTGCACATCGTCACTTACAAGGAAGAATACGGTAGTTTGGCGGCAGCGTTGGACTACCCTGATGGCTTGGCTGTTCTGGGGGTAATGCTGAGTGTAGCAAATGCAGCTAACCCGGGACTCGCTAATATGGTGCAAGCGCTACCTAATGTGGTTGTATCAGGTGGGTACACACACACACACACACACACACACACACACACACACACACACACACACACACACACACACACACACACACACACACACACACACACACACACACACAGGCACACGCACACACACACACACACACACACACACACACACACACACACACACACACACACACACACACACACACACACACACACACACACACACACACACACACTAAAACACTCTCTTAAACCTTAATGACGTGTGTGTATGACCCAGTTGAGACAATATTTACATCAACGTAGAAGACTTATCTACATCTTTCCTTCAGCGATTTATTTTGCTCATAACACTTGGAGGAGTCTCAACACATCTTCCTAGGCGATTTATTTTCCACAATTTAGTAGTTTTCATACATGGTACTGAGGTGTATGTACGAAACTGCAGAAACTGAAACTGAGGTGACGCCCTTCGCCCTGGAGAGGGTCTTGCCGTCTGACACAAGACGGTTCTATCGATATGAAGGCTCCCTCACCACCCCGCCCTGCCTCGAGGTGGTCATATGGACGGTATTCCCCACTACATACCCCGTCTCAGAAGCCCAGGTGAATGCCTATCTATCTGTCTATCTATCTCTCTATTCGTACTGCACATACATACAACATTCATCATCACTGGCAGAAAAACACAATACTGCAGCTCTACATCCTTTCAATAGCTCTTCTTCGTGATTAGCATCATGTTCTATTGTTAAACTCTTCCTACAGCTCGGTAACTGAGAGATGGCGATTTAAAACCAAGTTAGAGTGAACAGAGTTCATGTTCACTCTAACATAGCTCTAATCCCCTATTTCCCTCTCTAATATAGCTCTAATCCCCTATTTATTTCTCTAACTCAGCTCTAATCCCCATTTCTCTCACTAACACAGCTCTAATCCCCTATTTCCCTCTCTAACATAGCTCTAATCCCCTATTTCCCTCTCTAACATAGCTCTAATCCCCATTTCTCTCTCTAACATAGCTCTAATCCCCTATTTCCCTCTCTAACATAGCTCTAATCCCCTATTTCCCTCTCTAACACAGCTCTAATCCCCATTTCTCTCTCTAACATAGCTCTAATCCCCTATTTCCCTCTCTAATATAGCTCTAATCCCCTATTTATTTCTCTAACACAGCTCTAATCCCCATTTCTCTCACTAACACAGCTCTAATCCCCCATTTCTCTCTCCAACATAGCTCTAATCCCTATTTCTTTCTCTAACATAGCTCTAATCCCTATTTCTTTCTCTAACATATATAGCTCTAATCCCCTATTTCTCTCTCTAACACAGCTCTAATTCCCATTTCTCTCTCTAACACAGCTCTAATCCCCTATTTCCCTCTCTAACACAGCTCTAATCCCCTATTTATTTCTCTAACACAGCTCTAATCCCCATTTCTCTCTCCAACATAGCTCTAATCCCCATTTCTCTCTCCAACATAGCTCTAATCCCTACTTCTTTCTCTAACATAGCTCTAATCCCTATTTCTTTCTCTAACACAGCTCTAATCCCCTATTTCTTTCTCTAACACAGCTCTAATCCCCTATTTATTTTTCTAACACAGCTCTTATCCCCCATTTCCCTCTCTAACACAGCTCTAATCCCCCATTTCTCTCACTAACACAGCTCTAATCCCCTATTTATTTTTCTAACATAGCTCTAATCCCCTATTTCTCTCTCTAACATGGCTCTAACCCCCTATTTCTTTTTCTAACACAGCTTCAGGCCTTCAGGGAGCTGGAAGACGAAATAGGGGACCATCTGGAGGACAACTTCAGACCTGTTCAATCCATCAATGGTCGCACGGTGAGCATAGAGCGTTATTACAAAGCTCAATGGCCGCACGGTGAGCATAGAGCGTTATTACAAAGCTCAATGGTCGCACGGTGAGCATAGAGCGTTATTGCAAAGCTCACTGGTCGCACGGTGAGCATAGAGCGTTATTGCAAAGCTCACTGGTCGCACGGTGAGCATAGAGCGTTATTACAAAGCTCACTGGTCGCACGGTGAGCATAGAGCGTTATTACAAAGCTCACTGGTCGCACGGTGAGCATAGAGCGTTATTGCAAAGCTCACTGGTCGCACGGTGAGCATAGAGCGTTATTGCAAAGCTCACTGGTCGCACGGTGAGCATAAAGCGTTCTTACAGTGCTACCGTGATGTTTTATATTACTCTCTGCATTTTTACCGCTGGGGTGTAAGTATAAGGCGTAAGTAGGAAATAAGGGTGTAAGTAGGGTGTACATAAAAGTGTAAGTAGGGTGTAAGTAGAGTGTAAATAGAAGTGTAAGTAGAGTGTAAATAGAAGTGTAAGTAGGGTGTAGGTAGGGTGTAAAAAGAAGTGTAAGTAGGGTGTAAGTAGGGTGGAAATAGAAGTGTATGTAGGCTGTAAGTAGGATGTAAATAGGGTGTAAATAGAAGTGTAAGTAGGGTGTAAGTAGGGTGGAAATAGGGTGGAAATAGAAGTGTGAATAGGGTGTAAGTAGGGTGGAAATAAAGTGGAAATAGAAGTATAAGTAGGATGTACATAGAAGTGTGAGTAGGGTGTAAGTAGGGTGTAAATAGAAGTGTAAGTAGGATGTACATAGAAGTGTAAGTACAGTAGGGTGTAAGTAGGGTGTAAATAGAAGTGTAAGTAAGGTGTACATAGAAGTGTAAGTAGGGTGTAAAAAGGGATGTGAAATAAGGGTGTAAAAGTGTGTAAAATGGGGTGTGAAATAAGGGTGTAACTAAGGGTGTAAATAAGGGTGTGAATAGGGGTAACTAGGGGTGTAAATAATTGTAAATAAGAATGTAAATAGGGTGTACACAGAGGTATAAATAAGGGTGCAGGTGTGTAAATGGGGTGCAAATAGAGGTGTAAATAGGGGTGTAAAGAGGTGTAAATGGGGTGTAAAGAGGTGTAAATAGGGTGTAAAGAGGTGTAA
This sequence comes from Coenobita brevimanus, assembly GCF_032717465.1. Taxonomy (NCBI): domain Eukaryota; kingdom Metazoa; phylum Arthropoda; class Malacostraca; order Decapoda; family Coenobitidae; genus Coenobita; species Coenobita brevimanus. The sequence goes on from NC_137058.1 coordinate 26,049,883, forward strand.
ATAGGGTGTAAAGAGGTGTAAATACGGGTATAAAGAGGTGTAAATAGGGTGTAAAGAGGTGTAAATAGGGTGTAAAGAGGTGTAAATAGGGGTGTAGAGGTGTAAATAGGGGTGTAAAGAGGTGTAAATAGGGGTGTAGAGGTGTAAATAGGGGTGTAAAGAGGTGTAAATAGGGGTATAGAGGTATAAATAATGGTATAAAAAAGTGTAAATAGGTGTGTAAATGGGGTGTAAAGAGGTGTAAATAGGGGTGTAAAGAGGTGTAAATAGGCGTGTAGAGAGGTGTAAATAGGAGTGTAAAGATGTGTAAATAGGGGTGTAAAGAGGTGTAAATAGGCGTATAGAGAGGTGTAAATAGGGGTGTAGAGAGGTGTAAATAGGAGTGTACAGAGGTGTAAATAGGGGTGTAAAGAGGTGTAAATAGGCGTGTAGAGAGGTGTAAATAGGAGTGTAAAGAGGTGTAAATAGGGGTGTAAAGAGGTGTAAACAGGGGCGTACAGAGGTGTAAATAGGGTGTAAAGAGGTGTAAATAGGGTGTAAAGAGGTGTAAATAGGGTGTAAAGAGGTGTAAATAGGGTGTATAGAGGTGTAACATAAGGTTCTCTTTTACAGGTGTACTACACGAAGGCTTAGTGTGCTGTTCAAGTCACACCACCACCACCACAACCACCACAATCAAATCGCCACCACCACCACCACCACTACCACAACCACCACAGACACATCCACACCACCACCACCACAGACAAATCCACACGACCACCATCACACCACCACCACCACCGCAGCACGCCATAAACACATCAACACCACCACCACAACCACACCACACCATAACCACATCACCAGCACCAGCACAACCATACAACCACACCAATGCTCCACCACCACAAAACACAACACTGTAGCTACAACCACATCACCACCACACCACCACACCACCACCACGCCACCACAGCTAAAAAAAAAATCCAGAAAGTTAAAAAAAAAAAAGGGAAAATGGTAAAAAAGATATAGATAAAGAAGAAGAAGAAGAAGAATTAAAGGAAAAAGAAGAAAAAGAAGTAAAAGAAAAAAGAAGAAGATGATGATGATGATGATGATGATGATGATGATGATGATGATGATGATGATGATGATGATGATGATGATGATGACGATGATGAAAAAGAAATGAAGAAGGAGGAGGGGGGAGAGGGAGGAGGAAGAGGAGGAGGAGGAGAAGGATTCCACACATCCACAAGCATCCCTCAGATTCTGCACACCTGATCATGTAAATCAATAATAATATTAATAATAATAATAACAATAATAATAATAATAATAATAATAATAATAATAATAATAATAATAATAGTATCAACAACAATAATAATCCCTAGGCACCAGTCCGTATAAAACCATATCCAATTCCACATCCACACCAGATCCACATCCATAGACACCAGGGCCGTGCGCAGGATTTTTGAAAGGGGAAGGTTAAAAAAAAAAAAGTAATAACTTAATATAGTTTATTCGCTTTATTTCATTCATTCATTCCTTCATCATGTAATTCAGTGTTGCCCCACGAGGAGCGTTGGATCCCGGGGCTAGGCAAGTTGGTCCTGACATTTAAGATGAGAGTGACCAGCCTCACTCATCCCTGAGTAGCATTACGTGAGCAATAAACCCCAACCATCCCTTGGATGTAAACCTGCACAGGCTCAATCCTATTGGAGCGCCTTAATTACCCACTGAACTAAGTAACGCCATACGGTAAATTTAGGAACTGTATTTGACTAAAGTACTGAAAGGGTACAAACTCAGGGTAATTTGCGCACTGAACTCTACAGAGCCTTGGAAGTGACAGCAATGTGGATGTCTTGGAAGTTAGGGCAATTCAGAGAGGATGAGTCTCTGTTATAAATATGGAAGGTGTTTCAGAATATCACAACTTTGCCCTAACAACTAACACACTAAATTGCTTTATATGTAGGAATGGAAGGTTAATATATCAATACAATTTTTATGCAATTTACTGAGGAAATAATGTTCACCGAGGAATTAACAGCCCAACACATCAAAACATCTGTCCTGAAAGAAATTCATTTTTTAGTTTAAGTTATCAGGTGATGATTGGCAATTTTTGAAATTGTGAACTCTCCAATTCGTTCTTTGTTATATTTTGTAGAAATTTTAAACTCCTTCTCTAATATTTTTCTATCTCGTAACACTCTTAACAGGATTTAATTATTTTAATGAGTTGCCTTTTTAGTATTATTTTCAATCGAATTCTTCATTCATTCCAAGTGAGGAGTTAACCCCCCAAACCCTCCCCCTTCCCCGTGTGCACGGCCCTGACTGATCTAACAGCATATCCACAAACAAATGTTTATGCACCGAATTATCCAGATGTCTACGTACACCAAATTATCCATACATAAAGTGTCTATGCACATCGAATCACCCAGTAAATAAACCCTGAGCACAGAATCATAAACAAACAAATAAACAAACAAATAAATAAATAAGTAATCCATGCGCTCCGAACTAAAAAAAAAAAATAATAATAATTATAATAATAATCCGTACGAATCGGGTCAACCGAAAGTAAATCCCCTGTCCGAAATATCGAAAAATAAACCCCTGAGCACCAAATCCAATAAATCAGTGTCCATAAAATCGCCACCAGATATATCTTGAGGCACCGATTCATAAAAAAACAAGAAGCGGTGCCAAGGCACAGCAAACCCGTCCCCGGCAGTCATTTTAGTGCTGACGTATAAACACAACATGATATCTAGTCAAAGATGTCACATATCAAATTTGGAGTAAATCGGGTGAAAATTGACGATGTTATGCCCCTTTGAAATTTTAGGCCCAACCCACCTGACGTTGACCCCCCTACCGTTAACTGGGGGGATGACCCCCCCTGATGTAATGAGGCATGTTATAGGATGTAGATTGGAAAGATGCACATTTAGGTTTTGGTTTCATGTCGATATGACGAATTTGAAAGGAGATAGGGCGAAAATACTTTTTTTTTTTTTTACATTTCTGGGGCCTACACAACCTGGGCCTTGGCCCAATATTTAATCAGGTGATCAGAATGTCATAGCCCATCATCCCTGTAATTTTAATCAAAATCGCACCAGTAGTTTTCGTGTAAAGTTGTTCATAGACAGACAGACAGACAAATCGAGTGAAAACAATACCCGTCCCCGAGCCCTTCCGGGGCGGGGAAAGGTAAAAAAAAATAATGCAGTATACTTCGACTTGCATAATCAATAATAATGAAGCATACAAAATCAATAATGGATGAAGAGTGAGAGACTCACGAGGAAAGTATATGTGAGTGAGGTGGAGGGGGGAGGGGGAAGAAGGAGGGAGGGACCGAAAATGCGATGCAGGGATGGAGTGGAGGGGCAAATGAGAGAGGGGGGGGGGTGTAAGCTGGGGGAACGGCAGTGAAATGGCGAGGGACTGGGCGACATGGAGGCGATTTGTGTGTGGCCACCTCCTAGGGGATTAATGGCTCTGGCTATATATAGATAAGGTAGACACTGAATACAAAAATCCCAGACAGAATCAGAAACTATTTTGCCACATGATTCTCTAGATTAACCGAGATTCACAAACTTCAATTTTCTATCATAACTACAGAGGAGGATTCTGATTTATCCTGTTTTCTCTGCCTCCCGAAAGCATTAAAAAATCACGCACTCAATTCTGACAGGGAAATGGTCGTAAGTTTGTTCCTTTCAGTCTGTTCTTATTACCCGGTACAACTACAACTAACTGCTAGAATTTCCCTCAGTTGAAATACACCGTCGGGGGAAGTTAATACAACCTAATTTCGAAAAGTCTACCAAGACACCCTTATTCTAAACTATATAACTGGTAAACAAAAATTCAGAACTTACCTCAAAATATTGATATTTTGATGAAGCCCCTCAGCTAAGCCTCCAGTAGTTTGTTTTGATGAATGCCTCTTGTTGCATTAGAAGCCGATGCAATTTGAAATGTACGATATTTTATTTTTCTAACAATAACAACGCAGTTATGATGAAGCAATTATTTTAGCCTTGTTTTGTAGTTTTTTTCTTTTTAGATCATATAGATAAAACGTTAATACAATGTCTTCATCGTTACGGTTTATTTGCTTTTGAATGATTAGGTTCTCCTGCCTTCCCTTTATGGAGCATTTTTTAGGACACAATATTAAGTCGAAATAGTTCCAGAGATAACATACAAGAAATTCTTATTGTGTTATTTTCAGAAATAAACTGGTGAGGAATAGGTGTCAGGGAACATTACATAGACTCCTCAGTAAATTTCAGTCCTAAGATAGACCACTACAGTAGCACATTGTTGATTGTAGTTCAAGTTTTTTCCGCAATCATCGTTGATATGCCTCACAACCAGTGCTTCAGACTCACGGTTTGGAGCGAGGGGGTTCATTATAATTTGTTGTGTGTGGTCTGCTGCGTGCACTCGTTTGATTTGGTACAGATGGCTTAATCATTCGCCGATATTTACAGGTAGATGGCGGGGTAATTTATCTAGCAAATATTTACCTAATGTAATCAATAAAACCGTATTCTCGTTGATTTTCGAGATTTCGTAACACCGTCGGCGATTTATTATGCCTATTACACCTTAATATTCTTGTATATGACTCACGGTACGTCCATAATAAAAGGCAATAAATAACATTCAAGAGAGTATTAAGGAACAACACAAAATAAAAATGAGATTGCTAAATAAGAGATGAGAAATCCTTTATCAAAGAAAATACGACTCCATATCACCGCATCAGTCACCTAAATTGATATCAAGCTTTTGGAAGGAAGATTTGTTAAATTATATAGTTTTACACGCTACCAAATCAGCTCACCTTCCCCACACTTGTAAATATCTGCACAATAACTGATCCATCTGTGCACTGAGCAAGACTGTATATCGTCACTTCACAACCTGATACTTCCTCCTCTGCTCACCTCTAAATAGAAGGTAGATTCACAGACAAACTTGCCATCACTTCCCCGTCGTAAAGAAGACTCGTATATGCAACCAGGGGAAAGAATGGAGAGGCACAGTCTTCCTCAGTGGCTTAGGCAGAGGGGTGGCCACGGACGTGTGAAATATGTTTGGTCACTCTGATTGACACTCTTATTTTCCTTCGATTCCACTGAAGAGTTCTTAGGCCATTCCATAGGTAGTTGACCTCCCCATTTCAAAAATAAAAAAATCCTCGCATCGCCCCTGATTTTCCCACGCGTCTTGTTCTTAGTACAAACGCAAGTCTTAAGTACCAGGTGGAACTGATCTAAGTCTGTTCAGGCCTAGATCTTCTCAAACCAGGAAATGTTACCCCTTCAGAGCTATGACGTCTTACACATTTTCTTCTTCGCACCACATCGTTTGGCCGCAGCAAGTATAAAATGAAACTTGGGTCCTCGAGGTGAAGGGACGAACATGGAAAAACCCTCACCCATCTTTGAGAAAATATATCGCTGCTGGTGTGTGTGTGTGTGTGTGTGTGTGTGTGTGTGTGTGTGTGTGTGTGTGTGTGTGTGTGTATGTGTGTGTGTGTGTGCGTGTAAATTATGGAGAATATAAATCTACCTCTACTGAGTACGAGATGCATATATAATGTGTTGGGGTGTCTCTTTTGCCGTGCTGTAAATTGCTGTGTGATTTACTGTACATATGTATCTGGTGCGTGTCTCCTTTGTAGTAAATTGCTGTGCCATTTACGATACAGCAACTATGGTGTATTCTAGAAGCATATACAACTAATGACTATCATCTAAAGCCCAATAGCCACTGCCTTCTAATTTAGTACAATAAAATGCGTGTTGTATTGAGCCTCGTGTCCAGTTCTTGCAATATTGTATTCTTGGTGGGTTTAGGAGAATTTCTGAGCACGTTTTCTTGATCAATTTATTTGTCATATAGTAATTCTCTCTCTCTCTCTCTCTCTCTCTCTCTCTCTCTCTCTCTCTCTCTCTCTCTCTCTCTCTCTCTCTCCCCAAGCCTTTGGTTCCTTTTTCCATCCACTAAAAAATAAATTAAAAAATATAATAAAAATCCTATGTAACATATACTTTCTAAACATTGATAAATTAAGTAAGGAAGGGATATGAGTGTGTGATAGACGGGATAAATCGCTAAGGAAGAGGCGATACGAAGCAAATCCACTAGTACAAGGCACCATTACCCCTGTGAACACATTCCTTGGTTTCCCTGCGTGAAATAAATGTGTTTTGGTCAATGGGATTTTTATTTTCTTTATACCTACCATTTGTTAAGGCTTTAGACGCCCGGATTCTCTCTCTCTCTCTCTCTCTCTCTCTCTCTCTCTCTACTACTACTACTACTACTACCACCACATACTGACATTGATTAGTAAGGAGCTGTAATCTCTCTCTCTCCCTCTCTCTCTCTCTCTCTCTCTCTGCTACCATGTATTGACACTGATTTGCAAGGTTACCAGCTGTGATCTCTCTCTCTCTCTCTCTCTCTCTCTCAGTATACCTCCCTAAACCTCCTTAACCCCATCAATCTAATATTTATAGCCAGTTTATTCTGACCCAGTTCCGTTAGATTAAAAAATGCTAAAAAAAAAACTATAATTCTTTAGGGGAAAAAATCAATATTTTCTGGCGATGAGAGAGAGAGAGAGAGAGAGAGAGAGAGAGAGAGAGAGAGAGAGAGAGAGGTCCCTAACCCTTTTAGTTCAGGTAATACCCAGGCGTAGTCAGATTGGAGGGTTGATTTTGACTAGTAACCAAGGAGACTCATTCCTAGCTCAAAAATAAGACCCCATCTTTTAACAAGCCACCACAACTTTTTATTCATGTGGTGAAAGTGGCCCAGTTCCCTCAGGTGATAACAAAGCTAATCAATAAAGGAGCAAGTGGTATTAAAGAGAGACGCCTCCATATGTCACGTCGATGAGGAGGAACAAGTGATATATTATTACATTATTGGAGGTATTCATTCCCACAGACATGAATGACCAACATTGTGAGGAAATTATATCTCATCTATCTATCTATCTATCTATACCTCTGTCTATCTAAGCTATTTACCTATTTATCTATTAGTCATCTATCTACTTATGTCTCCATCAATCTATCTATCTATATCTATATCTATCTACCTGTCTATCTATATCCACCCCTATCTATTTACCTATCTATCTATCTCTCTCTATCAGCCATCTATCTACTTATATGTCTCTATCAATCTATCTATCTGTCTACAGTATATCTATATCTATCTATCTGTCTATCTATATCTATATCTACTTTCATCAGTTTACATCTCTATCTATTTGTCTGTCTGTCTGTCTATCTATCTACCTTTCTATGCCTCTATCTATCTATCTATATCTACATCTATCTATTTGTCTATCTATATATCTATCTACCTACTCCTATCTATCTATCTATCTATCTACTCTTCTTTGTATCTATCTGTTTTTCTATTTGTCTGTCGATCTATCTGTCTATATCTATCCGCCACTCTATCTACATATCATTATCTATCAATCTATGTCTACTTACCTATCTATTTATCTACCTACCTATCTATCTATCTATCTACTCTTCTTTGTATCTATCTACCTATTTTTCTATCTATCTGTCTGTCGATCGATCTATCTATATCCACCAATCTATCTATCTATATTTCTTTATCTATCAATCTCTATATCTATCTCTTTACCTACCTATCCATCTATCTATTTATCTATCTACAGGGTGTCACAGAATTTGGAGCACTGATTTGGGATTATTCTAGGAGAAATTTTCAGCATAAAATCCTAGATCAACACTCAACCGTTTCGAAAGAGAGAGAGAGAGAGAGAGAGAGAGAGAGAGAGAGAGAGAGAGAGAGAGAGAGAGAGAGAGAGATATGCAAGGCAGTGGACGTAAGCGATTCCTACAATGAAGAGTGCACACTAGGACTGCAAAGATCACAACGACCATGTCAAAGGCTTCTTCAGTCTGCCTCTAACTTTCCCTGTGTCTGGGTATATGGTGGATTTTGGATTTTAAAAGTTCGTGTGTTCGTCTTCCTTTAAAATGGATGTTGCAGGCCTCCACTCCTTGGATTCCTTCTTTTTTCATGCAGGAAAACGTGGAAAAAATATAGTAACACGAACTGCAACATTTTTCAGTACGTATCCCTTTTTTCATTTGCAGGGAAAAATAAAAAAATATATATAACAACACGAACTGGGATATTTTTCATTACATATCCCTTTTTTTGATTAGCAGAAAAAGATGGAAAAATGTATATAACAACATGAACTGGGATACTTTTCAACACATATCTTTTTTTTTTTTATTTGCAGAGAAACATAGAAAAATATATATAACAATACGAACCGGGATATTTTTCAGTATATATCCATTTTTTTTTATTAGCAGAAAATAATGGAAAAAAATATATAACAACTCGAACTGGAATATTTTTCAGCACGTATCATCAGCGTTCCCATTTGTTATTACTGAAGGGAAGGATCGTATCTCTTGGCTGGCTATTAATATCACCTTTTGTGGATGAAGGCGAAACAGATGATCTCCATTGAAGAAATTTATAAAGCTTGGACTATAGAAGCCTCACCAAATCTGTATACGTCCTGGCTTTGGGATGCTATACTCCTTTCACTCTCACTTGGCCTAAAATTGCCAACTCTTCCTCTTGAATGCTGAGTCGTAGCAAGAGATTAACGCTAGACTGTGGTGCTAATCACGAAGACAGTGGAAAGTATGTAGAGCCGTAGGTGTATAGGATTGTTCCATTGTCGTGTGTGTGTGTGTGTGTGTGTGTGTGTGTGTGTGTGTGTGTGTGTGTGTGTGAATTGCTTTCAGTGACGATAATGGTATGTGAGAATGTGTGGGCGTGTGTGCGTGTGTGTGTGTGTGTGTGTGTGTGTGTGTGTGTGTGTGTGTGTGTGTGTGTGTGTGTGTTGCCATCCCTGCACACTCCACCACCAGCGCCACTCTCCTCACCACCTCCTCCACACACAGGTGCGTTCACTTTCACCCCACCCACTCGTTAAACCACCACCTGTAACGTCACCTGAAGTATTTTTGAAACCTAAATAAAATACATAATACAAACATACCAGATAGTTTTTTTTTTAATATACAACAACAATAATTTAATCAATACAATAGTGCAAAAAATACAATATATTTAATTAGTACGATAGATAAATAGAATATGGAGTTAACATCTATTTGACTCAGATCGCTTCGTGGTCAAGAATGAGCAGTGGAGTGTGATGGAGTGATCAAACCTGGGATTGTTCGTATTCTCGTCGTTTAAGGAAGCTCTCTAACACCTCTTCCTTGGTGATTTATTTCTGGATATTCTTGTCGGATAGGAAGCTCCCCAACACCTCTTCCTTAGCGATTTATTTTTAGATATTCTCGTCGGTTAAGGATGCTCCCTAACACCTCTTCCCTAGCGATTTATTTTTGGATATTCTCGACGGTTAAAGATGCTCCCAAACACCTCTTCTCTAGCGATTTATTTTTGGATATTCTCATCGGTTAAGGAAGCTCCCTAACACCTCTCCTCAGCGATTTATTTTTGGATATTCTCATCGGTTAAGGAAGCTCCCTAACACCTCTTCCTAAGCGATTTTATTTTTTCGGATATGGCTGGTTAATATCCTTTTGTACATTATTTATGCAGAGTATGGCGATAGTGGAAGGATTTACGCAACACAAAAGGGGGCAGCAAGAGGGTTAGTAAACAAAATAAATCGCTTAGGAGAAGGTGTTAAGGAGCTTCCTAAACTGACGAGAATACGGCCTGGGTGACTGTACTAAGAGCCTGAAGGTTTGTTCGTGCTGGTGTGAGAGAGAGAGAGAGAGAGAGAGAGAGAGAGAGAGAGAGAGAGAGAGAGAGAGAGAGAGAGAGAGAGAGAGAGAGAGAGAGAGACCTTTATTCTATATTCCGTCTTTTCACCCTGGCTTAACGCTATCATCTTTGCTTATTTATCTATTTATCTATCTATCTATCTATCTACCTGTCTATTTTTATCTCTGTACAGGAAGAAGTGAAGTATGAAAGTGACCGTAATGGTGATGGTGAAAGTGACCGTATTGGTGATGGTGATGGTGATGGTGGTGGTGGGCGGGAAATCAGACAATGCCCTTATCGTGGCTCCCGGCATGGCTTTACAAACATCCCACATCCACTCCACGAGGACGGTCAGGACGACGTGTAAGTAGAGAGAGATTTTAGAGAGTAATAAGACGGTAGAGAGAGTAGAAAGGCGATAGAGAGAGTTGAAAGGCGGTAGAGAGTAGAAAGACGGTGGAGAGAGTAGAAAGACGATGGAGAGAGTAGAAAGACGGTAGAGAGAGTAGAAAGGGGGTAGAGAGTAGAAAGGCGGTAGAGAGTAGAAAGGCGGTAGAGAGAGTAGAAAGACGGTAGAGTAGAAAGGCGGTAGAGAGTAGAAAGGCGGTAGAGAGTAGAAAGGCGGTAGAGAGTAGAAAGGCGGTAGAGAGAGTAGAAAGGCGGTAGAGAGTAGAAAGACGGTGGAGAGAGTAGAAAGGCGGTAGAGAGAGTAGAAAGGCGGTAGAGAGTAGAAAGACGGTGGAGAGAGTAGAAAGGCGGTAGAGAGAGTAGAAAGGCGATAGAGAGAGTAGAAAGGCGGTAGAGAGAGTAGAAAGACGGTAGAGAGAGTAGAAAGGCGGTAGAGAGAGTAGAAAGACGGTGGAGAGAGTAGAAAGGCGGTAGAGAGAGTAGAAAGACGGTAGAGAGAGTAGAAAGACGGTAGAGAGTAATAAGACGGTAGAGAGAGTAGAAAGGCGGTAGAGAGAGTAGAAAGGCGATAGAGAGAGTAGAAAGGCGGTAGAGAGAAAGTAGAAATGGAGAAGAAAGACAGTAGGGAGACAGTAAAACCGTGTAAATCAATAAAGCACCTTCTCTTCCTTATTCTTCTTCCTAAACTCGGCCTAAAACTGCCATCTCTCCACCTTGAATGCTGAGCTGTGTATTAACATTATGATGTTAATCACGAAGAAGTGCTGTGGAAAGGACGCAGAGCCATAATGCTGTCTGTTTCTGCCACGGAGTTATATGAAATGAGATGTAAAACTATGAAAATCTGAGCCAAGATAGAGCGAAATGAGTAGAGTATTTTTGGTGGTGGAGAGGGGCGCCTTCACGTGGTGGTACTGATGTAAGTGTGTGGTTTCGCTGCCTGGTTATACAAATGTCCCACAACTCCCTACCTATCCCCCGAAAGGAGTATTGTAGACTGCAGAAGGGCAACTTAAGCCTGCAGTCCACTGGGTCCACGTCAAGATGAACCTGGAATAACAAAAACAACAAACAAAAATAACACCAAAGACAACACCAAAGAATAACAATAATAACAACAATAACAAACACCAACAATAACAACAATAACAAACACCAACAATAACAACAATAACAAACACCAACAATAACATCACCCAACAACGAAAACAGCAACTACACCAACAACAACCAGTCCTTTGAATCAGGATGTGAGTTCTTGTGCTGCGTATCGTGTTCTAGGGAAAGAATTGGACTCAGCAGTTGATCGTCTACCCAAATCCCTCTACAGGCGAGTGCAAAATGTTGTGTCTGGTTTTGGTGGAGTGTAAGGCAGCGACAGTTGAAATTGCATCCAGTGAAATATTTTGCCACACCAGCCGCAATGAAGTGATCTCCCTCTCTCTCCTTCCGAATGTCAACACCACGTCATTCTACTGGAAAGGTGGGTTGGGATTTTGGGAGCTAGGGCTATGGTACGAGTGGATGGTGAACTGAGTGAGTGCTTTGATCTAAATGTGGGACTGAAACAGGGATGTGTGATGTCGCCATGGCTCTTTACTATATTCATGGATGGGGTTGTGAAGGAGGTGAAGGTAGGGCAGTGGATGTGGGGGTGGCTCCAAGGAATGAGGGTGAGGTGTGGAAGATTCCGGTGTTGCTATTTGCTGATAATACAGTATGGTTGAGTGAAGATGAATGAGAGTTGCAAGGTTTGGTGAATGAATTTGGTACAGTGTGTAAGAAGAGGAATCTGAAAGTTAACGTAAACAAGAATAAAATTATGGTGTTTGAGAGGAATGAAGTCACAGAATGCACAGTGAGGTTGGATGGTGAGGATATGGAGAATGTGAGTGCATTCAAGTACTTGGGTAGTGCGATGAGTAAGGATGGAAGTTTGGGGGATGATGTGCTTGAACGGTTACGGCAGGGAAGGTAGGTTGTTGGTTCATTGAAAACAGTGATGAGAAGTAGGGAGGTGAGTATAGAAGTTATGAAGTCACTGCATGATAGTACTGTGATCCCTTCCCTGACGTATGGACACCAGGCGTCGACCTTGTTAGAGGAGAACAAGTCAAGAGTGAGAGCAGTGGAAATGAGTTACCTGAGAGGAGCATGTGGAGTGACATGGAGGGACAGGTTGACGAATGAAGAAGTGAAAGACTGTTGTGGGGTGGATGTGGATGTGATTGAGAGAATTAGGAGAAATACACTGAGGTGGTTTGGACATGTGGACAGAATGGAGAATGAAAGACTGACTAAAAGAGGGTGTATGTGGGTGAAGTGGAGGGAGGGAGAGGGAGTGGGAGACATAGGATGAGGTGCAGGGATGGAGCTGAGAGGTATATGAGGGAGGGGGGAGTGAGCTGGGGGGAGGGCAGTCAAATGGTGGGTGACAGAGTGACTTGGAGGAGTTTTGTCTGCGGCCACCTTTTGCGGGATTAGGGCGTCGAGCTATAGACAGATAGATAGATAGATCATCATCATTGCAATCGTCATCATCATCATCGTTGTCCTCGTCGTCCTCGTCGTCATCATTATTATTGTTGTTATTATTATTATTATTATTATTATTATTATTATTATCATCATCATCATCATCTGGAAAAGTGGGTCCGTTCTTTGCACAGAATGATTATTTTCAACGTCCAGTTGTCCTTTATACTTCCCTATTCTTCATTCACCTTAACGTTTTTTCTTTTCTTTTTTTTTCTTTCTTTTTATTTCAGAGTACGAGAGGGTTGGATGGCGCCAGTACCGGGTGGGACTGGAGAAGTTAAACTGGTTCCAAGCCTTAGAAGTGTGCCAAGCGGAGGATGCCCGTCTGATGGTGGCCAACACTGACATATATAAACAGGACATCGCCTCACTACTCCAAACATACCGTGAGAAATTAAGTTACGGTTCATTTATATCTCACAACCATGAATATATAAAGAGGGAATGACCACTACCCGATATTATCGTAATGAATACCGTCAGAATTTATTACAATCATGAATATATATAAACAGGACATGGCCTAACTACTCCACATACACACATACCGTCATGGCGTAAGTAATATCCTTAGAGTTTATTATCTCCATCGAACATCAGTGATTCCTAGCAGACATACAGCAAGGTCATCACTTCACGAATCGAAACCTACCGTAAGATTGTCAGAGGTTTATTTATTTTACACATCATTGATTCGGGGAGAGCACAAGAAATCATTTTCGTCTTAACGATTTATACAGACAGACAGATAGACAACCAGACAGACAGATAGATAGATAGATAGACAGATAGACAGAAATAGATAGGCAGACAAACTAATACTGATTACTTTTTTATATTATATTATATCAATATAGTTGGGCTCAGTGACGTACGGTGGACAAAAAGATGATATGCAAATTAAATCGCTGAGGAAGAGGTGCCATGTAGTCTTCTCTGTCACCTTGAATACGACCCAAGCAACGACAGAGAGAGAGAGAGAGAGAGAGAGAGAGAGAGAGAGAGAGAGAGAGAGAGATGGACAACTGATGAGAAATAACTCGAATTTTGGAGACTGTTCCCTGCTCCACCTTGGGATGAAACTCGCGTCCTCTCAGACAACACCACCACTTCGCTAACCACTTGACCACCACCTCCCCAGTACGCTTGGCGTTCCGGTGGCCGTAAATATAAGCGATTTGTTTTCATCTGACGGAACTGGGACACTCAATTAGCCCAAAAAATACGTTGTGGTTCCGTGAAAACTCAGTGAGGTTTAGTTCTGAGGTAGGAATGCGTCTCCTTGGTTACTAGTCAAATCAACCCTATAATCTGGCATCTGGCATCAACTGAACTGAAAGAGGTTAGTGTTGTCAGGTTTGAATGTAGTAGCAGTAGTAGTAATAGTAGCAGCTAGTTGAGCGAAATTTGTAAAGCCAGGCAGTTGAGTGGCCTTGTTATATCAATACCACCACACAAAGGTGCCCCTCTGCAGCACCGAGCACCAAATCAATGCACTCTACTCGTGTACTATTTTCAGAGCTGGGAGAATGCTGGGTTGGACTCTTTGCTGACCACGAAGAGCTGGGTAGAGACGGTGACCCCTGGTGGATTTATATCAATGGTAGGTATCAAGGCGGGTTCAGATTTAAGCAGAGAGTGTTAGAAATACACACACACACACACACACACACACACACACACACACACACACACACACACACACACACACACACACACACACACACACACACACACACATACACACACACATAGATAGATAGATAAATAGAGATATAGATAACTTTCAAAGGCATTTTTTCCTGAATTCACCATTACTTGTGAAAAAGGGGAGGATAACTGAAGTGACAACGATTTCTTGTGTTGCTTGACGAGTTCACTGCATTGTGTTGTTTTCTATTTTTGGTGGGATAATTGTAGCGCTAATACTGAAGAGGGACGCCATCACACAGTATTTGAGACGTCAATTATCGGAGGTTAGGAGCAGAAAAAAAGAAAAAAGAAAGAAAAAGAAAAAAAATAAGAAAAACATAGTCAAAGATTTGCGCCTTTCAAAATACTGCATCCCGGTACCAACATGAATTTTTGTGGTAGCTTGTATTTTTAAACGTAGCTCAACAATTATGTACTGTAATGTTATAAGAGTAACTGGTGACGTCTTCTGGGATTGCAGTTATTGTACGGAAGACACCCTCCAAACTATATTCGTAATTCATTCATTTGAATCAGGCATTGATTTCCTTCTTTTGCAACTAATATCTCGCAGGTCAGTGGTAGAATAAGACAACTCTGTGACTTTGGATTCCTTTCCCAGCACTTCTCGTGACTAGCATCATACTCTGAGATTCATTTCTCGCCACACCACAACATTCATGATGGACGAATTGCAATTTTATGCCTAATTAAAGTAAACAGAACATAAATTACTAAAGAACCCGAAAAGTACTAGTACAGATACCATGATCATATTAAAGTGTGATACTTTAATGATCTGCACGATATTTTCTGTCAGTTTTTAAGAAAGCAAGTCATTTTAGTAAATAAGCCGCGTACTCTTTACCGTGTAGTTAGCAAATGTTTTTGAGTCGTGGACTTACTGAATGTTAATGGTGTTTAGTGTGGTGGTTATTGTAATGTTTGCCCATGTAAATTCACATCTTTTCTAATCTCTTTCCCATACAAAACACATTCATATCATGTACAGTAATAATAATAATACCGGTACAATATTTAAAGCAATGCAGTTGGAATACAATGGAAAGGGGGTGGGGGATAAGTTTACAGAAGAATGGAAGAGATGAAAATTAACACTTACGTAAGGGGGTGTCGGCCATCATACATGGTCTCCACTCGCTTTCCTCCAGTGCTGAACAAGAAAAGGCTTCCGGAAGCAATGCGAGTGCTGGTGCAATCGCCAGCAGAATCACAAATTTCACTCTCATACTGTAGACTGTAACTTTTTCTACGGATCCAAAAGCTCGGACACCTGCCTTGTAACTATCACCGAATCTACCACCTTCACACAATAGTTTTTTTTTTTTTTTCTGTATTTTCAAAAACTCAATCATAAGCCATGCAACTATCACCGTGAACTATGTAGTAATGTTCAGTTTCTTGCATGTACTTGCTATGTAACCCAAGTAATTAGTTCACCATGACATTCAGATTAACACTTTTGCCTCCTCAAGTATCACTGATCACTATGAGCTTTGAAAAGTCTTCCTTGCTATACTCAGAACATGGATGGCCCATAACTCGCAGGGACACGTTTACCTGTTGAGCAGCTCTTGTAATCTTTGCCTGAGTTGAAAATTTCTTCGCCGTTTTTGTCCCTAGTCTGTGAATACTGTCCATTTCTCCGCCCCTAAAATGTACTAAGGCTATCAGTCTCACTTCTGGGCACAAACAAGGAACTGTGAAAGGGGAAAAAAAAAAATACTGTCTGCGATACTTCCCTGGCGGTCGGCTGAAGGACTGAGACTGACACTAAACAACCAGGGGATCGTGAGCGCACTGTGGTTGACTGAACGGCCTACAAGCCACAAGGTACGTATGGCGGCGCGTCATTAGCTCTCGCCGTGTGACCCCCAAGGAGCATCTAACCCCTTCTTGACCCCAGAGGTGGCACTTTTATTTCGTGACGGAAGATTCCCGATACCTGAGCACGGCAGTGTCACTCGACGATGGAAATACACTAGAAAATTGCTACTTTAGATCTTATTAGGGGTCCCATTCTGGGCTCCTAGATACTGCCTAAAACTGTAAAGGAACTGAGAATACAGCGATTTACCTTACTCAGTTTAGCCATGAGCGACACTTAACCTTCTCTGGAAATAGACGCCTCACATATCTGGCAAAAATAGCTCTCTCTCTCTCTCTCTCTCTCTCTCTCTCTCTCTCTCTCTCTCTCCTTTGAAATTAAACTCACCTCAAATCTGCCCTATTATGAAGTGAAGGGGATGAGGTGTTCTGAGGAGGAAAGAGAGGCAGTTGATGCTAAAATAGTATGATCTGTGTACGTTATAATTACCTTTGATAACATTACAGGAAGTTTGTTTAATTTCTAAGTACAGTTTTCTTACAACGTACAACAAAAATCGATTGACGTAACACACACACACACACACACACACACACACACACACACAAATTAATAGAGAGAGAGAGAGAGAGAGAGAGAGAGAGAGAGAGAGAGAGAGAGAGAGAGAAAGGAGCTCGAAGAGACCCATTTCAGTCATAGAATTTTGCTGATATAACTAGTTCATATTCCCATCGGTTGAGGAAGCTCCTTAGTAAATTTTCCTTGCCGTTTTTTTTCTGAATGAGATACGTTCATATAATTTCGTGGGATATTTAAGCAAACTATATCAGTATGCCACAACAGCGAGTAGTGAAACGTAGTATGGTAGATCACCTAGTAAATGATGTTAAGTTTCCTAACCCTTCCTGAATACCGCTCTAACTCTCTCTCACCAGGCTACAAAGTGCGGTCATCTATCAGGCCAGCAACTATGTACATAAGGTGCTTCCGTGCTGTCGCCGCCACTGAAGCAACCAGTGATGTAGTCTTCACTAATGCTGATAAGCTCTGTGCCACTCCCCTACCTTACATCTGCCAGCGAGACAACTGACTTAAGATCAGAAAGGTAGACAGCCTGCCAGCTTTTTACTCAGACTGTCCTTCATACTTTTCCTTCTTCCTCTGTCCCACCTCTTCCAGGTTATTCACCCCGTCTTTATGATGATGATGATGATGATGATAATGATAATAATAATAATAATAATAATAATAATAATAAAGACCATTAGTTTAAGGTACCGCGTGAATCTTGTTTTATCCTTCCTGCTCGTACCAGAGCCCCTTCACTCGGTTTCTCTGTTTGTTTGTCTGTCTGTCTGTTAACAACTTTACGCGAAAACTACTGGTGCAATTTTGACTAAAATTACAGGGATGATGGGGTATGGCTTTCTGATCACCTGATTAAATTTGGGGAGACTGGGCCAAGGCCCAGGCCCCCAAAATGTAGAGTGTACAAATCAATTTTTCGCCTTAACTCCTTTCAAATTCGTCATATCGACATGAAACTAAAACCTAAAGGTGCATCTTTCAAATCTGCATCATATAAAATGCCTCATTACATCACGGGGGGATCACCCCTCAGTTAGCAGTAGTGGGGTCAATGTCAGGTGGGTCGGGCCTAAAATTTCAAATGGGCTTAAAATTGTCAATTCTTACCTGATTTGGTCCAGTTTTGATATGTGACATCTATGATTAGATTATCCTGGTGTGTTTATACGTCAGCACTAAAATACCTGCCGGCGATGAATTTGCTGTACCCGGCACCGCTTCTTATTCTCATATTTTTCGTCTATGGCTTTGTCGCAAGCTACACAAAACTGAGTAGAAGCGATTGATTGAGACGGAGAGGGTGAGCAAGGGAGACTGAAAATAAGATGGAGAGTTAAGGTGTATCTGAGTGAGGCGGTGTGTGAGTTGGAGAGTGGGCAGACTGATACTTATGGCCACCCCTCCCTGGATTAAAGCATCTGGCTATAGATACAGATAGTTACAATAATCCTGATACTTCTATTGATTTTTTTCTCGCTCGTTATATAAAAGTAATGTCCGATATAAAGGGTCAAAATTGTTCAAAACACATTGGAAATGCCAAATTGAGCTTTAGTAACCACCCCAAGGATCTGGAAGTTTTTATGAAGACCATAATTCTGGTATCGCCTGTTTTAGCTTAGTATAACCATCCATTTTTTTTTTTCCGGAGGGGGGAGAGGGGTTACATATTCCCTAAATCACCTACCATACCAGGTGAATAAAATATACTGGTCTATCTTGTGGTAATATCCTCTTTTATACGCCAGTGAGGCAAATGAACTTTTGTCACTACTCCAAGGAGGAGGAGGATGCTTTTGTTACACTATAGTTGTTTGCGTCCACCTTATGGAACTGAAATGGTAGTAGCAGTAGTTGTGGCAGCAGTAACTGTAACCCCTGGTTCATCTGATGTGAACCCAGTAGACTATAGGCTGAAGTTGCCCCCTGCTGCAATCCACCATCCCCCTTTCAGGGAATCGAGGAGGAGCTGAGGGACATTTGCATAACCAGGCAAAGGAGCCACCCAGCTATGTCAGTGCCATCACAAGAAGGCACCCCTTCCCAACTGGGAAAGCCCTACAACTTGGGTACTGGGTCATCGTTGCATGAAATTCAATTAGCCTTATTTGTGAAATAGGAATGAGTCTCCCTGGTCACTAAAAAAAAAAAAAAAAAAAAAAAAAAAAAAAAAAAAATCTCCAGTCTTAGTCCATTTGACCTTTATAAGTGCCTAACTGTTAATATTGGTATCATTACCCTCTCACGGTCAGAACTAGTCTAGTGTTGTAATCCAGCTAATGCCAGATGATTTTATTTAGCTGAGAGTAAGTGTAGCAGCCTGAGTGTTATACGAGTACTGATACCACTAACTCATTCATGGTTGGGACTACTCCAGTACAATATAGTATTCTACTCCAGCTAACACCAATCATATTCAGCTAAGAGTGATTCAAAGAAGCCTAATAGTGTTAATAAAATCCCAGTTACAAATAACACAGAGGCATTTATTCAGCTTAGTTAAGAATATACAAAGTTATGATAGCCAGCATTTACACGATGTCTGAGGTGTTTGAATGAGATGTTTCATGGTGAGGGATTGAGTAATGGCAAAATAAAAGTGTTGTTTTTTTAAGTTAGTTATGTACATGCTATACACTATCTTCTTCGTCACCACCAAAAAATTTAAGAACTGTACTTTTGTTATCATTATACATCCCACTACACAAGAAAGTTCAACACTATGATACATACCAAAGGATGCTGACACAACACTAAAGGCCACATCCACAGTCGCTGATTTTTTTCTTTTTATATGATTTCTAACAAAATCATCACTTCTCTGTTCTGCTGAGAGTGATACTGGCAGTGATGTTGGCGAGTGCACTAACCATTAATTACATATGCATTATCAGAACATTATCATCAGCATTATTGCAACAGTTCTTTGGTTCCTTCTTCCTTGAAAAAAAAACAAAAAAAAAAAAAAAAAAGAAAAAAAAAAAGTTACCATGGAGACTTTCATAAGCTCCATCATAAACAAGTTATATGGAATCCTCAGGATGCTCCATAATTATCATTAAAATTATTACAGTAGAATAGTTACCAGAGAATAAGCTCTATTTCTCCCCAGTAAGGCATAACATTTGGGAGGATTCTTTTTACTGAGATAAAGATTAACATGTAACGCACTCTATTCACTGAGAAGCATGAACAGTTAACATGAACGTTACTCATTACATGAATTCCTTACTAAGTTCCATACCATTACCAAGAGAATTACTGGAATATCCATCATGTAGTTCTTAGGTACTTCTACATGTCCCCAATACTGTCAAGATTTCTATACTGGAGTATTCTTTTCATTGAGCTGTATGCAACTCGACTGTGGAAGTGACCCTAACACCCAATGAATATTATATTAGAAGAGGACAGAGCTGCTCAGTGGCTGCCAAAGTTCACCAAAACACTCCTGGAGTGGGATTCCCAGGCACATTTACAACTAATTCCCTCTTATAACTTAAGATCTGTTTTAACATGACACATTAAGAAACTCGGGGAAATTCTTTACTCTCCTGTTCTTAGCTTTCCTGCTAAAAAAAATCTTGGTTATGATAATTTGCTTCTCATAACTAAATTTTTTCTGCAGGAAGGACTACAGTATAGTTTTTCACCTTAACTTGGGCCTAGATGTTTGTCACAGCTAAGAGATAGAAAAGAACAATGCTGTTGCCCTACACCTTTCCTACGGCACTTCATGAGCAGCAGCATATTCTAGCATTAATCTATCGTTGCAGCTCAGTATTTATGGAGGAAGGACAACAATTATAGGCGAAGTTAAAGCAAAAAGAGTACAGGAAAGTTGAGTGCAAAATCTTCTAAAGTCTCATTCTTCTTGTACAAGTAAATCCAAGTTACAAGGAGGAATTTATCATAACTCTGTGAATCCTGGGTCTGGTTTAAGTTGGTCAAAACAACACTTGCGGTATCACATGAGCAGAGATGATAAGATGCCATTCTCAGTTCACTTTGAAGAAACACTCATGGCTTATTGATTGGCTGACATGGGGTAAACGTAAGGGACATTATGAACATTATTTTGGACTGTGTTGCAATGAAGGAGCCAAACAAACAACCATGAATACATAAAAGCAAAAAGTTACATAGAAAGTTCTCGTATTATGTCTCCACATTGATGTTCTTTTCCTGCTAATATCAGTAAACACAAACATCGTCTCACTAACTTCCACTGTTATTCATTAACCTGACCTGCAAGTTTCCCCTATATTACAGTATCCTCTGTATGGAGAAAATTACAGAACAAACCTGAAATATGACAAGATTTAACTCGTGCTGTTCTTATTGCATGTCAGAGTTTTTTTTTTTTTTTTTTTTTTCCCATAGATTTAGTTCTGCAAATAAGGGGAACTAGGAAGTCAGCTTAATGTGAATCAATAAAACTTTATTTCTGCTATTTACGGAGGAACTGATAGCAAATTAAGAACATAAAACTGGTGAGACATAGCAAGAACTCTTTGTACTACTTATGACATTGTTGAGTACCATTTAGATTTCAGTATAATTATACGTATGCATTTCTAACCCATCCCTTATAATTAGGTTTAAAGAACAATAATGTGATTTAAAAAAAGGCCACAGTCTTAGTAAGCATACAAGAATTACAAAGTATGGTAGTGCTCATGTTCTTATTACATCTGTGGCCTTTAATTAGTCATTGTTAACACAGCAAGCTGTTGTTTGTATGGCTCCCGTCGCTTGTGTTAAAAATGCCAGCCATACCCCCCATGAAAGACTGTGAGGTTATGAAAGACTAAGTGCTCTCTCTTCTCTCCCCGCTACACTACAGTCAGCCCTCACATAGGGTCTCGGATGTGTGCTGACAAAATGCAACTTAAAAATGAATCAATTTAAAGTGGGACGTGATTCTTACATTTCATGATGAAGTGCGACTTGCTTCATCTGACTCAAGACTGGGTGGGTTAAAGCACGGAAAACATTTATTCCCGATTTCAAAACAATTTTAATAATGAATCACTGGGCAACTTAAAAATTAATCAATTTAAAGCGAGACATGCTTCTTCCGAATCATAACAGAGAGGCTTAAAACATTAAAACAAAAACTTATTCACTTATTCCTGACTTGAAAACAACTATATATTGAGTCCAAGGCAACTCTAAGTGAATAAAATGCATTAATTCATTAGCAGCACAATAAAACAAATCAACTTTTGGCAAAACAGCTCTGAGGACTGACTGCATATCATAGAAATACACGGGACACCTTTGGCTGTTTGAGATCTTCCTGACTTGGTGAACTGCTTCCAAAAAACAGCAAAACTATTACAAAAGAAAAAAAAATACTAACCCATTCACCCCGGGGACATCAGATTAGTTTATTCTTGATCTCCTGATGATTTTATTCAGATCACAGTAGATTTTTTTTCAAACTGGAGGGGTCTGACATAGTTTTCATCAACCCCTTCACTGTGAAAGACTCTTCCTTATTCAAACATAATCATCTTGATTAATTACTCGGTTAAAAAACACATCACCTGACTGAAGGATACCCTTTCACTCCAGTGGCTTATATTCACATTTATTCTTTTTATATCCAGACTATTTTATTCAGCTTTGGAAGATATCCTATTAGTGATGGGGTTAATGAAGGCAACATCCAACCCATTCAATTGAAAAATCCTCCACCAAGTTTAATGCAACCATCTACAGATACCAAGAATAAATGAACATCACTGAAACAGAGGGGTTAAAAGTGATAATGAACATTCTCATAACACATGCATAGACAGTTTGTGCTCATCACTGTAACTGATGTGTATATATACAATCTTTAACATGCAATTTTTCGCAATAATTAAACATTTGAAAGGCTTTATATCCTATCCTGAATTACTGCAGTCCCCTACAGCACAGAAAGGTGTAATTTTACTTTCTGAAACTAAAATGTACACCTTAGGCTGTACAAATGTACTACCTACCGTAATTCATTCCACACTGATGTGTAAACAGTCCAGTCAAATTCTAGCAACTGAGTTGGAATGGTTCCTGACAAATACTGTGACACCATCTCTGTAATAAGTGGGTTTTGTGTATTTGTTGTTACTCCCTCACAACCTTCTTTGCATAAACACTCCTGAGCACTTGCCCTTAAAGCTTTGGGGGGCTGGCAAGCAATAATGGTCCTTAAATGCTACAGGCTAACCAACGCATTCTGTGCATCACTGCTCTTACATTACTAATTCCCTTTAAATCAATAACATTAAGTATCTATAAGTCAAAACATTACTGGAGAATATTTCTGATACGTGTTAAAGAAGTAACAATTTCATTCTGGGATTTAGTCAAATTATAAGTGGCACAGAAGGCTTTATAGCATTTCTTTCAATGAGATTTATTTTGCAGATTACATTTTAATATTCTCTTGTATTTATATTGCCTTAAATCCAAAGATAGTTTGCCTCAGTAACGTACAAGTTTATAAAGAGGTGAAATATGCAGCAGGAATGATCTTGTACGCTCTATATGCCATTTAAATTTCAATACAGTTAGCACAGTAACATACATGATGATAAGGTGTAATATGCAGGATAAATCGCTACAGATGATGTGTTATGAAACCTCCTAAGCCACTCAGATATTTGACCTTAACACAATAATGCAAGTAAAGCCTGAAGTGTGAATCTTGCCGATGAGGAAGAAGGTATAAGAGCAATAATACACATGACCCACGGCTGGCTGGCCCTACTGTTAAAACACTATACACACAGCAACAGCCTCTGACAGGTCTTCTACAGAGACAAACCAGACTGCTGCTTCTAACATAAGTCTTTACAAGTACTGTATACCAGGCGCTGACTCCTGCTATAAAACATAACCAAGGCAGGTGGGAAAAAAACAGATGTTAATGAATGGATGATGTGAGGAATACTAAATTAGATCTTGGTATATGATGAAAAGGCAGAAGAGACATTACTCAGTTATAGGTAATATAATAAATGGGTAAATACCAATATACTAATATAAAACAAATGGCCATACACAATATAACACTGTAAAAAAAGAAAAATGTGTTTTTAGAGAAACAGCAAGCACAAAGCTAACTTCAACTCACAGTATTCAGTGAAACTTGAAGACTAATAACAATAATAAATTTACGATTTCTGGTTTATGAGCAGATTCCATAATAAGTGTAGTACAGTATTATTATTCCACATCCAACAAATAACCATAAACATGTCCATCTGCACACCATTTCACACTAAGTACATACTGGTATTCTTATGCACAGTTAATAGCTTAATTCCTGTCTGCTATCAAATGTATCCACAATTTTGGGTTCCTTATAGAGTTTTTTTTTTTTTTAAATCCAGAACACATATTGGTTTTAATCTTTTAATTGGCTATGGACAAATGCCTGTTACCCTAATGGCTTTATTCTAGTTGGCATAAGAGACTTCACAGAAAATCTTCCTTGGCAAATTCTTTAACATCTTTACAGTGCCCCTCCCCGTAAAACAAATAACTCAAAGTCAAACGGCCACCCCATGCGGGATTATGGCGTCTGGCAATAGATAGAATAGATAGACATTTCTTTAAACTTCTTAAATATTACATAAATCTGTTTAATAATGACAGCAATTACTCTCCATCTTAAACCTTATTTTTCTTGATTATTAAGAATCTGTTAAATACCCACACAATTTGCATCAGTAACATACTTAAGAACTGATGCTAGAGATATGTGCCTTCATGTGATGGCATCAATATACCTGGGTGACCCAGCTGTCCCTTAATACAAATGTCTCTCAATTCCTTTTCTATGCCCTGAAACAAGGATCACGAACTGCAGGTGACAGGTCGTTTCAACCTGCCATCCACCAGGTTTACAATCAAATGAGCCTGGAGCCACAACAACATTAAGATGATTATTAAGGTATAATGTGAGAAACAAATACGTGAGGAAGAAGCATTATGAAATCTCCAAGGTCAACTAGATATTTTGCTCAAAATCCTAATCATCTTGGAAAATTTGCTTACCTTAACTGACAGACACTGAGGAAGCACTAGACTAAACTTCAATTTACAGTACAGTAGTTCATTTCTAGGCTAGCTTATAAACCAATACAATGATACAGAATACATATACGTGCATGTATATATTAAATGTTTGTATACCAGTATGTATATACACATTATACTGGTACTTATAAATATACACACAGTATCTTCGTTAATTTCTATAAACAAACACTCTTCCTAATGAATATGCTTAAACATAGTAGGAAATCTAGCCAAATTGCAAAGTTGTATAAATAGGCTCTCTCTACACTCTAATGTAACATAAAGTAAGGCAACAAATTGGAAAGCTACAACTCCGATTATTAACAAGCCGAGCAGACTGTGAACACGGGAGAAGGTGACATGGTGCAATAACCCTTCAGTACTGTGATGTTCTTTTTTAGTTTATTCTCACTGCCTCCACATGATTTTACTCAGTTTATTACAGAACTCTATCACTAAAGAGGTTAATGAAGGCTAAATCTAATCCCTCCTGTTCAGTGTCTTACATTAAGTTAATATAATCCAGATTGCAACAATAAAAAACATGCTATAACACATGTTAACCCTTCCTGCCCAGGGACATCTTATACTTTTATTCTTGTAATCTGATGATTTATCTCATAAGACTTTTCAAAATGAAGAGGTTACACATAACCTTCATTAACACTTTCACTGCCAGACATCTCTCTGGAGCTTAAAAACAATAATCTACGAGGGGAAAAAAAAAAATATATATATATCCTCAAGCTGAAGGGATTAAAGCAGTAGCATTCTCACACATCTGCCCAAGACTCAGTCACACCACACACCAAAGGCCTAATTCCTCTTGATTTAGTAAACTCACTAGCGTCTCTTCCTTACCATATTCTTACACACAGCACATTACCATTCTCCTGTATACAAACTATATCCTTATCACAATTATGTAAAAAACATTTATGTTTAGAGACCATTGCCTCAGAGGCAACAATTCCCAAAATTTTCCCATCCACTTCTCATTCTAAGTATGGAGCTAAGCCCTCCTCTTACACTCTACAAGGTAATCAATAGGGCATATGTAAATAGATACCTAAGGTAGAGACATCAGTAAACTCCTCAACACCACAAGAATACAACCCTAAAACACTCTCCCTTACACTAACCTCATGTCACTACTGTACTGCTATCTCAACACGTATCAACAAACACTCCAGTCTTCAAGACAACGATTAGTTTTCACAAGCTTAGCTCCTTCACCAAGATGATTTATTTTCTTAAATTGAATTAGGCTGTAACCAGACAATTTTATTCCGTTCAGGAAGGAGCTCTTGTAGTGAAGAGGTTAACTAAGACTATACCTGATTCCTTCAGTCCGATATTTCTACTTTAAGTTTATTAAACCCTTCAATCTGATGATACACTTTCAATTTCCATCTTTGTACCTGCATATGAATGTATTCATCTTATATATCTCTTTTACTGAAAGAACTAATGAAGGCTGGATCTAACCCCTCCTGTTCCAAAAGTCTCTCCTGAGCTATATAAAATAATCTGAAGGTAGAAAAAATAAAAATGTCATCAGAGTAAAGGATTTACCAGCAAATCATCTGGAAATAGCAAGAATAAACTAGCAATAATGTCCTCAGGCTGAAGGAGCTAATAACAACTCTGTTGTAATTGTATAATTACAATAACAAAAACATCAGGTTTTAATCTAACATTTTCAAAAGCTGTGAGTTGGAAATCTCTTGACCTAGCAGCTTAATAAAAAATAACCTTTAGGAAGTAGAATTAAACATCCTTGAGTGACAAAACAGAAAGGTTTTTGTAATGTATGTAGTGGGAATTACAAGTCCTGAATATCATGCATGTCGCAGAGAAGTTACCTGTGTATCCTATAGCTTAAAACAACCTTTTGATTAATGAACATTATTGGTAAAGGTTAACAGCTGAATTAATAACACTGAGTATGCAAAGGTGTGTGCAAAAATCTAATTTCTGACAGTCATTTATGAAACACCTGTAATTGTTAAATATGACTGGCCTGCATCTCATTACTCACTCAGCAACTGTACATAAATAGCAGACATATTCCATCACTGTCACATGTACAGAACACCTGAAGCATTAACTATGATCAGCATGCATCCCACACTACAAAGTGCAGTCAGCAATGATAAAGGTAAGTTATGTTATATCATCTTCACATACTTCTAAAATTATCATAAAAAATGGAGGCTCATCCACACCTATGCACACCCAGTTTTAATCATGTTGCCCTAACTCATCTGTTTATCCACTAAAAAAGTTTACGAGAAAGTATTTTACATGACATCAGAATTCATCACTTCTTGCACAAGGTGACAATGTTGTGACTAGATATGACAATTTGTGTTTGAAAATACTAACTCACCAATACCACTCCTAGATCCTAGTGTAACAAATTCCAGTACTAGAATGCAAAAGTATAATTTCCTACACTCCATTCACTCAGATGATATTTCACATTCAAGATAGGTGCTTTATCAGAGATGGTACTAGCATTGTATTGTATTTAAACATTCAGATTTGGGTGACATTCCTGCTTAATTTATTCTTGCTGCTACCAGAGAATTATATTCAATTTAGGAAAGGCCAGGCCATGTGGAGAGAATGGAAAATGAGAGACGGACCAGGAGAGTGTGTGTGAGTAAGGTGGAGGAGGGATGGGAGAGACCAAGGGTGACACATTAGGACGGAGTGAAGAGGTATAAGTACAGTATATTGGTGAGGGAGTGTCAGTTGGAGATAGGGCAGCCTAATGGCAGGGGACAAAATGAGAGGTACAATTCATCTGCAGCCACCCCATCTGGGATTACAGTAAGGCTTTTGACTAAATAGACAAATAGATGAAGATTGATAGATGAAGTTCACTCATACTGAAGGGGTTGAATAATTCTATATCTAACTCTTCTATTTTCAAAACCCTACCCTAAGCTGAATAAAATCCTCAAGAGATGGCAAGAATAAAATGAGAAAGACATTCCCCAAGCAGACTGGATTAAGCAATGGTCCCACAACTCCCTGGTATTAAACAAGTCCTCATCAAAAAATGATACAGGTTCCAGGCAACAAGTTATTGTGGCCGAGTGGATTTGAGTATGCAACTATATCTTTCCCTTTCAAAATGAGGAAATCAGAAGTAAGGAGAGACAAGTGTTAGTATCCTAGAAAGTGAGGTTTTAACATTAGCTCCTTCAGTTTAGATTTTACTCAATTTTGGGAGATATCTTGTAGCAAGGAGGTTAATGAAGGCAGTTAAAAGAGTTTAGCCTATAGTGAATAAAATTGTCTGGAGATAGCATGAAAAAATATAAATACAGCAATGGACTGAAATGATTAAAATACATGAAATGATCTTCTACATCATGCTTTTATTTTTGTAATTTGTCCATCTTTACTTCTAAGCTCCTCAAATATGGCATGTCATGAATAATGAATGAAGTGCATGTATTAAGTGTCCTCAGGTTCAAAACATCTTCTACCACTAAAATAAAATACACATAAAACTACCTGCCTTCACTCAATAAAAACAATCACACTCAACACTAGTATATTTCATGCAGCACCGCTATACCCACACCAACACTCTGCTAGAATATCCTTTCAAGAGAATGGGGATCAATTTCTCCCTTGAAGACAGTGTGTGTGTACTAATTTCTCCCTTCAAGACAATAAGTGTATCAATTTCTCCCTTCAAGACAAATGTGTGGATCAAAATCTCTCTTCAAGACAAGGTGGATCAAATTTCTCACTATCAAAATAATGTGTGGGTCAACTGTTTGCAATACAAAATTTTTATTGCAAACTGAAGATGAATGTTGACCATAGGCATAACAAGGAAAGAGGAATACAGAATCTTCCTCTCATTCTCTTATTCTTTCGTCCAAAACACATTTACAACACAGCATCACTCTGAAGTTTGTTGGTTAATCTACAGGTCATATGCTAAAAGGATTTTTGTACCACTCCACACTTGTGCAACTGGTGCACTTCATCAGTGGATTCCACAATTTGTTTGTGTGCTTTGCAGCAACTGAAGCATAAGAATGATAAGCCTGATGGTACAAGAATGGTTTTATATTGTTAGTATTACTGTTATTTGGGAATGGTTGTGGAACAACTGGCTACTTCATATTTTTACCCAGTAATTTTGACATTCAGCAATCACACAAATGTGGATTTCAATTTTTGTTTAAGTATTATCGATTAGCATTGAGTGTGACTCAGGCATACTACCACAACTGATTATTATAACAAACTGTAGGCTAATGAAAATCTTAGGATGAACAAAGAAAGGAGAATACTGTACACAATCTTCCCACAACTCGTTCTTCCTGTGAGAGTTAGTCGTAGTTAATTACGGTAGTTTACAAATCAGAGTCCTAATCATGAATGGACAGAAGCAAACGTGGTGTTCAGAACAACCTTGATCACTTCTTCCATCCGATCAGTTTCTCTTTATTCTAGTGTTCTCCAGATGATGATATTTAATTCTGACTGGACCTCAAATAGTGAAGGGGTTTATGAAAGCCAAAAGTAACCCCTCCAGTTTAAAGTTTCCCCTAAAGTACATGAAAATTATCTGGGGGGGGGGGGGGGAAATCATCATTGGATTCAAGGGGAAATGTAATGCATTCCAAGCCAGCTCCATGGCAACTAAATAACTAGGCTTTATATTACAGCTAAAATCCAATACTTTTTTTTTTTTATTATTATTAGTTTTGTGAAATCATACTAGTTTCTTCACTCTCGATGTATTTTTTTACTTTAATCATGCCACCACCAACTGATTTTACTCAACTTAAGGAAGACCTCTAGTAAAGGGGATACTGATGTCTACATCTAACCCCTCAGTTCAAAAAATCTTCCATAAGATTATTACAACTACAGTACTTGGATATGGTAAGATTAGAATACACCTCTAAGTGCAAGGGTATGTAACAAAAAACTATTATGATCATACAAAATCCTACGGTTTCTTCTACTACAGCACTGGGTTATCTGAACTTAGGTATATGATTTAACTTAGAGTAAATTTTTAAGAAGAACTGCAAAGTCTTCTATAGTATTCAGTTCAGTATTTAGATTAGATTTCATCATGAACAACAAAGATATTATACAAAGGATCATACCAAGTTGTATTTCTCCCTGATAGGTATGTTATAAAGAGGAAATCCAGGAGTATATCCATTATTATTATTATTTTGGCTGCCTGTAAGCCCCCTTCTCTTCTAAACGGACATAGCATTAAAATATATATATATATATATATATATATATATATATATATATACAGTATATGTATATACACTCAATCCTCGTAAACCGCGTGTTTATAAACCACGGATTCGTAATCCGCGGCAAAGTGGCTGTCAGACTGCCAGCACCCTTAAACCGCTGTTAAGCCACGAAAATCGCGGATCTAGGCACCAAAGTGGGCCTTTTCCGAGGAGAATCGTAAACCGCGGCATTCAATTTGATAACCGCGACCCAACAACCAATCACCACCCATCCCTGGTGGCAAGTGTGCATACTAATGCCACCATGTTGTTGTTCTGCCCACCAACCTGCACAGTACAGAGCATCACCATGCGGTACAAGAGCTACCTGCCTTTTTTGGTGCACTTTCCCCCCACCTCCTACCATCCATGGCCTCTCCTGAACCCCTGAAGAAGCGCTCTAAGCCCTGTGGCATCAAGAAGCAGCCGCCGTTGTCGTACAGTCAATGTTTGGAGCTCATTTGTCGTGTTGAGAAGGGAGAGAAGTTTGCAAGCCTGGCGAAAGAAAATAGGAGGAACGAGTCGACCATAAGGAAGATCTACAAAACCAGGGAGAAACCAAAACAAAACCAGGCAGACTTTGAGGGCTTCCTGAGGGAGGCTGAGGAGATGGAGAAGGGAGAACAGCATGAGGGAGCACCCCCACCTCACGCTGAGAGGTTCTATGTTCTTCCCAACACCACCCTACTTCATTCACTTAAGCAATATCGTCATAGGATTATGGTGAGATCCCTTAACCTTGCTTATTTCTATTAAATACATGCACTGATAATCCTAAATTTGTATGTTTGTGTTTGATGGTGCCTAGGTAGGTGTAGGTAGGGTGCTTTGGGGGGTGGTTGGCCAAAGTCCAGACCCTAATTAATTTTTCACGTAAGAGTTATTATTTATAAACCGCGAAATTTGTAATCTGCGGCAGTGGTCCAGACCCAAATTGCTGCGGTTTACGAGTATTGAGTGTATATATATATTATTTTTTACTTTTTTATGGCTGTCTTTACTGCCCATTAAGAGTGTACAAGCCTGGGGATAGGCTACTCTAAACATTAAATAATGTTCAGCTGGGGCACCTTAACCCACTAGACCATTAGGCATCCATATGCTGGTAATTCCTGGATACACCCCTGAGGTTATCATCAGCATCAGCATCCTGCTCGTATGTCAGTTGTACTAAATGGCCAAGTTGTGAAATATGAACTGGAGGCAGTGACTCAAACCACAAAACTAATGCCCATATGCTTAACTCAATGAGCCTAGTAATATATATATATATTTTTTCATTTTACTCTTACCATCTTACAGATTTTATTCAGCTTAGGATAGACTTTTCAAGCTGGAGGAGTTAGATGTAACCATATAAATCTCTTCAATATGAGAAAGAATTTTTAAGCTGAACAAAATCATCCTGTAGCAGCAAGAATATCCTGGAATGAAAAGAACACCAAGTTTCAAGAGGCCCCCATTCTCAAATGGTTAGCCCCTCCGTGACTGAGCGACTTTTCATAACATTCTTACCACTTCCAAGCATTTTTATCCAGCTTAGGATAGATATTTCAATCTGGAAGGGTTAGAGTCTTCATTGACCCTGCTGCAAGTAAAGGCTGGTGTTTTAGACAGGCGTTTGGTGGCCCAAATATTATTGGGTTATACAAACATCCCTTAACTTCCTCCCTATTCACTGAAAGGTTTATAAACTGCAAGAGAAAGGCCATTTCAGCCTGCAATCCACAGTTCCACTTTTTCGATATGCCCTAGAAACCTGAATAAAACTGTCTGGTAACATTAATAAAACAAAATACAGTATACATCACTGCAGCGGAAGGGTTTACACTATATCAAACCATTTCAATTAAAAGTTAATGTATCTTACCAATTCAAAAGTTTATCATAATCTGAATAAAATCACAAGGAGACAGCAAAAATAAAATAAATCATCCCCAGGAAAGAAAACGTTAAGCATATGGGTGTGAGTTCCCCAATACTTCAGCTACTAAGAAAGCATTAGGGGAGCCAAGTCAGGAATACACATGGGGACAAATCAGTGATGAGAAAAACTGTATAAAAACTATTTCCTCCATTCCGAAGGAGTTTACTGTTTACACTTAATATAATCTCTGTGAACAACTGTGAAGCTCCCAGACTCTGCTGCCAGCCACTTGTCTCAAAGGCAATTGTTTCTCCAAGAAGAATCAGTTATTTGATCATGAACTATTTGATCAGTTGATTGATGATTTGCATACATCTTTACAAAGCATATACTGTATATACAACCATGCCTCTCTCTCTCTCTCCCTTTGTTTAACTCTCTCATGGTCATTGGAGCCTGAGAAAGTTAATACTGTCACCATTAACTCTCTCATGGATGGGACAACTCTCGTACTCTATTACAGCTAATGCCAGATGATCACAATTAGCTTAGAGCGAGTCACTGGAGCCTGAGAGTTAATTAGGTCACCATTAACTCTCATGGTCAGGATAACCCTACTATTCTAAACCAGCTAATGCCAAACCATTTCATTTGGCTAAGAATGT
Source organism: Coenobita brevimanus (assembly GCF_032717465.1). Lineage (NCBI taxonomy): Eukaryota > Metazoa > Arthropoda > Malacostraca > Decapoda > Coenobitidae > Coenobita > Coenobita brevimanus. The sequence goes on from NC_137058.1 coordinate 26,082,736, forward strand.
TAAAACTGTCATCAGTAACTCTCTGGTCAGGACAACTCTACAACTCTACTCCACCTAAGGCCAGATTATTATATTTAACTACGAATGAATCACTGGAGCCTAAGAGTGTTAAAAAAAGAGCATTTCATGACAAAATCATCAGTTAAGAGTGGTAGAAAAAAATGTTCCCCAAGTTCTGCATACTGCCAAGCAACAGTCTAAATATACATCCTTCTGTCTTCGGCCAGTTATTATCCTGAACCCAGTGATGTCATTTTAACATTTCTCCTGCCATCTCCTGACAAATCTATTCAACTAATGGTAGACTTCTGGAACCAGAGGGGTTACATATGGCCTTGATAAACCCCTTCAATACATGATGCCTTTCCTGAGATGAATAAATCTGTCTGGTAACAGCAAGGTTAAACTAAGGACGTCATCTGGATTCAAGTAATCAACCCTTTCACTGTCATGGATGCACCTGGGATTCATTTCAGGGCAAAGACAAACTGTTTTATTCACATTAGGGGAAGCTCAAGCAGTGTCAGACTTAACCGATACAGCATTTAACCTCTGACTACTAGCATCCCTCAGTTGAACGGAATTATCTTGTAGTAGCCTGAATAAAATTACTAAGTGCAACCATAGAAGGTAATCGCATTAATCATGTCTTAATACGTTTGCTAGTAGGTTCCAAATGTGTCAGCAGCTTTCTGTTTGACCTCATCACTAAATGTTGTTATATATTCTTCCTTTCGTCTTCAGATGATGCTATTCATGAAAAGACTACTTGTACTGAAGAGGCTTACCTAAAGCTACATGTATCTCCCCTAGTTTTAAGGTCTCTCCCAAACCAAAAAGTAATCATATGGTGGTAACAAGAATAAAATATGACAAGGGTGGGTGAACCTTTTAACACCAGGTTACTAAGGCCATATGACTATGGCAGAGAGACAGAATGCAAAAAGTGGGAAAAGGCAAAAGTAAAGGTTAACTCAAATAAAACATGAAATACTTGCTCTGGGTTACAGGATTAAGATATCCAACACAAGCTAAGACACTGTTTGGGAGAATGGCACAGAAAACCAACAAGTCAAGCAAAGCATGGTGGTGTCTGCTTATAGATAACCACTTCAGGATACAGAACGTCATTTGTACTTCATTTTAGCTGCTACCAGACCATTTTATTCTGCTTAGGGCAGATCCTTTGCAGATAAGCTGAAAACTTTATCTGATTCTTCTACATAATGGGATCATCTCTTGTAATGACAGGGCTATTGAAAGTTATACCTAAGCCCTCCCTTTAAAATTCTCTCCAAAGTCAAGAAAAATGTCAGAAGATGGCAAAAATATGAAAAAGACATCATCTATTAGAAGGGATTTTAAAAGGTACTGTATAAAAGTAATAATTCCATACTTTCTTTCTGACCAAACATAATTTTGATTCCCTATAAAGTGTCAATGCACACACAAAAATATATGCTGCATAAAAAAAACATATATATATTGCGTGAAGGGTGAATGAATGACATCCTAAATGATCAAAGAAGCTTGTGATGCTTATATAAATAAAATAGTAATATCCAATCCTTATTACTTGCTTTAGGGGTGTAGAAGGGCCTGAGGTTAAGCTGTCATAAACCTGATCCTTTTATCTGCTGGAGACCATCCTACCTCCCAGGCAGAATCCACATGACAGAAAAACATAATCCAGATCATTTAACACCACACTACTGTACTTCCCTCAGAGCATTTACATGACAGAAAAATTCTCTAACCACCTTTTAATATCACTCTACTCCCCTGGCAGCAATTAAATAATATGGAGAAAAAAAAAAAGAAACTACTGGATTTGAACTGTGGCAAGTTTACAAACACACTCCTCCAACCTGAAGCCTTTACATGTATCTAACATCATGGATAAGACAGAAAATGTCATCAGCACACAATACGGTGCATCCTCATGAAAGCAAGGCCACAAACATGGGGATGAACCACCAGACATATTACAGCATCCATAATACTGACCATCTGCCTGGCTTGAAATATGCACTGATCCTTTTTTTATAGACTATACATTGGTAAACAGGTGATCCTTTTTCGGCCAACTGTAACATGGTGAACTACAGTGATGACCTCATAATGAGTACTCGTACAGAACTGCACAAGTTATTGCTATGTACAAGCTTAATTTAGGCCATGCAATACTGATACTCCAAGCCATAAACCTTTACATAAGCCAGTCAATCCACACTTTAACTAAATCTTAACCCCTTAAATCCAGTGACATTTTTTTTTAACCTTACTCTTGCTATCTCCTTAGGATTTTCTTCAGCTTAGAAGACTTTTGGAACTGGAGGGGTTAGATATAGTCTTCATTAATCTCTTCAATACCACCCATCTACCTTAAGCTAAGTAAAACCATTTGTAACTAGCAAGAATAAACTAAAAAAAATATTTACATATCCTGGGACTGAAGGGGTTAACTAAGCTTAAAACAGTTGTACATTATGACACCTGCATGCAGTTATCTCGTATAAAAAATTTGCCATTTATTACAGCTCTTCAATATGCAAATAACTCTTGTTCAAGAGTATGGGCCATATCTTTGTCAGTTTGTGACTTTCTAGCACCTCTTCCTAAGTAATTTATTTTGTATAGAACACCTTACCATTCTCTTGTATGCTATTTACCGGTATATCCTTTTTTATACAGATACTTTAAATACCATACAGATAAATATTAACCCACTGAACCTCGGGATATCATTTTTATTCTTGCCATTTTCTGATAATAATAATCAGCTTTGGACGAATTTTCGAACTGGAGAGGCTACACGTTATTAATAAACCCCTTCAGTGCAATGGGGTCTTTCCTAAGCCAAATAAAATCTGGTAGCAGCAAGAATAAGCTAAGTAGGACATCACCCAGACTCAAAGGGTTAATGTGCCAGATACCAAAATAAACTAGTAAAAAAGAAGTGGTAGTAAGCTTCCTCACTGTGCTAGAAATGGCCTATGAGCAGCATGGGAGATGAACATGTGGCTGGGAGTCTGGAGCGCGAGGTGAAGGATGAAGGTGACTCAATGATGGCTGGAAAGGTTAAAGCTCCATGCCTTGTGCTTCGTCTTCGGAAAAATCGGACATTGATGATTCTGAGTCCGAGGATTCGGCCTGGGCTGCTTCCTGCTCCTTCAGGGCCTCCTCTGTTGCATACCGCTTCACATAATCTGAAACACAATAGGCATTTAAACACTAACGGTTTCACTTAGCCCCTTCATCCACAATGACACAGAATGAGTCAAAATGGTGTTAGGCCGAAGAGTAACAGATGACTCCTTTTGACACACACTAGGTGTTGGTCTAAGGGATCCTGATTAGGCAATTTTGGACAAAAATACTCACCAAAAAATTAAGTTTTAGCATGAAGTGCATCAATCTTGATGGGTAATAGAGGAGGGTGTCTATTTCAAGGCCAACACTCTCAAATAGTCAGCTTTCACTCAGCTTCGATGCAGGGAGGCGGGGCGATATTTGGCGATTTACTAAAAAAACTATTGGTCATATCAGAATTCCAACAACACCACCTGAAAGCTCATGAAATTCTGCATCTAGACATATGCTTAGCTATTGCATGGTGTGGGCAAAATTTTGTACTAGGGTATTGGGAAGTTATTTTCACTGTTGGACATTATTCTCATCAGTTTTGTGTGTTTTTACTACCTTACTGTATAGTATAAACACAAGCAATGATGATGGTATACAATATATACAAACATAACCAATTTCTGGGGAAAATAATATGCATGGGAATGTTTTCCTTTGTGCCCGGGTCCAGGCTGCCCTCACGGCATTTTTTCTGATCATGTCCCACAAATTTACAGAAAACTTATGGTGCAAGAGGGGTTTAAAATGAAACCTGAAAACCACTTAAACAATAACTGCTTCACATAATCTGAAACACAGACACAAACTCTATAAATCCCTCTTATACTCATAAAGGACAACAATACTTCAGTACTATACATTCCACTATTACCGGGGACTGGTGCAAGGCCAAAGGCCTAATAGTTGTTTTTGCACAATACATGCAGGGAGGGGACTCATTCACATAAAAATTTAAAGCCTAGCCCAGGGTTACTATACAAACATACCTCTTCTACACAAGTAAAATCAATTCCAAAAAGGATGGGGCAGGTTGAACCCATTACCTTTGGATGGAAGGTAGCCTAGAAGGAAAACTCCAAATTCAAAACCAGTGCCCAAGGCAGGTTTGATGACAATAAGGGCACATGAAAAAAAAACTTGTCCATGATATTTGGTGGCAGACTAACTCTGCCGAAGCTCGAGAGCCCTCAGTTCACTGTTAGCTAACCATCAGTAAGTGTCAAAAGGCTAAGCAATACAGTACAGTACATTTATCTATATAGCCAAGGCCTTGAAAACAAGCGATGTATGTGATTCTGATAAAAAGGTTAGTGAATAAACACAGGTTTCAGCTTACAAAAATTAAAGTTTATGACATACCTGAGACTTTCTTCTTGTACTCTTCAGGCTTGTGGAGATACATGGCAGCAGCATCACCATTCAATGGGTCGATGGGGTTGGGATAAGTTAAAAGTTGTGGTAGAAAGCTTTCAAATATATTAGAGAGATCTGAAAAGCACAAAAATTATTATTAGTCAAGGGAAAATCCAGAACAATACTTTAATATCATCAAGCTGAACCTGTTAACTGAAATAATTTCTGGTCAAATCACAAAGCAAGGTCTTTTCCTAAAGGTGAATTACAATGGCAGTATCCAGAACAAAATAAGAAATCACCATACTGAGTCGGATAATGAACACAATTCCTAACTACTTCGTAAGAGTGATCTTTCACATACTGGGATGAAATCTATTCCATTTACAATCATTTACAATCATCTTCCTGTTGTGGCTCAAATTCTGATTTGAAGTAAAAGTTGATTTTAGAATACTGGTACCACATCGCTTGTTCTTCTTGCAAAACTATATCTAGTTACAAGAGGAAAATTATATTGAGCTACTTTTTACTTCTTCAGGAAGAACAGAAAGTGGGTAATACAAAAGCTTCCTATGTCTCTTGTTCTTCTTGCACACAAAAATCTAGGTCATAACTGTGAATTAATCATAAATATATTTGTGATGCCCATCCCTAAATACCTGTATTCAACTGTCAGTTGATGGCCAAAATGAAATGCTTGACAAGTTGTAATCATATGGAAAGGGTTCGAGAAATCACTGCTCCAGAACAGCTAACAAAAATTATACTCACAATATTACAGCTGGACTACTGGAATGTTGTACTATTAAAGAAAAATAAAAAAAAGTCACACTGAGGTGGTTTGGCCATGTGGAGAGGATGGAGGGTGAAAGACTGACGAAGAGAGTGTATGTGAGTGAGGTGGAGGGGGGAAGAGGGAGGGGGAGGCCGAGGATGAGATGGAGGGATGGGGTGGAGAGGTATATGAGAGAGGGGGGTGTGAGTTGGGAGCAGGGCAGTGAAATGGCGGGGGACAGGGCAACTTGGAGGCGATTTGTTTGTGGCCACCCCAAACGGGACTGAGGCATCTGGCAATAGATAGATAGATAGAAAAAAAAGTCAGAAGGGGAGAGGAGACAGTTCCTATAATTAGCTACATACAAGTGCTCGTGGGCCCTTCAGGTCCCACACACTTGCTCCTGCGGAGGACTCTTACGCTGCTATAATATATTTTGGTTATACCTGTGGGCAAAAAAATTCTACGGAGATCCTATGCCAGGCGCCTGGAGCAGCAATTTTTGGTCAAAATATGATTGCTCATTAAATATAGTAAAAGTTTTTCAATCATAATGGGACAAGTTTTTTCACATCAATAAATTTTTTGCGATTTTTGTGCCAATTTTGGTGCTACTTGAATGTGTAGTTTCGGCTGCCCAAAATACACACACACACACACACACACACACACACCTACTGCTATAGTATATTAGATACAACTAAGGTGGCAGACATGAGGTCAGAATACTGGCCTACTGTCTGGAAACACATAGGCTGAGTCCCAGGTTGAAGCAGGGAACAATTTTATGAAAAATTCTGTTGAAACACTTTACAGTACTGATATTCCACAACATTCAACAATACATAATCAAAATATCCCTGCTAATATCACCATACCAATCCTGAATGCAAAAGCCCTGGCATATATGGTAATCAATATGGACGACAGGTATTAGCACCAAAGTGGTGATATGGAGGTGTGAGGTTGGCAGAATGCCTGAACTTCAGGGAATGGACTGTTAAGCTTGTGTCCAGAGTCAGACATGTACAAAAACTTACCATATAAAGCTGTCCAAGCTTGATTTATGACATCCAGACAAACTGTTCCTGACACTTCATCAATGTTCGGATGGTAAACCTTGTTCATAAATCCAATGCTTGGTGATTTGAAGGGATAGTGTTCTGGCAGGTGGACACGAACTTTCCATACCCCACCCTCATAAGGAGCTGAAAACAGTGGAGAGCTTGCATTAGAGATTGTTTCATGCAATGCAGGCCAACCTCATTATAAGTTCAATCATTCACTTACATTACAATTTAGCACCTTTTGTCTGATATTATGAGGGCCAACTTTGCTTATATAATCACTACAACCCCCTATGAAGCACCATACTTTATTTTGGTATACTATCACCAATTTCGCTTACACGGTTGCTGTGATCCCTATGTTCATATATGATCGATCAATATCCGATCAGTTTGCGAGGAGTGTAACCAGATCATATTGTGGAGGCTGTCCTGTACAGTATTACAATCAAAACTGCTGACATTTCTCTGCTCGATTCAGTGATGGAGAGTTAAAGCTTAGTTCCAACTTCCACATGAACAGGTAAGTTATGGATATGAATCACAGTGGAAAATATGAATAGCTACTGTAGTAAGAAATAAAAGAAAAGAAGGTTTTAGTAAACACACTTATAGCAATGCCTTCCAGATTTCAGTATGTGACCACTGGCTTCATTCCTGTAGATACCTTACTACACCTTCAATATTTGGTACTGATCTTTTAATTCATTACAGGATGATGTGCTGCTTTAACCTGGCCTAAATTGTCATCCCTTGTTCTTGAATCGTGGTCACAAAGAAGTGCTATGGAAAGGTATGTAGAGCTATAGTTTCCTTTTTCTGCCACTGACCTGCATGAAATATGCTGAAGAAGGACAAAAATCTGGGTCAAGTTAGTGCGCCAACAACAAAAAGTAAAAATTTAACCGCATAACAGCCTGTTTTTAGTCTCTCCAGTATATCGCAACTGGAGCGCTGCTGTTCCTGTACCTCTTCCTTATTCCCACAGTATTAACCAAACACCCAACATTACATTTTCCTGCCTTTAGTCTCTCCACAACAATACCATAACTAAAACTGTTGTTGTTCTTGTACCTCTTCAATATCCAAACGGTAATAAGCAAAAATCTACCAAATGTTACATTATCCTGTCTTTAGTCACTGTTGTTCCTGTACTTCTTCATTACCCAAACAGCAATAAACAAAAACCTTACATTACATTATCCTGCTTTAGTCTCTTCATTATATTAACTTACCAGATGGAAATAATAATCTGAAAGTCTGACGAATGGGAATGGAGAGAGCAGAGCAGCTGTAAACATGATTGGTTTTGGGAGTGTGAAGAGAAGGAATCAGAACCAGGAAACATGACATTTGCAGATGTTAAGAATGCTGGGAAATGGCTGAAAAATGAGAAAGCAGCTGGTGTTGATGAGGTGTATGCAGAGATGATTAAGTATTGTGGAGAGAGCGCAATGAAGTGCCTGTTCGAGATATGTAAGAAGGCACGGATGAGTGAAACTGTTCCAGCAGAAAGGAAAAAGGCTGTGATTGTACCCTTGTTAAAAAATAAAGGTATGCAAAATAAGTGCAAGAATTAACTTGGCATTGGTCTATTGACTTCCTGGGAAGGTACAGTACTGCACAGGTCTCCCTCGCTTTACGATCGGTATGCGATCCTAGAAAGGCAATCGTATACTGAAATATCGTACAGCGAACTTAAGGTTTAATGGGAAAAATAGGGATGTGTTCCTGGACTCGTAAATAAGAAACCCAACACCCATACAAGTGATCTAATATGCAATAATAACAATGCATTATGTGCTGCAGTGCATCTGAATCACATATGAATGTACATTTGCAGATATAAGAACATGAAATAGCATAAACAACAACATGAAATATGGTACAGTATGAAGAACAGGAAAAATAGTAATGTCCTGGGCACTGACGAAGACAGACACAAGGAGTTTGTAAGCTGAACGAGCGCGCGGGTGAGACTGGGCGGTGATGCGGTTTTGGGACAATTTGCCGTCAAGTCAATTCACTGTCACAAAAATAACAAGATAATTTGCCGTCATTAAGGAAGACAGCTATGGGTGACGCTAGAATAAAATTAAAAGGCGACTACATTGAGGAAGAATCTATCTATCTATTGCCAGAAGCCATAATCCCGTAAGGAGTGGCCATTTGACTTTGAGTTATTTGTTTTACAGGGAGGGACACTAACCCTCCACCAACCCACTTGCTGACACATAGGGAGCACATATGGTTTGGTTATATGGTTACCAACCAGCATTGTAAATGGCTTCTTGTCTTACAGGAAACCATTTTGCCTGTCACTCAATGTAAAGCCACCTGTAACGGAAAGAAAGGCAATAAGAAGTGACAGGAAAGAAGAGAGAAATAGGAAGAGAGGAGGGCAACAAGTTAATTATTGACTAGAGGTGCAACTAATAAATAATATCCAAAGCCTACACTATTGAACATAGACTTTGATGGATCCCCCTGAAATATACTTATTAAAGTATTGATTAATTAATAATGTATAATTAAAGAATGACGGGGAATCGTCCATGTTTTGAAGGCGAATTGCCTGATGCCGAACTGATTTGACGGCGAACTGTTTCAGAACCTGTGATGCTTGGTTGGCGGAAGCACAGGAAACTGTGTGCGCGGGGTGGGTATGCCACGCAACTCTCAGGTGATCTGCCTGTAAGCAGGGGATTTCTCCACATCACCCGTCGTAAATGCGGGGGAGCTCAATCATAAAACGAACGATTGGTACTAAAAAAGAACGATCGTAAATGTGAAATATCGTAAAATGAAACATTGTACAACGAGGGAGACCTGTACTGTATATGAAAGAATTATTAGAGAAATATGACAGATATCAGAAGGCCTAGTGAGTGACGAACAAGGTGGCTTTAGGGATGGCAGATGATGTGTGGATCAAATACAATATCTGCAGTAAGACTGATAGTGGAGAAAGCTTGTGAGAAGAACTATGAGGTGTTTATGGAATTTATGGATCTGGAAAAGCATACAACAAAGTAGACTGAGAACGACAGTGGAACATTTTGCGTATATACGGTGTGGATCATAAATTACTAGGTGCAGTTAAGAGTTTTTATGAATGAATGTGAGGCATTTGTAAGGGTAAGTGGCCATCTAAGTGAGTGGTTCATTAACAATGTGGGTGTGCGACAAGGCTGTGTGATGTCACCATGGTTGTTCAATATATATCCTATGTGGATGGGGTGATAAAAGACGTAAAAATGAGTAACGGGGAAAGGGACAGCATTAATGATGAAGGGTCTATCTATCTATCTATAGCCCAACACCCTAATCCTGGAAAGGATGGCCACAGACATAACGCCTCCAAGTCACTCTGTCACCCACCATTTTACTACCCTCCCCCCGACTCCCTCCCCCCTCCCTCATATACCTCTCAACCCCATCCTTCCACCTCATCCTCGGTCTACCCCTCCCTCTCCCTCCCTCCACCTCACCTACATACACCCTCTTAGTCAGTCTTTCATTTTCCATTCTCTCCACATGTCCAAACCACCTCAGTGTATTTCTCCTAATCTTCTCAACCACATCCACATCCACCCCACAACGTTCCTTCACTTCTTCATTCGTAAACCTGTCCCTCCATGTCACTTCACATGCTCCTCTCAAGTAACTCATTTCCACTGCTCTCACTCTTGACTTGTTCCTCTCTTGCAAGGTCCACGCCTCGCTTCCATACGTCAGGGTAGGGATCACAATACTATCATGCAGTGACTTAACTTCCATACTCACCTCCCTATTTCTCATCACTGCTTTAAGTGAACCAACAACCTTCCTTCCCAGCTGTACCCTTTCAAGCACTTCATCCCCCAACATTCCATCCTTACTCATCACACTACCCAAGTACTTGAATGCACTCACATTCTCCATATCCTCACCATCCACCCTAACTGTACATTCTGTGACTTCATTCCACTCAAACACCATAACTTTGTTCTTGTTTACATTAACTTTCAGATTCCTCTTCCTACACACTGTCCCAAATTCATTCACAAAACCTTGCAACTCCCATTCATCTTCACTCAACAATACTGTATCACCAGCAAACAGCAACACCGGAATCTTCCAAATCTCACCCTCATTCATTAGAGCCACCCCCACATCCACTGCCCTACTTTGCACCTCCTTTACAACCCCATCGATGTATATATTTAACAGCCCTGGAGACATCACACAACCCTGTTTCAGTCCCACATTGAGATCTAAGAACTCACTCAGCTCACCATCCACTCGCACTGTAGCCGTAGCTCCTTCGTACATACTTATCACAGCACTCAACAATTTCCCCTCCACTCCATATATTCTTAATACCTTCCACATACCTTGCCTATCTCTTCCGTCATAAGCTTTCTCCAAGTCCATGAAGACAGCATACACTTTCTTTCCCTTCTCTAGATACTTCTCCACTAAACATCTTAGAACAATTATCTGATCTACACACCCTTTTCCCTTCCTAAATCCCACTTGTTCTTCTCCAACTAGCTCCTCTGTCATATGCCTAACCCTATCAATGAGTATTCTACCATATATTTTTCCAGTCACACTAAGAAGGCAAATACCCCTATGGTTACCACATACTTCTCTCTCCCCTTTTCCTTTGTATAAAAGAACAATTATACCTGATTTCCAATCCTCTGGAACCCTTCCCTTTTCCCAAGCCAATCTACACAACTTCCATATCCACTCCACAACAATCTCACCCCCATACCTCAGCATTTCACCACACACTCCATCAATTCCTGGGGCCTTTCCCATCTGGATCTTCTTCATTGCTTCCACTACTTCCGCCCTACTGATCTCTTCCTCCCTCCACTCATCTCTTCTTCTCTCAGCCATTCCCCAACCACTTATACTCGCACTGCTCTCACTCTCTACATTCAACAAACCCTCAAAGTGCTCCTTCCATCTCCTCAATTTCTCTCTCTTCTTCACCAACATTCTATTACTGTATTCCTATCTTTCACTTCCCTACTATTTCCCCTTTCACACTGCATTACTTTCTTTACCTCCTTCCAAAATAATTTCTTACTCTCCCTCCATTTCACACTCAGATTCCTCCCAAATTCTTCATCCACTTTCTTCTTACTCTCCTTCACCAGTCTCTTCACCTCTCTTCTCCTGCTCAAATATACCTCTCTCTTCTCTCTCTCATCTTCTCCCCTACCTCTACTCGCTAGCCATTCACTATATGCCTTCTTCTTTTGTTCCACAGCTCATTTCACCTCATCATTCCACCATACTGTCCCTTGCATCTCCTCCTCACTCCACAAACCACCTCACACACTGCGTCTACCTCTTCTGTGAATATCTTACATATGTTTTCCACCCCTTCTGTCTGCTCTAACTCATGCCCTCCCAATCTTTCTTCCACTATGCTCTTATACTCTGCCATTTTCTCACTATCTTGCAACTTCTCCACTCTTCTCACAGGAGCTGTTTCCTCCTGTCTTCCCCTTCGTCTCTTCAACCATTTTCTTTGCAGCTTTACCTTGGCCATCACTAAGTGATGGTCCGAGACTCAATTCCCCCACCCTCTCCACACTCTTGCATCCAACAATTGTCTTCTCATTCACTCATCCACACACACGTAGTCTATCATCACCTTTCGTTCAACAAGTTCACCATCCATCCTCCTCATTACTCTCCATGTATACCTGCGGATCATCTTATGCCGAAAGTAGGTGTTAGCTATGAATGGTAATGGACAGAATATCTCAAATTTGATGTATGCTGATGATGCCCTTTCACGTGACTTTAGAAACGGACTCCCGTGGGAGTTGTTGTATGCTGATGATTTGGTGTTGATTGCAGAGAATGAAAGGGAGGCGGAGGAAAGGTTTAGGAAGTGGAGAGATGGTATGGGGCAAAAAGGGTTTAAGGGTAAATGCAGATAAAACAAAAGTGATGATATCTAGGGTTGGTGGCGGTACTGTCAAAGACGAGGGAGAGTGGCCATGTGCAGTTTGCCACAAGGGCGTGGGAAGTAATTCCATCTTGTGCGGTGTGTGTGATAAATGGGTGCATAAGAGATGTAGTGGTATCAGAGGTAGACTGCGAGATAATGCTGATTTTATGTGTACGGCGTGCCGGGGTGAGCAGGTGGAGATCGTCAGACGTGAAAGAATTGAACTTGCTGGTGAATCTCTTGAGTGTGTGGAAGAGTTTTGTTATTTAGGAGACATGTTGTGTGCTGGAGGTGGGGCTGGAGCTAGCTCTGTGGCTAGGGTGAGAAGTGGTTGGAAGAAGTTCAGGGAGCTCTTGCCTCTCCTGACATTGAGGGGGCTCTCCCTACGTGCTAAGGGGTCTTTGTATGCAGCGTGTGTTAGGAGTGTAATGCTGTATGGCAGTGAGATCTGGGCAGTGAAGGAGGAAGACATTCGCCGGCTCAGACGTACAGAAATGACAATGATTAGGTGGATGTGCAGTGCGTCCCTGCGTCCAAGGCCTGGAGGGGCTGGGTTTACAATGGAAGAGTTGAGAGGTAGGATGGGACTGGAGTGTATTGGTGTTGTGATGAGGAGAGGTAGATTGAGGTGGTTTGGACATGTGAAGAGGATGGGGGATGATAGTTGGGTGAGGAAGGTGAGAAGTGTTAATATTGGGGGTGGGGTTATGAGGGGTAGACCGAGAAAGACATGGGACGAGGTCATTAAGTGTGACCTTAGGGTTAAGGGACTGAACAGGGAGGCTGCAATGGATCGTGCAGCATGGAGAGCCGCCATTAGGTGACCAAGGCCGACACATGCAAGCATGTTGGAGCCTTTAAAAACGAAAACGAAAACGATGCAGTGCTACTTGCAAATACAAGACAAGAGTTTAGTAGACTGGTGCAGAGTTTTGTAGATGTCTGTAAGCACCATGCCTTGAGAGTAAATGGAGAAGAGACTAAAGTGATGGTTACAGAGAGAGAAGCTGACTCCCAGTGTGATGTTACAGTGAATGGAGAGAGACCAGAATTAGTGAGGGAGTTCAAATACCTGGGTAAGTGATAAAATGAGAGGAAAATGTGCAAAGGTAGTGGAAAGTACAGTGACACAAGGAAGGAAAGTAACTGATGCTATGAAAGACTTGATAAGAAATGGAGGCTTGAGTGTTGCAGCTGTGCGAAGCTTACATGAAGGAGTTTTAGTGCCAACTTTAACATACAGGTGAGGCTATGGTGTGGCATGAAATTGAAAAGTCAAGAGTAAGAGCAGCGGAGATGGGACTCTTAAGGAATGTATGGGGAGTTCAGAGAGTAGATGGGATACGGAATAATGTGCTTTGTAAAAGATGCGGAGTGAGGATGTCTGGGGACACCAGAATCAAAGAGAGTGTACTGAGATGCTTTGGTCAGGTGGAGAGAATGGAAAACAATAGTGGCAAAAAAGGTATATCTGAGCGAATTTGAAGGATGGAGGAGGTGAGGTAGGCCAAAAAGAAGGTGGAGAGATATGGTGGATGAGTGTGTGTGTGGAAAAGAGGTACGGAAGTTGGTGAGGCGAAGGGACTGACAAGAGATTAAGCTGGCTGGATGAATTTTGTGCAGAGAAGTGTATGACCTGGGATTTGGCACCCTTTTTAATGTGACAGCATTCGGACTGACTCTATCAGACATGTATATATGAAGCTATGGTACATGGTGAAACCTTTTGACATAACAGATGGAGCCAAGACTCCGTGGGCTTGAATGATGAGTGAATCAAAGGATGTCCCATTGAACTGGACAAACTTTGGCTGTCTGGACGCTATTACTCCTCACTCTGCCCAAAGATGGGAAAGGAGTTCCAGATGATGACTTCTTCATCATCCATACAGTAATAAAAAACCTAACATTACATTATCTTGCTTTTAGTCTTCCCAGAATAATACCTTACAATCGGGGGACTGCTGCTGTCCTCAATACTGTTGCACCATCTCATTATCCAATCTGAATATGCAGAGCTGCAGCACAGGATACATCAAAAGTCAAACAACGTGGAGATCTTATGTAACTGCATATTATATGTTCAGTTAATGTCATAAAATGTAATGTTTTAAGCTATAAATGTGGAAATATATGCTTTATCAAATGGGATGTAGTTTTACATGGATTTAAGATGTGGAGAGATGGTAACGGGCACAAGGGCTTAAGAGTAAACGCAGATAAAACAAATGTGATGATATCTAAGGTTGGTGGCAGTACTGTCAAAAATGAGGAAGAGTGGCCATGTGTAATTTGCCACAAGGGCGTGGGAAGTAATTCCATCTTGTGCAGTCTTTGTGATAAGTGGATGCATAAGAGATACGTGTATAGTGGTACTGGAGGTAGCCTACAAGATAATGTTGAGTTCTTGTGTGGTTGATTTCTTGTGCGGTGTGTCGGGGAGAGCAAGTGGAGATGTCAGGCATGAAGGGACTGAACTTGCTGGTGAGTCTCTTGAGTGTGTGGAAGGGTTTTGTTATTTGGCAGACATGTCATGTGCTGAAGGTGGAGCAGGAGCTAGCTCTGTGGCTAGGGTGAGGTGTCGTTGGAAGATGTTCAGAGAACTGTTGCCTCTCCTGCCACTGAAAGGGCTCTCTCTGCATGTTAAGGGATCTTTGTATGCAGCATGTGCTAGGAGTGTAATGCTGTATGGTAGTGAGCCCTGGGCAGTAAAGGAAGAGGATATTCGCAGGCTCAAACATACAGAAATGACAATGCTTAAGTGCGTGTGCAGTGCATCCCTGAGTGCAAGGCCTGGGGGGACTAGGTTTATGATGGGAGAGTTGAGAGGTAGGATGGGACTGGAGTGCATTGATGATGTGATGAGGAGAAATAGATGGGGGTACAACCCACATTTTGGTAGTGGCCTTTGCAAATTCTTTCATTTATACAGCTATACCCTTTTTACTTTGACCTGGCCAAAATTTTCATCCTTTTGAAGCATGTTTCATGTAGTCCAATGGCAGAATAAGACAATACAATGGTAGCTACTACAGCCTTTTCACTGCACTTCTCTGTGACCAGCATCACATATTAGTGTTACTCTACTGCCACAACTCCGTAATCAAGATGCAGAGATGGAAATATTTGGCAAATATAGAGTAAAATAGGTATAGATCCTGTAATGTGAAGTAAAAGCATCCACACATGGCCATTATATATATACAGATAATATGACAGAACTGACTAAGAACACAATCTATCAGTATTTACACAAATAATTTCACTTACTGCCTTTTGGTCCATAGAACTTAACACAGAATTCATTGAGGCCATTCAGCATGGTGACTTCATGCTTCTTCTCGATACTTGATGTTATCATTAAGGAAAACTTACTCATGAGTATTAATTATTGAGATGAATACATATTTTCCATAACAAATTTAGCCTGGTGCTGGAGAGGAACCTTGGGTTGCAACTACCGGTACTACTACCACTACTCCTAAAATTATTAACTCTAATTACCAGCAATGAACATGTCTCTGTGTAGGCATAATATAACACAATACTATATGTAACTACTGTATATAGCCATAGATAACAATATGTAGAACAGGTACCAGTAGTTGTGTCTGAGTCCTACAGGAAGAGTTAAAGAACACATCCCCTTGCCTAGACGAACCAGGAATGTCAATTCACACAATGTATATCCACAACCCTTATTGTCCCAGACCACCAAGAATTCTTAAGCCATACAATGTATCTCAAACTTCCTCATAGGCCGGAAGAACAAGAATTTCATCACGTCTCCAAAACACGTGGAGTAACCAGCCCTAGCCAATTAGTCCAAGTGATAGGAAATTTACCATACACATCCTCCCCACACTCTATATAATGTCGGAGAGATTCCGTTCAGATCAGAAGGGGGTTAGAGAGAGAAAGGTGAGAGAAGGCTGGTGAGAAGGTCCAACGTTAGTACAGTATCACACTCTACTAAACTGTAGCTCATCTCTTTTATAACTTTGTGCAATAAACCTTGAAACTCGAGGGTGCTGTAACTCACTTTGTTGACACTACGTCTCACTACTTAATTCTGGCTGAGCTTAACGATCCATAATCAAGTGCCCTATCTCACTACAAGGACTGTACCTAAAACTACGCCATCGAGATTGGTGGCCAGATAACCTTCTCTGTATAATTAAACCCCTCGGCTATGTCTATGTACATCTGGAAGAAACTTCTCCGTCAGCCACTTAGCCTAACTGTAAAATCTGTATGTTCAACTACATGTTTGCTCTGGTTTTCAATATAAACATCTTGTACTAGCATATGTGGTAAGCAATAAAAAAAAAAAAAAAAAATGTTAACCATATCTAACTCTGTGACATCGAACTGTATTTCCTCTTGGGACCACACAAGGAAGTAATGCTACTCTGTCCTAACACAAAGAACCAACTTCATCAGCCACTCATCTTCCTTCTCACATTCCCATCATTTAATATTCATTCATTCATTGCCAGACGCAATGTATCCCAAACGGGGTGGCCAAGGGCTTAGAGTTAATTGTTTTACAGGGAGGGGCACTAATCCTCCACCAACCCCACTTGACACATAGAAAGAATTACTGTACTATATTTGCCTTGATTTCACAGTACTCCAAGTTGTTCAAATAGAAGAATGTCATTCATTCTTCAATAAATTAAGGTACATCATCATTTTAACCTTACCTTCCATTTAATACATGATGTTAGAAGTACAGTATGTGGAAGTAGGAACAACAAAGCTATCAACAGAAAGCTCAGTGAAACAGGTCATACATCTACCCCTTCATTACTCATGTCTTAAGACATTCTTTGCTCCACCTCACATGCCAATAATTAAACATGTAAAAAAATGATGTGTAATAAATAAATAAATCAAATACTGTACTTTATACCCACATAAAGCCTGTGGGAGAGCAAACATTCCACAGACTGTCCCCCCTCCCCCCTAAAAATAGAATTACCTTTGCCAAATGCACCTCCATACACAGCAACATCATACATCCATAAACTTTTGTCTTTTTTTTTTTTTCCCTTTCACAAACCCCATTCAGCAACTAGATTTTTTTTTTTTTTTTTTCAAATATATAACACTACTATATTTGTAAAATCAACTATTACACCTTATGTTTTATTCTCCCTTAATATTCAAGTCTTATACCTAGGCAATTTAAATTCAGTCAGATTAAATTAGTTATTATTACCCAGTAATTCATATCATTTGCATCATCTATAAAGGCTCCAACATGCTCACAAGCATTGGCCTTGATTACCTAATAGCAGCTCTCAAAGCTGCTTGATACCTAGCAGCATTCTTATTCAGTTCCTGTCAATACAGCAATAAAAGAGAGAATATCCTTCATTGGATATGAAAGGGTTACAGTTTCACCAGTAACTGAAGAAAAAAAGAAGAAAAGATCCATTAACTCTACAAAAAAGAGCTTCAACTTGACCAATCTATGTTATTAGCCAATATAAAGAAAGGTCCCTATTTTGCTTCAATACTCTTTTTTCTTTTTTGTTCTGGTTTTCTCAGTTCTATTTTCCTTTGTTTCTGGAAGAGCATGAAAATGAAAAACCAAAAAACCCAATCAGGGAAAGTATATTTTTTACCCCTAAATGGACATTTAGGGTTTTGTTTTCCTTTGTTGATGGATGAGTGCAAAAATGGAAAGCCAAAACACAAAAGCAATAAAATAAAATTAAGGAAAACATAAGGACATTTTCTTCAAATTATCCTGTGATTCAGTCATAGAATTTACCCATTCCACCCTTGTGAAAAGGAAAAAAAAAAATGAAAAATGAACAGATAATCCACTGCATATGCACACAAAAGGAAAGGGTCTATTTAGAATAGTCTTTCAACAGTTTAAAGGTATTGAACATCCTGCTTCCTTTTTTCTTAAATGTATATATTAAGAGCTTTTACTACAGTCAGGGCACAATAATGTACTCAAAACAATAAAATTTCCTTGAAAACACAAAGCCACAGGAATATAGCTTCATAACACAAAGCCCTTGGTGTTCCTTTAAACAAAGCTATGCTCCTTCATTATTTCCCCCTGTTTTTAAAATTCTACTAGCACACACACACAAATACATTGTCCCAAGAACAAAATATTAGTACAGATGTATTCACTTATTACATGGAAAATTGTGAATAATCCATTATCCTTTACCTTCAATTACAGGTTCCACAATCTACACTCAGATTTAGTATACAGTCTATAATTTTACTGTAGTGCTACATTCCTTACCTTACTGCTGTATCATAGGCTATTATCATAAACAATGCTACCAGTCATCCTACTACTTTCAGTACTTTCATTGTCAGTATTTCCATGTCAAGGGCCTGGGACAATTATTTTCACCTTGTACCTACTAACAAAAGTATTTGATTTATTTCCCTGGGTTACAAAATACTACATCTAACATGCAATAAGAAGCTTAGGGTATAAAATGGCATGTGTAGCTGAAGTGCGTATTCTCGAAAACGGAGCTGCTACCTTCCCTGTCTAACAACAAATGCATTACTCTATACCTAAACATAGTCCATTATGGCACTAAGTTATCTAGTAAAGGATACAGTTTGATCACGTCCGTGTCCATGCGCCGCTTTCCTGCACTCGGTGATGACATTGTGGTGGGTTTATACGGGCTAACAAGCCCTTAATCCAGGCCAAATGACGAGCTTCACCTAGTGCGACTCAACTTCACACACAATGGCGACCTTCTGAGACCTCATGACGTCACTCCACTAAAAATCTTGACTTCTCATTCAAACAAAGGCAACATACTTAATTAATAAACCAAATATCAACCATGGTTCCAAGTTCTATTTTTCCTACTTATTTGCTACGATTGATTATGAATTCAGGATTCTATTTTAGAAAGAAACGAAAATTTCAACATATTTTTGTTATTCTTACCACATCGATCAGTTGTCGTACGTCGCCATCTCCATAACTCCTCCCACTGAACTTATCGTACAGTATATTCTACTTTTTACGGCCAAAATACCCTTATTGGCGACTGTTTAATGGACCAGTGATGCTAATGGAAATAATGAGCCCATATAATTAAAATGAAAGCCCTAAAGTACTGTGATATGGTGACACAGTGAAAAGTAGGTCTGGCAGAAGCCCCGCCTCTTCATGTCACGTGACCATGATCAGCTGGGGAGTGTAAACAAATCTGGCATGGTCGTGTTGTGTCCCGTTTTCTCTTATATCCTCCAGTGTCAGATCATTTTAGGAGATTTGAAGGTATGAAATAATCATTATTGTCTTGTCGCAATTCAGTACGTGCAACACAGTAAAGGCTGTCAGATCTGCTGGTATGAGGCGTCACCGTGAGAATTACCGAATATTTTTGTGTAGTGGACTACCACGCTCGCAAAGATAATTAGGATTGCAATAGTTTTATTTTGCGGATTATGGTGGTTCTTTCACATTTTTTTTTACATGTGCAGAATCCAATGGCTCATTGATGGGAGAGAGTGGGAGAAGGCTTTGCAACTTCTTTTTTGGTTCACTCATATGTTTTATTGTCTTAGAGTCTTTCACCCAATTTTGTATAAAAGCATTATTAATTCTTTACTAAATAGGTACAGCCTTTCCATATTATCTGTTGAAATGAGTTTCACAGCCTACTTGTTATTATTCCTGGATTACCACAGCTGCTGGGGATTTTTTTTAACTTACCTCTGAAAGCTATAAATGGGGATTTAGAATGCATAAGTATTCCACCAAGATCTGCCAGTAGCTGGCCATATTTAATGTTCCTAAAACATTTTTAAATTTGAAAGCTGTCATATGTGTGAGGTTAGGTTGGATTTGGTTTGGTTTGGTTAGGCTTGGTTATTGTTTCCCATTGCATTGACATGGGATACACTGAGGTGTCCACTCAGAGCGATGGTTGGTAAACAACACGGCCAGTCAGAGATTGTTGGTAAACATTGCCATGGGCAACCTGGCCACTTACTTAAATACCCTAAAATAGGTATAATTTGTCTTTTTCCAATCACTTCTTGTAGTAACAATGAAACAGTTAACTGTGTTGCTTATGTACCAAAATTACATGCATTGAGATTGTTTGTTATAATGTAAGTGGAATCACCGCATCCATTTGAAAAAGAATTACCAAAGCATTTTACTTAGGCCTACTAGTTTTTCTTCCCTTGTTTGTGGTAAAAATTATTGCTCCACCATGACTTTGCAAGGGGATTTTCACAGTTATCTTTGAATATGCCTTAAATTCATATACAAATGAAATGGGAGATATGGAGTTCCCCCGAGCTAAGCCCTGTGTTGGACTATATAGCCCCGCTAGGGTTACAGGAGCGAGCTACCACTCCCAGCACGGCAGCCCGGGCGAGGCTCGAACTCGCAATACCCTGATTACGAGTCCAGCGCGCTATCACTGTGCTATCGTGCTCCCCTCATATACAAATGAGCAGTAAAGAAAAAAAAAAAAATACAAAATATTTTGCCACCATAGCTGTAGGAGGGTCAGACCTGAACCACACACACACACACACACACACACACACACACACACACACACACACACACACACACTCACTCTAGCATCCTAAAACTTAAGATGAGGACTTAAATTCCAAACCTAACCTAACACCCACTCACTTCCTGTAGACCCAACCTGGCATCCTTCAGAACTAACCTAGGCAGACTTCAGATTTAACCTTAGCAAACTTAAGTCAGCCCACACATTCGCTTTAGCATCTTTGAAAAAGCACCCGCATATCATCCCTTCTCCAGTTTCATCATTCACACCATAGTTTCCAGGTCACCATCTACAGATTGTCCTTTATTTGGTCCTTGTGTGTCAATTGTTGATCTGCCAAATCATGGAGATTTTTTTTTTTTTTTTGTAATGGTTACAGTTGGTCATTAACCCTTTGCAAACCCTCTTCATCATTTCCATGACATGCTGGAAACACACATCATATACTGTAGTAAATGGTTTCCTGGCTGACAGGAAACCATTTGGTTTACGGTACCACTCAGTGTAGTCATCTCAAGGCCACCCTACACTGAGTAGATGGAGGTTGGATGCTCATACCTAAATCCAAAACAGGTGACAGCCTCTGTTAATTTATACAGTATACCAGTACATTTAAATGTGTTGTATTATGGTTAACAGTTTATAGTCCAGCATCTGATACCCCTCAAATGGAATAAAGCTAAATACCATTTATTGTTTTGTGTACAATTTAAAAAAACTGAAAGCTTACTGTATTCATTAATATTATTTTCCATTTTAAATTAAATATTGTTATGCAAGACAAACTCAGTTTGCACTGATAAAAGTGTAGAGACTAGTACTATCCTTTCAAATTATTATTTGATGGGTTACCCATTGTATCCAGTGACAGTTTACTCTTGATACCATCCAACAATTATTTTCAGCTTTGGGAGAAAATTCAACTTTTGAGGGGGTTAATGGAGGTTTCCTACTCCATCACTACAAATGATCTCAGAGCCAAGTTTATGAATTCATTCATTCATCATCCAATCCTACATTGCCCCATGAGATGCGTAGGAGTCCAGGGCCAGGCAAGTTGGTCCTAAGATGAGAGTGACCACCCTCACTCATCCGTGACTGGCATTACGTGAGTAATAAACTCAACCACCCCATGGATATAAACCTTCATTGGCTCAATCTGACTGGAGTGACTTAATAACCCACTAAACCACCAGGTGCCAAAATTTGGTTATATGGTTATCACCCAGCACAGTAAATGGTTTCCTGGTGTACAGGAAACCATTTGGCTTGTCGCTCAGTGTAGAGTCACCCACAGGCAGAAGTATTATGAATACTATATTAAACCAAAGTATAGGAAAGGATTAAGAAAATGTCAGAAAATTCAATTTTCTTATACAGCAGTCAGTTTTGTATGGAAAAATAAAGAATGTGGTATATACAATAAGTTACCTTTATATATTAACAGGTGATCCTCTAAATAATATAATACAGTACTGCCTAAGGATAAACACAGCCCTAAGATGTTGGAGTTAATAAAATCAATTTGTACTGTTAACATTAATCTGTGAAGGTCCACTGCAGCACCCTATCTCTTATGCATGAGGGAATATCTTATCACCAGGGAAGATTAATACAGTATAAGCTAATACATGGGTAAGCACTGGTCAGCAAAAATGAACCCAACTGCCATACATGAGGGGATATCTTAATTATCAACTGCCTGGCTTAATACAGTATGAGTTAATAAATGGTTTAGCACTGGTCAGCTGAAAAGAACTCAACTGCCAAAGTAAGGACTAAACACAGGCAGAAGCTGAAACCCTGGATAATCAGGCAATTTGCACTACCCACCATTCTGCAGCTGTTTTATTTATCTTGTTTTTGGACTTTTTCTAACTGGTCCTGAAAAGAAAAAAGCCAATGTTTTATGATGCTTCAACATGGTGTAAGAAAAGTAATGATGTTTAATCTATATCCCCTCTTTGGAAACACCCATGGGGGCAGGGTGGCTCAGTGGTTGAGCATTTGACTCGAGACCATAGGGTCGAGAGTTCACATCCCACCCGGGTAGCTGCCTTGCTGGGAGAGGTAGTGCTCTCCCATCACCTTGCAGAGCTATATGATCAATCAAGGTCTAGCTCGGGGTTATTTATCATCATCATCATCTAATCCTGTGTTGCCCCATGAGGAGTATAGGGGCCCAGGACTAGCAAGTTGGTCCTGACATTTAAGATGAGAGTGACCAGCCTCACACATCCCTGAGTGGCATTATGAAAGCAATAAACCCCAACTACCCCTTGGATATAAACCTACACAAGCTCAATCTGGTTGGAGCTCCTTAATCACCCACTAAACCACCAGGTGTCATAATTTGGTTATACGGTTACCACCCAGCATAGTAAATGGTTTCCTGGCATAGAGGAAACCATTTGGCTTGTCACTCGTGTAGAGTCACCCATAGACAGAAAGAAGAGGAAAGAATGAAGGAAAGAAAGATAGAAGAGGAAGGAATGAATGAAAGAAGGAAGAGAGGACAGGGCAGTCAACCGAGAGCAGCACTACATCGAGTGAGTGGATGGTGAATGCCCCACTCCCTTATTATTTGGAGGCACTCTGAGAAAAAAGCTTTTCAGCTATTTTGTGACACCACCCAGGCATTTTAAATAATGTTTTTGAATCCAGTTAAAATGCCTCACAAGGCATTCCAGTCTTCCCTCAGGCATCATAGTTTTCCACTTATTCAACTCAAGTGCTGTGTATTACATACTTTTCAAACTGGATGCATTGGAAACCCTACTCTTGTGACAGTAACCATGGCATTATCATCTCTTCTTGTCTCTGATCATTTATCTTATTGTGTGTTGCTACAGGGTTCCCCGTTTCTGTTGTTCAGCTGTCAGGTTCTCTGGGTAAGAGTCATAAGTTGTTTAGAACTTTTCCAGTTTTATTATTACTATATTTGGTAACAGTACCTTCGGGTGACTACACTGAATGGCAGGCCAAATGGCTTCTTGTAACCAGGAAACAATTTTCAACACAGGATGGTAACCAAATATTCAACATATGGATGTCTGATGATCTAGTGAGTTAAAGCACTCCAACTGGGTCTAACCCTTAAGGATTAAATTAATATGAGGGGTGGTTGGGGTTTGATGCCCACATAATGTTGCGTAACAGCAGTGACTAATATACCATGCAAAAATGGGATTTCTGGCATATTTCACATGGGAAAGGCATCAAACTGCAGTACTCACACTGAATACCAGGCAAGAGTCACTGACAACCATGGAGGACAGTTGTAATGCATTACGTGTCATTTTAGCAGGAGACAAAAAGCAATACATCCTATACTCGGCTTTCTAAGTCAGACATTTCACAAAAAACTTTATCTCAGAACATTTTTGTGTAACTTTGCAAATGCCTGATTGTATTATCCTGAGGATTTCAAGCCCTGTCACTACTTAGCTGTCCCCTTGCAGTGAAGGCTGAGAAAGTAACTAATTATTCTGATGCAACAGTACAGCATCGTATCACATCATTCGGACTATTTTTAAAGGCTCCAACATGCTCGCATGTGTCGGCCTTGGTCACCTCATGGTGGCTCTCCTCGGTGCTCTATCTCTGCCAGACTCCCTATTCAATCCCTTATTCCTGAGGTCACACTCTATGACCTCATCTCACAGTGTGACCTCAGGGATAAAGGTGACATTTACCTGACATACAGTATGTGGAAGAAAATTTGGTTATTTGGATACTGACCTTGTGAAGGAGGTGACTTTGGATGACTTTTTGTGAGTGCTCAGCAAATAAATGAATACTGATAAGTTTTAACCTCATTTCAAGAATTTTTGAAATAGTGTATCATATATGTCAGATTTCATGTACAAAAAAAAAAAAAAAAAAAAAAAAAAAAAAAAAAGGACCTGGCTATACCAATATCCCTCAACTACAGTACTTCCCCGTCCCCCTAGAGGAGGAGGATGGACTGTGGGGGAAGAGCTGCTTAAGCCTCCAGTCCACGAGGTTGACATTTCATATAAACCTGGGGCTGCAACAACTATCTAATAAGAAATTCTTCCTACTTCCAGTAAAATATTCAGTACAGTTCATTCATGATAAATAAGCAAACTCAGATTAAATACCTTACAAAATATCATCATCATCAAGTTATCAATTCTTTTTCCCACTATTACATGGGCTGGGAGGGATCCAAAAACAGGAAAAAAAAAAAAAAAGTAACAGGTGCCCAGTAACATAGGCCAAACATCCATTACACTCATCACTCAAGCCTTGGGATTTACAGCTCTACCTCAGAGGCCTAACATTCTACACAGAATAAATGCACTTCATAATGCCAGGTTAAAATAGAGATGTAGCCTTTGTCATGTGCACCTTCATTCATATTTCATCCAACCGTTTCAGTTATTTGTTAAGGTCATCCAACCATTTCAGTTATTTGTTGGTCTATCTATCCAGTACCAGATACTTTAATCCCACACTGGGTGGCCACAAATGAATCACCACCATGTCACCCTTCAAGTCAGGCTCCCCTGCCAACAACTCACACACCCTCAATCATATACTTTTAACCCTGTCCCTCCATCTCATCCTCAGTCTCCCCTTTCCCCTACCCCCTTGACCTCACATAGCCTACACTCCCTTAGTCAGTCTCTCATTCTTCATTCTCCCATAGGACCACCAACTGCTCATTCCTCTCTGCCTTTCATCATTCATTTATAAACCAAGTAATTATTTTAATCAGCATAATCACATGCTAGATTTCTGACGTTACCTTGTGCTTCATGAACGACAGAAAGACATCCCAGATAACAGTGACGCAGTTGATGTACAAGACTCGATATTGTATTGGCACGTAGTAGAAGTTAATGGCTTGGGTAGGTGGCCATATACACCAGTCAAACTAGAAAGAAAAAACATTAAATGATTCCTTGTAACATGTTCTGTAAGTGATGAAATACTGCTAAATTTTGACATGCACTGGGGATATATATACGGTCTCAGTGTCTGACCACCTCTCTTCCTAATTCCCCCTTTCCTTCCTGTCACTTTTAAATTACTCTTCTTTCCACTTCGGGTGGCTCAGCACTAAGTGACAAGCCAAATGGTTTCCTGTAAACCAGAAACCATTTACAAGGCTGGGTGATAACCATGCACTGTAGTCAAATTACGGGGAGAAGTGGAGCCTGTTATAGTTAACTGGGTGGAAAAATGGAAATGTGGCATCCATCCAGGGATCAAACTTTCACACTTTTCCCTGTGCCTTGCCACAGTGGGGCACTGTCAACCGCAAAGGAACATCAGTTTGTTGCATGTAGGGTGATTGCTTGCCTGCAGTTGATGAGTCTGCTCAGCCAGGCAACTGGCACTGATCAACAACTGTATTTATACTAGCTATATAACTGCTCATTACAAAATTACAGGGCTTATACAACAATTACAATCAGGCTTGTGCCCATATTGAATTCTGAATCCAGTGATAAGTTAATGCTAATACTGAGGTAACAGCAATACACAGCCAGCTGTTATTGTTGCTCAATTGGTCATGCCTTGCCCAGCAGACACATCAGCAAGTCACTGACAATTGTAGAAGCATATGTGTGATTCCTACAGCATAGCCATCAAACTCCTACACATGGGCCCAAGGTCAAGGCAAACTGTAATTCTGCAATGACTAGGAATGTACAGTCAGAGATACAATGCTGCCTGGTGTTCCACCACTTCTCACTGCACTCTGCTGGCTAACTGCTTAACTGAGAAAGGCTTGATTAATTTCTCTAACCTGAAATGTCTCTTTGATATACTGTACTGCAATGTCCAACAAAGGTATGTAACGAATATGCCTTACGCGAGATGTACCGTAGACCTAGTGGACATCAAGGGAACTTATGTCCCTGAGTGCACAGTATTCTATAATTTATCTCTATTCAATTTGAACTGTGTCTGTATGTAGTAGTAGTGACTGCAACCCCAGGTTCATTTGAATGTGAACCCTGTGGGATACAGGCTGAA
The DNA here is from genome assembly GCF_032717465.1 of Coenobita brevimanus. Classification (NCBI taxonomy): domain Eukaryota; kingdom Metazoa; phylum Arthropoda; class Malacostraca; order Decapoda; family Coenobitidae; genus Coenobita; species Coenobita brevimanus. The sequence continues at coordinate 26,109,598 of NC_137058.1, forward strand.
CTGGCACTCTTCCTGCAGTCCACCATCCTCCTTTCAGAGGATAATGAAAGAGTTGAGGATGTTTGTATAACCAGGCAGCAGAGCCAACTGGTTATATCAGTGTCACAGCAAAAAGACATCCCTCTCCAGCATTGTCTGTTACTAATATACCAGTACATAGTTTTAGCTATGACATACAGCATATACAGCAGGGAATTTTTCTTTAAATTCTTGCACAGCTCCTCTAAATGACTTGCCCTCAAGCAGGCCAGCAGTCAGGAAAAAGGTGACTGCAAAGAATGGTGCTGCCAGGAATTGATCTGCTGCTATCTTCTTGATTATTACTTTAGCATTCTTCTTTGGGAGAACCTGAAAGAAAAAAGAAATCGATAAACAACTGAAGATAAATTTATGGTGATCAATTAATTTTGTTTATAAAGGCTGCAACATGTTTGCATGCAACAGTCTTGGTTACCTAATGGCATCTCTCCACGCACTTCGATCTCTAGCAGCCTCTATATTCATTTCCTTAATGCTGAGGTCACACTCTCTGACTTTGTCTCTACTTTTTTTTTATCTACCATGGAGTAGGCTGTAGCACCAGTCAATTAGGTGATGTAAAAAATACAAGTTTCTACAAGGATTAAAATTCATTTTCCCCTCTTACTGGGAAGAAACCAGACACCTTTAAGAAAAGAGTTGAAAACCTCTTTATTAAGACACAGCCAGATACTGTACTAATTGGGGTTACTGGAGCTCCCTTTGGGATATAAGGCCTAGATGACAGGTTCTGTTACTTCAAAAATTATCCCACAGAAAAACTCTTCCCAAAATTCCCTCCAAATACAGCAAGCGCTCACATAATCTGTGATCCCATAGCACAAAACTCACAAAACATGGAAGGCAAAATTTTATGTCCAAACTTAGTCACAACAAGAAAATGATAGACATTACACGGGCAGAAGAAGCTGCCCATTTTTTTTAACATACTACAAGGCAACGACAGACATAACATGGCCAGAGGCCCAAAATTATGATTCATGGCCAGAGGCCCAAAATTATGGTTCAAACACTCATAATGTGGCAACTAGGGTCATAACACGGTGGGAACAGACACAATGCGGCCAGTGATAGTATAGTGCGAGTCGCATCAGCCTATGACATATGGCTGTCACATGTCTGGGTGGAGTGTCGCCATGGCCAACTGAGCATTCCTGCCCCAGTTGAACCTACCCTCTCCCTGCAGTCTGGTTGCACATATGCTCTGTGTGATCTTTGTGACCAGTAGGAGTCATGCCCTGCCTCAGAGCCCCACTCCACTTCCCTCCAGCAAGCCCACAACCTCTTCCATTTAAGATGAGGAATCCTCCAGTATTTGTAAGTAATGAAGACTTTATTAGGTTGGAAAATGTCCTGAAAAAAATAAATAAAAAAATGAAAATTTCCCCAAATGGTGAACTTGAGGTTGGCTTAGGTACCATAAAACCCTTAAACATGTAAACATATGACCCTATAACACAGAAATCTCATAAAGCTGGAGCTTCAGGATACAATATTCCCGCATTTTGTGAGCACTCACTGTACAGACATTTTATTAGACATGTTTAGCCCCTTCAAATACAGGAAAAAAGAGGTATGGAGTACATAATCCGAACATGCATCCTATTCTGGTTATGGACAAAACACATGGAGCCTCACAAAACCCCTGGAGCATGTACTGTATTTATGAGTCCAAAGAGATGAATGAAAAGGATTATGTTACAGTCTACTTCATTATGGAACAGGCTAAAGCAGAGGATGTAATCAACACAAAAAAACAAATGGATATGAGGAGGTCACATCCACCTAGGAAGAGATAGAGATGGACAACCTGAGTAACTGAATAACAACCTAGAGATGGGGTGAAAGGAAGTGCCAAACGGAAAACAACATGAAGGAATGAAATTCATATACACTACAATATTAAGGACTGAATGAAATGGGCTAACAGTTAACATGCTTAATTGGAGCAAGGTAGAATTATTTTGCCTGCAGTGGACATCTTGGATTGCTAATGCTGATGATGATGACTATGTCAGATGTCCCAAAACCAATGATGTTAAACTGTATGGTGACAAGAGGACAGTTTGTTGTGAAACTACATAGCCTATCCTGGGCAGGACAGCATTGGTTGATGTAACTTAGAAACAACACAGACTACAGTACAGTACTGTAGTATGTATGCATTTTTCTTCCATGACTTGCATCTTTTAGCACAGGTAAGAAAGAACTTGAACACAAATTCCAGTCTAACATGGGACTTACTTTATCAAGCCAAATATAGAAGACATGATGTGGTGGTCCCTGACTGAGTCCTACGAGGAAAAGTCGACCTGTCCTGTGCCAGTCGTGTCCTGGTTTGAGGCTGACTCCTCGTAAATGTTCAATTCTCTGCTGTATAATGTCACCAAGTGCTAGAAGGCCCCCACAGCTGACAGTGTTGGTCAGCCATAAATATCGACCAAACAGTCTTGACCAGATGTGTCTCATCATTCCACTAGCTAACTCACCTATAAAGAGAGATTATTTCATCTAAACAACTGAGCTGTAGATGTACTTCAAGAACTACAGTACAGTATATTCACAGGATTGGCTGATATCATTTTTCATTTTTACTACTTGACATTCATTGTAAGGTCTAATTGGTACATTTAGGGCTGAAATAATGATGTTGACTTAAAATATCCAAATAAATGGAGCGGCATGAATAATCAACAAGTATCAGCCTAAGTCACAGTAAAGAAAAATATGACAGTAAAATAAAGAGTATAAAGGAAAAAAGTCATGGTGTATGTTTGCAACAGTAAGTAAGATTTTCATTAGGGGGAAAGGAAGGGGAAGGATCCACACATACATTTAGTCATTATTAAAAATTGCTTGACTGAGAATTGCTTCAGTATTAAGCTGCTGATGTACCAATACCTCTTTGCTAAAAAGTTGCCTGTGATTAATTTTGTTGTTTTCATATCAGAAAAGAGTGCTTTCTTGTATTTTTAACCAGATGATGCCCAGTGGCTTAGTGTGTTTAAGATGCTCCAGCTAGATGGAGCCTGAATAGGTTCCATCTGAGGGATGCTTGGGAGTCCTTGCTTGCATAATGTTGCTCAGGGGAAGGTGAAGTTGGTCACCATTCCCATAAATGTCTGGCTCTGGCCTCCTATGCCTTTGTATGGGGCATAGGCTAATGGGATTGGGTGTTGTTGGTGTTGATACTAACCCCTCATCCTGAACCACGAGCATTTCTCACTGAAAGAGTTGCATCTGTTTGAACACATCCTACATTTTGTGAGGACTGACTAGTTTCATAGCAGAAAAGAAGGAGGTTCAAGAGGGAGTTGTCCTGCTAAACTAGAGAATTTTGTAGAAACACAAACAGCACTGGCATTCACTTTCTGGCAACATTTGGAGACTATATGGCAACTAAGCATGTGATGGACGATATTCAGACTAGTTGATATTTTAACAATGGTCTTATGAGACTGCACTGCCTAGGTGGTTGACTGACACTGCCAACCCAACAGCATTAGGGTTCAGTTCCGATCCTAGTGTGGGCAGCTGCACCACTCAGTTCAGTTCATCCACCCTTTATGGGTTGAAAGGTAAAATAAGTACCCACATATCACCCAGCGGAGAAAACTGTGGTAACCTGGATCATGCAGTAGCCTTGTATCCCAGAATAGTGTGAAATACCCACCACAGGCTCAAAGACCGAAAGCTGTGAGATGGGCACTGTACTGTAGCTAAACACTTCATGGTGTCTCCCCATACCTTTACCTATTTGCAAAGGGGGTGTTATCGTGGTCTGGACAGATTCTTTTGCCTCCTTCCACACCAAGTTCTGGTTATCCTTGAATTTACAGTGAAACACTTCTGCCTCAAGGGGGGTGTTGATCCCTCGTTTATTCTTGAGGCATGGCCAAGGCATCGCCACCACCCTTCACTTTGCTGCAGGTACTGCAGCTGGGCCACAATGGAGTTGGAGGTTGCTGGGCATGACGAGGTGTATCCCGGAACTTCTGGTTGGTCTGGGATGGTAGCCAAAAATTTGTCTAGTTTCCTCCTGACTACCTCTGTTGTCACACCCATGATGTGTCTCAAGTGTTTAGGAAGACAAAGAGCTTTGCCCCCTTTTTTGCTAAGTTATTGTACTGGAGAGTCTTGATTCTGGCAGGGCATACCGATGGAAGGTGAGTTTGGATACATTTCCTCCCCACTCCTTGTGGTTCTAATGGTAGGATGGACTCTGTCTTGGGGGGGTAATTAGATTTTCTAAACTTTTGCATGTATACATGATAATGTATCTCTCCATTCTCTTCTCTACAGAATATAGTTGGTATCATATGTCTCTGCCAGTAATCTAAATTTCCCATTTCAATTGGTTCTGATTACTTTTAGCTAAGACAGGAGGTGAATGTTCTTTGGGGGCCCTCTAGTTTCAATATGTTTGTTTATGAAGGGCTCAAAGTTGGAAGCATTAATCAATGTGGGGTAAAACTATGCCTTTCCATAGCGTTTACATAGTTGCTGGGTCTCTTGCCTTGAATGTTCTTAAAACATACCCTATTAGTTGCCTGCATTTTGCCACAGTTTTCTCTAAATGTGCATTAAATGTGGCATCATCTGATAATACTACCCTTAAATCTCTAACCTGTGATTTTCTAATTATGTCATTTCCATTTTGGCCAGTGTAAGATGTACGGTATTTATGTGACTGTTGTTGTTACCAAACTTCACTACACTCAATCCTCGTAAATCGCGTGTTCATAAATCACAATTCGTAAATCACGGCTAAGTGGCCGTCAGACTGCCACCAACCTTAAATCACTAAGTCACGAAAATCGTGGACCTAGGCACCGAAGTGGGCCTTTTCCGAGGAGAACCGTAAACCTCGCCATTCAAACTGAAAATCGCAACCCAACAACCAATCACCACACGTCCCTGGTGGCAAGTGTGCATACTAATGCTGCCATGTTGTTGTTGTTCTTGTCCCACCAGTCCGCACACTACAGACCGTCGCCGTGGAGTACGAGATCTACCTGCCTTTTATGTGCAACTTCCCCCCGCCTCCTACCTGCCATGGCCTCTCCCAACCCCCGATGAAGCGCTCTAAGCAGTATGGTGTCAAGAAGCTGCCGCCGTTGTCATACAGTCAATGTTTGGAGCTCATTCGTCGTGTTGAGAAGGGAGAGAAGTTTTCAAAGCTGGTGAAAGAGTTTGGGAAGAACGAGTACTGAGAGGTTCTAAGTTATTCCCAACACCACCCCACTCCATTCACTTATGCAGCTTCGTCATAGGATTAAGGTGAGATCCCTTAACATTGCTTATTTCTATTTAATACATGCACTGAATATTCCTAAATTTGTATGTTTGTGTTTGACAGATAGAGTGTTTGATGGTGCCTAGATGGACGTACAGTGCTTTGGGGGCGAGTTGGTCGAAGTCCAGACCCAAATTAATATTTCACATAAAAGTTATTATTCATAAATCACGGAATTCATAAATCACAGCAGTGGTCCAGACCCAATTTGCCGCGATTTACGAGGATTGAGTGTATTATTTGTGGTAGGTGGTGGCGACCATCATCCACTCACTTGGTGTAGTGCTACCTACTCCTTCCTTAGCCTTTATCATTCTTTTTCTGTGCCAGCCCTCCTTTCTTCCTATTTCTCCCATCTTTCCTGTCACTTCTTATTGCTTTCCTTTACAGGTGGCTTTACATTGAGTGACAAGCCTAATGGTTTCCTGTAAGCCAAGAAACCATTTACAACCCTGGGTGGTAACCATATAACCAAACCTTACGTGCTCCCTACGTGTCAACAGGTGGGTTGGTGGAGGGTTAGTGCCCCTCCCCGTAAAACAACTAACTCAAAGTCAAATGGCCATCCCTTACGGGATTATGGCGTCTTACTGTAGATAGAGTGTGTAATGAATTTATCCTCACTGAACCTCATGTTATTTCTTGCTGCCCAATCACAGATTATTTTTGGATCTTTCTGTAGTTGTTGGCTGCCCTCCAGTGTAATAATAGGTCTAAATACTCGGGTATCATCTGCAAATGAAAGTACTGGTTGTTGAGATTGATGTAAATGTCATTAATCATGATAATGTAAAGTATTGGGGCAAGTACACTGCCTTGAGGGATCCCACTTATCACAGTAGATTCAATTGATGCTGCTCCTTCTACAAAATTACTTTCTTCCCGTGAGGAATGCCTTGATCCATCTCTCTACAGTATTTTACTCTCTATTCCTATACTTTTGATCTTGTGGAGGTTAAGAGGGGATACACAACAAACTGGTGGAATACAGCTGGGCTTTAACATATCAGTCTTACTGTTATATTGCATGTGACCTCATGGGTCAATGTAAAGGAAAGGACATCAGTTTTCTGATAAGTTTTATACTGTTAGGCTTGGTTTGTATGATTTCCATTAAATCGGACACCGTGGTTAGAACCACTGGATGCCAAGGTTAGGGTTAGGATCGAAGGGTGTCTAATTAGGGCTACAAATTGTCCTAGCGGAAGAAATGCTTTTGTAAAACAATATACAGAATTTAATCTTGGTAATGGCGTATGGCCCTGGCACCATCTGAGTGACTTGGATTTCAAGTCATTCTTGCACCAAACTGCTTTAAATATACTATTCTTTGTGCATTTTTTTTAAAACCTCATTTTTCATGGTTTATAAAAAATGTTTTCCAGTTGTATTATAGCTTTAAAAACAATGATAATCGAAACCTTATCTCCCACCTAAAGGTTATAAGAAAAAAAAAAAAAAACTGCCTTATTCAAATCACCATTCAAGCCCCTAGAAACCTGACGTCACTGCGCTGGCATGGACATCCTGCCATGCACTCCATGCGCCTATCACAGAACCAATAGCTGTCTGTCCCATTTAATGAGCCTGATTCACACCATTCAAGACCCCTGATTTCCTGACTCCATCTCCCATGAATGAAAGTCTGGCGTTAGCTGAAATAATATATCTGACGTATCCCAACCATGAAAAAGTCGGTGTTGACAGTTTTCACTCACTGTCGGCCGAAAAAATGATAAATTCGTGTTGCGTCAGCCTAGGCGTCAGCTTCTGCCTCGAATGTGCGGGACGATTTCTTTCAAGTTAGGCTGTCGAAATGGTGACGAAAACGGCGGACGTTTAATCAGGAAATTTTCGTGTATCGTCATGAATAATGTTATCTGTGAGAGATTATTCGTAATTTTGCGATGATTAGTATTACTGTTACTTTTAATCAGTGTATGGTTCCTATTCTCCAACAAGGCTTTTCTCGTACCCATCTCGAGCAGCATTGACGATGATAAACTGCCGCTATAGTTGTAATAGCTTAGTACATACAATTTTCTCCCACCCGTAACGAGTTACGGAGTAACGGGACTGCAACTGCATTAGTGCATCCTGCCCCAGTCCTCTACGTGCAATGGAGTGTGCAGAACGTGTATAAAACTACCCTCCCGTGTGGCATGTACAACTCGGCCGTTAAATATTGCGGTCCTTCACTTTCCATTCTGTTAGCATACCGAGTTGGGGAAACGATGTCGCGAAACTTCCTCATGCCAGATTGGTGTCCTTCCTGGGGAAGATGCATCAGAAGCATCGGGTTCTCCTTGGCTGGAAGTGGGACGGGGCAGTTCACCTTTGCCAAGACATGACGCCTGCATCGTGCGTATTTCCACAGAGACATCCAGGTTTTGACAAAGGCCTATCCTAGATTTTTCCCCTGATTCCTGTGCCACTTGGTGAGGAATGGTGAGTGTCATGAACATAACCCTTCATTAACATGGAGCAGCGAAACTGCGTAAGAATATGCGGGATATTAAAATTACAGAACGAGGGCGAGGTGGAGAAAGAGGATTATAGTTGTATGTATCGCTTACGTATTGGAGAGAGAGCCTGACGAGGAGAGTGTATGTGAGTGAGGGGGAGGGGGGGAGGGGGAGGCCAATGATGCGATGGCGCGATGGAGTGGAGGTATATGAGGTGATAGCTGGGAGCAGGGCAGTGAAATGGCAGGGGACAGGGTGCCATGGAGGCGATTTGCTTGTGGCCACCCCTTACGGGATTAAGGCGTCTGGCAATAGATAGATCTAACTAGTCTTTCCCATAGCCACAAGAGAAAGTCTGGTACTAAAGCCCTTCGCAAGGCTTTTAGACCGGTTTAGACCGGTCTTATTGCTGTACAGGCCCAAAGCAGTCCTGCTCCTGACCCACAAGCTAGCCTAATTCTCGACTGCAGTGTTGCCGGCATGTAATTTCCCCAGATTTGGGGACGTGCCTGTACCAAAACCAAAGTCAGTTTGGGGGATTTTGGCATTTGCAACTACCTTATAATACTCTCAAAACAATGAAAATCTAGTATAAACCTTGAATCCTAGTCAACGATAACAGACATCCATCAGCTCCCTCTCTATCCCCGGAAAGTGGACTGTGGACCGTGGAAGAGGAACCTCAATCTGCAACGCAGTAGTTGTGGCCAAACTTGACGATCACAGCCTTTCTTGCTAATTACAATCATGCATTTGCTTAGGAGGGACATTTTCAGCTGGATACTATACTGACTATCGTACGTGTTTGTTGCTGCCCCTTGCTTATCAGGACGTGAACCGGTGGATTGCAGGCTGAAGCTGCAATTTATGTTCCTGCAGTTTTTATTTTTAGAGTATGAACTATATCTGCTCAGTGCTGACTGATTTATTGAGATTGTTGTTGTAAAGTACATTTACAACGAAAGGTTTGTTAGTGCACTGTTACTAAAAGAGGTGTGTGGTAACAGTCTATATACTTTGGTAAGACCCACCATCTCCTTTTGTTGTATTATGTGCTCTGTATATTTACAACAAAAATTATTTTATTCATTTTGAATTATCAGACTCAGTTTGGTACCGAATAATAATATGGTCCACGTCCAGGCGTCGTCCAATCCGTTTCATGATCCAGTTATCAAATATGAGATGTTTCGGTATTGAATTGATTTTCTAATATGTACTCTATTTTTCTCATGTGTTTATACTTTCCGAGTGAATTACAGGTATGATGTGGTGAATTTTTGCCTCAAGGTGTAGGGAATTTCGGAACTCCTGTCAGTCATATCTGGCAACAGTGACTATTAAATAGGAGGCGTGGTGAATTTCTCAGTTTGGTGGTTGTAACTTGTACGTTAGGTTCATGAGGAAATACGTGCTAGACGAGAAATCTTATTACATCAACAACTGATCTTTACCTAGGTGAGGGTACTGTATCCTAAATGTAACATTTTATGGAAAGGGCTTTATTTTTCAGGGTTGGTGAAACAACAATTTCCCTTATTCGTGATATAGAATCAAAGACAGTATACGGAAATTATTGTATTTAGTGAAAAGTTAATGACAAATTTCATCGTAATGTACATTTTACATAATCCCAGTTTGCCTGAATGGAGCTAATGAATATTGTTAGTTAACCATATTTATATATATATATATATACCCTGTATATTTTTTTTCAGTACATTTTTATAGTGCTGAAACTAGTACTTAAAATGGAAAAAGAAATATACTGCGTAACCATTGGAAGTGGGGAGAGCATAAGCTCCATAATAACTTCATAATTATGTATTAAAAATTTAGGTAATTATTAATTTTATTTGTTCCACCTGTTTTTGTTTTAATTGCTCTCTGCTTTCATGAATTGCTTATAGTAATATCTCGTATACAATATGTTAACAGTTATTACCTCATCCCACGTTAGATTAAAGTAGGAAGGTTTTATATATATATATATATATATATATATATATATATATTAGTGTTAGAATGGAAATAGTCAAGTTCATTAGACACCATGAAAATGATCTCATCTCTTTTGCATTGCGTTTTGTATTTTTTTTCAGCTTGACAGTTGCAGTCTGGGGAGTAATGAGACAGTGGGAAATACAGTACCGGTAGTTTTGATGGTTCTCCAATGCATGAATTTTGATATGAAGAGCGTGGAGAATGAGAGATTGACTAGAAGACTGCATGTGAATGAGGTGGAGGGAGGGGGAGACCAATGATGAGATGGGGGGATGGAGCAGAGAGATGAGAGGGTGTGCAAAGTAGAGGGGGAGAGGGAGACCAAGGATGAGATAAAAGGATGAAATGAAGAGATATATCAGAGAGGGGCTGAGTTGGGGGGAGGGCACCTAAATGGTAGAGGACAGGGCGACATGGAGGCGAATTGTTTGTTACCACCTCATAGATTAAGGCATCAGGCTGTAGAGAGATACCCGGTAGAGGTTTTGTAATCATCTGGGGTGATGATTAAATGGATGATCCTGTGCCATGTTTTAAGCATGCAGATTTATACAGAGGTACTCCCTACGTGTCAACAAGTGGGTTGGTGGAGGGTTAGTGCCCCTCCCTGTAAAACAACTAACTCAAAGTCAAATGGCCACCCCTTACGGGATTATGGCGTCTGGCAATAGATAGATAGATAGATAGTGGTGTTTATCGTAAAATAACTGCTAAAACTACTAGTACTGATGGAATGAAAAATTGCTTTGACATTGATATTTAAACACGCACAGTAAATTATGATACAGTATTTCAAGTTTGTACATTTACACATTGCAGGTGTGGTGCATATTGTATTAAAAAGAAAAAAACTGCTAAAATTACCAGTAATCGCTGTAGGGTCAATATGAAGACGAGTGGAGATTTCCGAGATCATTTGGTGGACATGACAGATGGAACTAGGCTCGGAGGAACAGCAGACAAGCACCCACAGCACAAGGTAAGTAATTATTTTTCTTGTAATCTAACCTTGCCTAAAACTGCCATCTCTCCATCTTGAATGCTGAGTTGTAACAAAAAATTAATGCAGGAATATGATGCCAATCGTGAAGAATTGTTATGGGAAAAAATGTAGAGCCACATCATTGTCATTTTCTGCTGACGATGTAAATGAAATAAGCTGCTGGACAAAAATCTGTACCTACAACATGAAAAGAGTAGCTATAAAGTTTTGTGAACACTCCTAACCCCCTTTGTCAGTGCTTCACCATTTTAGAGGGTGACCTGAACGAAACTCACTTGGAGGTATCGTGTGTGTCACAGGGATGGCCCAGTCTGCTGGTGTGGGTGTGGGTGTGTAAGTAGGATTTGAATACCAGGTAACAATCCAGGATAGTCACTGATAATGCTAATTGAGCCATCCCTACTACACATAAGAAATTGCTCTTGAAGTAAAAGAGGAGCATAATGTATGGGTCACTGTATGAGATTCTTCACTGTGATCTTCCTCTTGCTATACTGTATTGTTGTTGAAATATCCATTTTTGAGCACCGGTATAACACAATATAGTGACAACTCAAACACTTTTCCATTATTCCAAAATAAGCAGTTGAACTCAGGTACTTTATATATAGTATTCTGATGAGCAGGAGTGGAGTGGGTCATTAAACTGGTCTGGGCATTTTTCCTTCAGGTCATCCCACATTTTCAGGTGGTGCAAGATGGCCAGCGGGAGGGACAAGAGAGAAAGATATTGGGAAATGATACGGGGGGATGGAGGAGAGAAGAGAGAAGGCAAACATTGGGGAGGGGAGAAGGACAGGACAAGAGGAAAATATGTAGAGAGGGAGAGACCCAGTGTTGTAGAGGAATAACCACTTATAATACTCTACCATGTCTTTAGAATCAGTTTGATTTCTTCATTTGGATTCCTTGTCACTCACTTTGTTGTCTCAACATAGCTGCCTGAACTTTTGATTTCCTTATCTTGTTTCTTATCGTGGCTGATTTTTGCTTCCTGAAATTATTTGCCATCTTTCAACACTTGATTATCAGGGGCCAATTGTAAATTATCAAACTTTATCTCTTGACTGAATTCTGGCTCCTGAATTTAGGCCCTAATTTGACATTTCAGCACATCATTAGCTGTGGCCAGTTATGAATTATGTCATTCATCCTTTCATGTATCATCATGATAGGCTACACCTCCACCTACTCTGTCTCTGCTATTCATTGTACCCACACTCACTCACTGCCTCTAATGCCATGGGTTGCTGTTTACTTTCTCAGTCAGAGGTCATTTTGTATCTCTGCAGCAGTCAGAAAACGAAAAGGCTCCTCTGTTGCTTGACAAAAAAGATTGGCATGAGATGTTCGTAGGCCCATGCCAAGTTATTCTACAGCAAATGGGAAAACACATGCAAGTACGCACGACCGAATACCAGTCCCATGGAGCACCAGCCCACCAGTCATTGCCTAAATGCCTGTATGGCCAGTACACTACTGCCATTGATCAGCTTTACTTCCTCTTGTCATTGTCATGCACATTACTTACTACTAGCCTCTCTTAACCTGTTGAATATAGGTAACATCCCATTTATTATGTTTGTGGTGACCCCAGACAGTTGTAGTCAGCTTAGGAATGGCTTTTCACACTGAAAGGGTTTACTAAGGCCATATCTAACACTTCCAATTCAAAAAGTTTATCATAAGCTGAATAAAATCTTCAGGAGATGGCAAAGATAAAATGAGTATGACCCCCAGGTGAAGTTCACTAACATAATTCACTGCAACTTTTATTCCTCGTTTACACCTCACACATTACTCCTAGTCATACAAGTCAGCCTAGTTTTACTGGCCCATGGACTGACATAGAGCCCAGATCTAAGACCAGCTGAACTATTATCTAGAAATTTAAAGTATAAGAGGATTCCTGGTCCTCACCACCCTCTACTTTTCAGGATTTGGGTATTTCTCTAACATATTTATTGTTTATCAATGGCATACAGTACTTTGGTACTTTTCCTCCATATGGGAGTTTTCTGATACACACAGAGTCAAAGGGGCGGCTCTTTACACTATGTCCTGACAGTGTGGATTAGCCTGTTGTTCCCCACCTTCCACTTTTTTTTTTTTTTTTTTTTTTTTTTTTTTTTAATAAAAACCTTGTGGTCTCATGAGTTCAGGCACTTCAGCTGGATGTGGCCCATAAGGGTTGTATTCTGAGAAGCTGTTGAGGTTTATGGCTCACATACAATACTGCCGCTAAGGGATGAGCAACAGGACACTATCACCTTAAATATCTGGACTGAGTAGCGTAGCTTTGGGGTCCCGGTGGGGCAGTACCAATCTGGGTTGTATGATAAACTAATACAGTACAAACTCTTAAATCTGAAATGCATGGTTCCAAAGGCTCTGCATGAAGTGGAATACTTGGGAAATTGGAATCATAATGATAACTATGTGAAAATCTGTTATAAACAGTCTAGAGTGCTTTGAACAGTAAATACAGTGAAGTACCTTTCATAAATATTTTATCATCATTTCTTATACATGTCTGCAAGTGAACTTTGTCTTCAAATAAAGCTACATTGATTGTGTGAGGAATATTTGCTCATGTAATGCCACTCAGGGATGAGTGTGGCTGGTCACTCTCTTAAATGTCAGGACCAACTTCCCTAGCCACGGGCTCCTATGTTTCTCATGGGGCAAGTGGATTGGATGATGGATAGATGGATGGATTGTGTGAAGACATGCAATATCAACACCCCTCTGTAACATGAAGAAATGTTTTGGAAATTGAAAGTGTTTTTTAAACTGGATGTTCAGATTTGGGAATTTGTACTGTACTGGTGTATTTTTAGTAGAAAGTTTTATTTTTGACAGAGCACACCAGGCCGAATGAACCTCGAAAAATGGCTGCATTCATCGATGAAGATAGAAATGACAGATGGGAGGACCCTAGTTGGATCGTTTATGTGCACAGACAGAGACAACAATATTATTTTGGGTTCCTGTACTGAACATCTCAGGCCAGATGGTAAGCCTTTCTTCTCTCACCTGCCACTTCAGTCTGATGCACTTCTTAACTTTATTGTTGGTGCTACCAGATGACTTATTTCATATAGTAAAGGCCTCTTGTACTGAAGAAATTAATGAAGCCAATGCAGGTATCTAACTCTTCCAGTTCAAAAAATCTTTCCTAAACTGATTAATGGCATCTGAAAGTAGAAAGAAAAAAATAAGTCATCATTGGAGAGAAGTGGGTAAGTGTATGCAGAAAGTATAAATCAGCAGTTGCAATGAAACTGTAATGAGAGAGTGTATGTCAGTGAGGTGGAGAGGAGGGGGAGACCAAGGATTAGATGGTGGGATGGGATGGAAAGATATTGGAGGGAAATGAGGTGCAAGTTGAAGAGAGGGCAACCTGATAACAGAGGTGATTCATTTGTAGCCACCTTTTCCAGTATTAGGGTGACTGACTAGATAGTTAGGTAGATAGATAGAAAATTTTTTTGTAAATGTCTAGACCAGTTGTTCTTTATGTAGTGCTTAGATACCCCCAGAGGGTATAGAAATGGAGTCTTGGGGTATCCAGCAAGGCATCCTTAAAAAAGTGAACAATTTTTTGTGTGGTAATACTTTCATACATAATAATTTGTTCATGAATGTTATTTTGTTGAAAATTAAACTAAAAAAAAATCTAATTCATCTGCTCACGGTCATTCTCTGTTCTGATTTTACTTATATGAAATTAAAAGTGAAAGGATTAATAATATTAGAGGGGAATCACATTGACTTGGGGTCGAATCTGGAGGTATCAGGGGCAAAAAACTTTAAGAACCACTGGTCAAGACTGTGTAGCCTAGCCCCAGGCCTTTATGCTGTATATGGGACAGTAAAGGATGGATGGATGGAAGAGTACGTATTATGTAGGAGCATGTGAAGTCACATGGAGAAAGACAGACAGGTAAGTGAGTAAGTAAAGAGCATTGGTGTTGACGTGAATGTGATTGGACGTATTATGTGAAACGGTTTACCATGTGGAGAGAACAGAGAATGAGAGACTGACTTGGGGAGTGTATGTGAGTGAGGTGGAGGGGGAGACCAAAGATGAGATGGAGGAATGCAGTAGAGAGATATATGAGAGAGTGTGGTGTAAGTTAGAGGAAGGTCAATAATTGGCAGGGGACAGAGTGACTTGGAGGCAGTTTGTTTGTGGCCACACCTTACAGGACTAAGGTGTCTGGCAATAGATAGATAGGTAAATGTTCTGCATTTTCTGTGATCTCTGAAACTAAATTGTTGTGTCCTTCCTTTGCAGAAGATGGCAGAGAAGAGGAACCTAGAGTGTTAGGGCTGGCCATGATCCCAGGTCGTCATATTGTCTCTATTTGCATTGATGAAGCCTCTCAACCACCTCAGCCATCCACAAGCATGTATACTTAATTGTCATTCTTGAGCCCAATTCCCTGTGTTTGCAAAGAGTAGAAGGATATGGAACAAAGCTCTTCGATTTCTTTGAGGACAAGAATCAGAGGATACGGTCATGAGACATGCCATTTATCTATTTGTTGCCTCAACCCGGAAGGAAGTAATAGCCAGGATATGTCTTAGTAGTACAACTCTCCAATAAGAAGTTTGACATGTTGGTATAATTCATCCATTCAGACTTGTTGGGAGTTTGAAGCTTTTCTAGACCGCACACATTGCTATGCCTTATGAACTGTTCCTTGTTTAGTGTAGCAAAGCTTCCAGCATCCATAGTAACTGGACAACAGATCTTCACTTGGTGTGAACCCTGGTTATGACTTCCCTCCAACCAGTGGAAAGGGGTAGAGGATGAGCAGAAACTATTTATGGCTTACAACTGTACAATCTGCCCTTCCTTTGCCATAGGAGGTAACAGGCTGCTTGTAGTTTGGTACAGATGCTGATGGTGGTGTTGCTGTATTCAATGCCAGTGCACTGAATAGTAGTACTGTAGTAGTGACCCCAAGCTCATCTGAATATGAACCCAGTGGATTGTAAGGTGAAATTATCAGTATGAAGTCCACCATCCTCTTTTGGGGGGAGCGGGAAGGAAAATGAGGGATGTTTGTATGACCAGGCAGCGAAATCACTTGGTCATATCGGTGCCACCATATGAAAGCATCCCTCTCCAGCACTTAGCATACAAATATATATGCAGAGTTGCTTCCACAGATGAATTGTTTGCATGGAAAGAATTCCAAACATTGTAAACTTCATTCAGGAGGTAAGGAGCTCACTGAGGATTCCATGGTAACTGTTCTAATAATTTTCATGTTAGTGGTTTGTGTGCTAGCCAGCTTCACTGCCAAAGGTGATCATGGAACTTGAAAGAGTGAAGGTTTTGTTGCTTAGTATCTTCATAGCTATGACTGTGGAAGTGGCCTTACTTTTATATGTAGGTTACAACACCAGTCTTATTGTTTCTGTTACTCACAAGTGCAACCAGTGAAAATAAGTCATGAAATAGTAATGAATTTAAGTTTTAAAAAAGTTAATTTAGAAAACTTCTGGTACACTAATACAGTATCATTATTAAGGAAGTACTGTATATAAAACTACCAAGATTTATTTATGGACCATTTCTGCAAGGTGGTGATGCTAGTCAATAACAGGTTGTGAGGTATTCACTGAAGCTGTTTGGTGTTGCTTTCATTGTGTTACTCTCACAGCAACTTACTTCATGTATATTAAGGTGTTCTGTAATCTCAAACCCAGATGAACTATTTTGTATTAATTTGTTGCGGTCTTGAATTTTATTCGGTTTAGAAGAATATTTTCACAACTGCAAGAGTTAAATGTAGTCTTAATTAACCCCTTCACCACTAAAGGTCCTTCACAAACTGAATGAAGTCATCCACAGGTATCAAAAATATCCAAAGAAATATGTCACTACAGTAGATTGAAGGGGCTAATGAAGGTATAGCACCATGTAACATAATGCATTTTGTTACGATATAGTCTGTTTATCTCATCTGACAAACCTGGGCCACTCCCACAACTTGAACATTAACTCATACAGTAGTTCCGTGAAATTTGACAAGCCATAGTTACGAGATATGAATGAGTCTCCTTGGTTACTAATGAAATTTATACTCCATTCTATCAACACCTGGCTAATAACTAAGCTGAAAGAATTTACAGATTTTTGACAGATAAAACTAAACAGTCTATACTTGAAGTACAGGATGGTCCATGTATGCACTCTTCAATCTCATACGTTGCGAGGACAACTCAAATTTCCTTTCGTGGGATTGAGAACATTTTGGCTGCCCCGTGAAATCACAACTCTGTGTTTACTCTAGCTTGGCCCTGATTTTTGTCTTTCAACATATTTCATGTAGATCACTGGCAGTGAAAGACAGTTATATGGCTCTTCATCATTTCCTTGGCACATCATGACTAGCGGCATATTCTAAAGTCAGTCTATTGCTACAACTTAGAATTTAACAGTTGGCAATTTAGGCCAGGTTATAGTACTATACATACATCCTGCCACCCATCCATCTTCCAATCCTGTGTTGCCTCATGAGGAGTGTAGGAGCCCGGGGCAAGGCATATTGGTCCTGACATTTAAGATGAGAGGCACCAGCCTCATTCATCCCTGAGTGGCATTACGTGAACAAGAAACCCCAACCCCTTCGATATAAATCTACACAGGCTTAATCCAATTGGAGCACCTTAATTACCCACTAAACCATCAGGTGCCATAATTTGGTTATATGGTGTTGTAGGTAGGTGGGGGCGCTCACCATCCACTCACTCAATGTAGTGCTGCATTGGGTGTCTACCCATTCATCTCTTCCATCCTTCCTCTTCTGTCTTTCTTTCCTTCACTCTTTCCTCTTTCTCCTGCCTACGGGTGACTTTACACTCCCACTTCTGTCTTTCTTTCCTTCATTCTTTCCTCTTCCATCTGCCTATTGGTAACTGTACACTGAGTGACAAACCAAATGGTTTCCTGTACACCAGGAAACCATTTACTACGCTGTGTGGTAACCATATAACCAAATTATGGCGCCTGGTGGTTTGGTGGGTAATTAAGGTGCTCCAGTTGGATTGAGCCTGTGTAAGTTTATATCCAAGAGGTGGTTGGGGTTATTGCTCAAGTAATGCCACTCAGGGATGAGTGAGGCTGATCACTCTCATCTTAAACGTCAGGACCAACTTGCCTAGCCCAGGCTTCTACGCTTCTCATGGGGCGACATAGGATTGGATGATGGATGGATGGTTACTGCCCAACAAAGTAAATGGTTTCCTGGTCGTACAGGACACCATTTGGCTTGTCACTCGGTGTAGAGTCACCCATAGGCAGAAGGAAGAGGGAAGAATGAAGAAAAGAAAGAAGAAGAAGGAAGAGAGTAAAGGCCAGACACCCAGAGCAGCACAACATTGAGTGAATGGATGGTGGACACCCCCACCTACCACCTAATACATACCATCATCATCTAATCCTGTGTTTCCCCTTGAGGAGCATAGGAGCCCAGGGATGGGCAAGTTGGTCCTGACATTTGACTCATAGACATACCAATGACGACCTGCATCGTCATGCGTTTGTCAACCTCTGACGTTAGTATGACGACTTTGTCATCAGATGTAATCTCTAAAGAAATATTTAGGGAGTCGTCATTTTTGTTGGATGACGGGCAAAAGTGGGTGGAGCTAAGCCTGCCACAGCTGGTGCGTCCGTGCTCACTTGGTTTGCTCACCTCCGTGAGGTGTGAGGTTTCTCACAGGTAGGATGTACACCTTTTGACCTCCCGCTGAACACTTCTGCTCCTTTTTCTCGTGTATATATGTGGCATTATTATTTAAGAAAATACAACAAATAATGCATTACTGGAAAGGAAATTTATTCTGATACATATTGAAGCAAAGAATATCATTACTTCTTGAATAGTTTTTTTTGGGCGAATATTTTTTTAAAGGACAGTGTAAAACTTTAGCATGTCAGCTAACTTCTACTCACCTTTTTTGCATTTTATTTTATACATGTGTTTTTGGTGGACTGAAGAGGTGAGACAGGCTGTGGCACAAAAGAAGAAAGCATACAATGAATGGATGAGAAATAGGGGCGTGGAAGAAGTTGAGAGGCGGAAGAGAGAGTTATATGTAGAAAGAAAGAGAGAGGTGAAAAGATTAGTAAGAGGGAGTAAGAGAGTGGATGAGGAATTTGGAAGGAATTTGAGTGTAAAGTGGAGGGACTGTAAGAAAATGTTCTGGAAAGAGGTGAAGAGAGTAAGACAGGGTGGAAGTGAGGTTAGCAGGGGAGTGAAAGATAAAAATGGTAGATTACTAGTGGAGAAGGGAGAAAAAGTGAGCAGATGGAGAGAACACTTTAAGGAATTGTTGAACATACAGGATGGAAGTAATGCGAGTATAAGTGGCTGGGAGAAGGAGGGAGGTGAGAAGACAGGAAGAAATCAGTAGGATAGAAGTTGTGGAAGCAATGAAGAAAGTTAAATTGGGGAAAGCCCCAGGAATTGATGGAGCGTGTGGTGAAATGCTGAAGCATGGGGGAGAGAAAGTAGTAGAATGGATGTGGAAGATGTGCAGATTGGCCTGGGAGGAAGGTAGAGTCCCGGAGGATCGGAAGTCAGGTATAATTATTCCCTTGTACAAAGGAAAAGGGGAAAAAGAAGTGTGTGGTAATCATAGGGGCATTTGTCTTCTTGGTATAATAGGAAAAGTGTATGGTAGGATACTTATTGACAGAGTTAGAGAAAGAACAGAGGAATTAGTTGGAGAAGAACAGGGAGGCTTTAGGAAGGGAAGAGGTTGTGTAGATCAGATAATCATTCTTAGATCTTTAGTGGAAAAGTTTCTAGAGAAGGGAAAGAAGTTGTATGCGGCTTTCATGGATTTGGAGAAAGCATATGACAGGGTGGGTAGACAAGGATTGTGGAAAATATTAAGAATATATAGAGTAGATGGGAAGTTGTTGAATGCTGTGAAGAGTATGTATGATGGTGCTCAGGCTGCAGTGCGTGTGGATGGTGAACTGAATTTTTCTCTTTGGAGGTTAGGTTGAAACAGGGATGTGTCATGTCTCCATGGTTGTTCAATCTGTACACGGATGGGGTAATTAAAGAGGTACAAGGTAGGGTAGTGGATGCTGGAGTGGCCCTGGTGAGAGAGGATAGTGTTTGGAAACTCCCTTTACTGTTGTTTGCAGATGATACTGTGTTGTTGAGTGAAGACGAAGGGGAGCTGCAAGGCTTGGTAGATGAGTTTGGGAGCGTGTGTAAGAAATGGAATCTAAAGGTGAATGTAGGGAAGAGTAAAGTGATGGTCTTTGAGAGAGGTGAAGTCAGTGAATGTACAGCGAGGGTGGATGGTGAGGAATTGGAAAATGTGAGTACATTTAAGTACTTGGGTAGTGTGATGAGTAAGGATGGAGGTTTGGAGGGTGAAGTGCTTGATAGGGTACAGCAGGGAAGAAAGGTTGCAGGTTCTTTGAAAGCAGTGATAAGAAACAGGGAAGTGAGCATGGAAGTGAAAAAGTTACTACATGACAGTATTGTGATACCAACTCTAACGTATGGAAGTGAAGCTTGGATGTTGCTGGAAGGACACAAGTCAAGAGTGAGAGCAGTGGAAATGAGTTATTTAAGAGGAGCCTGTGGAGTCACATGGAGAGACAGGCTGACGAATGAGGATATAAAGGAGCGTTGTGGTGTTGATGTGGATGTGATAGGAAGCGTTATGAGGAACACACTGAGGTGGTTTGGCCATGTGGAGAGGATGGAGGGTGAAAGACTGACGAAGAGAGTGTATGTGAGTGAGGTGGAGGGGGGAAGAGGGAGGGGGAGGCCGAGGATGAGATGGAGGGATGGGGTGGAGAGGTATATGAGAGAGGGGGGTGTGAGTTGGGAGCAGGGCAGTGAAATGGCAGGGGACAGGGCAACGTGGAGGCAATTTGTTTGTGGCCACCCCAAACGGGATTGAGGCGTCTGGCAATAGATAGATAGATAGATAGTATTTTTGGACAATGTATGACAGAGCAAAACTCTTCATCTTCAAAATGAGACCAAAGTGGCCTTTCTATGATGAGTAGTAACTTTCCTACGAGTGTTAGAAGTAAAATATCTCAACACGACTGTTCTGAAAGCTCTTGAGTGAGTTATGTGCACAGCCAGAATTTACGCTCCTCCCTTTACGGGATAGGGTTAAGATGAGAGACACCAGCCTCACTCATCCCCGAGTGGCATTACGTGAGCAGTAGACCCCAACCACCCCTTTGATATAAACCAACACAGGCTCCATCCAGTTGGAGTGCCTTAATTACTCACTAAGCCACCAGATGCCATAGTTTGGTTTTATGGTAACCACCCAGAATAGTCACCAGGTGTAGGGTCACCTGTAGACAGAAGGAAGAGGAAAGAAAGAAGGACATAAGAGGAAAGAAGGAAGAGAGGAATGGGCAGCCACCTGAGAGCAGCACTACATCGGGTGAGTAGATGATGAGTGCCCCCACCTACAGGAGTATAATCAACCATACATTCAGTGGACATACCAAAGAACACACTATGTAGCACAGAGAAGGTTATTGGAAGTAGAAAGACTTGCAGGGTAGACAGTGATAATGCTAACTGAGCTGTTCCTGAACACAAGACTTAAGATATGCAATACATGGGCCATCCTGTATATAAAACCTGCCATCATAGTACAGGAGTTACAGGAATAGTTCAAAACTCTTTAAGTAACTTTTAATATGCAGGAGTCATGTACAGCTGAGTAATATTGACCAGAGTAACATCCTGCATGTGGAGTTAAATGTAGTGAGAGAGACAGATGAAGTGAAGGAGCATTGTGGTGTTGATGCACATGTAATTAAAAGTGTAAAGAGAAATACCTCTGAGATGGTTTGGCCATGTGAAGAGGGAGAATGAGAGGCTTGAAGAGTGTATGTGAGTGAGGTGGAGGTATAGAGAGGAGAAGGGGGAGGCCAAGGATGGACAGGGCAGCATGAATGTATTTTCTTTGTGGTCATCCCATATGAGATGAAGGTGCCTGGCAATAAATAGACAGACAGACATGCTGTCTAACAAAGGATTAATGCACTAAGCCTGGGGACAATGTTTCATTTTATTTAAGGATAGTTGAGATTGTTTGGACATGGAAAGAGGAGGAGGGAGAGGGTCTAGCAGAGAAGGGGCACAGACATGAACATGGAGTGAAGACTGAGGAAGACTTGAAAGGAGGTGGTAGGGAAGTTAGCAGAGAAGAACAATAGGAACCTAGAGCCAAAATCCAGCACAAAGTCAGATCATCGGCTAGTTAGCAAAGTAGTAGCTCAGTATTGGGACGAGAGATGGCATCAGGTTAAAAAAAAAAAAAAAAAATGCTGATGTCAGTTGCTTCTAAACATAATCTCAGTACAGTTTTATTCAGCTTGGGATAGACATTTTGAACTGGAGAGGTTAGATGAAGTCTTAATGAACCCCTTCATTGTGAGAACCCTTTCATGAGTTGAGTAAAATCATCAGATAGCAGCACGAATAAATTAAAGTGGATGCAAATTGAATTCAAAGGGTTTTATAAACACGTTAATTGTTGACATTTGCTCTTCAGAGCATTAAAATCACCATCCAGCCCCTCTTTACACTATGTTCATTTTGAGTGAGAGATCTTGAGCAGGTCCCATTGGTATCCTAACTGACATAATTAAGGGGAAACAAGTACCATCTGACCCTGTCCCCCAACCTTCCTTTGTTTTAGGAACAGTGCACTGTTACTCCAAAGACATTAATATATTAACCCTTCCACTTTTGGGGGGTGCAGGTTGGACACCCCCCACATGGGAGTTTTGAGCTATATAAAGATAATTGTTTTGATAAAATATTCCACAGCAAAAAGCAGACCATAATTTTCTGAGTAAAATGATGTCTGACATGATGTAAAGAAAAAAAATAATTATGGTACCTGTGTTGTGAGGTGTTGGAGGTCCTCCAATGCCAGATGTATGCCTTTTTTTTTTTTTTTTTTTTTTTTTTTTTTTTTTTTAAAGCAATGCTTTCATTTTCACTCTTATCCAACAAGGTAACCTGAGTCATCAGAGATTGCTTCCATCACATCCAATTATACTGCCACGGCAGCAAAACTTCTCATACCGCATGCTTTGACATACTGTACTTCTGGTATGTGACAAAAATAATAGACATTAAAATGGTCCTCCTGTGATGGCAACTCCTCAGCCTTACCACTTTCTGATACTGAACCACAACTGGACCTCCAGTACTAGCACGCAAATATAAAAAATCCAGAAGACATATACAGTATGTACCACCCAATGGCTACAGACATTTCCTTAGTGGCACGTTGACATGCCACCCAATGTGAAAGGGTTAATTGCCTTATTTCTGAATTTATAATACAAAAATCATTCATTACAATGAAAAAATCCATACAGTACTATAGGAAAGTCACCATCTGACGAACCTGCCAAGTAGTGGAGACTGCATGAGAATGTTGGGTACTGTATATCAGCAAGATGATTTTTATACAGAATCTACATGAAAAGGTACAGATTTTGATCCCAGTGTTTCATATAGTACAACTACAGAGTAATGCTTATTTATCTTGGCTTTTAGTGTAGGTTTGTAATGAATATTTTAGAAATATATACTGTACTGTACCCAGAGTCTTATTTTGTTATTTTTTAATAATGTATATGTCAGTGAATGACTAAGCACTATAAGTTTGGCTTCCTTGATATCAAGTGATATTAAGTCTGTACATGTAATGCACATTAGCATTTTATTGAAGCTGGTAACAATAACAATTTAACAGAAGAATGCAATATTGTTTGAGAAGCAGTGTTAGCATTTGGTGCAAAAAACTTGCCCAGGCAAGCACAGAGAGTCAAGAAATTAATCATCCTTTATGAAAGTCAGGATAACCCCAAAATTGTCTTGACTTTGACTCACCTCAGATAACGACTTTCAGTTTGTAAACAAGGCCACACCAACTGATCTGTTTTATTGTGTGTACAGCTGTTTAATTTCTTGCAACCCCAAGGGAGCAGAACAATACACACTGATATAACTATCTTAGCAAGATCATCCCTTAACTCATAATTAGCTGAGTCAGGTGCTCCTTATGATTCTCATTGTGATTCTGTAAAAAGCACAACTATGGACTCGGGTTAAGTATACCTTGACCTTAACGGCTAATAAAAACATGCCAAGTAAATCTTATTTGCTAAGATGCTGCAAGACTAGTCCAAGTTCCTTCCAGTATTAAAGAATACCGTACCTAAACCCCTTCAGTCTAATAATATACTTTCTATTTAATTATTGCTACCACCAGATATTATTCAGCTTATTAGACACTTTCCAAATTGGAGGCATTACATACATTCTTCATTAACCCATCCTTACAGATCTGTTGTAAGTTAAACGGAATCATCTGGTGGTAGAAAGAATAAACTGCAAATATGCATTATTGGACTGCAGGTGTTAATGAGGTAAATGCTTGGATCCAGACATGAAGACATTACACTGCACTTATATCTTTGTAATTTTCTGTAACATACTGAGCATAAAGGTAATAAACAATTTGTTACTGCGAACCATAGTTTAACTACTCCCTTCCAACCTGCTTAAAGTGTCAGGTCCTTCTACACACCAGGCATGAAGGCCCAAATGGGATATTATGAGCTGGCTGTTACCATTACCTTCATCATCATTATTCCACCTCTTTTCCCTACCTGCAAGAAGGGTGAGGTAGGATACTGAAAGGCAGAAAAATGCTTTATTGTATTACCTGAACTTCTGGCATATAATAAGACTGTTAAAGTGAGGGCACAGCTTGTGCTACTTGCAGTATGAATGAATCATATCTTCTGTTGTCCAGAGGTGGAGCCTGTGAGTGTTAGCAAATCAGAGTTTACAATGCTGCTTGTGTTGAGAAAAGATCATGTCTGTATCTTGAGTAAGTCCAAGAATTTAGGGATGTACTGTACTTTTCAGTGGTTAGTGGGGGCACTCACCATCCACTCACTCCATGTAGTGCTGCTCTCGGGTGCCTGCCCTTACCACTTTTCCTTCCCTCTTTCCATCCTTCATCATTCTTTCCTTCATTCTTTCCTCTTCCTTTTGCCTGTGAGTGAATCTACACTGAGTGACAAGCCAAATGGTCTCCTGTTCACCAGGAAACCATTTACTACACTGTTTGGTAACCATATAACCAAATTTTGGTGTTTGGTGGTTTAGTGGGTAATAACGGCGTTCCAATCGGATTGAACCGGTGAAGGTTTATATCCAAGGGGTGGTTGGGGTTTATTGCTCACGTAATGCCACTCAGGGATGAGCGAGGCTGGTCACTCTCATCTTAAATGTCAGGACCAACTTGCCTAGCCCCAGGCACCTACGCTCCTCACTGGGCAACACAGGATTAGATGAATGAATGAATGAATTAGACCATTATGAATAAAGTAGCATATAATAAAATGGCAGTGAAAATCTGTACTGTTATTCTAAAGAATATCCAGGATTACTGTATACTGTAGTACAACCTCCGAAATCCAAACATCCAATTTCCAAAAACCTCAACTTTTCAAAACATTTTGTCATGCAAGAGAAGGGTGGTGATATCATCTGTCCTCACAGAATAAATACATATTTTGAAGATAATGTTTGTCTGTAGATAGGTCTAACAGCAAATGATATACTGTATTACTAATACAAGGAACTTCACTGCATTTACTGTTCATGGTAGTGTGCGCTATTTGTACACGATTTTCTTAGTTATTACGATTGTACATTCCAAAATACAGCAAACCCTCAATATAACGAACCCCGGTTTTGTTAATTTCAGATACAGTATAACAAATGGCCAATTCGTGACTGAATTTCCCCCGGATTTTGCAAACAAAGGTCACTAATGTGACAGAAGTTTGCAAATCAGTCCACAGTAAGTGTACTTCAACAGCATCCCTTCCTGGCACAGTAAGTGTACTGTAACTACTACATTATACTGTATTCTTATTATAGATATTGTATTTATATGTGCAACTTCATATACATTGAATTCTCCATGTAAAACTTCATAGAATTAGTTTAGGTTATGTTTGAGCATGCAGGGCCGAATGACTCCCCTTATATAGTGAACTGAGTTCAGTAATCTCTTGGAAATACCAAACCCCTTGGATATAGCGACCCACCCCTCCCCCCAATCAGTTCGTTACATCGAGGGTTTACTGTATTCCATTTTCCAAAAAGACTTTTGCCTCCATGCATATTGGATTTGAGTTTGTACTGGACTAAACTCTGTCAGCCAACCTGTCCAAAAGGCTGTATCCTCTCAGCCATCATCCAAGACTCAGGAAAGGTCATTGCAAAATTTACAAATAAGTATAAACACTCAGTACAACACAGATGACCATTATATCACTGGGAAGAAAATTACCTCAGCTAATCAGAGGTAACTGTTACGAAATGATGTGAAATATTTATCATTAGGAAGAAAATTACCTTAAACAATTAAAGGTAACTGTCAGGAAAGTCAAAATCTACAGACAAGGTGGCTTGAGTGGAGTACCAAATAACACTGATTAACCCTTAAGATGCCCTTTAAATTACTGTACTTTGGTTATATGTCTTTTAATATTTCCTTAGGGCATAACTTTGTCCTTGAGGGAGACAAAGCATGGGCTACATTCACTAAACAATTCAGACTTCATTTTGCAAAAATAGGCATGAAACATGGAAAGACTCAGCATTATCCTTTCACACTTTTTGTGTACAAAATAACATATGGACCTGATAATTAAGATTTGCTTTTTGCAGAACTTTTGTTCTTCCTATAAAAACAAATCATAATTATGACAGAACTAACTGTACATGTACTATATCTTGAGTGCTATGTGCTCTCATCCATTACACTCTAAAACTGAATCTCTATGAAAGATACTGCTCCATCTAAAGGATTGTCTGAGAACAATATACACACTGTACAATAATTTTCAAGTAAATATAATGTAAAATATCAGATGAGGGTTATAGCATGTTCGTTCTCACCTGATAAAGATCCATAACTCCTTTTCAGCTCAGCTGATGGCCAAGTTTAGTCAGGCTCAAGGGTAAATTTCATTAGTAAACATTATCCATTTTGCCTCAAAACAAAGGCTTACTGAATTTTATGCAACAAGGACTTAATACATTACAGTACTGAGTTCTGGGAATGGTGCAGTTCCTTCAGCTGAAAACCAACTAACTATAGCCCCACCTCACTGCTTTGTGCTCTGAATCATCCCATGAACATTGTTTCTCTTTCTGACAAATTAAATTTTTAGAATATATATCAGTTTTTACAGCAGGATTATTCATAACAGGTGCATCT
The DNA here is from genome assembly GCF_032717465.1 of Coenobita brevimanus. Taxonomy (NCBI): domain Eukaryota; kingdom Metazoa; phylum Arthropoda; class Malacostraca; order Decapoda; family Coenobitidae; genus Coenobita; species Coenobita brevimanus. The sequence goes on from NC_137058.1 coordinate 26,136,755, forward strand.
AACTAAATTTATGAGACGATCTGAATGGTTGAGACTGGGGCTGTGTTGGAAAAAGACAGGAAGCAAGAAGGCACTAGTGATGAATTCAAACAGCATTTTCATTATATACAGAGTGGAACATAAACAGAACTACACTAGAAACTCATCTGATGGTATCTAATGTGCAGCAGGGACAGCTCAGTGTGTTGATGTGGGTGTGGATGTGGCAGAGGGAGTAACAAGTGAATATGTGATGCTTGACAGGCACTGATAATGCTGACTGAGCCATCCCTACATTGAAAAAAAAAAATTGCATGGTATTGTGGATGAGGAGCATTATACAGTGGAATCTCCTAAACCACAGTCTTTTGAGACTGGGCACAGACTGCAATTTGATAATTTTGTGAGTTACAAATAACTAATCATATAGAGAAAATTGCTTATGTCTGCCATCTCAGAAAAGTTGCCCCCCCCCCCTACTCTCACATCAAACTTGTCAAAACCTACATCAAACTGGTCGCCATCAAACATTAACAACCTGGAAAAGAAATTAGTAAAGCATATTTAACAGAAATGAACAATATTGTAAGATTCTTACCTGACATGATTGGATAGGGGAGGGGGAAGTTTGGGACTATTCGGCAGTATTTATTTTTGGTCGTGATTCTGTTAGGCCAAAGGCATTTAGGCCATACCTAACCTAACCTATACTTTGGCCATAGGGCAATGAGGCTGTTTGCCACTTAAGGCTACTAGAGCTGAACTGGTTTACGGCCAAAATGACCAGGGTGCAGGGGTAGGGGTTCTGAGGCTTGAGGCAGACTACAACCTCTCAGCACAAAGCGAGTGCGCTGCTGCCTCTGTGCCAATTCCTCCTCAACAACCTCCCTCAGGAGTCCCTCAAAGGTTCAGCATGGATGCAACGGAAGCGGTGTCGACATTGCCCTCAGCCGCCTCTGTGTCGTTATGAGTCGTTAATTCGTTAAGTTTACCAAACGGGTATGGCCTTTCCATATTTTCTATTGAACTGAGTCTTTCACAGGTTACTTATTATTCCTGGATTACCACAGCTACTGGCCATTTTTATAAACTTACCTCTGAAAACTATGAGGATTTAGAATGCGTGATACACTGATGCATCCAGTCAGAGCAGTGGTTGATAATCACCGCGGCTAGTTGGAGAGCTCGTTCATAAACGCTGTCAATGGCAACCTGCCAGCTTCCTTGAATATCCTAACTTTGTTTTTTTCCACTTACATCTTGCAGTCACAATTCAACAGTTAACTATCTGTGTTACATAGGTACCAAAATTATTTAACTTGAGACTGTGCGTTTGTTATCACAGGTGGAATTGCCATGCCTGCCTAGTGAAGAATTACGTGATGTGATTAATTCTTTACCGGACAGGTGCGGACTTTCCAAATTTTTTACTGAAATGAGTCTTTCACAAGTTACTTTTTATTACTCCTGGATTACCATAGCTACTGAGCATTATTATAAACATACCCCTGAAAGCTATAAATGAGGATTTAGAATGCATGATACACTGATGCATCCAGTCAGCATGGTGGTTGGTAAACAACTGATATTGCAAACTGCTGCATGATGCTGACGCGCATTTTGAATCCGCTGTTTAGAAATGAACGATTTAGGAGATTCCACTGTATACATCAGTAAATCAAAGACTGAACTGGTAACTGTTGTCAACATCCCTGACAGCAAAACCTGAGGTGAAACAGCCCTTCTGTTTCACTATTGTAACAAAATCTCCAACATCTTGGAAATGGCCTTGTCAATGTACAAACATCATCTTCAGTTACTCATAATGAACTGCCACACTGACATCAGTTGAAACTCCTAAAAACTATTGGGCATCTAGAGGGTTAAGACATTTAACAAAAATACTACTACCTTACAAAAATAATATACAATATATCTAGGAATATCAGCCAGAGATCAAGCAGCATGGAGAGCTGCCATCAGGTGACCAAGACTGATGCACACATGCTTGTTGAAGCCATTATAAATGATAACAATATCAGCCCCCGAATACAGTGATTTACCTGTATTTTTTTTCTGGCTACCTCCAGTACAGTTCTATTCCGCAGCTCCCCCTCCATGCTAGGGGGTCCTTTTATGCAGCATGTGTTAAGAATGTAATGCCATATGATAGACTTGGGCAGTAAAGAAAGAGGATATTTGTAGACTTACATGTACAGAGATGATAATGATTTGATGGATGTGTAATGCATCCTTGAATGAAGAGTTGCGAAGAAGGATGGGACTTGCATGTATTAATGTTGAGATGAGAACAGGCAGACTGAGATGGTTTGGGCATGTAGAGAAATAGAAGAATGGCACCTGGGTGCAAAGGGTAAGACGTAAAAGTTGAGGGTAGAGCTGAAAGGCAGACTGAAAAAGACTGGCGACCAGGTCTTAGAGTGTGACCTCAGGGATAAGGAAATGAACAGAGAGCCCATTACAGATAGATCAGCATGGACAGCCACCGTTAGGTGACCAAGGTCAACACATGCAAACATATTCAAGCCTTTATAAATGAACAAAAGACAATCAGAGGAGGAGACTTTCTAAGCTGGAGTGGTTATAACAGATACAGACTCCATTAACTACTTCACTGCAAAAGGTCTTCCCTAATGTGAATAAAATGGTCTGCAACGTAGCAAGAATAAAATACAAATATAATATTGGAATCTGGGGGTTAATATCGTACTACTTTACAAAAATAATATACGATATATTTAGGTACATTAAAATGATGTTTCAAAAATAACACCTCTAGTATTCCCAAGCCCACTAGTGTTTTCCTTCTCTGGTATTGGTGTGCCCTGTTTAGTTTTGAGGAGAGATTGTTGGCGGCTGTCAGGGGAGCAGGAGTGTAGGATATTCTCACACTCTTCATCACTGGACATACAGCTTAGGTACTCTGTCGATAGACTGCTGGTCTTTGAAGGAGTTGTTCTGCTTAATTCTTCTACTGAAGGAGAACTCAATGGGCAGTCTGATAATGAACTGCCGGTTTTTGCAGTGCCTCTTCTACTTAAACCTTGTGCAGAAGTCAGTGGGTCATTTCCATCAAGGCAATATAAGAGAGATTCTGAGAGCTCCCCATTGTTAGTAAGCTCTTCATAGGAATTAACAGGTTTTACAATTACTTCTGAACACTTATTTGATTGAGAGGTACATGACTGTGAGACACCCTTTATAGATTCAACACTCTCACAATCACAGTCATCCTCTTCACTCTCCCCAAAAGGAATATGATTTTCAATATCTGAGTCTCCATCAATGTAATGCTCAGATAAATCAACAGGATTGTCTGTGAGTATACTTCGACTTAAGAGATAACCTTTGAATATACTGGACAGTGATTCATTCATATTACCATCATCATCAAAATAACGTTCCTTGTTAGGCCTCTCCTCCTCTACTTTTTCCAGTGTCGTATCATTAAGATTTGATGTTGAGGTAAGTCTTGACGCCAACTGGGCCAAAGATGAAGTGCTCAAGTGTCGGAAGAAGTTGCCAAATAGGCTGGATGTTGAGCTGGCTGAACTCAAAGTGCGACGCAGTGATGAGGAACCCCATCGACGAAGCTTGGGTTCTCCAGACTTCTTACTATTTGCTGTCTCTGAATCACTCTTCTTGGGACCTCGTGTCTCATCAGCTTCCCTATCACTGTCGCAACTTAGGGAAGCAGGGGTGGAACTGGATGATCTACTTGAATTCTGTGCATTTAGGGAAGCAGGGGTGGAGCTGGACGAGCTACTTAAATTCCGTTTATTCCTAGGAGAGTTGAGGAGGGCAGCTGGGTTCATAATAATGGGAGATATATGTGAACCCTCATTACCAGCACCACAATGCTCTTTTGGGGTACTGAGGAGGGTAATTCTCGGCTGTCCCTTCTCCTCGGGGATTGTCATGCTGGTTAGGCTGGTGGTGGAGTTGGCGATGATGGGGCAGCGGCTTCGAGGAGTCATTATAACTTTCTGAAATTGTGGCGAGATTTGATTTATTCACTCACTAAAACAACAAAACTTTCAAGATAGGTTATATAAATTTAAGATAATACTATGCAGTACCACAGAGCAGTTCTACTACATGGAGTAATAAGGGAACTGGGTGTAAGAACTAACAGAAAAATTACTGCCTCTCATGCTGGTGACAAGGGAGTACTACAAGAGGAGACTGCATTTGGAACATTGGAAGGCCTAACTTTGAAGTGATCTGCTGTCTGAAAAGACACATGTTTGAGCCCACACTGGGTAAGAGAATAGTTAGATTTTAATTTTGTCAAAACACCCTCTACTGATCTTCCACAAGACCAATCAATATGTCACAACAACACCCTGCTACACGAATTCATAAGAGTGGTGGGCATTGGCATTGATGTGGTGACATGCAAAGATATACAGCACAGAGGAGTACTGGGTTCCAGGAAACAGAGTATCACAGTCTATGTCCAGAGACAAACACATTAAGAATTAAGAGATTAAGACTGCATAGTTTCTGCTAAAGCTGGATAAAGAAAAGTTCAAAGTTGCTGGAGATCAAGAAATTAAAACCACAAAGTTTCTGTTAAAGTTTGACAAAGGAAAGCTCAAAGTTGCCAAAGACCTTTACCAACCCTTCTGAAATGGTTAAGTGACCCAGTTTTCATGTAAAACACAATGTGAGGAGCCACCGAGATTGAGGAATGGCATTTGCTTACCCATATACAGTCAGTTTTCATGTAAAGTTCTTTCACCTGAAGTTGTTTCATTATTAAGTTGCTGATAATGTAATATGTATTCTTCACTTAGAGTTGTAATTGTTAAAAAATTGCTTTGAAGGCAAAATTAGTGTTTTTTGTCATTTAACTCCTCAAACATGAGTCACAAGCATGCTTCACTTAAACCTGTTTCTCTTAAAGTAGCATTTTTCTGCACACTTATTTTGAGACTTTACATGAGGACTGACAATATGCTTTCCCCAACCAAAGCTTTGTCTGAGGTACAAATAATTAGCAACATATGAACATGCAACATTAAAATAATTCTTATTAATGATTTATATGAATAATATATCATCAACATCATCGTCATCATTCATCATTATCATCCGGACCTCCTTTCCCACCCTAGGGCAGGATGAGGAGTGGCAACATCCAGACAGCCAAAGTTTGCCCAATCCAACAGGCCCGGCTTCCACTGATCAGTCAAGTCCACAGAATCCTGGCTCCATCAGATAGGCCAAAAAAATGTCACCAAGTTCTGTAGCTTCACATATACCTTTCTGATAGAGTCAATCCAAATATTGTCAGGTTAAAAAGGGGTTAAAAATTATATATTCCATACATAATTATGGAATTCTGAAATTTATAATTAAAAAAGGGAAAGCAAATTATCAATAAAGCTGATATGCACTGACACACACACAAAAATATACAGTACTTACATTACCTGTACTATATACAGTATATATATCATATACAGTACTGTATGTATATCATTTGATGACGATGATGATGATACACACAAAAAGAAAGAGTGTAAGAGCAAAGCACCTTATTCACGAGTAATTTATTCACAAATCACCTAACTGGAAGGGACCTTCTTTTAAATCAGAGTCTAGCATTTGCTGACACTTAACTGTGTTCATGCTGAAATGATGCAAACACATGCCATAACATCAACAAGGCAAAAGCTTCTAATTAACAGAGCATCAGCAAGTCACTGCTGCTGGCAGTCATATTTGTAATAACTATGCCTCCAGGCTATCCACAGCTGCAGCACCATACCAGAGCTGTGATGAATTCTGTGACTAATCTGCTTTGTATAGTAATCAGGTTTACATGACCCAGAAAAGTCCCTCAACTTCCTCCCTAACCCCCCAACGAAGGATGGTAGGGTGCAGGAAAATGGAAGCTTCTCCCAGCAGTCCACCAGTTTCATGTTCAAATGAGCCTGGGGTCACAAGAAAACAACAGAACAAAAACAAAACTATAAGTATAAAATAGGTTTTACCTGAAACCACAAATTGATTAACTTGCTTTCGATACCAAAAGTGAGCGAAAACTTCCACTACATCAATGCATGTTCCTAGGTCATATACCTGTTAAGTTTGCTGCTACAGTATTTATAACTTTCCTTTTGTTCAGGAAAGTAAAATTAGAGGGGGCAGTGTTATCATCAAATGGAAGAATTTATGGCACTGTTATATGAAGATGGACAAATGTCATCATCACCAACAATCCATCCAATTCCCACCCAAAAGATATGGTGGGGAAAATGGTTATGTTGGAAATATATCTATTTATTGTATATGACCTGGTGTATACACATCTAAAGGAGCAACTTCTCTTTCCTCAGAAAATACCTCAATCATACCATGACTCTTCATCAATATGGGTTCATACCTTTCCTCCAAAAATTTGTTCATGCCACTGATACTGCCTTATCATATCAAATAAGTGTCAGCAGTGTATGGAACAAATAAGAAATGACCACAATAAGAGTCCAAGTGGACACCCAGCTGAATCTCTGAACCAGACAGCCTTTGATAGTGTGATTCTTGGAAATTTCTATTTTGCACAGATCGGAACCAATTACATGTGGATAAGGTGCTCCTGCTGTATGTATATTTGCAAACAAGGTGTTTCAAAAGTCCATAGGATTACTAATTTAATTTCTTTCACTGCAATGAATGTTCAAATTAAACACAGACTTGTAGTGTGAGGTTTATGATGGGCTTCTGTATCACATTCACACTCAATCTGCTACACAAGTCTCTTATAGCCTGCAATATAAGGTATGTACAACCATCTCCACTTATAAGTACTACAGGGTTGGTATGTTGAGAACCTTATGTGGTACCAGTGTATTTTCATCTGACATCTACTGTGGCCTGAGTATTAAAACACGATTGTTAGAACGCAATGGACATGAGACATAAACAAATACAGTGGTCCCTTAGTTACTGCATACTTGGTTACAGCGGCTTTTGTTATCACTCCTAGACAAAAATCAGCATTCCTGCCGTTATCACAGATTTGGGGGTTTAAAACTTTGTTATCACATTCTGAAGCTGGTTTCTGCCAACAATAATGGTGCAAAATCTGTGGTATTTGATAGCTTTGACAGATTCAAAGATGACGCCCTACTCCAAGAGTTAATCCCAGGTGGCGGAGTACACTCTCAACACCCTTGCTTCAGAACCCATCACCTCAAGCCTATCTTAGATAAGCATGTTTCTTCAGTATTGTGCCCTTTTCATCATTTCCTATAAATTTAACCATGCTGTGTGTGTTTATGATACTTACCATAACAGTATGTATGTATCTAGTAGGTCTAAATTGTTGTAAATGGGAAATTTTGGGTTTACAAGTGAAGTACCCAGTATCAATTAGCTTAAATCCCTTAGGTTCTGTGCTTTTTATATCATGCAGTTTCGTTATCATGCACTAAGCGCGATACCAATTATACACAGCAACCTAGAGATCACTACAATTTGTCATAGAAAAAAACCAACATGCCATCCCCTGTAGTATTGAGATGTACTTATAAGAAACGTTTGAAACACCTTGAACTGTATATAAAACACTGTATACTGAACAATGAACAGTAATATTTTAGGGAAATACTATCATGAATAGCAACAGAAACTATACAATACAGTATGCCTTTTTTCCTCCAACCCTCAAACAATTCTTATCACTAATCAGGCTACATCTGAGGACTGTACTATATAATGTCAATACCTACTGCAATATGCACTGCTTATGTTCAATTAAACTCTTATCTTCATCCTTAATCCTGGGGACACAGGAGAAGGAATACTACCCACATACATATACAGTACTGCTTACACACGGCCACACACCCACCACCACCACAGTCCCACTATCTATAGTAATCAAGTCATCATCATTTTTGTTTCATCTTCATTCAATCTCAGTCCCATTGACTCTATTCCATCTCTCCACCTCCTAAATCTTTCTATGGCTTCCCTCTCATTTTCTGTATTCACCACCAAGTCAGTGGCAGACAACAGCTTCAACTACTTAGTGACAGCTTCAGTGATTCAGCGGTGAGTGCAAAAAATGAGATGGAGGACACCACAAGTGAAGATGTGAGGAGACGGAATGGAGTCAAAGGGGATGTGAGTGAGTGCTGGTAAAACAAAAGTGATCATTTGGTTGGATGATGGCACTGTGGGGATGGTGGAAGGTGTGTGGCCATGTGCTGTGTGCTAGAAAGGTGCTGGAAGCAATTCTGTCCTATGCAATGTTTGCAACAAATGGTACACACAAGGCACAGTGGTATCAGAGGTAAGGTGCAGGATGTGGTAGACTTGAAGTGTGCTATGCATAGTGGTGAACAATGGGAGTGGGCAGAATGTGACAAGATAAATTTACCAGACATGTCTTTGGAATGTGCGGGCAAGCTCTGTTATCTGGATGATATGATTCGTGGTGAGGGAGGGCATGCAGATGAAAATTTTTTTTAGGGAACTGTTACCTCTGTTGACACAAACAGGGATTTTCCCTTTATACTAAGGAATTATCACATATTGCATATGTGAGAAGCATAATGTTTTATGGAAGTGAAACTAGGACAGTAAAGGGAAACAACATGGATAGATGACGATGACCAGACAGATACCAGTATGTAGTGATTCTCTGAAAAACAGCTGTATGTTGTTGTTGTAACCCCTGGCTCATCTGGACATGAATCCCATACACTGCAGGCTAAAGTTGACCTTCTCTTGTCCACCATCCTCTTTTGGGAGAAAGAGAGTGAGTTATGAGACATCTGTATTACCAATGTCCAGTTATACTGGTGCCAATGAATGAAGGCATCCTTCTCCAGATAAGGCTGTAATTGGCACAATGTGAATGAACAAGTGAGACTGGCTAGAAACTGATGACACTGGTGATGTAAGTGAAGGAGACTGGTGGTTAAGACATGTGGAGAGAATGGATGATAGAAACTGTGTGACAGGATTTGTGACTGTCAGTGTGGACAACAAAGCACTAAGAGGTCAGACCAAAAAAGACTTGCGATTAGGCCCAAAAAAAAGACCTCAGGGTTAAGGGAATGAACAGAGATGCTGCAGAATGTAGCATGGACAGTCACTATCAGATGGATAAGAGTGCTGCATGCAAGCATGAATAAAGCCCTTTATATAAACAAAATGGGTGAAGTCTTAATAACTTAATAATGAAGTTTTGAGAAAGCAATGTCAGCTGTCCTACCACATGAAATGGTTCCAGCATTCCAAGGGTTCCATTACTGTATTTAACTATCTTTTGTTCAATGAGGGATGAAATAATAAGGGCATACTGTACTGAATGTATATGATTGTTAGTACCTGCGGGATGCTGGCCCTAATCATTGCCTGGGATATAGGGGAATGGGTCTCCAGCTGAGGGTGGTTAGCTGGGGTGGAAGCAAGCATGTTATCCCAGGGGTGGTTATTTTCCTTAGCTCCTTCCACCACAGTAGGTGAAAAAGCAAAAGGGGTCCCGGTTATGTCCTCTGGTGTGGTTTTAAAGGCATGGTGAAGGGGGCTAACCTCTTGATTTTCCTCTAGGGTATCACAGCTTGAATCCAATGAGAAGGACAGCAGTGGTAATGGCGACACAGCACTATGGTTGAAATTACGACGTTGGGGGATGGATTTGTGACGCTCTTTGGTGTCATGCAGTGTCGCTGTAAGATTCTGCTGAGAACTCAAGCTTATTTTGCACTTTGAATGTAAGACTGGATGTGAAATGAAAGACTGACATGACTGCTTAACAAAGGATGGAAGAGTGCAGTGCTGATTACTTAATGAAGCTGTTAAATCTTCAAGGGATTTAGCTTTGACTTGATTAGGTGTGCTGAGATTGGAGCTGTGGCAGTGTAAGGTCAGTTCTGGGACTCTGCTGGAGGGACTCTGCAAGCACATGCGCACAATCATTAATATATGACTTTTTTAACCCCTCTGTTCTGATGACACATTACACATTACTTTCTTGCTACAACCACATAATTTTATTCAGCACTGAAGAGATTTTGAACTGGAAGTGCTAGTTTACTCTTGTCTAACCACTTCACTATCAGATGTCTGTTGTACGCTGAACAAAATCATCTAGAGGTGGCAAAAAAAAAGTAAAAATTATGAAGCGTCTCGAGCCAGAAGGGCAACCGTGCCAAATCATGGTTTTAGGTCATTCCCAGTTAAAGATTAGGAAAGTGTAGGGTATGAAGATAGACTGTAGCTATATGAAACTAGTATTTAATCTGAAGCATAACCATTCTTCTGTCTAACATTAAGTATGTCAGTTTAGTAAGAAATTACATCCATAAAATCATTTACAATAATGTATATAGGTGCTGTACTGATAAGTTTTTACTTGACTGCTACACAGAGGACTTTCTTTTTTTTTTTAATAGTTAGTTTTATGTTGTGTCCCCCTTTTTTTTGATAAGGGCTAAGGCGTTGCCCCTGGGTAGAGGACTTTGGTTTTGAAACGTGCAGCACTTTATGACTGGATGTCCTTCCTGACATCTACCAATGACCCTTGGATGGACCCAAACCTCCGACCCTTCCGTCAGAGTGCCCTAACCCACTGAGCCATGGCTGCTACAACCACCTAGGTGACAGGAGAGTGCCACCTCTCCAGGCATGGCAGCTTACCCGGCAGCAGCGTGAACTCACAACTCTTTGGTCTCAAGTCAGTACTTATTTCAAACAGTTGCAGCCTATACCTCATACCCTAAACATTCCTCAATTTTAAATGTGAATTACAGTACAAGTACTTACAACTATAATTTGGCACGGCTACTATTCTGGCCCAGGACACCTCATATGTCACTGAACTGAAGAGGTTGCTGAAGCATGCAATACTATAATGAAACTAGCTTATAATGCTGGCTTTTTCAGTCCTTGCACTCAAAACAAAATATGAAAGAGTTACAGTATATCATAATGTCTGAAGCAAATAGAAGCAAATTTTGCAGATGAATTTAGTTTCATAATTCTGAAACTGAAAGTGAATATTGTATTAAAATTAAACGATTTAAGCTGTGATGCAGGCAACTTAGCCAATTATGCTGGATTTTGTAGTTCTAGCAATAAATCAAAATATGAAACTCAGTAATACACTATTTATGTAAATACTGCAGAAGCAATTCATCCATAGTCTTTATATGGTTTAATAATCCTAAAACTAACACAGCTATTAGTATTTGCCATTTTCAAGAGCTGAAGCATACAATTTGTGCAATGATGCTGTATTTTGCAGGTCTTGTAACTGACTACTTGCTACGAGGAAATTTAAAATATTGACACAATATTCATACAATCAGCAAATATCATGTTTAAAACAGAAAAATAATCTGTAAAAATGTCTGCTTTGATTTAGTCATAAATCAGGAAAATAATGTACAGTATAATACCAATGACCATCCATCTTTTCAGTATTTGAGAAAGTGCTTATTAATTTCCTCATTTACTGCTAAATGGAAGCATGACACTTCAGGAAATACACGATATAACATCAAACTTATTGTCACACAAGATTTATCTGTTTCAAACCAGATTTGTGCTGGTGGTATAAAAATAATCATGCTGATATTCTGAACTTCCTGAGTAGCCTAAAACTCACAACAGTAAATTAATATCTAAATCAGTGCTTAACAATTATGTTTTATGTGCACAGAAGCAAATTCTCCACATTCTTCATTAGGTTTGCTAATCCTAAAACTCACTAGCAACTCTCCACTGCTGTTTTTGGTGTTTTCACTGGAGGAATTAGGCTGCCACTTACTCTTGGATACTTTCACTGTCTTGTGGAAAAGGTGTTTCTGAAATATTATGAAGGGTTGGATTTCATCAATCAATTACAGAAAGCTATCATCATCAACATCTCCAATGCCCTTCTCCCTCCACAACAGAGGATGACTGTGACAGAAGCTCCTCCAGGTTACCTTATCCTCACACTCTTTTCACTCTCTCAAACACAGCTATTCCTCTTCCGACTTGTTCATCAATGTACTGTTCCACCCACTCTCTCCTTCCGTATGCCACAAAAAACTTTTAAAGAATCCCCGTACTGAGATTAGACATGGTACATCTGATGCTTTCTATGGACTGGAAGCTAAATCAAATACCAAAACCAGCCAATTACTTGCCAACAGTTGTTGCAAACTGTTGAGGAAAAAGAAATCACATGTGTATCAAGATCTGTAATAATATGAAAGTTTCAGTTAGAATTCTGTCTTACTTGAATTCCATTAAAACAGACATTACTGATCTTCCATTCAACCCACTGATGTCATAAAATCACCACCAATACTACACTGCTAGTCTTGAATGAGACAGCCCTTGCATGTGTAGGTCAGTGTATATTAATGATAAAGTAGTAACGTATGGAGATGTGTGACAAGTAGAGGGAAAGGTGGGTCTCTGGGAATAGACTGTCAAATCTATGCTCAGAGCTAGTCCCATAAAGAAAAAATGTAACTACTGAAGCATTTTATTGCCAAAGCTATTAATATTCCCATCATTTTCCCCGAGTTAATGTATTAAATGATATCTAAACTCTATAGGAAAGTATGAAGTAAATGAGGTAATAATTCAAACATAAACTCATTCCAATTAATTTATATACATTAGGCAACACCACCCACTTCCTGAGTTCAACTGACAAATCTTCTCACTGCCTTCAAATGCTTACTCTGGTTGTAACCTGTGCTAGCAAAGAATACCAGTAACTGAAATGCAATGTCAAAAAAATCTATTACCATCCCCATCTTGACCTTTTTCCCCACCTAAGAATGGGATGAGGCAGAATTCAGAAAACAAGGAGAGAGAAAGTGTCAAAGTGGAAGGACTATTGACAGCATGCCTCATGAAATAGGCCAAACATATAAAATTATAAAATCCATTACTTCCCTTAAAAAAACATAGCCCCTTGAAGCATTTCCTTTACTTAAAGATACTGCCAGTTGTTACTGTGAATGGCTTAGCTGTATGTGTTAGCTGAAGCAAGCTAGTAAGCATGTGTATGAGCTTCACTCCCCTTTCCGTAATCCTAAGTATGGAAACAGTTAAAATACCCTGGCACAGACTCAAGATGGTACAGACAGAGACACAAGTATCTTCCAAAGGTTTGGTGGATACATAGCAGAAAAATCAAACCATTTGAAACAAGCACTAGTACAGATAAGGTTTTTGCTGTATTTTACCAGCTGTAAATTTTCTTCAGATGGAACTGGGAACATAGCTATTTCTCTGACTGTACTATGGGATGCTATATTAAGAAGCGATGCATAACTCTGACAACCACAGCAGCTGACTCAACGAAGATAATTTTTATTTTTTTCTAGAAAGTAATATTACCTTTGTTTTTACCTCTTTACTACTGTACTTAGAAAACAAATTTCCGAAATACTCAAAAACAAAGCAGAAAAGTGCCATTATTTGTTTTGTGCACATTAAAATTCACATAAGGTATAATGCAATACCAGGTAATGAAGAAAAATAAGAAAAATACTGTACCAATAACATTCATAACTAACTTACCTTTATGGAGTCACCTAACCTCTTGCTGCGGGCCTCCTGTTTCTTGATAAAACTCTGACTGAGCTGAGGTGTTCCCAACCCACTGGCATTATTAAACTGCTTGATCAGTTTGCGCTTCTTGGACGAATCTGGTAGTGACTGTACATACGCATACAGCTCTGCCAAGGCAATTTCTGTCACATCTTTGTCATTGGCCTGTGCTGTCAGTTCTCGGTCGATGAATGTGAATATAGTTTTGGCTGGAGCATCCATCATTGACCGCTGGAAAGAAGAGTAAACGAAAATTTTCATCAACATCACCCATCAATCATAACGCAGGAGCCTGGGAGTAAGCAAAATGGTCCACATCATCATCATGTCTAAGGATGAGGAGAGGCAGGTTTCAGAAAACAAGGAGAAACTGCTAAAGAGGGAGGGAAAATTACAACCAATAATGTACAGTAATGATAAAAAAAACACACATGCGCATGCATTCACGCACACACACACACGGAAAACAATCCATTATCTTTGGTTTTACATCTGTTTTCTACATAGCATGGGTCAGACAGGTTCACCTGATAGGCTAGCACTCAGCACTCCTCCACCTTGATCTGTTCTTACCTCTAGATAGATGGTCAGCACACACAGCCTCATCCCATGCCTTCCTTGGTCTACCTCTCCAACAACAATCCAGTACCTCAATACTTCTACATCCTCTCACTCATCTCACCTTGGCCATCCTTTCTGTATGTCCGAACTAACTCAATCTCTCTCTTTCCATTTTCTTTCTGATATTCTCCACTCCAAGCCATCTTATAAGCTTTCCTGCAAATAACCCATCATCCAGTTATAACAAGTGCATCCAGCACTTCTCCATGTCATTTTGTTCCAGTTGCATTATATCCTCCTCTTTTACTCACTATGTTTCACTGTCACATGTAATACCTCCCAGGGACAGTGGCAACCACCCACATCCTCTTTAGCACTTTTCTTGATGTAAACAATAAGAACACCTGAGATTAAAGAAAAGGTACCAATTCTCTTAATTTTTTTCCAACCACTTTCCACCCTTGTAATGGCACTCTAATCAGCACCACTCTCTGCACTGAATACATCATCAAGACAGCAGAATCTGTCCTTAATCTTCAGTGACTCACCTCCTATCACCACAGATCCTACTGGGAAATAAGGTTGGGATGAAGATGAATTATTCAATTTCGAAGGAGTTTGGGTGGAATTTTCTGATATACAGTATCTGCCAGGGATGTGAGAATTATTGGTCAAAACGATGAATAAACCAGTTATGATCACTTAAAATTAACAGTACAGCCAATCAAAACATGTTAAAATGTGATGTCACTTTACCTTTGAAAGTTGGTGGCGCATTTTTTTCTTATTATTCCAGTATTGTCGAACATCATATTCCAACTCCAGAGGAATCTATGAATATAACAATGCATCATTAGTCATCTATCTGTTCCTTGCCCCAGCTTCCCAGTGCTGCACATGATAGGGTACAAAAGCAGGGTCACTGGCTATATACGGTACAGTACAACTGCAAGACTTAATGAACCATTACTTCTAACTCGTTTACTCTGATGACATATTCTCTGCTTTGCTCCTGCTACCTCCATATGATTTTACTCAACCTAGGAATGATCTGCTGTGCTGAATCTGGTAATGAAGGCTATATCAACCCCTCCAGTTTGAACAGTATTTCTTGCTATCTTTCTATCTAGATGCCTTAATCCCGTAATGGGTGGCCACAAATAAATCGCCTCCATGTCGCCCTGTCCCCCACCATTTCACTGCCCTGCTCCCAGCTCACATCCCCCTCTCTCAAATACCTTTCCACTCCATCCCTCCATCTCATCCTTGACCTCCCCCTCTCTCTCTCTCCCTCAACCTCACTCACATACACTCTCCTCGTCATTCTCTCGCTCCCCATCCTCTCCACATGGCCAAACAGTATTTCCTGAGCTGAATAATGCTATGGAGACATATGGATTATACTTTAAATGCATAATTGTCAAAGTGGATGGATAAATGAAGGCTATGTTCAGGCCTTCTAGTTCAGACAGTATCTTCTGAGTTGAAAAACACCCCCTTGAGATAGTATGAATGTAAGTTAAACTACATCATACTGAGGAGATTAAAAGTATGGCGGACCTTATCGTAAACTTCTCTTACCTGAAATAAATGAGGAACTTGCTCAATCATGAAAGCAACAGCATGGCTCAAAGTTCCTGAGAGATCCTGGAGGTCACTCGGGGTCATCTAAAACACAGAGAAAAAATTTTGTTTATCCAGTACAAATTTTTCTCTTTGGTTCAACTTATAAAGGGTGTCCCTGGAACCGTGTGAAGAATTTGGCGGATTATTCTTGGGCAGTTTTTGAGAAATAAATGCCATATGAACATAGGCCCAATTATCACCCACTGTGGAGAGACACCTACTGAGCATACGGGAGAATAATGAAAGAGATAATTTTCTCTCATAAGGTCATCAGCTACCACAGCTCCGTAATGGCTGATAACTGGATCCATTTTGATACACCATTTATTGAGGTATTCAAAATTAATCCAAGAATAACCTCCTGAAGCTTTGCACTCATTTCCTGGGACACCTGTACATTATACTATTCACATGTAGCCTCAACATGACATAATCATGACCATTCTGTTGTCAGTTAAGAAAAGTGAGGTGATGTACTTTTTAGTTTATTCTTGCTGCTGCCAGATGATTTTATTCAGCTTAGGAAAGGCCTCTTGTACTGAAGGGGTTTATTAATGTTATATCTATCACTGTCCAGTTCAAAATTTCTATCCAAAGTTTAATATAATCATCAAGAGATGGCAAGAATAAAATGAAAAAGACATCCTCAGGCTCAATTCAGTTCCTGTTACCCACCACCTATTTTACTTTAACTAGGTATGCTAGAAAAAAACACCACTGAGTAAACATCAGCCATTACAGCACACTGGTTAAAACCTGACAAAGATCCCTGAATTTATTTCAGCTTGACTGATGGCCAGTTTAGTCAGTGCTGAAGGACTGATTTGAATAAACTCTCTTTTAATCTAACGATCTAAAGCTGCTCTCTTTCCATCTTGAATGTGAAGCTGTAATAACAGATTTACACTAGAATATGAAGCTTGTCATGAAGAAGTGCTATGGAAAGATGTACAACCATAATACTGTTCTTTCCTGCCACCAAGGTAGGTGAAATTAGTTGCAAAAGGGTGACAATTTGGGTTAAGTTATTGAGAAAGAACTAGAGTACCCACAGACCCATTCCTGCCTCACAACTAAGGCTTATTAAATTTCATGCAAACACAACTTAGTACATAATCAAGTCATGGGAGTGGCCCAGTTCTATCAGATAAAAAAATAAATCCATCCATCCATCCATCATCCAATCCTACGTTGCCCCATGAGAAGCGTTAAAATAAATAAATAAAATGATCGCTCATCTTAAATGTCGGGACCCACTGCCTAGCCCCTGGCTCCTACACTCCTCATGGGGCAATGTAGGATTGGATGATGAATGGATGGATGAATAAAATGATGACAATGCATGAGTGGGGGCTCTACTGATGCTTGTATTTACAGTACTAACCTTACAACATTTTATTTTATTATATTTTACTGTCATAGTGTTAGTAAGTAAAAGTATCAGCACAGTCATGATGGGTCTGCTCAACCAAACAGACCAAGGTTACTCACAACAAAACTAACCTTACGAGGACAAAGAATATGAGGGGCAAACATGGTGCCAAGATTAATGGCTGACATGAGATTCTGGTCCCGGTGAGCAGAAACACGATGGAGAAGCAACAAGAGGTCCTGCAGGAGCTGGTAGTTCTCAGGCGGCAGAAGCAGGAACACTAAACGTAATGCCTTTATCTGACGCCCCTGCAACAGTTCTCTCTCCTCTCTGTTTCCTTCTTTGCGACCCATTTCTGTGTTGCCAAGGAACATTTGTAATTAGTCTTTATTTAAAATTATTTCAGTTCTGTTTCTCAAGTGACAGAAACAGGAACACAGTCACAATGCCTGTATCTGACACCCCTGCAACAGCCCTTTCTCCTCTCAGCAGCCCTCTTTGCAACCCATTTCTGAGAATTACCAATATTTAATTTTCTTTAGAGTTGTTTCATTATTAATTTTTAGGCAGCGAAGAAGGAAAATACAATGTTTGGCTTTTATCTGCCATCCATGCAACAGCCCTTTCTCCTCTGTTTCCATCACTGCAACCCATCTCTGTGTATTATGGTACTAAGGATGAGGGACTGTGGGTACAGAAGTCCTTCTTTAGCTCAATGAAGCAAGGTTGCATTCTAATTTTGTTTGTTTGTTTGTTTGGTGGAGTTTTTTGAACTTAGTCTATTTTAATGAAGTTACACTGTATATATTTTAATGAAGTTACACTGTATATCCTTCCTTTCTGCCCCAGAGTTCCCTTCATGGGAAGCCAGGAACCCTGCAGCTTCCAAGAAGCTGGCCACAGCCTGGAATGTTCTCAGATATCTCTCAGTGAGGCTATTACTGATGCATTTTTGATGAATGAAGCTTAAACAGTTCCTACAGTAATGGCATCACTGCCACGCTGCACTGGGTGTATAAAAAGAGGCTGGGTCATGATGTGATGGGATGGGATGGGTGTATAGAATCTAATGCTTCTGCCATATAAAAATGGTGACATCTTAACTTAGTTCATATTAACTGCTATACTCTATTTAACATGCCACATAAAAAACATGATTCTTCATCTAACCTGCAATTCTACAGTGGATTGGATAATGTGCCTCAGTGAGAAGTGGCTCAGGTAGATCAGCCAGGAAGCCCTTCAACACTGATGCACAGTCATGGGCGGAGTAGGTTCCGTAGTCAAGGTTCAAGTCACTACCAGAATTGATCAGGTTCTTGAGCTCCTGTTGTCGACTGAGACTCCCACTTTTACGAAACAAACCCTCCTGGATAATATCTACAACAAAATAAAAGTTAAAGATGAATATGTAAGTAATCACACACCATTCTCAAATAACTGTCAGCTTGTGGTAGGGATGAAATGAGTTGATTCTTCAGTTCTAGCTGTTGACTGAGACTACTACATTTACACACAAGCCCCTTAAAGAACGTCTGGAAAATTCAGCACCAGTGCACTAAATAGGTGCCGTAGTTGCAGTTCCCACCACCACCAATACTGAGCAGGTTCTTGAGCTCAGGCTGTTGACCAAGACCCCTATTTTTATGAAACAAACCCTCCTAGGGGAAAAAAAAAAAAAAAAAGTAAACAAGCATTACTATCATAAACCTAGCATTTTGTGGCAGATACATATTACGTCAGAAAGAATGACGAAGACTTCCACTTATAGGGAACAAAGCCTCCTAGATTATACATGAAAAAAATACAGATGCTGAAGCATGCACCATTCTGATATACAATACCTGGCATCTTGTGGTGGGTACTGAATTTAGTGAAGGGGTTATTGAGGGCTATAACAAACTCCTCTAATGCAAAAAGTGTCTTGTAAACTGAATAAAATCGAGATAGTGAAAGGGTAAAGGAGGACTGACTCTACAGGTAGCTAGTCCTCTACATAAGTTAACAATGAGGTATGAAATACCACAACTTTTTTTCATGCAATTGGTATCAATAGTGTAAAAAGGATGAAACTAAGAAATCTGCTCTGTAGGCAGTAATCAAACTTTAATGATACAGGCATTTAGTGTGACATTAACAGGGAGACAATGAACATTAAGAAAGTGGACATAATGTGGACTTCCTGTATTATATAACAAAACACTAGATTTTCCATACAGTATTGTTGTTTTTCTGAGGTACTGTATTGTTGTTCATAACAACATAAGTGATGAAACATTGCAGTTTTTGTGCAGGTAGTGTGTTACTGTATATAAAAACAAAACTGATGGTAAACACTGCAGTCTTCATTGTGAGAATTTATTGTATACCATAAGTAATGATACGTACTGCAGTCTTTGTTGAGGTAGTGTATAAGCTGGAATGCCTGACACACCCCCTCCTGTGTGAGAGGTGCACCTTCCATCACCCCCCTGCTGGGTGCCGCAGATCTCCCCAGCTTCCTTATCAGTGGGGTCAACTGCCATCGCCATCCAGTACTGCTGCGGTCACTGCTTTCTACATCACATCTGTGGGGGAGCCAGTGTTTCATGCATCATTATTTGTGTATCATTTAGAGCGTGTTATGCATTATTATTTGTATACATTAAGGATTCTGTGCTTACTGAGCAGGATACTTTGGGGACATCTTTCGTATTTGATGCCGGATAGATTTTTTCAACTGGATAGGTTAACTAGCCTTAATAAACTCCCCCCCCCTAGTACAAGATGCCATTCCAAAGCTAAATAAAACTGTCTACTAACAGCAAGAACAAGCTTAAGAGGATGCCACCCAGATTCTCGGGGTTAATGATTTTGTTACTGTGTTCAGTGATACCACAATTCTCTGCTGTTTAATCTATTGTTACTGTTTGTGTCAATAGGGTTCTCAAGCATCTTAAGACAAAAAAGATCAGCTGGCAAGAGAACAAAGTACTAGTATTTATTTGTCTTGGAAGTACTATACAGTACACTACAATACAATGATCCATGGGTTAGCACATCCACCTCAACTGGAAGAACCTAATGCCAAATTTCTGGTCGGTCAGGCTCTTGGAGAAGTACCATACAGTATGTATACCATGCTAATATATAAATACAACATATACTGTACTGTAAAACCTTGTAATTTCTATTATGAAATCATGAAGGCAAATTATGAAATACAAACTGATTTATTGGAAAACCTGTGGCTAAGAAGAGGTGCAATGTAACTAGTCCTTTTACCTTAATTTGGCCCAGATTTTTATCTTTTAGTGGCAGAAAAGGACAATGCTTCAGTTCTACATCTTTTCTACAGCGCACTTTCGTGACCAGCATAATATTCTAGTTACTCTGGTGTTGCAAAACAGTATTCAAGATGGAGAGATCGCAGTTGTATAGAAGCCAAATTTGTGTAAAAATGGCACAGTATATGGTACAAGTATGGTGTTGGGAGGATAATGCATATACAGTACTGTATATGTTCAGTATGCTATCACACACACACACACACACACACACACACACACACACACACACACGCTCGCTGGTGCAGTGGTAACGTTCTCGCTTGCCAACTGGTGGACGGGAGTTCGCGCCTCGCTCAGGTTGCGAAAAGTTTCACTGATGAAGTGGGTGGTTACTGTCCCCCTTGAGCAAGGGGATGTGTGTGTGTGTGTGTGTGTGTGTGTGTGTGTGTGTGTGAAGGTCACAGCCTTGCCCTTAGATCGGACTATATGAGCTCTCAGCTCCCTTCCGGGAGGGTAAAAAGCTGACGATCACGACCATCGAGTGATAATGACCGACCCGGTGAATTACACACACACACACACACACACACATTCTTAGATATTTCTTATTAAAGCAGGTAAATGGTGAAACACATACTGGTCTGTTGGCAGATCAGTGGCAAATGACAAGTGCATTTTGACCAGTGTGTGGTATTGTGTCGGGTCATCCTGACGAAGCTGCCACACCAGCTGTTGTATGCTCTTCTCTCCATCATCTTTTCCCTTCAGCAACACATTCATCCTGGAATTGACCATCATCATCAGCATCACCCCATGCTATTAGCTATCACAGGATAATACAACTGTTATATTCCAGAAACAACAAGGATGAAAGTAATTAAGTGTAGGCAGCCCTCATCATTGGGCAAGGATGTAGTCCAAGATATATAATGAGCTAATTCTCCGCTCTATCTTAAACATGAAAGCCATTTCAGTTTTAAAATCATATGTAAAATAAGAATGACTAGAAGAGTTTGGGCTATGCGAGAAAGGAGGATGGCTCAGATGGGAGGAGATGAGAGGGGGAGACAGCAGATATGATGGAGGGTTGGGATGGAGTTATGAGGTGGTGTGTGAGTGTTTGGATGTCGGTGAGGCTAGGGAACTGACAAGAGCTTGAGCTGGCTGGAAGAATATTGTGAGGAGAAGTGCATGATCAGGGATTTGGCACCCCTTTTTAACGTGACAGCATCCAAATTGATTCTATCAGATATGTTTATGTGAAGCTACAGAACGTGGTGAATGTTTTTGGCGTATCCGATACAGCCAGGATTCCAGAGGCTTGAGCGACGAGTGAATGGAAGCATGGCCCATTGGACCGGGCAAATTTGGGCTGTCTGGACATTGCTACTCCTCACCCTGCCCTAGGGTGGGAAAGGAGGTCCGGATAATGATGATGATGATGATGATGATGTGAGCTGGAGAGCAGCCTGATGGCCAAGGACAGGGTGACATGGAGGCAATTAGTCTGTGGCCACTACTTCCAGGATTAAGGCATCTGATGACAGACACATGGCTGGAAAGACTGAATAATGCATTAGAGAACACTGATGAATAATATACAAAATGTATTACTGAGAGGTGCTAGAATGTCTCAAAATTAACAATATGGCCCATGTTCCCTTAGTACAAACAGACAAACCCAGTACTGTACTAGACTAGTCAGAAAATTTGAAATAGCTAACAACTTTGATCATTCAGGAAAAAATCAAATCTAATCACATCCACTGCCATTTACAGTACAATGTGAGGAATCAAAAATACAGTATTTTATTCTCCTTCTGGCACATGATTCTACTCAGCTCAGAAATGATCTGTCATCATCTCTGGACTAAAAACATTGTTTGATATTATGTTCATGCTACCATCACATGACTTTATTTCATGTAGATGTGACCTCTCAACAAGTCCTCAACCTATGCATAAAGCAAGACATCACCTAGCTATATAACTCAACATATCTATGAACCACAGAGAAATAAACTGTAAAAGAAAGCCACTGGACAAACCATTCAAATCAGCCCTTCCCAACCTAATCTATGTAAGCCACAACCTTCAAAGCCAAGATTTAACCAGCAATTTGTCAAATATAATGTTTAAGTTACTAGACTTAAACTAAACCAGACTTTATATGAACTAAACTAACTTTATTTTTACCCCAAGACATACAGCAGGATGCTCACAGGTAGCACAGTATGCAAGGATCGTGCAGTTACCTTTGCCACCACAACTGCAAGTTTCAATTAAAGATATGAAGCTGTCGCAGAGAAGCCGTCAGAATTCGATTAAAATTGCCAATAACACATGCCCATCAGCACTACAACCTAAGAGTTTGAGTAATGTGCAAACAGTAAACTGGAGTGACGGGGAATTGCACTAGGCGCAACAAAACTGAATTTTGGACGACATCGTTGTGATAACTTCAAGCTGCTTAACCGGCCTTAAAACTGGCTGAACAACCCTTCACAATAATATACGTATTTTCTGTCGTTGTTGACTTCATTGTTGTTTACTGTACCTATGTGAATCCGTGAGAAAACAACTTTTTGTTGTTTTTGTTGATATATGCCAATGTAAACAACATTCGAACTAGCCTGCCTTTTGAAAGCTTGTAAACAATTGGTTGGTCAAGTAACCAATCAGGTCACAGCTTCTTTCTTAGTCAAACCTTTATTCTTATGCAGGTTGATGTTATAAGGAGATTTCAAAAACAGAAGAAATATAATAATGTAATATGGTCTAAATTAAATTGATCTTTCTTTATTTCCAATGGCAAAAACATTAACAACGTTCTTGTATGGAAAATCCGACTGAAGACAACATAGCGGATCGAGTTGATACTAACTTGCAGTATTGCCAAGGTTGTAGCATACATAAGACCTTCCAACACTATCACAACTTGAGCGAAGGCCAACTTGATCGAACGTTTAGGTGGCGAAAGGACAAAGGAAATATTTTGATAGAGTAACCAATGAACGCACATATAAACCTCATTGCTTAGGCCATTTTATCGTCACTATAATATTTTTAGGCAATTACAACAATAAACTTTTCAATCACAATCGCAGAGCAAGTGTACTCTTCGGTCAAGATGGTATTCGGATGAGTTGGAAATCAGTGGAGTTGTTTTTCGTTCGTGTATGCATCCTCTTTCAGATGAATATTTATTATCTGCCTTGAGCTGTTTGATTATAGATGTTGATTTTTAAATAGGATAAAGCACATCCTACGTAATATCAGATCTGAATCAATTTCTTTTGAGTACGATCACGTTATTTTTTTTTTTTTTAGTTTTTGTAAAAAAAAAAATCCGACTAAAGCAGATGGTGAATTAAATAAAATAACGATAATATTATTCATGCATATAACCATTTAATTTTCTAATGTGAGTAAACATATGGGAAATTACAGTTACCTTCATAAAAGATTAGTAAATAAGTAATAATATTTCATCCAGAATGTTTTGTTACAAACTACTGAGAGATGTATATTAAAAGCTATACACGTGCATACATATACTTTTCCAAGTAAATAAATGTTTCTATGGTGCCTGTAAGTCTTTTCACACACAAGATCCGAGAAAACCAGTCAGAACAACATGGCGGCTAGGTCTTGATGCTGGTCTCCACACTTGCAAAGATGTTTTGATCCTGACCTCGATTTCTTTCCACCATAATTGGAATTATCACAGCGGATCAAAATGACGTCGTTACACTGTGTTATTCACCCTCTGCCAGGCACTGAGGACCAGCTAAATGAAAGGTGAGGCGAAAGATAAACATGGGGTTCAGCAAACGTATTCTGCTTTTGACACAAGTACGCTTAGTTCGCCATTTTCTTTGTTATTCGTACTGGGATAAAGAAGAGTAATTGATATCTTTGTTAGTAAAGCATTTCGTTATTATTTAGGTGTTTTATATTGAGCGTAGCATGGTGCTGATTGTAGATTTTTAGAGGAATATGGATGCATCAGTTTCGGAACTAATGTGGCTGCGGCCCCTTCAGTACGAAGACGTTTTCTCCACATACTTTTTGTCACCTCTGAGGGATTTTGCTCAACCCAGGATAGAATTTTCGAACTTGAAGAGTTAGATATAGCCTTTTCTAACTCCATCACTGCTTGGGTATTCCCCTAAGCTGAACAAAAAATCACAGGGCACAGGGATGAATAGCTGCAAAGGATGTGCTTAGTCAGAAATGGATAAATTGTTGCATTTGCCTGACCAAACCTTACAGCTGTGTGCAAAGAATTTTGTGAGGAAAGGTGTAAGCAAGTCACTAACACATTTGGGGTCATTTATAGAGCCCCTGTATTTAATAGATAGGCTATGATCAGGATGCATCATATAGGCCTGTTGCCTAGAGTGTAATGTTAGTTGCTAGTTTTGACGTATAGAAAGGTCAGAGATATTTAATTGCCATCTCATGCTTCACAAAATCAACGTAAAAAACAGAGTTTGATTTCAGATCTTTTACGGGTTTATAGTTTTAATAACATAGCCATTAGAAGATCAGAGGAAAATTATTGTATAAGTTTACTCACCTGGTTTACTCACCTGGTTGGCTACCCCACTACAATTAACAGTATGGCTCGGTAGGAATCTGCATTACAAGAAGTAGGGCAGCCCATACCTGCTGGCACGCCAGCCTCGTTTCCTATATACATCATCATCAGAATAGACTATTGATTAGAGGCTGAGTTTTGTGCCATATGCACGGTAGTTGCACTACTTGAAGGACTTTTACCAGTCGTAGTTATGTCTATATAGTCGAACAGAGCGCTTTATGTGACCTAGTTGTGTGTGGAGGGACTTTTTAAATGATGCTACTGTGTCTGCACTATCAGCATCATCTGAAAGCAGAGTTCCAGAGGTCTATACATCTGATGCTGAAAAACCTGCGTCTACACTCAACTGAAGTGCGGGACTTGGCCACCTTGAATCTATGGCCCCTGGTGTGAGTTAATGGAGGAAGAGAAAAGAGCTCAGGCGGTGCAATTGGGGACTGGCGATGGAAGATTTTCCAGCATTTAATGAGGTCAGCTCTGATCAGTCTCCCTTTTACAGAATACAGGCCCAGGTTTTTCAGACGGTCAGCATAGCTGAGTTCAGACAGGCCATTGATTTGCTTAGTCCATCTGCGCTGTACAGACTCCAGGAGCCTCTGATCTCCGTGGTAGCCTGTGTTCCATACAGTGGAGCCAAACTCCATGATGGGTCTGATGTGGGATTTGTATAAAGTCAACATAAAATCTCGGTCTCGACAGAGGGTGGACCTAAGTAAATTATTTGACAGGCCTGCTGCCTTTTTTACCGTATTTCTTATGTGCGAATGAAATTTTAGTGAACTGTCAACCAAGATACCTAGGTCTTTGTGTGTAGTTTCTACGGAGAGCCTGGTGTTGTTCATGTGATAGTACTGAAGTGCGCCACGTAACATGAGTAAGGAGGGCGTGATGTGGTTTGGATATTTGCACCTTCCTGCTCTTACCAGTGGCATATGTTTAATCAGTAGGTTTAGTAGCATAGCCATATTTAGGGTTTACAGCAGTACAGGCACTGACAAGAGTAGCTAAACATGTGGTGGTACTGTACACCGAGGGTGGAGCTGCAATGGCATCCACCCAGGAGCCAATCTTTGTCAAATTTTCTTGGATCTTGCCTAGGGAAGGAACCTGGTGAGGCACTTTGTATCGCAAGGGGGTGCTGGATCGCAACACAGTGTGTTTACTGTGCTGTACCTGCAGGACAGCCCCTATAAAAGCAGTTGCTTGCCTCTGGCCATTGGGTCTGCGCAGCCAGCCAGACTGGGGCTAAACCACAACAGCAGCAACACAGACTAAATCTAACAAGGTCTGATGTAACTGTGAAAGCCACATTCCTTTTCTTTCTTTGTTTATGAAAGTTAATACCAGTGGATGTGACAGATGGTTAGTTAGGACTTGCTAAGTTTGATTCGTGTAATATCCCATAACAGTTACGGTTGCACGGAAGAATTTGGAGTTATTGGTAAACTATCTGCTAGATACTGATGATTTTTTGTTTGTCTCCCACAACTCTATCCTCGATGTTGGCACTTCCCACTCTCTGCACCGAATTGTTACCCTCTGTGTTCTCCACATCAGGAATAGGAAAATATAACCCTGTACTCTCTGCACTGTATCCTCGCATGAAATTTACATATCTGTCATAAATGCTGAGATATAGTAGGAGATAAGCAATGTAATATGATGCTCATCATAAAGGAGTGCTAGAGATCTATCTATCTATCTATTGCCAGATGCCTCAATCCCGTTTGGGGTGGCCACAAACAAATCACCTCCAAGTCGCCCTGTCCCCCACCATTTCACTGCCCTGCTTCCAACTCACACTCCCCTCTTTCATATACCTCTCCACCCCATCCCTCCATCTCATCCTCGGCCTCCCCCTTCTTCTTCCCCCCTCCACCTCACTCACACACACTCTCTTCATCAGTCTTTCACCCTCCATTCTCTCCACATGGCCAAACCACCTCAGTGTGTTCCTCATAACGCTTCCTATCACATCCACATCCACACCACAACGCTCCTTTATATCCTCATTCGTCAGCCTGTCTCTCCATGTGACTCCACAGGCTAGAGATGATGATTATAATTATGATCCATGAATATGGCAACATGAAAAGATGTGCATGAGTGTCTGGCCCATTTCATGGTGCATGCAGTTGATTGTGTGTGCGTGTGTGTGTGTGTGTGTGTGCACTCTTTTAAAGGTGGGTAAGTTAGAGATGATGATTATGGTAATGGTAGTAATGAACTTGCTAAAACTTGTGTCCCTTGTAGGTTGCGTGAACTTGGGCTGCGTCTGAACTGGTCTGGTGGTGTTGGTGTGAGTGCAGTGGCAGGGCTGCGGGAAAACATCAGGCAGGTGGCCATTGGACCCTCTCATATTGCGGTGCTGACTGAAGATGGACGTGTTGCCAGACTGGTGTTTTCCATCAACACTGATGCACTTGATCTTAACAAAGCTGATCATAAGCAAAGGTAAGCAAAATCGAAACGATTTGCAGTACAGCTACAGTATTCTGGTGTCATATATGTTTCATTTGAACTGTAAACACACAGTATTGTTAGTCCTCTGGCTTTGTACAGGAGATGACCTTATGTAAATGAGAAAACTTTGTTCAGAATGATGATGAGACATTAATGTTCTGTTTGTTTTCATATGGTCACATTCCTGACAATTTGTGTGTGTGTGTGTGTGTGTACTGTAAGCAGCTATGTATAGGAGAGAATCCTATGTAAACAAGATAAATTTGGGGTGATGAGATAAAACTGAGTAGAGTAACATATGTCTTCAGCCACAAGTGCCATTTCATAATTTCAGTGGTAACTGTAATAAAAGCAGTAGCCAGAGCAGCACCAAGTTGACAGCCCGCATGTCCACTGGTGGACGTAGAATTGTTCGCACCACATCTGGGTCTGGTGGAGTGAGGGGGCGGGGTGGAGGGGTGATCATGGGTTCATCTCGCCCCATGCTGCCAGCCCAGTACGTCCCGGAGGAGCTTATATCGCAGGCACAGGTGGTGCTGCAGGGGAGGAGCCGCAACCTTATCATCAGGGAGCTCCAGGTCAGTTTGTTTCTTGTATTTATTATACATTATTATTATATTACTTGTAAGCTATGTCTTTAGCCATATTGACAGTGATTTTAGAGATTTCATAACACCTCATCCATAGCAGTTTATTATGCATCTTACACCTTTTCATCCCTCTGTATGTTACTAGGACAGTCTGTCAGTTCAAAAAGAAGAAAGTAGGAGGCTGTAATAGGTACAGTAAATAACTTAGAAAAAGATGCCATGATTTCTACAGTGCCACTTAGAATAAGTTGTATGGTGATCAAAAGAGCAGTGGAAAAGTAGGGGAAGTAGTGTTTGGAAAGCCTACTTTGTTGATAATTTTTTAATTTCACTCATTCCTGCTATGCCTGGATCCTACCCACTCATGTCGTGTGTTTAATAGAATGTTTTGAGGATGATATTGACCCACTGAGCCAGGACATTTTGAACTAGAGTGATTAAATATAGACTTTATAAACCTCTTCCTTATAATAGACCTTCTATGCCCTTTCCTCTCCTCCCTCCATTCCTTCCTTCCTCTTCTATCTTTCTTTCCTTCATTCTTTCCACGTCCTTCTGCCTACTGTTGACTCAACACTGAGTGACGAGCTGAATGGTTTCCTGTGCACCAGGAAACCATTCACTATGCTGGGTGGTAACCATATAACCAAATTATGGTGCCTGGTGGTTTAGTGGGTAATTACGGTGCTCCGATCGGATTAAGCCAGTGAAGGTTTATATCCAAGGGGTGGTTGGGGTTATTGCTCACGTAATGCCACTCAGGGATGAGTGAGGACGGTCACTCACATCTTAAATGTCAGGACCAACTTACCTAACCCTGGCCTCCTACACTCCACATGGGGCAACATAGGATTGGATGATAGATGGATGGATAAGGCCGATTAAGATAATCTTGAAGTAGCAAGAATAAGAAGACATTACCGGTACCTGGGTCCAAGGAGTTAACATATCACTGTCCTGAATTCCAGAGAACAAACCTTGATGTTAACCTGGCTGTTAATAACCTGCTGTCTCGGGATGATGAAGATGTAGAAGAGCCTGAGGAGAGTGGGGATTCCTACGTCCCAGAGGACCTGATCTCACTCTTGGATGCTGGGATCTCTGTTGCTGCAGACCACCCTTCTGTGATAATTGATGCTGATGCCATGTTCTCCGACGATATGTTTGGATATTCCTCTGTTCGAAGGTAATAATATCATCACTGGTATATTCATGAATATTTTAGGTTACGTAGGTTCTTCCTCTGCAACACAAGCCCGGTGGCCTTCCTTGCACAACACTTCCCAGTGGGGGACATTTATGCAGAGTCCTGATGGAGACAGTTCTTATATCATGTACCTTACACAGCTACAATCTGTTCACTGGAGTATTCTGGACTTGTTAGATTTGGATGGTAGCTGACCTAGGAGGAGGAAAACTCTGAATTCAAATGCAGTGCCTTGGATTAGAATTGGCCTTCAGAAAAGTGTCATTATCATCATTTGGACCTCGTTTCCCACCCTAGGGCAGGATGAGGAGTAGCAACGTCCAGACAGCCAAAGTTTGCCCAATTCGGTGGGCCATGCTTCCATTCACCCATCATTCAAGCCCTCGAAATCCTGACTCCATCGCATAGGCCACAAAAAATTTCACCATGTTCTTTAGCTTCAGCATACACCTGTTTGATAGAGCCAGTCCGAACGCTGTCATATATAAAAGGGATGCCAAATCCCTGGTCATGCTCTTCTTCACACAAAATTCACCCAGCCAACTCAATCTCTTGTCAGTCCCTCAGCCTTGCCAACTTCTATACCTCTCTTCCCCACACACTCACCCACCATATCCCTTCATCTTCTTCTTGGCCTTTTTCGCCTCCTTCCTCCTTCAGTTCGCTCGGATACAACTTTTTCACTACTCTGTTGTCATCCGTTCTCTCCATATGACCTTACCTTCTCAGTATTCTCTCTTCGATTCTGGTGTCCACATACTTCCTTACTCCGCATGTTTCATGAATCACATTATTCCATATCCTATCCACTCTCTGCACTCACATACATTCATCGGCAGTCCCATCTCCGCTGCTCTTACTCTTGACTTTTCATTTTCATGCCACCATAGTCTCACATCCATATGTTAAAGTTGGTACCAACACTCCTTCTTGTAAGCCTCATGCAGCTGCAACACTCAAGCAGCTGTTCCATATCCAGGCCTTCTTAGCACCAGATACCGGTACTTTCCTTCCTTGTTTCACTCAACTTTCCACTTCTTTTGTAGATGTTCCTCTCTTTTCTATCGCAGTACCCAGGTACAGTAAAAGTCCTCCAGTCCAACCACCAGTATTCTGAATATCCCAATACTCTGAATTTTTCAAGGCAAAATTTTTCGGGTCTTTTTTCAAAAATGTTCTGAGCTTTATGTAAGGGTTTATCTGGCTCGGACTTACCCTTGGACTTGGAAGTACCTACCAGCAACTATTCATCTACACGCCTATGCATTTCAGGTGAATTAAACAAGAACCCATGTCATTTTAACCAGCCGCGTCCTGAGTGATTTTTCACCACTCCCCCCCCCATCCTGTTTCCCCCCCCCCCAAACCCTCCGCTTTTTATGAGAAACATTGGAAAATGCCCATAAAAGTGCTCAGCGGGGGTTATAATCGCATTATACAGATATCCCTTTGAATACCTGGTACTGTCTTCCGTGGGCCATGCTCCAAAGAAAATGATTTCTATGGGAGGAGTAACTATTCCAAACCACTCATAAAAGGTTACATGTTAATTTATTTCATACGAATTTATACATAGTACAGGAGTATATTGGTTTTCAGACAATAATATAGGCGATATAAGCGTTGTTTCACTCGCCATACACATCAGCACACCTCCCCTTCCTTTACAGTGTTACCGCCTCATCACTGCTGCTTCTTTCTTCCTCTGGCTTGTTTCTTCCTTTGTCCTTCACCTCAGGAATAATTTTCACCTTGAATTTCGTCATTGGAGAGACTGGGGCACGACATGTCTTTACTAGCTAGGTCACTACTGACAGGTGAGTTGCCGAGAAAATGGCATGCGGGGGGGAAGGGGGGGGTTAGGCAGGGCTAGGCAGTATCCCTGCCTGACGAGGGGTAGAGGAAGCTCTCCCACATATTCCTACCAAAAATCACCCGCGAAACTCGGAAAATGTGCAAATGATGGACCTTGCAGTTGCAAAACGTATGGATACTTCGTCGGGTGTCACCGTGACAAAACATGGGAACGTATCCATACGTTGTCGGGACGCCTCGGGTTAAGTGTTTATTTAATGATCATGTACATTTTTCTAATGTTTTCAAAAGTCCCTCTCAAGAGTCTGAAAGACTCTTGATCCCCTGCGATGCAGATTACAGGACTTTTACTGTATATGAGCTCTCTCACCAGTTCCAGTCTCTCTCCATTTACTGTAATATCACATTGGGAGTCATCCTGTCTCACAGTAACCATCACTTTACTCTTTTCTACACATACTGTCAAGACATGACGCTCACAAATATCAGCAAAACTCAGCACTAGCCTACGAAGATCTTGTCTGGTATTTGCAAGTAGCACTGCATCATCAGCATACAACAAATTTGAGATATTCCATTCATTACCAACACCATCCCTCTCTACATTTCTTGTGTTTTTACATCTCTCATCACCCTATCCATATATATATATATATATATATTTATATATATATATATATATATACATATATATATATATATATATATATATATATATATATATTGAACGACCATGGAGACATCACAAAACTATGTCGCACACCCACGTTGATCGTGAACCATTCACTTAGATGGCCATTTACCCTTACACATACCTCACTACCGTCATAAAAACTCTTGACAGCACTCAGCACCTTACTATCTACACCATACTTGTGCAAAACCTTCCACAGTCCTTCTTTGCCCACTTTGTTGTATGCTTGTTCCAGATCCTTAAGTGCCATAAACACCTTATAGTTCTTCTCACAAACCTTCTTAACTATCTATCTCACTGCAGATACAATATTTGATCTACACATCCTCTGCCATCCCTAAAGCCACCCTGTTTGTCACTCACTAGGACTTCTGATATCTCTCATACTTACGATAATTCTTCCATAGACTTTCTCTATAATAAATCTTCCACGATTATTCTTGCGCTCACTTTGCTCTCCTTTAATTTTGTGTAGGGGTACAATCACTGTCTTTTTCCGCCCTGCTGGCACCGTTTCACTCATCCATGCCTTTTTACATGTCTCCAACAAGCACTTCATTCCACTCTCTCCACTACACTTAATTTTCTCTGCATACATCTCATCAGCCCCAGCTGCTTTCCCATTTCACATCCGCTTCACGGCATTCTTCACCTCTGCGAGTATCACGTTTCCTGGACCTGCATTCCTTTTCTGTACACCACCAATACTAGTCATACAGCCATTAAAAAATGTGCCCACACAACTTATTAGTGGCACATCATCAGTGGTAGAAAAAAAGCCTATACTTGCATGCATGGCCAAGACCTTCAAAAATATGAACTGCTGTACCTGTAGAATATGAATAAAGTATAAGAGTAAGGGGCTCATTTTGGGTCATGGATGAGGCTTCCTTTTCTCCAAAAGAAAATAATCAGTTGTGACATCTTTTAACATTCATCGGTATCTGTGTTCCATGTACCGGTATGTTTGTTTTCTCTTTTAACTTGATAGTTGGTGGGTTGACTGTCAGGTAAGTAAAACACTTCTGTAGCTGAATATTGAAACAGCTTTAAAAGGAAATAGTTTGAAAAGAAGATTATCTGTATTTCCAGTCGTTCTGGTGGTAGCCGAGGACGTGCAGGTGAACGAGAGCGTGAGGGTTCGGGTTGCTCAACGGGCTCAGAGCATCGGACTGATCGAGAACTAAGGTGGCGAGACCGACATTACTCGGGACCCCGTAAGTGGCTCTCAAACGCGCTGCTGTCGGTTAGAGTCACCCAACCCCATGCAGGTTTGTTTATAGCAACATGAGTTCAGGTTCATGTTGAGGAAAACCACATAAGCACTTGTTTATCGTTTGTGATTTTTTTTAAAGTAATGTATCCCCCATGTAGGTTTGTTTATAGCATAGCTCAGGATCATATTGAGGTAAATGGTATACTCATTCCTTTATTTTATTTTATTTTATATATTTGTGTATTTATTTATATTTGGTTAAAGTATACAACCCCCATGTAGGATTGTTTATATCATAGCACTCTGTTCATGTTGAGGTAAAGCATGTAATCACAAATGTAACTTGATTATTGTTTTGTATGTCATGCAACTCCATGCAGGGTTGTTGAGCTCAGGTTCATAGTGAGGTAAAACAGTCAATCATTTATGCTTATTTAATAATCCCCCTACATCTTTGTGCGGTTTTCATGCACTCGAGAAAAGTAACCACCACTAGGCTCAGTTGGGTGAGGGACCATCTCAACACGCCCACAGAGTTGACCAGTGACATTTTATTAAATATATGCTTTGCTTTGATTCAGTTTTTGGAGAGAGAGATTGACCAGGAAGAGAGTATGTGAGAGGTGGAGGGGAGAGAAGGAGGGGGAGACCAGGGATGAGATGGAGGGAGGGAAGACAGCCAAATGACAGAAGACAGAGTGACCTGGCTATGTTTGTGGCCACTCCTTATGAGATTAAGGCATCTGGCAATAGATAGATTTACTATGATTGCAAGTAGAGTTTGCAAAGTGCTTCTTACGGTGAATATAATCTGGTAGTAGCAAGAGTATATCGACTATGGTCACAAGATTAAAGGAGTTGGGTGTGAGGTGCACCAGCTTCACTGTACCTGTACTTTATTTGGAAATACATTGTTTGAAGCTGGCATAAAAGCTTCAGGTTCTAATACAATAGACTGACGAGGCTCCTGTCAACTAGCTCTGCAGTTTTCCCAGCTTCCTCCCTACTCGGCAAAAAGTTCAGTTACTTTGGTAGTTCTAGCTGCATCACTTGCACCCCACAAGCATCTCTGCTCCTTAATTGGAAAGATTTACTCTTGATAAACTGATTGTGATGTGTAGATGACTGAGTCTGGTGCTTAATGTAAAGTAGCAAGAGTAATTCCATCTTCAGTAGTACTTGATAAGGCAAGCATAATTGACTTGCAGGCTTTGCTTATGCCCAAACTCATAACATCTTCAGTCTTGCTAGCGTTTGGCATAATATCTCAAATTGTCTACTTGTTCACACAAGGAATGAGCCAAAAAATATGTCTGCTGTCTTTTTCAGTCCTTCTTGATGTCTTGAATTTCTTCCCTGGTATAAGACACTTCCTCTTCTTGGGAGCAGCTCTATCATCAGGGAAAGCTCTAGGATTTTTCTTGATTCCTATGTCAGTAACAAAATGCAGAGGAATATTGACATTCAGTACAACGGGAGAGCAATGTGCATGTGTGAACACCCACCTGGGATGCCAGAGGCCAAAAATAACATGATGCACATCATGACTTATGTAGTGCATGGTTTGAAGTTGTACCTTGAAATAATTTTTTGCATATTTAAATCATATCACACTAGCTCATATTTCACATGAGATGAAGAGAGAGAACTTTTAGGCAATTGTATAACACCATGGCATGCAAAGGAAGTTGCATGAGGAGAAGCTGTTTTGTAAATGCTAGAAGTCAGATTGATTATTTTCCAATTACAAAGCCCAGATGGAAGTATGGCAAAGATGTGAACATGTTCATTGTGGAATAATGTTCCCTACATTATTATTATTTGTTTGTTTGTTCATTTTTTGACAGGTAGGAAAAGAAGAGGATGAATGTCATGAGAACAATATGGAAGTTCAGGAATGATCAGTAATGATGCATTTCATGGTGAGACATGGAGTAAAGGAGGTTGTAGGCAGCAATATTGTAGGTGTAAGGGCCCAATAGAACAAACTAAAACATCACCTAGAAGCAACAGGGTTTGTCTGCAGCTGGAAAGACCACACCTTGGTATAAATGTATCATGATGGTGCAATGATCATGTGACTGAAGTCATAAAAGAGGAAGGAAGACAACAGGAAGTAGACATCCCTTGTGAGGATTAGGTCACCATGCATAGAGAAGCATTTCATTTAAGGGACAAGATGAAATGTACCTTCTGTTTAGATCTTTGAGTTTTAGGCAGTTTCTGATGTCACTGTGTTAAATGCCCAGGTAGTGTCATAAGATGGCTAAAATCCTCTTCCTCGTGGTGTCTCCAAATCGTTTTCGTTTTTAAAGGCTCCAACATGCTTGCATGTGTCGGCCTTGGTCACCTAATGGCGGCTCTCCATGCTGCACGATCCATTGCAGCCTCCCTGTTCAGTCCCTTAACCCTAAGGTCACACTTAATGACCTCGTCCCATGTCTTTCTCGGTCTACCCCTCATAACCCCACCCCCAATATTAACACTTCTCACCTTCCTCACCCAACTATCATCCCCCGTCCTCTCCACATGTCCAAACCACCTCAATCTACCTCTCCTCATCACAACACCAATACACTCCAGTCCCATCCTACCTCTCAACTCTTCCATTGTAAACCCAGCCCCTCCAGGCCTTGGACGCAGGGACGCACTGCACATCCACCTAATCATTGTCATTTCTGTACGTCTGAGCCGGCGAATGTCTTCCTCCTTCACTGCCCAGGTCTCACTGCCATACAGCATTACACTCCTAACACACGCTGCATACAAAGACCCCTTAGCACGTAGGGAGAGCCCCCTCAATGTCAGGAGAGGCAAGAGCTCCCTGAACTTCTTCCAACCACTTCTCACCCTAGCCACAGAGCTAGCTCCAGCCCCACCTCCAGCACACAACATGTCTCCTAAATAACAAAACTCTTCCACACACTCAAGAGATTCACGAGCAAGTTCAATTCTTTCACGTCTGACGATCTCCACCTGCTCACCCCGGCACGCCGTACACATAAAATCAGCATTATCTCGCAGTCTACCTCTGATACCACTACATCTCTTATGCACCCATTTATCACACACACCAAATCAATCACTTTAATTGGAAATTGGGTTTTTGGACTTGCAAAATCCTGCTGTTTTTCACATTGAATGGTGTATTGAGTGATGGCAGCATGGAAAGATGCTGTTAGGTGACCAAGGCCAACACATGCATATATGTTGGGGGCATTATAAACAATACGCAGTGATATGATACAGCTTCATTTATTTCCATCCTTGATACTGGTAACTTGGTGTGTATGGGACATGAACTGTGTAGCATACCCCTCATTAGTGAAAGTGGTACTCTGTTTAAAAACTTTCCTAGTTAATGAGACCTTTTAATAAAAGTAGATATTTTAGGAATTTTTTCCCATTGACCTTATTTCAGTACTTAGTTTGTGAGACTCACTTTTTCAAGTACCATCAAATTAATCCATGGACTTAATCATTTTCATTCATTAGTGATTTATATTTTACTGTCAGTAGTTCATTCATCCATCCATCATCCAATCCTACACTTCCCTATGAGGAGCGTAGGAGCCCGGGGCTAGGCAGTTGATCCCGACATTTAAGATGGGAGTGACCAGCCTCACTCATCCCTGAGTGGCATTACGTGAGCAATCAACCCCAATCACCACTTGGATATAAACCTTCACTGGCTCAGTCCAATTGGAGCGCAATTATTACCCACTAAACCACCAGGCGCCAAAATTTGGCTGTATGGTTACCACCCAGCGTAGTAAATGGTTTCCTGGTGTACAGTAAACCATTTGGCATGTCGCTTAATGTAGAGTCACCCACAGGCAGAAGGAAGAGAAAAGAATGAAGGAAAGATACTAACATTTTAATAGTTTAAGCATATCTCTGTGTATTACTGGACTGGATACCTTTATTCATTGATGTTAGCAAAGTATATCGGACTGTGTGCATAGTATACAAAGATAACATTATTTTTTGCTGTTTATGAAATTCATTGTTGATGCAGGCTGTCATGAACACAAACACAGGATTTCGAAATACTGTGTAAATGAGAACAGAATTCTAAGAGTGCTGTAATACATTTTTCACAACACATGCAAGGCCTTTACACATCAAAATTATTGAGATGGATCAGCAGTCTTCATTGGTCAAGAGGCCTTCAGACATCTGATATCAGAGCTCTGAAGAAAAAAAAGTATAGAGGACGTCATGATTTACTTAACTAACTTCTTGCGTTTTTTGTATATGATGCAGAAACTGGTAAGAAGAAGGACTCATTGCTACCAGACGCCATTGATGTAGCTGACAACCTGCAGTATTGGCCAGAGCGTCAGAGTGGGTCACCAGCACCACGTTTCACCCACATTGTTGCACTACATTCTGAGCTGGTGGCTGTGTCAACATCTGGGCAGCTGTACCAGTGGCGTTGGGCAGATAAGGAGCCTTATGTTCATCCTGAGGTAAGTTGAATAATATTTAAATTTTTTTTTTTTTTTTTTTTTTTTTTTTTTTTTTTTGCTCATACTCCACAGGAGAGGCTTGGTATATTTGTGTCCATAAATGTAAGAGTTTGCTTAGCATTTCATCTCTTCTCAGTTTCCTCTACTGACTAATATTCCTAAACTGAGAGAGTTTTGGTATGCTTTTCTCTCAGTATATAAAAAGCTCCTGAACATTGAGGGTAGGATTTTGAGATGCAGATGAAAAGAGACCTGGGACAAGGTCATAGAGTGTGATCTCAGGGATACGTGACTGCAGAGGGAGGCAGCTGGATATTGAGCAGAATGTAGAGCCACCATTAGATGACCAAGGCTGACGCATACAAGCACATTGAATCAAAACAAATATATCACCGTCACTCACCACTGCTGGCTAATAATCATAAAGTGAGAGGGGCATGGTGTATTTCCGTACCGTTAGATAATATTATCTGATATAGTGCATCAGGGAGGGATGTGACAGAAATCCTCTTAGAATGAAGTAGACAGTGGAGTGTTTGGCAAATTTTTACCCGTTAGAGAGTATTGAAGTGAAAAATTGAAGGTGAAGATCCTGAAAAAGAAAGCTATAGCAGATGAGTATGGGGAAAAAAAAAAAAAAAAAAGGAAAATTAGGGGCAAATATGGAGGAAGTAATTTTGAATTCATGTGGAGTGCATGTAAGGAATATTTAGATAGAAAAACTAAAGCTGTGTGTTGTGCTGCAAGAATAAGAGAGATCCATTTCACTTGGCATGCTGTCTAGAATGGTCCTACTTATTACTTCTCTTTTCCTTATTTCTGAACCCTACCTCTCCATCCTTAGGGAGAGAAAAAGGCTAGGTGGTAGTGGTAGTGATGATGAAGAGGAGGAGGAGCAGGAAGAAGAGGAGGTGTATGATGATGGTTTGTTTTTGTCTTTTTTACCAGATGGGAAATGTGCACCACCCTAAGACAGTGCCACTTGGTCTGGTTGGTGAGAGGGTGGTGTGTATCAGTGCTGCCGGTGTGAGGTGCAGCGTTGCCACAGAGTCTGGCCGTGTTGCAACATGGCTTGATGAGACACTGGCAGAGGTGGCCACAAAGTTAGAGCAGCCTGCACAAGCTTTTCCTGAGGTATACTTTCACTTTGCTAATACCAGTCTACTCTAATAATAGTTATTCATACCCAGGAGTTAAAAATGTGATGTACTGTATTTAGCTATGACAACTGAGGTGTCCGTCGGAATAGTCAGGTAAACACTAGCATGTCCAGAATTAAGATGAGCAGTGTATTCTCCAAAACCTTTATTTTGTAGACCAAAAATTGTTGGTATGGGAAAAGTAGAGCACATTTTGAGGTTGATTTTTTTTTTTTTTTTTTTTTTTTTTTTTTTTTTACAAATATCCTGAATTATTTTATATTGATTTATATACTCGATAGATTTTTATTTTCTCCAATACAGTACTCCAAAACCTGGGTAGATTGATTAAATTTGTATGTTTTCATTCTTGTTACAATTTCCTTTGCAGCTGCAGAATGAGCGTATCCTGTCACTACACACCTGTCAGCTGTACACTTGTGCTTGGTGTGAATCAGGGTCTCTATTCTGGTGGGGTGTCCTGCCATTCTATCAGCGAATAAAACTTTGGGAGAAGTTCCGCAGTAAAAGCCGTAAACAGCGCTCGGAAATCACAGAAGGGGTTCAGGTCAGTGGACTTTTCTTGCTGTTTCCACATCCATCACTGTCTGTTTAAAAAAATAAAAAAAAATAAAAATTTGTTCCTTGCCACAGCAACCACTCTAACCCCTACGAACTGGGGGTTTTCTGATGTAACACGCTGCTTCCTATGGGAGATTTCCGTGATTTTGGAAAAAATACCCTTACTTCAACCCTAATATCTGCCAGACAACTAGAGAAAAAATTAAAGATACTCAAGACTCACCAACCCTTCCTCTTTCAAATGTAAATATACCCACGTCTCCAGGTGGTCCCGTCAATGAATAAGGATACCGGTAAGTTAAAATTCAAAGGGTGGCGGGAAGACGCTTGTGGCTATACTTGTCAGTCTCACGTGGTACCCTGTACAAGGCGTCCCCCACACTGCTTTTCTGGGGAAAAGCTGCCATCTTGCAAAAATAGCCATTGTTTTTCTTATGTTTGTGTATACTGTATGTGTTTATGTGAGTATAGGCCTATGTGTTTATGTGTGTAAGACTGAATCTGTCACTGTTTGTGATTGTAATAAAAATAATTTAAATGGAAATATATTTTTGAGTAGATTTATCATAAATAATAAGTGCAGTGAAAGATTATAAGTTAATGTACTTATTAGAAATGTTGCCTCGGAACTCACATCCAGGCCTACATTTTCTTGGCCTTCTGGCCCCTGCTTGGCCCAGGCTGTGGTGTATCTTGGCTGTGTCACTGACGGTGTCAAAAACATAGGAATTTCATCATGCTGACAAACCGGTCTCTACTTCATTACTTCAGAACAGAATACTGCTGGGCCACCATGCAACATACTTTTGCTCCAGTACATGTAAATGCAGGGCAGTTTTGTTATTCCCATGGCTAACAATAGGCTGATAAAAGTGTACTTAGCATCTTCTGAAACTGGTCACCAAATAATGCTACTGTATTTACTTTATCCTTTTTCTGTGGGTCTTCACTGAAAAATTTATCTGCCCTCTGATTTGGCCACTCATATTTTCTTTACCACATCAGCATCAAGAATTAGTTTGAAAGAATCCAAAGATAACTTAATCTCAGATTCACTGATGTGTTCAGCCCGAAATAATCACTCGTAAATTCAGGCACATGGTTGGGACACGAGTCACCAAATATATCGCTTATCAGTCACCATCAACTTTTTTTTTCTTCAGTGTCATCAGATTCATTACTCTGTAGTTCTTCACTGGATGAGTCATCGATATCTGAGTCTTGCTCTGATGGCTGATACTCATCACTTGAGGAATCATGAGATTCCTCAAGAACAGTCTGTGATTCAGCCATAATTCACTGTGGAGGGAGCAACAAAACATTCTGCTATGATTCACAGCCAAGACTGGTCTTGGCAGAATTCAGTGTTATTATTCAGTATGCCAGTAATCATGTGACCTCCCATATACTGTATATTGGAATTGGCTGAAATAAAAAGGAAGTGAGTGGAGCTTATTGTATCCTCAGTACCATTTACTAGCCAGTATGAAAGGCTCTAGGACATGGGTTCCTAACCTTTTTAGCACTGCGCCCCCCTTTGGTCAGGACTATATTCATGATGCCCCCCACCCCTCTGACACCTAAACAACGATGTTTTTATCTGTTCCATATGGATGCTTAAGATGCTAGATGGCAACACGACATGTGGTTGCTCGAAATGACAGTTGTGAAGTTTTCCTATCAAAGTTTGTTATTCATACATATCATTGGGAATACCCTGTATGTATTTGAATGGATTAGCCCTATGTTGAACTTTGATTAACCCATTGCCCCCCTAGCAATCTCAAATGATTCCCCAGGGGGGGCGTGCATCCTGGGTTGGGAAACGCAGTCCTAGGACAATAAAAAAACCCACCTGCTGTCTTCTTTGGTTGCATTGATATATGACAACATAGGGGCGTCAGTATGTGTGCCATGGGGAGTTATTATGACGTATAAGCGTCATTGTGGCAAAGGGGTTAAACTGGAAAAAGCCACACATACACACACAAACAAACTTATAAGATTTTTTTCTCTTCCATGTTGCAGGTGGGAATGCGATCATCTCCAATGTATCATCCTGGAGCATTGGCATTTTCAACAACTGGTGGTGTTCCAAAAATTGGCCAGATGCTCAATGCTGCTTGGAATCTAAGTGACACATGCAGGTACTTGGGTTGTAAATCTGTACTAAAAAATGGAAAAAAAATATATGTTGTACATTTCATTGGACCTGGTGGTGATAGTTCTCTATTTTTTAGCTTCTTTTAGATTCTTTCTCATACCCTATTGCTGGATCGTTTGTCATCCTGTCTATAGGTGGAGAAATGTGTCAGAGTGATGATTTTTCTCTCCCTTCTCACCCTTTCCAGGTTTAAAATTCTACCTCCTGGTGGTGTAATGAGTGGAGGAAGTAGTGGTGGGTGTGGGAGTACAAACAACACCTGCAGTAGCAGCAGTGGTATTGGTGGTAGTGGCAGCAACTCTAGTAACTCGACATCTACAACGCCCAACACCTTCCAGTCAGGGAATAGTGGATCATCGGTATCTCAGGGGTAGGTTTCTTGTAGCATAGTTACCTCGTCATCCTGTGAATGTTTGTTTCTTGTTGTTGTAACTAACATCGGAGTATTTTGTTACGTGGCAGGTGTGATTCTTACAGGTTTTCAGCTTTTAAAAAATGGGAGGAAAATTGTTATGACAGTGTTAAGGTTCAGACAATTTCCATACTTGATTCTTTCCAACTGGGGCACTGAATTACTTTTTTTCTAATTTTTGTTTGCCTGTAGCGTTGGTTGATGAGTAGGTTACATCCTGCCTACCCTGCCAAGGAATACAGCTTTCATTTTTGGATGCTGCTTTACTTTACTTATACTTGGAATTGTAGTAAACTTCATCATTTGTTCTTTGTTTTTTTATTTAAAAAAAAAAAAAAAGTACCATAATTGTTGTATTTGGTAGGGTAGGATACAGTACTAAATGTGATTTTTTTTTTTCTTCTCCAATTAGCAACAACAGCAGTGGCAGCAGCAGTAGTGGTGGTGGTGAAAAGAAGAGTAGCAGTTCAGAAGTGGTTGGGTCTGCTGCAAAAGCCCTAAAGTGTGGTGACAGCAAGGAGACTTCTGACAAGCTGGACATGCCTCCACCTCCATCACCAGCCTCCAGTACCTGCTCTGACACTGGTAACATTACAGTTCTCATGCAGGATGTTCTTGCCTTAGAGAGCATTCATCTACTGGTAATCAGTATGCTGAGTACAATATATTGACAGGTTCAGGGTAATAGTTTTGAACAGGCCAGAAAGTTGATAATCCTTTTATTTTAATTGTTCAGTAATATTGTCAGTTAGAGGGATCTTTTCGTTAGTTTATTACAGTCTAATCTCAATACAGTGTTTATGGGAATATTAGACTGAGACTGGCACACAGATTGTAAATTAAGAGTGTTACCGTATGTTATATATCCATCCATCCATCATCCAATCCTACATTGCCCCATGAGGAACGTAGGAGCCCGGGGCTAGGCAGTTGGTCCTGACATTTAAGATGAGAGTGACCAGCCTCACTCATCCTTGAGTGGCATTATATGAGCAATCAACCCCAACCATCCTTTGGATATAAACCTTCACCAGCTCAGTCCGATTGAAATGCAATAATTACCCACTAAACCACCAGGTGCCAAAACTTGATAATATGGTTACCACCCAGCGTAGTAAATGGTTTCCTGGTGTTCAGGAAACCATTTGGCTTGTCACTCAGTGTAGAGTCACCCATATAATAAATTATTTTCACTTATTCCCTCAGGCTCCATCACATCCCCAGCCTCTTACAAGCGAGGTGGAAAGCGTCCAGCTCCCAGAGATGAAATAGAGAGGTTTGATGAGGAGGAGTGGCCCCTGCGTGATGTTATATTTGTGGAGGATACTAGACCAGTGCCCATTGGAGAAGTGCTCGCTGTAGATGGAAATCAGGTACAGTTTAACACCACACTGTATATCCAAATACAACAGTAGCTGCATTATAGACTACAGTATTATGAAGCTGTAGCATTAAAGCTAAGACTGAAGGCGTGGACAAACTCTCATATTTTGACAGTAATTTCTGTTGCAATTGATGGTGAAACAGCATGTCTGACATTTTTGTATCATTGCTGACTTCACTTTGTATTGTGGGGTGCAGCTTCATAACATGTAACAGTTACAGGCGCTCCATAAATGACTGTTGAAAATCAGAGGCTTGCTTACATCATTATGCACCTAGTTAAAATTGTACAGCTGTAAGTCCTCAGTTTAAATCTTTTTTGTTGTTTTTTTTGCAGTTGATTTCACAGCAACTTACAGAAAGATTGCCTATAAAGTCTGAGTGTAGTGAAGGGGTTAAGTTAGAAAAGGAGGATGCATTATTAATCACTTATACTGTAACTGGGTATTTTCCTCTCCACACAGGTGGTTGTAGTGCCTCAGACTAAAGAAGGTAAGGGAAATCTGCGTGTCATCCATCGAGACCAGCTGCAGGTGATACGCTCTGGGGGCAACCCACGAGTACCCGACTGCTACCAGAAGACCCCCAAGCGTATCCCTGTGACCGAGCAGGGGCAAATATTAACAGTGGCTGTGGATGGTAAAGGTAAGGGTCTTTTAAAGTTTGCCTGTCCTAACATGGAAGAGAATCAGCATCATGCAGCTTATTTCACATGGCTCAGACTAATATGGACAGAGTATACTATAG
The DNA here is from genome assembly GCF_032717465.1 of Coenobita brevimanus. Taxonomy (NCBI): domain Eukaryota; kingdom Metazoa; phylum Arthropoda; class Malacostraca; order Decapoda; family Coenobitidae; genus Coenobita; species Coenobita brevimanus. The sequence continues at coordinate 26,180,651 of NC_137058.1, forward strand.
TTTTTATAAAGACAGGAACTTATTTATTGTTTAAGGTGTTTTCCTCCCTATAAATTGCTGTTTTTATATTTATTTAAGTCCAAGAATAAAGATTATTCCCAATTAGAGCTTTATTACTATCAATAAAGCTGATATGCTGGGCCCCCTACCCATTATTTTACTGTACCAATTGTATGAATAAATTGTGACATACTGGAAGTTACAATAATTACTATTTATAGATGATATATCCTAAAAATTTAAATGTATTTCTTTCTTCTAGGTGTTCATGCCATTGTCAGAAATGGTAGTCGCTTGACATATGTCATCTATAACCTGAGTTCTGGCAAAGCTGAGCAAGAGTGTGTGTTTCCCACTGATAGCACAGCATTTATGGGGTCTGAACCATCTGGAATATCCCTCACCATCTCAGGCGAGGTAAGACTAGTAACTGAATATTTTAATTTTTCCAATTCTTCCTGTGTATTTTGACAAGAAAAGTTATTTCATTCATGGTAAATACTGTTTGGCTATACGGTACAAACACTGTCAACTAAGGCAACTTGTATACAGTAGCTTTATTGATTTAAGCTGCTGTTGAAGCAGTAATGCCAAAAGCAAGTGGCATGTAAGATATTGGCATAATCCAGCAACAAATTTGCTTTATATAATTGAGCCAAATCACTAATACCACTTCTCAACCTGTGGCACTTGATCCATGCTTCAGATGACCAGTGCAGTTAATAGGGAAATTGATATTGTATATTGTTAGTTAAAGTAGATGGATATATCAGTTTGAATAGATGTATTGTTAGATAACTAAACATTAATGTCATGTTTTTTCCTTTCAATGCAGAGTGAAAATGTGGGCATACTGCGTGACGGCAACAACACCATCTATCCACTGAGCAAGGACTGTGTGGACTCTATTAAGGACCCTCACTGGCCTGACCTGCCACCAGTCTCATGCCTGGGAGTGGCTACACACTTCCTCCATGGGGCAGGCGCTCATCAGAAAAACCGTGTGGCACTCTTGGTTCTGGCCCTTAAAACTCAGACTCTGATGCCCAAGATTCTGAGGTGTGACCCTGAAGGCGTGAGGCAGGTGTTGGCACTCCTTGACAATGATAGCCCAGGTAGGTCTTTGCACACTTTTAAGAGGGCATTTGCACTAGACGTAAAGGCCCTAGAACTTAATCTATAGGCCTCTCTGCATCCCAAGGGAACATGGGAAATTATGGTATACTTTTTCATTAACATCAAATCCCTAGTTTTTGTGTCATGTCAGTTGAGTAGGCCTATGGGATTGCAATTTCAGCTTGTTGCTCTTTTATCATCTATTGACATGATGCTTTTTCTTTTCCAGCAGACTATAAATCCCAAATCTCTTGCATTTTCCCTTTTTTTTTTTCACTGTTACCAAACTATGACGCCTGGTGGTTTAGTGGGTAGTTAATGCGCTTCAACTGGATTGAACCTGTGTAGGTTTATATCCAAGGGGTGGTTAGGGTTTATTGCTCACATAATGCCATTCAGTGATGTGTGAGGGTGGTCGCCTTCATCTTAAATGTCAGGACCATCTTGCCTAGCCCCGGGCTTTTATGCTTCTCATAGGGCAACACAGGATTAGATGATGTACCGGTATAAATGTATAGTCAGTGTATGAGGAGCACATACAGTGTTAGTTGCCAAGGTAGTGATAACAGTATAATGCATGTGTATTAGTGACTATTCAGCAGCTTAGTCTGTCCATCCTTTAGCTGAATGTTCTTAGTTAAACTTTAAGTATTTTGTCTTCCAGCTTAACCTAAGTGTTAGGATATATATGTTAGTTGATTATTCTTGAGTGACAACAGCTGTCATTGAATAAATAAAGTGAGATTTATATTTCACATGAATTATCAGATTTCTAAAGTGTATATTTGTATCCTTCAGATGATGTAAACAGCCTAACAGCAGAATCAATTGTGGAAGAAAAGTGTGATGGAAATCGCAATATACTACATGCGTGTATTTCCACTTGCTGCCCAGTCACAAGCAAAGAAGCTGAAGGAGAGTCAGTGTTAGAAAAAGACCCCATCTTGGGTAGTTTTGCGTGGCCCCCCAGTTCATCTGACACACTTAGTGACACAAGTGGAGGTGCTGGGCCAGATGATGATATAATGACACCCTCTTCCTCCAAGACCACACCAGGGCCAAGTATGCCAAATTTAGGAACAGCTGACCCATCTGAACGCAAATCGTTTTCCATAACGATACTGCGAACAATATGTGAAAGCCCAGCCCTTGCCCCACACCTGAGGAATTTATTAACAGCTCGAGACTCCAATGGCTTTACACCGTTTATGTTGGCTGTGTCAGGGCGGGCCTACCAGGCTGCCTTGGTGTTGTTTGATGTGATCCATCGAGTTGCCCATGACAGTGCATTGGACAGTGAGAGTGAGCGTCGAGCTGTGACACAGATGATATTCCCTCGTAGCAGCAACCCAGACGACTCCCCTTTGCATGTGTTGTGTTATAATGATACCTGTTCCTTCACATGGACAGGTGCTGAACATATCAATCAGGATATATTTGAGTGTAGGACATGTGGATTAGTTGGTTCTTTGTGCTGCTGTACGGAGTGTGCTCGAGTGTGTCACAAGGGGCATGATTGTAAGCTAAAGAAAACCTCACCCACTGCTTACTGTGATTGTTGGGAAAAATGTAAATGCAAAGCGTTAAAAGCAGGTCATCAGACTGCTCGATTTGACCTCTTGTCTCGACTGATAACGGAGACGGACTTGGTTAATATTGCAAATGGAAGGGGAGAAAATCTGCTGCTGTTTCTGGTACAGACGGTTGGTCGACAAGTGACGGAACAGAAGCAGTGGTCAAGGTGAGAAAGAATGGATGTTTTTATAAAAACTAAGTTAGAAAATACTTAACATGTAGTCTTATATGATAACTTCATGTCATGCATAAATATTGGGGTAAACCGGGGTAATTTTGCCGCGAACGTTGGTTTTTGCTAAATGTAATCCACCACATATGGAGTATTGACATTTTTATTGCTTTATCTATACATTCAGCCCTTCTGCTAAAGATACCCATAATCACTTTTGTAAAAAAAAAAAAGGGGGGGGAGCAGGGGAATCAGCCCACACCACAGAGTCAAAAAAAATAAAAAGTGTCTCATGGCGAAGTTACTCAGCCCAACAGGGTAGTTTCGCCACAACCTGTTTGTTGTTATTATTGTTATAATATTTAATGTTATTATTGTTACCATACCACACCACATATACACACTTCCCACCGTCACTAACTCAAGAGTTGCCATTGATCGCCAGCTAGTTCAATATGGAAGTCGGGCTACTCATGCAGAGACCACAGAAATTGCATATCTTTAAAAATCTCTCCCTTGATATTTAATGATATACTGTACGTAAGCTCTTCATGATACTATTCTTTAGTAGCTATACTAATATCCTAGTTATGCTTTAATGTGGTTAATGCAGGAAAACGTTACTATAGAAGCCGTGAAAGCACACCGGGTGTGACAGCATTCATCACATATTTACAAGTTTGTAGGTGCAAATTTTGTTTGAAACCCATATAATTTAGCTTTCTAAAAGAACAATGATTCATCTCCAAAATGCTGAAGAAAATCTTCAAAGTTTTTCATAAGAAAATTGTACAATGTTTCAAGCCGAAATCGTGCAGAGGTGAGACCGCCGGCCGAAATCCGACGATGCCGAGGGCTCCAAAATACCGTACAAAAAGTCAAAACAACACGCCAGTTGTGTACCCTGAACAGGGTATTCCACTAGACTTCAGGAAATACTTCAGTCTAGGCACTGTCCATTTTTTTTTGTAACGGTTTTCCATGATCTTTGTACAGCGGGTCCAGCGGGGCAGTAGACACACGTGAGTTTGTTATTGTTTATAATCCTAATGTACGATCTTCAGCCGTGTCGTGCTAATATTTCTTAATAAAGAATCGTTATATGTTTCTCATAACACTGTTTATTTTTGTTTTGAATGACACATACATGAAATGGATGTAAAATAAAGCATATCAATATTTAAGGAAGGAAAGAATGATAACCGTCCCCAAACCGAGATGGTAGACTCCGCCCACCATTTCTTTATTTTCTTTGACTATAATACAGCCTCTCTTCCTTGTAGCAGTGACTAAAATAATGTTGTTATAATTTCTCCCTCCCTTTTAGTGACACAGAGGGCACATAAAATGAACGGAGTTTAGTAGACCGACTTTGATGTCGAAAATTAAATAATGTGGTGAAAAGTGGCAGTTTTTCCTTAGTTAGTGACATTGGAAATTGATTATAACTAGGCTTAGGTAGCCCTGGCTACCATACAGGAGGGCCTATGCCATGTACTGGGTATTGGGCAAACTTTACCTCAGTGACATGCATCATTGTTTCACTGTTAATTTCATGGTTGGTAAGTTGGTCGGGGGGGGACTCCCATGGCACGAGTGCATGGCAGGGTACTGTATTTTATCTCTTTTTTTTTTATTTCCCTCTTCTGCACATCATGTGAGAAAAAAAAAAAAAATGTTTTCTTGTGTATCCAATAGGAGTCGGTCTACCTCATCAACACGCAAGAACACACTATCAGATGTAAACATGGAAGTTCCGGATCATGACCTGGAGCCTCCCAAGTTCAGCCGTCGGGCCTTGGAGCGTTTGCTGAATGACTGGGCTGCTGTGAGGGCCATGATAATGACAGGGCACAAGGAGGAAACTCCACCATCCAGCGCCTCGACCGATGAAATTAACTTTATGCAATATCAGGGTCATACCACTCACCTTGATAAATTCACATATTGTCTCCTTGTTAAGTTGGCAACTCAGGTAAACCCCATGTGTATTTATTTATGTTAAGCTGATACTGTGCTAAGTGTTAATAATGGAAGTGATTGTTTTTTATTGTTGAATGTTGAAAATTATTGTAGATTATAAACAGTTCTCCATGTAACGTCACATTTTTTTCATGCATTTGGTATGGTACTGTAAACTGGAGGAACTGGCAGATCTGCTTTGTAAGTAGCTGTGGAATATTTAAAGGCATTTTGCCATAAATTACTGTGAACTTAATTCAAAAACTGTGTCCAAAAGGAAAATTAATAATGATGACCTTACGTATGTGTTTTTAAAGGTGGAGCATCGTAACCTCAAACTAAAGCAGCTGATAAATAGTGATGATGATGAGCGCAAGATGATAGCAGATACCATGGTGACAGCCCTTATTAATACACTTATCAGGGAACTTCATAATGATTCCATTCCTGGCAGAAAACAAGAAGCTGAAAATGTAAGTCCAGTATAGTGTAGCAAATCCATTTATTGTCATAGATTTTTTTTTCCCAAAGCTTTAATTGATTTATGATTAAAATGGCACCAAAATTGTTAATATTTTTTTACAGTTTGTAAACTTTCACTGAATTAATATTTATTCTCATTTATATGTGGACAGCAATGCTGTGTGCCAGTGTATGATAGCTTTCTTTTTTTGTCGTAAATGAAACTTCATACCTCATGTTTCTCATGAACACTGTATTCACAGTTCCTGGTGTTATTAGAAGTTTCCATTTATTTTGTAATTCCATTAACTCAAGGCAAATTTCTTTCATCAGGTGGCTCGCAGATTCATGGCATCTGTTGTTCGTATCTTTGTCATCTTAGCAATAGAAATGATACCCAATGTAAGCAAAAAGAAACCTGGCAGCTCCTATACACAACCACTGGCTAAATGCATAAAGGTAATCTTTTATATATCCTCGTAATGCATGGTAAACATTTCTTTCAAGAATGGCAAGAGTTTTCCCTTAGCCGGTTATGAGTATCACCTGGTAATGAAATGTATTGCCCAATATAGTTAATAGTTTATTTTAAAATCAATATTTAGATCAGATTCCTGGACTTTCATTTGGTACTGGCATATGTTGGAGTGGCCCTGGTGAGAGAGGATAGTGTTTGGAAACTCCCTGTACTGTTGTTTGCAGATGATACTGTGTTGTTGAGTGAAGACGAAGGGGAGCTGCAAGGCTTGGTGGATGAGTTTGAGAGAGTGTGTAAGAAACGGAACCTAAAGGTGAATGTAGGGAAGAGTAAAGTGATGGTCTTTGAGAGAGGTGAAGTTAGTGAATGTACAGCGAGGTTAGATGGTGAGGAATTGGAAAATGTGAGTACGTTTAAGTATTTGGGTAGTGTGATGAGTAAGGATGGAGGTTTGGAGGGTGAAGTGCTTGAAAGGGTACAGCAGGGAAGAAAGGTTGCTGGTTCCTTGAAAGCAATGATAAGAAACAGGGAAGTGAGCATGGAAGTGAAAAAGTTACTACATGACAGTATTGTGATACCAACTCTAACGTACGGAAGTGAAGCTTGGACATTGTTGGAAGGACACAAGTCAAGAGTGAGAGCAGTGGAAATGAGTTATTTACGAGGAGTCTGTGGAGTCACGTGGAGTGATAGGCTGACGAATGAGGATATAAAGGAGCGTTGTGGTGTGGATGTGGATGTGATAGGAAGCGTTATGAGGAACACACTGAGGTGGTTTGGCCATGTGGAGAGGATGGAGGGTGAAAGACTGACGAAGAGAGTGTATGTGAGTGAGGTGGAGGGGGGAAGAGGGAGGGGGAGGCCGAGGATGAGATGGAGGGATGGGGTGGAGAGGTATATGAGAGAGGGGGGTGTGAGTTGGGAGCAGGGCAGTGAAATGGCGGGGGACAGGGCGACTTGGAGGCGATTTGTTTGTGGCCACCCCAAACGGGATTGAGGCGTCTGGCAATAGATAGATAGATAGATATTCCTAAGCATTGAAAATTTTGTTTGCAGGTGTTTGAATCACTGATTCCAGTAGCAGTGACAGAGTTGTGTGATGCTGCTGATGCCCTTATGCTGCCAGTACGTCTCAACTACGTCAAGCCCACCGCTCCATTCCCTCTGTCGTCTACGCATGTTGATGCCAATCACGGGTGCAAAGTAAGCACAAGCATTTTGATAGCACTGTACATTGACTGTGGATGGCATTACTATGAGAGTGAAATGTGGCTTTAAGAGTGGTAGCTGGCCACACAGTCATCCCTCTTAAGTATGAAACATTCAGCCACAAGTACATCAAAACAATGTTTAGGCTGAGAATCTCCTATTGTTACAAGTCTTATTGCTGTCGTCAGCATCTGGTGGGAAGCAGTTTGCAGGTTATGGCACTTGGTGCAGCTTCCAGTCCATGGAAAACATCAACTATAGCTACCATGACCAACCTTGGTATAGGAATTCCATCAAGAGGAAGTATGGCATCATTTGATTCATTGATTGAATGATACAGTTTGAGAAAGTGAATCGTGGAGTTTGATGAAGCTGTTTAATTGACAGGGAATTGAATCTTGTGGATAAATTGCATACAGTACAGAGGAGCCTGTGATAAGGTTTTGGCACCCGTTTTTAATTGGAGGTAGACAAATTGACTGTCTCTTAGGTATATGTGAAATGAATCTGTTAAGAAACTTACCAAGAATACATGTACAGATGGTTTGGTCTGTTAGGTGGATCCAGGATTATGGGGTTAAAAGACATGTGAATGAGTGTTAGGACCACTTCACTTGGCTTACTGGTGATAATTCTTCTTCTGTGGTTTTTTCTTGTTTTCTGGATTGTACCTTACCCCAGTCATAGGTGGGAAAATTGCTGTGATGATGATGGTGATATTAAATTTTTCAAAATGTTTCTCAGGAGATGTTTGAGGTGGAGCCACTACAGAGGTATCATCATAGATATGGTGGAGTCAGCAGTGAGCAGCCATCCACTTCCAGCAACAGCGCCAGCAATAATAGAGTTGTTGGTGGGCTGAGTGGTGGTGGTGGTGGTGGGGAGGAAGTGGAGGAGGGTGGTGAGGATGAGGTGGCTCCCAGCATATCCCGGCCGGGTCCCACCCCAGGGGCACGCACACGACGTTCCCGACCTGACCACATCCTTCAGCCACCAGTGGATGATCAGGACCAAGAGGCATCCAGTGAGAGGGATGAACCAAATGATAGATCAGAGCAGGATGCTGATGCTGGGGCTGAGGTGGAGGCAGGAGAGTCAGACATGGAATTGGACCTTTTGGCAGAGTCAGACAGTGATAGTGATGATAACCAGTCAGCTGTTGACAACACCTCAGCACAAAGATCAGTTCAAACTGGAGCCACTGCTGGTAGTGATGGCGAAGATGACTCTGGAGAATCATCACCAGGAGAGGATGAAGATGATGAAAGTGAAGCAGCTGAAACAGATGAGTTTGATTCTGGGGAGCTCTTTACTGATGAACAGTTGGAAAGGCGAGGCAATACATCATCAACAGCACGAAACATTGCCCCGCACAACTTACAATGGGCTGTGCGGAACCCTCGTGACACCAGCTCTCGGTCGGGAGGAACTACCGGTGGACCTGCGGCTACCGGCTCCTCAAGTACAACATCCAGTGGTTTGATATACATTGACCCCACATCACTGAGGCATGGACCAACGTCTAGTTCCTCTGTTACCCCGTCATCCCATGAACCAGTCAGCTTGGCCACCACAAATAACACACTAGCCAGAGCATTCACAATTGTAGTGAGACAGATGAGTTCTTTGCTTAGCCTGGCGTGTGATGTTGTGAGGGATGGTGGGCTTAGTTCCAGGACAGGTGGTGGTGGTGGTGGTGGTGGTGGCATCCCTGGTAGTAATGGGGGCAATAACACCACCACACAAATATCACTTAATGCCAGCATCATTGCAGCTCTTCTTAAGCAGGTGGATGCACGTCTTCAGCCAACTTGGGACTGGTTATTAAGTCTTATGGATTCAACAGAAGCTCAACTTAGGTATGTAACTAATACCGTAGTCATTCAGCCATGTAACTCTTTTGTTAGAGATCTCTCTGTGAAACTGTATGCAGTTATGTGGCATAAACCAGAATAAAATAAGAGACTGTCATACAGTATTGAATTGGTGTTGTACTATACAGCTCATGATGATTTTGGAAACCATCATTAAATGTGGACTGAACTAAATGCAAACCTTTTCTTAAGGAAAACTGTTGTGATCTAGAGGCTCTCATAAAGTTGCTAAAAAAAAGTAAACAAAGATACTTTAAGAAGAAGTAGTTACCATTGCAAGGTACATCCTTTATAAAGTGGAATATTTTTGAGAGATGAGAATGGCTTCCTTATGTAATGTTGTTTTTCAGGTTTGGGAGGGAATTAAATCAGCTAATAGAGGGTAACAGTGTTGGTGGGAGTGCATGCACCTCCTCCACGCCCTCAGGCCTGCCTGCCAGTCGGCCACGTGAACGCACTGCTGGCCGCACTGGGATGCCGTTCATCAGGGACCCGTTGACTGGACCTTTGTCGAGGTACCAGAGCGCACGGCGCGGCACCCGGCCATCCACAACCACTGCTGACCCACAGAATGCAAGAAGAGATACCCTTTCCTATGTTGTGTCTCTTCTTAGGGCCCATAAAAACGAACACTGTGATACATTGCCTGACATTGATGTTGGCTCTCTTAAACATATAGGTGAGGCACATGTTTGTTTTTACTGTACTGTGTCTGCCAGTATAGAGGGGTGAGGAGGGAATGGATATAGATAACATGGTGTAAAGGGTATATGTGAGTAAAATTGAAGATGAAAGATGTGTTAGGCTAAGAAGACAGTGGATGGATATGGTTAATTAAGTGTGAGAAAGCAGGGTACAGAAGCTGATGAGACCAGATGAGTTGGATGGATTATATATGGAGAAGCACATGATATAGGTTATAGTGCCATATGGTCTTTGTTATATGGTACGTAGGTGTCATTCACTCACATGATTATGGTGCTAAGATTCCAGAGGCCTGAATTGTACATGAATGATTGCTGGGCCATTTCATTGATCATGCAGCTGTTAGTTCTCACAATTTCATACTTTCTCCTTGTTTCTGGATTCCACCCCATTCCATCATAGGTGAGAATATAAAAATCATGATGATGATGTACTTAACCAGGCTGGTAAAGAGAAAAGAGAAATAGACAGTAGATGAATGATGGATTTCAGTGGAAGATTAATGCCAGCTTTAAAAACCATAAAACTATTTTGAAAAAAGGTGTGAAAATTTAGGATGAATATGGATAAAAATGTGAAAGGGTTTAGAGAAAACATGAGAAGTTTAACACTGCATGGAGTGAGTTTGTTCAGGGCTACCTCTTTCGAGATTTAATACCTAGCCATACACATATACAGATAGTAAGGTTATGGATAGATTGTGGAGAATGTTAAATATGAGTGAAGAACTATTGAATGGTGTAAGTGAATCTTAAATTCCTTTTTTTGTACTAATAGTAAAGTTTTTATGTCATCAGAGTATGATTTAGAATAGTAAACAAAAGCAGTCCTTGTTATATGCCAGGGATGTATTCCAGAAAAATCACAACTTCCAATACTGCTGGTGCTGTGACGTGAGAGAAACAGGCAGACCAGCTTTATTGGTAACAATGATCTTTTAGTAGGCAATATTATTATAATTTACTGTGGGCATAGGTAGAGAAATGGTCTGGGGGATGAGGATGATAGCATCAAAATAAACTGAAAGATAGGTGGCATACAACAAGATCTTAATTCATATATTCTGTAATTATATATTTTTTTCAACTTTTTTTTTTTTTTTTTACAGTGCATTAATAAGTTTCCTGAAGCCTTTTAACTGTGAAAGTTATGCACAGAACATCAAGAAGGTGATGTAACAAGAAATTTTAATAGTGTATTTTGTGCCTTTTCACAGCATATGTGTTTGATGCACTAATAAGTTACCTGCGGTGTTGTGAGAGTGAGAGCAGCGCTCACATAGATTCAGGAGGGGCAGAGTGCACTGGGTTCTCCTGGGAGCGTGATGAGAATGAAAACGAGGATGACATGGATGATCTACCTTCCATCACACCTTCTGCCGGTGATAGTGAGTCTGCTGATGAGGATTCAAACTTGTCAAACTCTCGTGGCAGGAAACACTCATTCTTCCAGGTAAATACTCTCTAAGTTATTTATATAACATCAGAGCACTTTTTTTTCAACAGACTTCCTTATTCCACATCTTCAAGACTGTTATCAAGATACATATACTTACAGACCCCCGTTTTAGTATCAGGGCCCTCGTACCACCAACCACCTTTCTTTCCAGAGCCACTCTGGTTACCAAACAACAACAGTGATAATAATAACAACAAGAAGCATAAGTAGTGTATCAGTTGTGTTGTTATCATCATTGTGCATATAAAGATGTAAGTTGCTCTACAAGGTAACCTAACTTTGTGTTTTATTTTTGCAGAGATCTCAGTCAACACTTTGCCTAGGGTCAGTGAGTGCAGATGTGTTCAGTAGCAGTATACAAGAGGTGTTGCCACTAGCAGATAAGCCTCACCTACTCCAGCCAAATGCTCGCAGAGAAGAGTTGTTTGGCATCCCTCGTGCTCATACATATAATTCAGGTAAAAATCACTAGGGAAGTCACTTTTGAGACAGGTGGTAGTAGTATTTGCAACCCTAGGTTCATGTGACAGTTAATACAGTGCATTGCAGGCTTAAGTTGCCTCTCTGCAGTTCACCATCCTTCTTTCAAGGGATAGTGAGGGAAGTGAGGGACATTTTGTATAAATGGGCATCACTACCTAGTCATATTGGTGCCACCATGTGAAGGTGACCTTCTCCTTTGCCGATAAAAGATATATATGTGAGTTCTAAGGTAAGAAGGGGTATGTAGGCTATGAAGGTGGATGGGTAAGGTAATTGAGTGTTTGAGAAAGCAAGATGTTGAAGTTAATGAGGTGAGAATTAATGGGAATGAGTTGGTTGTATGAAGTTTGTATAATGGAACACATGACATGGGTTTGCCTAACTTGATAGTTGAATGATTGACTCTTGGGCAGGTATATATGAATGTTTTTTATTAAGAAATAATAGAGATTAAAAGTGTACATGTTCAGGCCTGTAAGGTAAAGACAGGATTCCAGGGGATTGAATGGTTAATGAATATGTACAGTAGTTCATTTCACTAGCCATACTGTTGATAGTTGTCCCATGTTGGTACTTTCTCTCCTTGATTTCTATACCTTACTTCACTGCCTCTTTACATGAAAAAAAAGGGTCAGGGTGATGCTGATAATGGACTTAATTTTTTATGCACAGGTCACGGCACTAGAACTCCTCTTGACATGCCTCTATACCGCCTGGGTGTATTAGAGAACCTACACATGGTTGGGCCATACCCTCCCACCCAGCAGCAGTCTTATGCACACATGTTGGGGTCGGCATCTCGCGCAGCAGACAACCAGCCCACAGATTTGTCAGTTTATTCCACTGGACACATGCGAGATATAAAGGTAAAGTGTCATTAGCATTATTAACTTCGTGTATGAATGAAATGTGTTATCATGATAAAAAGTTTGCCAATGTTTCCTTACCAATTGTGATAGTGAAAAAGGTTGCTTTGAGAATTATTGTGTATTGTCAAAGCAGAGGGAGAGTGGTCATGTGCGGTTTGCCACAAGGGTGTGGGAAGTAGCTCCATCTTGTGCAGATGTAGTGGTATTAGAATTAGACAGCAAGGTAATGCTAATTTCTTGTGTGCAGTGTGGTGGGGAGAACATGAAGAGATTGTCAGGTGTGAAAGGATTGGTCTTGCTGGTGAGTCTTGTGAGTGTGGAAGAGTTTTGTTATTTGGGGGACATGTTACATGCTGAAGGTGGGGCTAGAGTTAGCTCTGTCACCAAGGTAAGGAGTGGTTAGAGGATGTTCAGGGAGCTGTTGCCTCTCCAGACATTCAAAGAGCTTTCCCTATATGCTAAGGGATCTTTTTGTGCAGCATGTTATAGGGGTTTAATACTGTATGGTAGTGAGGCCTGGCAGTAGAGGAAGAGGATATTTGTAAACTCAAATGTACAGAAGTGACAACAATTAGATGGATATGTAGTGCGTCCTTGAATGTGAGGTCTGGGAGGGCTATGTATATGATGAAGAGTTGAGAGGAAGATGGACTGAAGTGTATTGTTGTTGTAATGAGGAGGGGTAGATTGAGATGATTGGGTATGTGGAGAGGATGGAGGATGACATTTGGGTATGGAAAGTGAGAAGTGTGAACATCGAGGGTAGGGATGCGAGAGGCAGACCGAAACAGACTTGGAACAAGGTCATAGTCTGACCTCAGGTACAAGGAACTGAATAGGGAGGCTGCCAGAGATCGAGCAGTGTGGAGAGCAGCCATAAGGTGATCAAGGCCAATGCATGTAAGCATGTTGGAGCCTTTATAAGTGATACGATATGATAGAAATATGATGCATATAGCAAAAGAGCAGAAGGAAGGATAAGTTTTGAGTTTAGGGAAGAATGAGAAAATAGAAGGCAGGACATGATGCGGGCTAAAGATTGTTGGCAAGCTTTTGCTAATATTGTACCTTTATAGATTAAAGAGATCAGGAAGTGTAGGTCATTGATATAAAACTTTGTAATTTTTCATTTTATATGATTGAATCCAGACAGTTGCCCTATGTTTACTAGATGGGTATACTTGATTAGCACATCATACACGGACTACCATGAATGTACAGTATTAATTTTCATTGTAAATATACAAGAAGATACCTTACAGTATTAACCCTTTCGTTACTTAGGGTAGCGGTGCAAAAGTCACCTGCTTGTTATTGGACGACGCAGGCTGTGTCAAACCTAATCCCACTCGCTCATTACTGGACGACACAAGCTGTGTCCAACAAAATCGTCCCTTGACGGAAAGAAAAAACATCGTAAATTAGCACAATTTATATTCGCCGAACATTTTTATCAACACCATAAGCAAGTACAAATATTCAAGATTACGTGAATAAAAAATCAGGCAGATAGAGGCATAAATAAAGACAGGGGAATAATTTAGCAACACCTTTGGCTGTGCGAAACACTGCTTCCGCACTGTGCGCGATCGTAAGATAATTTCCTTTTGAGGTACTGTACGTAAAACTGACCTGAATTGTCCTACAGTAAATGTTTGTATACTAAAATGTAGCTAATGAAATTTCCTAAAACTCTTTTTCAGTAACAATTGCCATAAAACATATATTTCTGTGAGGAAACAAAAAGGGAAAAAAAAAACGTAAAATACTGTAGTGCATAATTTATATTCGCCAAACGTTTTTATTAACACCATAAGCAAGTACAACTATTCAAAATTACATGAATAAAAAATGAGGCAGATAGAGACATAAATAAAGGCAGGGGGAAAAAATAATTTAACAAAACACTGCTCAGGCACTGCAACACAATTGTAAGATAATTTCCTTTTGCGGTACATAAAGAATCCCGAATTGTCCTACAGTAAATGTTTATATACGAAAATGTAGCTAATGAAATTTCCTAAAACTCTTTCTCAGTAACAATTACCATAAAACATATATTTCTATGAGAAAACAAGAAGGAAAGAAAAAACATCATAACTTAGAGTATAATTTATATTCGCCAAACGTTTTTATCAGTACCAGAAGCAAGTACAATTATTCAAGATTACAAGATTAGGAGGAGGAAGCTGAAAGTTAATGTAAACAAAAGTAAAGTTATGGTGTTTGAGAGGAATGAAGTCACAGAGTGTGCAGTGAGGTTGGATGGTGAGGATATGGAGAATGTGAGTGCATTCAAGTACTTGGGTAGTGTGATGAGTAAGGATGGAACTTTGGGGGATGAAGTACGTGAAAGGGTACAGCAGGGAAGAAAGGTTGTTGGTACACTGAAAGCCGTGATGAGAAATAGGGAGGTGAGTATGGAAGTTAAAAAGTCACTGCATGATGGTATTGTGATCCCTACCCTAACGTATGGAAGCGAGGCGTGGACCTTGCAAGAGGGGAACAAGTCAAGAGTGAGAGCAGTGGAAATGAGTTACTTGAGAGGAGCATGTGGAGTGACGTGGAGGGACAGGTTGACGAATGAAGAAGTGAAGGAACGTTGTGGGGTAGATGTGGATGTGATTGAAAAGATTAGGAGAAATACACTGAGGTGGTTTGGACATGTGGGGAGAATGGGGAATGAAAGACTGACTAAGAGGGTGTATGTAGGTGAGGTGGAGGGAGGGAGAGGGAGGGGCAGACCAAGGATGAGGTGGAGGGATGGAGTTGAGAGGTATATGAGGGAGGGAGGAGTGAGTTGGGGGAGGGTAGTCAATTGGTGGGGGACAAAGTGACTTGGAGGCGTTTTGTCTGCGGCCACCCTTTGTGGGATTAGGGCGTCTGGCTATAGATAGATAGATAGATAGATAGAGACAAGGGAAAAAAAAATCATGGAGATTGAAGCAAAACTAAGGGTGTGAGGATAAAATGTTTAAGAGGTACCATGAGTGCGGAAATGAGGGATTCTCCCAGCACTCGGGCAAGGCTGAGGGGGCTCATATCCTGAGTACTCGCCTGCGGTTGGATGTAGCTTGCATCGTCCAGTAACAAAAGGGTTTAAACATTTAAACGTTCTAAAATATGACCTTTTTTTTTTTTAATACTCAGGACGATGATGTGAGTGAGGATAATGGTGAGACATCACAGGAGAGGGCACCCATCATTGTGTCACCAAGACGCAGCAGCAGCAGTGTGAGTGATGGCTTGAGTGACCACGGGGGTGGTGTGGGTTCTGCCTACACCACTGACTCCACACCCACCAGAGCCAGCATCAAGAGTGTCATTGTCAGAGTGGGATCATCACCTGTAACCTCTGCATTTAAGCCAGAGGTAAGTGAAACAGGTTGTCCTGTTTTCTCATTACCACAAGTTGTTTAGATGGAAGAATTACAGTTGTGACCTTTGGGATAGGGGACCGAACAGGGAGACTTCCAGATATCAAGCAGCGTGGAAAGCCGACGTTAAGTGACCAGGGCCAATGCATGCAAACGTGCTTGAGCCTTTATAAATATGATATGATTGTGTCATGTGATGTATTGTATATTGTGTGTAAGGTACAATTTTACAGCCACAATGTATTTGATAGTGCATGTCTGTACTTCTAACTACTTTTATTGACAGTTAATATATATATTTTATTTTTTTACCAAAGGGTGGAGGTTCATCTGGGTTGGGTGGTTCTGGCACCAGCCCAGGGTACCCTGGGTCAGGTAACCTTGGGTCTCGCAGTGGTGCAGACCTGCTGGTGGTGCCGCTGGAGGGTCGCACCAGCAGGACATCGGAGGTTGGACTACATGCGCCACACGATGTCTCTGCCAATGTCACCATTGACACCACACACGACCAGATGAAGTTAGTAAACAAAAATTAATCTTGAAAGGCCATAACCCCTTCAGCCTGAGGATGTATGGCCATGAGCAAAGGTTCACTGACACTCCTCTGTCAGCTGTGGCAGCGGAACGTGTTAGGACCCAGACATACTTTCCCCCAAACATGTGATCGACAAGATAAAATGAATGACCGGGTTAGAGCTGCTTCAGTATTCAAGTCTGAACGTTGGACGGACCCCTGAGCCTCGTTTCCTCTTGACGATCACATGTCTGGGGACAAGTGTGTCCGTGCCCATACATGAACCATTTTTATGTGATAACAGTATGAAGCTCACAACAAAAAATGAGAAGGAATGACACTGTCTGCTGTTTATGGAGGAACGAGATACTGTACAGTACGTGGAAGACAGACACACCAGAATCGAAGACAGTGTACTGAGATGCTTTGGTCATATGGAGAGAATGGATGACAATAGAATGGTGAAAAAGGTATATCTGAGCGAATTTGCAGGAGGGAGGAGGTGAGGTAGGCCAAGAAGAAGGTGGAGGGATGTGGGGGATGAGTGTGTGAGGAAGAGAGGTATGGTAGTTGGTGATGCTAAGAGACTGGCAAGGGACTGAGCTGGCTAGATGATTTTTGTGCAGAGAAGTGCATAACCAGGGATTTGGTACCCCATTTTAATATGACAGTGTTTGGATTGACTCAGGTGTATGTGAAGCTACAGAATCTGGTGAAATTTGGAGGGACTTATCTGATGGAGCCAGGATTTTGTGGGCTTGAAAGATGAGTGAATGGAAGCATGGCCCACCGAACTGAGCAAACTTAGGCTGTCTGAACGTTATTACTCACTCTTGCCCTAGGGTGGGAAAGGAGGTCCGGATAGTGATGATGATGATGATGATGAAACAATAAATGCAGATTAGTGTATAACAGATTGCCATTTATAGTTCTGGCTTATTTGATACATGATACAGACATTTTCATACGTTACTTGAGGGCACAATATACTGTAGGTTTGAATAAAATCCAAAGCATCTTCTTCAAGCTGAGGAGTATTGCTGAGTAATCCTTCTATAATTAACAAGATTTAGTAGCCAACACTGAGACAGGATGTGTGTCTGAACTAGCCTGTGTGTGTACCAGTTGAATTTAAATTTCTGAATATCAAACCCTTTACTGGATCGCTGTTTGGGCAGTATATACAAATCAAAATATTCTTCTAAATGGCTTGGCTGTAATAACATTAAAGTTTTTTATTACTGTTGTGTTACTGAATACTTATTTTTCAGGCCAGCGTTATTAAGGAATGGAGTGTCTCAAGACCTGTTGCTGGGACGTTGGAGATTGACCCTAGAACTGTTTGGCCGGGTATTTATCGATGATGTGGGTGCTGAACCAGGATCCATTATTGCCCAACTTGGTGGTTTCCCCGTCAAGGAAGCCAAATTTAGGAGAGAGATGGAGAAGCTACGAAACTGTCAACAGCGGGATCTGAATCTCACCAAGGTCAGTTTATGTGAACTTAATACAAGTTGTCATGTTTGGGGGATATTTAAATGCAGACCATAGAACAAGCTGCCTTTTTAAAATTAAACTTTGCTGTAAGAAAACATTTTGTCAGCTTTTTCTTTTCTTCTTTGTCCTGTCACCATCATCCAGATTTTTTTTTTTTTTTTTTTTTTTTTTTCCCCATCTAAGGTTTTATACTTCATTATGATACCATCCATACACGGGAAGAAATGTAAGGTCATAAGAATTGTAATAAAACTGTGATGTTGTCAGCCATTAGTGCAGTATTTTGATTGATTCCCTAACAGATTAGTAAACCTGATGTGTTGCTAGTAACTCTGTATCCAACTTTCAGATTGACCGTGAGAGAGGGCAGTTAATCACTCAGACATTCAAGGAACTCAACACCCAGTACAACAACTACCACCGGCGAGGCACACAGTCAAATCCACCCCTGGCCGTCAACCGTGTAAAGGTGACATTCAGGGACGAGCCAGGGGAAGGGTCGGGAGTGGCCAGGTCCTTCTATACTGCTATTGCTGAAGCTCTCTTATCGGGTGAAAAATTGCCCAGTTTGGAACCGTGCCAGGTAAGATGCATGTAGATCATCCACTAAACATGGTGGAGATTTTTGTCTTTTTGCAGTTTACAGGTATTTCACATAGCTCAGTGGCTGAATGTGCTAGTACTGTAGCTCAACATTCTTTCCATTTCTTTGTGACAAGCATTATATTCTTGTATTACTCTTTTCACCATGCATCATTCAAGATTGATGCTGGCAGTTTTAGTGTAGATTAAAGTGAACAGGTTTATCTTCATACACAGGCAGTCCTTATTGTCAAGCATGGATGTGTTCCAGAATATTGCAGGTTTTTCATACAGTTGCTACTATGAATTGGTGGACTTGGGATCTGCAGTGTATTAGTTGCCATGGAATTCTGTATGTACAGTGTATAGTGCTGTATATAAAATATGAATGTTTGTTTCCCTCAGAGATCTGTGAAACTGTCTTAACAAATAATTTCCTGTCTCTACTTTCAGGTTGGGTTGTCAGTGGTGAGGTACAGCTTATATGGTCAGTACAAAGGCCGGGACCGTGATCGTCGACAAGGTGCCTCGTCATCCTCTCGTCCCCTGCAGAGAAGAGAGTCACGTAAAACACTCTCTGTAGATGCCCGGCCATTCTACATGACTGGAGAGGGTACCAGTAATGAGCATCTGCCCTCCAACATGCTCCAGCTGGGGGAAGCACTCTACCCTAAAGTTCAGAGTCTCAGGCCGGTAGGTGACAGTTGTATGTTGGCTGAATGCTTAAACTTACAAAGCAAAGTAGAAGGGAAGCACATTAATTCTGATGTATGCTTATGGAATGTCTCTGGTTATTAGTATTGCTCAGCCTGCGTGGCACATTGCAGAGTGCTGTCAGGAACAGTATATGGAGGCCAGATATAAATTTTGTCACTTCCTTTAGAAATAATTGTCTAAAATTGGGGGCATCTCATCCCTATTCAGATAAAAGGTTTAAGCATATAACCAGTATAGTTAGCTAGGAAGTTGTTTTTTAGGGAATTATGATGAATATAACTGTTTGGTTTAGCTATATTTTATGAATTTGGTAAAAGCTTAGATGGGAAAAAATTCAGGGTGGCAGTGGTGATGATGATGGACATAGTACTATACATTTATTTCTCTTGCACAGTCACTAGCCAGTAAGATCACCGGAATGCTGCTGGAGCTGACAACTGCTCAACTTCTGCTGTTGTCGGCAAGTGAGGATGCATTACGGCAGAGAGTTGATGAAGCTGTTGACCTCATACTGGCACAGGGCAGAGACCACACACCAGAGTACTCACCATCACACCAAGGTAAGTATCAGTGTTAACCCCTCCAGGTTGTTGATATATTTTTAAATATGGGACCATCTTTAGGAGTGGCCGTGTCTGTCGCTCACTAATGATTTTTGGGCACAGGGTGCTTTGCTCCCATAGACTTTAGTGAATAACATAGGCACAGAACACCACACAGCATGCTGCATCCCACCACCCTCTCCCACCACGCCATGCCAGGACAATTTACTCCCTGCTGCTGGGCCCCCTGCACCGTATCTCCTTCCCACAACCAGGCATTATTTATTTTTATTTTTATTATTATTTTTTTTTTTCTCCACAAATGTGTATATCTCTACTTTTGTGTGGGTGGCTGACCTCAGTCAGTACACATGTACTCTTCCCCTCCAGGTTCCTCTCTCCCACCCTATTCTGTCCTTTCCTGCCTCTCCCCCATACTTCAGGTGACCTGGGTGGTCCCCCACCCCAACTCTGTCCTAGGCTAGCCTCTCCCAGCTCCTGCACCCTCAGGCGCATGAGAGAGGCCGCTACACCACTTTCAGTGAGTTTGGCGCACTTTTAAGTTGAAACATGTCCATGAAATATGAAAATGTCCTTAGACGTGAACTGGCACCTGTCGACCACATGTCCTCAGACATGAACCACCATCAGGGGGTTAATGAAAGGATCCTGAAGCTCCCACAATTGTACTTTTTATGTGTGTGTGTGTGTGTATATATATATATATATATATATATATATATGCACTCGACCCTCGATTTGCCGGACTAAAAGGGGGTTAGACCAGTCCGGGAATGGCAAAAGTCTGGTCCCAAATACCATTCCGCGGACTATTACCATACTTTGTCAGAATTCTACAATATTGTTTGGCAATTATTCTGATAATCTAGAGCATTCTGGAATGTAGTCTACCTATACCAACATAACTAACATACACAGTACATAAAATAATAACACTGACGCAATAACAATAATAATAAACTGACACAATAGCTGTATTTTGCTAGCTACAACCCTAAGAATGATTGTTTAGACAGTTGTTGACAAGAATGTGGAGAGTATGATAGAAGATCAGAAAGCTGAGGATAAAGAGGAAAATGAGCAAGGCATGGAGCACCATGCCACCACAAGGTCAGCCAACCACTTATCAGCTGCCTGAGATACAAACATGCAATCTTGGACCGAATCAGCAATTTTAATCGGAAAATATTTTAATCTTTATCACCATATAGGTTTGCACACCTAATTATTTGAAATTACAGTCAAAATTTTGTGCTTAATTGAATTATTACTCTAATAGAAAATCAGGATTCAGAGCGAAAACTGCTTAAAGTTAGCGTAAGTGTTTTGCCTCTAGCCTAACAACTCACCATAACGGACTTTTGTTTTGTGATAAATATCGATTTACAATGCAGATACATTTTTTTGTACTCAAAGTAAATATTTATGCAAAACAGAAGTCTGTGAAGGCGCCCTGATGATCTGAAGGGGAAATATCTGCTAACATTGGCCAATCACTAATCAGCTGATTGAGATACAAACAATCATCAAATATGATCTTGACCGTGGACAGAATCTTCAATTTTAATTGGAAAATATTTTAATCTTAATCACCATATAGGTTTGCACACCTAATTATTTGAAATTCAGTCAAAAGTTTGTGCTTAATTTAATTATTAATAGAAAATCAGGATTCAGAGTGAAAATTTATTAAAATTAGCAGAAGTGTTTTGCCCCTAGCCTAACAACTCACCTTGACGGACTTTTGTTTTGAATAATTATCGATTTACAATTCAGATACATATTTTTTGTACTCAAAATAAATACCGGATAATTATGCAAAACAAGTCTGTCAAGATGTGCTGACGATCTGAAGGGGAAATATCTGCTAACTTTCGTGCATTTTAGCCCTGAAACCTAATTTTTAAATTAAGTTATACAGTATTAAGTAAAAATTTTTAAGTAGATTTCAGATAATTAGGTGTGTATGAGCTACTGTGGCAAAAAAAATTAAAATATTTTCCAGTGAAAAGTGCCAATTCGGGTATTTAGTCACATCGAGTCGGGTGAGCTGAGTGAGTACGATTGGATCCCATTGACTTTGTCCGTAAGAAAATATTTTTTTATTACCTATGAATATTATTGTGTCCAAGCCTTCCTTAAACTGTACTGTGTTATGCAATAAACTATTTATAGTGGCATTTGAGAAAGATAAGAGGCAAATGGGATATTGCCACAAGTTAGGAGCTGGTGGTGTCAAGCAGGTTGGTGGCCAAGATGCGTTTCATAAATGAAAATAATTCCTTGTGTGTGTTACAAATGGCCTTTATTGAGTCAAAACCTTGCTAAAATTATACTGTGTTGTACAGCAGACTGCTTATAGTTTTATATGTGAGAATAATGGCCGGACTTTTGTTGAGAATCCCGGACTTGTACGGGTATTTGTCTGGCATTTGATAAAATTTTCCAGCCTCAGCCCGTGTCCGGGAAATCCGAAATCCAGGAAATAGGGGTCCGCCAAATTGAGGGTCGAGTGTGTATATATATATATATATATATATATATATATGTATATGTATACACACACACACACACACACACACACACACAGTATATGTTGTTGATTAAGCCTGTGACTTAGAGCTAGGATTGTAGGAACGTGAATGATTGTCTGATACTTCATTGGGTATGTTGTTGATAGTTTTTTCCTTCATACTGTTTCTTTCTCTTGTTTTGTGGATCTTACCTTATGTCATCTTTAAGTTGGACAAAAAGTCATGAGGATGATGATGACAACTCAATTTTTGTTGCTTTAGACACTGATGAGGGTGGAGATGAACCTGAGGATGCCAGTGCGCCATTGTTCTACCAGCCAGGCAAGAGAGGCTTCTACTCTCCAAGACAGGGACGACCAACCCTTGAAAGGATAAATGCTTTCCGAAATGTTGGCAGGTAAATGATGATGTTTATTGTGCTTTTTGCATGAAAGGTTGTCTAGTAATTTCACTTCTTGTTTCCATCTGTCTAACCATTTGTTGTTTTGTCTATCATTGTATACCTCATGGTGGTAGTTGGGGGTGCTCACCATCCTCTCACTCAGTGTAATGCTGCTCTCAGGTGCCTGCCTTTTCCTCTCTTCCTTCATTCCCTCCTATTCTGTCTTTCTTTCCTTTTCCTTCTGTCTGTGGGTGACTCTGCACTGAGTGACAAGCCAAGTGGTTTCCTGTACACCAAGAAACCTTTGGCCATGCTGGGTGGTAACCATATAACCAGATTATGGCACTTGGTGGTTTAGTGGGTAATTAAGGGACTCCAGTCAGACTGAGCCAGGGCAGGTTTCATCCAAGGGATGGTTGGGGTCTGTTGCTCACATAATGCCACTCAGGGGTGAGTAAGGCTCATTACTCTTTATCTTAAATGTCAGGACCAAGTTGCCTAGTCCCAGGCTCCTACACTCCTCATGGGGCAACACTGGATTATATGATGAATGAATGAGTGGACTAAATGCCTCATTTTTGGAAGGGGTGGCAACAGATGAATTACCTCCATGTCACCCTGTCTGCCAACAGACACCCTATGCCCCCACATCCCATCTCTTCATCTCGTCCTTGGTCTCCTTTTACCTCTGTTGCCTCTGCTGGGTAGTACTGTAGTCCCAAGCTGAGAGAGGCTGGGTGTGTTTCTCTGCTTTAGGTGATTCTCTTTTGATGTGGTGTATCAGGAAGGAAGGTGAGACATGCCCTAATTGTGAAGTAGATGCAGTGGAATAGAAGACCACCTTCTGTCCCTGACTGAACCAGTGTTACTGTTGGAAGTAGAATTTTTTTTTTAGTTTTACATGGATACAAATAATGGATGGAAGTTTCATTACACTAAATGTATGCATTTGTGACAGAGTTTATGAGCAGTGCCCAAGAAGTAATGTGAGTGTTTTATGAAATATTTTTGTCACTGTTGAACTTAATTATTTTCTTCTCTCCACAGACTACTTGGACTGTGTTTGTTACAAAATGAATTGTGCCCAATCTATTTAAATCGTCACGTCTTGAAGTACATCCTGGGTCGACCTATCCGATTCCATGACCTGGCGTTCTTTGACCCAGTGATGTACGAGAGTCTACGCAAGCTTGTGTTGGATGCTGAAAACAAGGACACAGGCACAGATGTATTCAAGGCTCTAGACTTAACATTCAGGTATTGTGCTGTATTTGTACATTATCGATGATACAGGTAGTCTTTGTTTGAAGTTACCGGTATTGTTAAAGTGTTGGTGATTTAACATCTAGTTTTCACTTAAATTTGTTCATAATGCCCTCATATAATTGTTGTGAGGTCATTTTTTTTTTTTTTTTAATAAATAACTTCTGAATGAAAAGCATGTCTCAGACTTATATTACATAAAGAAGTATTTCACCAAAACTCATCCTAGACTGACTGTAATACTAAGTGCTTTTATAGGCAAGTTAACACAGAACATCCACTTCATATTTCCACAAACTGTGTACAGTTGGAAGCTGCTTCATTCAGAGAATAATAGGGAAAAATTTACTGCTTAGCATTATGTCCATGGATATGGCATATCAGGAACTGCCATTGGCAGAGTATGCTGTATTTAACATTAGTATGTATTTGAATCCTCTGTTTATAAGAACAGATTAATTTAATTCATGACATAACCTCAGTACACTATTAAGTAACATGAGCCGTTATTAAGACATTTAGTTGATTGCCTGGGGCATGAATTGTCGTCAGGGCTTCCTTTTGTTTCTTATGTCCCAAGTGTAAAAAAGTCATGCAGTGAATCTCCATGTACTGTAAATGGAAAAGTGGATTAGGATAATAATAATGATAGCTATTGTTGTTATTTTGTTGTTCTGATGTACAGTATTGTGAGGCGTCCATGCTTCAAATGGTCAGCTGAATTGTACTCATTCCACAGTATTGATGTGATACCAGAGGAAGGTGGTACCAATGTAGAGCTGATCAGTGGTGGACGCAGTGTAGAAGTAACAACAAGCAATGTGTATGACTATGTCCGCAAGTATGCTGAATACCGCATGGTAAAATCGCAGGAGAAGACATTACAGGTAAATTAAGTTAGTGTTACATTAGTGTGTATGAAAAAGAGAAATATGGAAGTTGATGAGGCTGGGGAATTTACAAGGGATCGTATCTGTTGAATGAAGTACTGTATGTTCAACGTATCACATAACAAGGGCTGGTACAGTGAATGGATTGACTTTTCTGGCAGGTGTATCATTAAGCAAAGAGCATCCATAATGATTGCAGATAAGTTATTTACAGATAATTAGGCTTGTGATATAGAGCCAGATTTCCGGGGCTTGAATGGTGTCTGATTGTCAGACTTATTTCACTGGGTTTTCTGTTGACATTATTTACTTTTCAATTACTTGTGTCTAGATCCTACTTCTCCCTGTCCTTAGATGAGAGGTGATGATGATGATGATGATGTTGGTGAGAGGAGGATGGTGATGATGACAATGGACAAAATTCTCATTTAGCACTCTTCCTTTTTGTCAGAACATACGAGATGGAGTATTTGATGTCATTCCTGGTGGGTCACTTGACTCACTAACGGCAGAGGACCTGCGGCTGTTACTAAATGGTGTGGGTGACATCAATGTGGCCACCCTCATCTCCTACACCTCCTTCAACGATGAGAGTGCTGAGACCAATGACCGCCTCAACAAATTCAAGCGCTGGCTGTGGTCCATTGTGGAGAAAATGACAAATCAGGAAAAGCAGGATCTGGTATGTAATAAGCCAGAGTTGTGTTAGTTTTAGTTCCTTAGTTTAACCTCTTTAGACCATTTGATTGAATTTTATATTATTACCACCATCCACAGTTTATTTTATTCAGCTTTGGGTAGACTTTTTGAACTGGAGGTTGTTGCCTTCTCTTATCCTTTCAGCTATAAAATGTCTTTCCCAGATTTAATAAACACACACACACACACACACACAGAATTGACAAGGATAGTGTAAAAAAGGGCATTTTTGTAGTGAAGAAGTTAACTTCTTATGCTTTGTTGGTATAAATACTGTACTACAGTATATGTACTGCTTTGAATCTCAAAGTCTGGAATATCCTTATTTGTCTAACTTGGGAGCCTTAGTTTCCAAGGTTAGCAGGTAAAGGGCAATGTACCTTTACATATTTTCTAGTGCCCTAGTCCACTGATGTCACTTTCTGCAGGATTATACAGTATGTCCAGATGGTTAGGCTTGTAAGGTGGAGTCCGAATT
The DNA here is from genome assembly GCF_032717465.1 of Coenobita brevimanus. Lineage (NCBI taxonomy): Eukaryota > Metazoa > Arthropoda > Malacostraca > Decapoda > Coenobitidae > Coenobita > Coenobita brevimanus. Next base: position 26,206,510 of record NC_137058.1, read on the forward strand.
CTTGGGAGTTAATTGATGTGTGAATGATTGTGTAGTTGATTTTACTGGGTATACTGTTGATAGTTTTCCCCATTAAGTGCTTTCCTCATTTCTGAATTCTACCCCAGCCCATCCATTGGTCGGAAACTGGGTCAGGATAATAATGGTAGTCCATCGATCTATCTATAGTCCGACGCCCTAATCCCGCAAAGGGTGGCCGCAGACAAAACGCCTCCAAGTCACTCTGTCACCCACCATTTGACTACCCTCCCCCCAACTACCTCCCCTCTCTCATATACCTCTCAACTCCATCCCTTCACCTCATCCTCAGTCTTCCCCTCCCTCTCCCTCCCTCCACCTCACCTACATACACCCTCTTAGTCAGTCTTTCATTCTCCATTCTCCCCACATGTCCAAACCACCTCAGTGTATTTCTCCTAATCTTCTCAACCACATCCACATCCACCCCACAACGTTCTCTCAATTCTTCATTTGTCAACCTGTCCCTCCATGTCACTCCACATGCTCCTCTCAAGTAACTCATTTCCACTGCTCTCACTCTTGACTTGTTCCCCTCTTGCAAGGTCCATGCCTTGCTTCCATACGTCAGGGTAGGGATCACAGTACCATCATGCAGTGACTTCTTAACTTCCATACTCACCTCCCCATTTCTCATCACTGCTTTCAGTGAACCAACAACCTTCCTTCCCTGCTGTACCCTTTCAAGCACTTCATCCCCCAACGTTCCATCCTTACTCATCACACAACCCAAGTACTTGAATGCACTCACATTCTCCATATCATCACCATCCAACCTCACTGTGCATTCTGTGACTTTATTCCTCTCAAACACCATAGCTTTACTCTTGTTTACATTAACTCTCAGATTAGTCTTCCTACACACTGTCCTAAATTCATTCACCAACCTTGCAACTCCCATTCATCTTCACCCAGAAATACTGTATCATCAGCAAACAGCAACACCAGAATCTTCCAAATCTCACCCTCATTCATTAGAGCCACCCCCACATCCACTGCCCTCCCTTGCTCCTCCATTACAACCCCATCCATGTACTGTATATTTAACGGTAGTGATGGTGATAATTATTACTGTACATCTAAAAGGTGAAATATAATGAAGTTTCCTGGTTTGCAGGTGTACTTCTGGACAGGATCCCCAGCTTTGCCTGCATCAGAGGAAGGGTTTCAACCAATGCCATCAGTCACCATCCGACCCGCAGATGACTCACACCTCCCCACAGCCAACACATGTATTAGTCGTCTGTACATCCCTCTGTACTCTACACGGGCAATTCTACGATCCAAGCTGCTGTTGGCCATTAAAACAAAGAACTTCGGCTTTGTTTGAATTTAAAAGTGTGGGTGTAATTATTCAGTTTTATCTATTTGGAACACATTGATACTAGTGACAAGTGATGCAAGAATAATTTTGGAGTTGGAACAGAGCAGCCTGTGTAAAAATGATATTTGAGTACTGGAAAATTAATAGGGTTTTCCTTTTATAATCTTACATATATGCAGTACCATATGTATTTTTTTCCCCATCGTGGTATTTATAACATGAGGCTGCTGCTGTGTTCATAGAAAACATATTTTTTTGTCTACCATTAGTCACGGAATAAAAAATATTTATATTAACTTATTTTAAAGTTATGCTCCTATATTGTTAAACATCATTTGTGTTTATATGTAAGGCTGTGTACTGCAATTTCTTGTGTACAAAATATCAAAATTGAAATAAAATGGTACATCAGCCTTTTTTTTTTTTTTTTTTTTTTTTTTTTTTTTTTTTCATGAATACAAAAATGCCTTCTAGATGCCTCAGTAATATTCAGTCTTGTAGGTCTTTATTCTTAATGACTTCAAGAGGCTTTCTTACATCCCTTTCCTGATTATTATTTTGCTGTACCTGTCATCTACTCCTTTATTGCCCCATCAGGAGTGTAAGGACTTGAGGCTAGACTATTTGGTCCAAATAATTAAAAGCAAGAGTGAGCAGTTGCGTTCCCCAGACTGAAGTTATGTGAGCAGTAAACCCCAACCAACTCTTGGACTGAAATTTTTATTAACCAAATCCAGTTGGAGGTCCTTTACCCACTAGATCACCAGGCATCCATTTGTTGGTTATTTGATTCCCACCCAGCTTAATGAATGATTTTCTGGGTTATGAGACACCGTATAGTGCTAACAATTATTTTCTGCTGTGTTGGGTGGTAATCATATAACCAAGAAATAGATACTTAATGGTGTAGTGGATTTAGATGCCCCAACTGGTTGTGGCCCAATAGGATTTAAAGTCAAGGATGCTTGGGTTTTATTGCTCATATACTACAACTTGGGGTTAAGCAACTGATCATTCTTGCTATAAATGTCTGGACTGAGTAGTCTCACCCTGGGCCCATACACCACTGATGGGAGAGTAAAAGTGTACTGTAAAAAAAATATGAACAAATAAAAAATAACAGTTTTTCAGTATCAGCACGGCAGAGGAATGACAATGAAGAAAATGGTAACTTGCTGTATGCAGAACTGGTATGAAAGAGGTGTTACAAAGCCTCAGAAGCCAACATAAATATCTTAAAATTCAGTTAACTGATATGTCAGTTATCCCTACTACTAGATTACCCTAACTTACCTATCAATTTCAGCCATATTCTTCTTGGCATAGGATATTATAGCACCTCTTCCTTTCTTCCATCAATATATGAGAGGTAAGATGATAGATAGATAGGTAAATGTTTCTTCAGTCTTAAAGTGTAAATTACATACAGGAAAATGGTAAGTAATGTACAAGAAATTGGGAAGGAGGTGGAAGCAAGCAGATGAAGTAAGAGTTGAGCTTTATTCCCATATTTTCTTCCACCACCTTCCCATACCTGTCAAATGCCACCACATACTAGAGATTACTAACAAACTGCCTGTAGAAATTAACTGATAAGGAAGATGTGCTACACAGTCTCTAAGTGCCACGAGAATATGACCAACAGTTTGCACAAATCAAGTCTATTATTACACTTTTAATCCGGTTTCTGTTCAAGGGGCATTTTTAGCAGCTGACAAGATTGGGATATGCTCGAGGATGGTGGAATTTCTTAGCCTCTTTTGATGATGTCTTTTTTAGTGTTTCTTGCAACTATAAGGCAGTTTTATTCAACTCAAGGATGACTTTGAACTAAAGGAGTTATTGAAGGCTTTATCTAACTTTCTGAAGGGGTTAATGAAGGCCCTATCTGACTCCTCCTGCTCGAAAAGTCTCTCAAGCTGAATAAAATTGGTAGTCAAGAAAAATACTGATATAAAAAAATACATCAAGGTGTTGGGGTTAAAAATACTGTAATTAAAATCATTTTAACATCGTATAAGTAACACGGGATCCTATATGAGCATTGTAATAATAACGATATCCCTTGCTGGTTGAAAGCTTGGGAACTTAAATCAGTATATATATAATGCTCATCAGTCTTAATTGTTTTGTAATGAATTGCATTTCATGTGCAACTGTAGATGGAGGAGTTACCTTGTTCATTTATGTATTAATATGATATTGAATAAAATTATTACAAAAATTACAGCCTTTTTTCATTTGAATCCCATTATCACCAGTCATCACAACCCTGGTGTAATAGTTGCAGCCCCAACCTTATCTGACTGTGAACCACCCGAGAGCAGTACTACATTGAATGAGTGGATGGTGAGCGTCCCCACCTACCACTATTACAGTATTACAGCCTGTTATTACAACTCAGCAATCGTGATGGGGAGAGGATAAATTCAGGTCAGGTTGGAGTAAAAAGGGTAGGAAACACGTGTTGTGACTCCTTTAACGGACATTGTTCACTATGGCTAGGTGAAATTCGGTGGCCTTTGTAATGCCTGTTAAATCCAGTACCGTATCTGCTATACCTGGGTCCATTATAGCGAGGATCTACTGTATAGGCCAAATCTTTATTTTACACTGCACAAGCATAAGTGTCACTGCAAACTGTTACTTGTGCTGTCAAACAAAGCTTGGAAATACCATCTTAATGCTAGACAACAGGTTTTTATTCTATTTGGAATCCTAACTGTGTGTTCTCTCCAGCCAAAGATAGAATTGGAAGTTATACTATTTCCACTCTAACTTGGCCCATTTTGCCCTTTTACAGCTCTTTTCATGGAGGCAGAAAAGGACAATACTGTGGCTCCACATCCTTTCCACAGCACTTCTTCATCACTAGCATCATATTCTAATGTTAATCTTTTGCTGCAACTCGGCATTCAAGGGGAAGAGATGACAATATTAGGCCAGGTGAGATTAAAAGGAGTCCAGAAGAAACTATGGCCCACGCGAGAGCTTCCATTGGCTACGTGCACATCTAGATGAATCCCCAATCATCATCATCATCAACTGGACCTCCTTTCCCACCCAAGGGCAGGGTGAGGAGTTACTTTTGTTATGGCCAGACAATTTTATTCAACTTAGCAATGGATGTCTGAACTGGAAGGATTAGATATAATCTTCCTTAACTTCCTTTCTACTATACTGTACTCTTCATTTCTAACAGGGCCTGAAATTGCCATCTCTCCATGTTGAATGCTGAGTTGTTATAAGAGATTAGCACAAGAATATGATACGAAGAAAAGTTGTGGAAAGGATGTGGAGTCAGTATTGCCTCAACCTGTCACTGAATAAAAATGCTGCACAAGAATGAAAATCTGGGCAAAATTAGATTAAAAGGGTATAGGTGACTCTCCTAAGTTAAACATTTGGTATGGTGACTGTATGATTACAAAAATAAATACATTATCAAGTAAAGGAGTAAATGAGAAGAAAAATAAAACTTATCTAAAATCCTGAGTATACTGTCTTTATTCTGTACTCTAATAGGAAGTGTGGCCATATACTGACCTTAACTCTTGGAACACATCGAACACTTAGCTCATCACTGTTCACACGGTGATCCATATCTTTGGCTTGGTGCAGAGAAAGGTATTCTGTCCTGGATATATTACAGTATTATCTTGTTAATAAAAGGTTAAAGTGCAAAACACTATTTATAGCAGGACAAATCCTCCATCTGATAACCTACTATATATGTTCTACTCTACAAGGAAACATGTGAACACAGAATATCCAAGTTATACTGTATAGTTTTCACAAGAATGATATTCTGACAGTGTATATGAGTTATGGAGGTACAGTTGAACACACCAACTACTGTATCTTCTCAAAAGCTTACTCTTCCTCGAAGCTTGAAGAAGCCCAGCTCAGTAGCATTATGAAGAAGTGAAGCAATGCCAACATAGTTTTCAATGACAATGGGACCTTGGCACACACTGCAGGTGGTGGTGGAGGCTGACTGCTTCTCCACTTTCTCTATTGCATCTTTTAGTTCCTTAGATAATGTCTTTGCATCATAAATGGTGTTTTCACAACCTGTAATGAAATTAATCACAGGCTGTAACTATTTGCATTACATACATGCTGAACTATCCACATACTGTGAAAAGTAGTGTTTTGTGCTTGTGTGAGGCAGCACTGTCAAGCTATTCTGAACATCTCACTTTCTGCATCTGTTTGTCCATATAGTTGTCTGCCCTTGTGCCGGCCAGCTTGTTCATCTAAAAACCTACACTATTCTTCTACTCATTATCAAAACTGGGGACCTATGCTAATACAGTACAGGATTTATTTTTTTAATGCAAGAATGAAGGAACCAAAGGCCAGGGGCCCGGAAATTGCTCCCTCCAAGAAAAAACAAAAACATGATAATAGAGAGCGAAATTCAAGATCCATTCATTTCAAGATGCCTGGACATACTGCATCTGAAAGACTGGAGATCGCTGGCAGCTGGAAAAACAGACATTAGGAGACAGTTTCAGAGATGACCTGTCGCATACATGAACAACTTGGAGTAGCGGTTAACTCTTGCATTAGAGAGTTGGACAGAAAAGGGATGAGAGTTGGTTGCTAGACAGGTGCTACATGCCCACCGTGGTGGTGGAGGGATGCAGGCAGACAGTTCAGAGGAGCAGTGACCACTGAAGCAGTGACTGAAAAGAGATAAAGATGTAACAGTGCGGCAAAGAGACGAGCCAGTAAGAGGAAGAGAGTTAGTGAGACAAAAAGCCTCTGACTCCACCTTGTTGAGAAGAGCTGTGTATGTGTGGGAAGCCACCCACACATAAGAGCTGTACTCTACACAGGGGCAAATAAAACCCATGTATAAAGTCAACAACTGCACAGGGGTAATGAAGGTATGGAGTCAGTTTAGCACACCCAATCTCTTGGAAACAGATTTTACGAGAGATAATATGTTCTTCCCAAGATTAATTCCTAGAGAATGAAACCCCAAGTATGTTTAAAGATGATGCAAGATTGACCTGCACATTGTTAAAAATCAGAGGGTACTTCTGTGGAAGATTTTGTCAGGCTGACAGATGTAAAAACTGATTTTTAATGCATTAAAAACAACAAGGCTATTTTTACCCCGGTAAGAGATACGAGCCAAGTCAGACAATAGGTGTGCCACAACCTCATCCCTTGTTTGTTGAAGCAACTGCTGAGATGGACACTGCGGGACGCGAAAGGAAAGGTGAAGAGTGGAATCATCAATGTTTGAGTGGATAGGGTTAGATGTACAGCTTAGAGGGTCATTGATGAATAAAAGGAAGAGAGCTGGTGATAGGACAGAGCCCTGAGGACACCACTACTGACAGCTCTAGCAGAAGAAAGGTGGCCATCTACAACAGCAGCTACAGAACGACCAGAAACGAAGTTAGAGATGAAGGCACAGATAGAAGGATAGAAACCGTAAGAGGGCAGTTTGGAAATTAAAGATTTAAGACAGACTCGATCAAAAGCCTTTGAGATGTCAAGTGCAATGGCAAAGCTTTCCCCAAAGTCCCGAAAGGAGGATGACCAGGACTCTGAGAGGTAGGTTAGAAGATTGCCAGTGGAGCATCCCTGAAGGAACCCATACTGACGATCAGAAAGAAGGTTGTGATAGGAAAGATGCATTAAAGCTTTTTGTTAAGTATAGACTGTAAAACTTTTGAAATACAGGATGTTAAAGCAGTTGGGCAATAGTTAGAGGGCTGGGAATGGTCACCCTTCTTTGGGACAGGCTGAATGAGACCAAACTTCCAGCAAGAAGGAAAGGTGCAAGTTGACAGACAACGACAAAAGAGTTTGCCTAGGCAGGTGTAAGAACAGAAGCCCAGTTCTTGAGGACAACAGGAGGAACCCCATCTGGCCCATTATGCCTTGTCAGTATTGAGGCCAGTGATGGCAGAAAATACACCAACTGAAGAAATTTTAATGTAATTGCCAAGAACTTTACAGTACAGGTAATAATATTGGGATCATGGGTTATGTGGTGATGGGGATTTTGGAGGGCAAACTGGGAGAAGGATTGAGTTAGCATAAAATAATCTGTAGCAGAGGACATTCTTTCATCAGCATCAGCATCCAATCCCAAATTGCCCAATATGAACAGGAGCACAGGGGCCCAAGGTGCAGTCCTGACAGTTAAGTATTTCTTTCACTTACATGGGGTGGCCCATATACTGTATAATGCTCCACTTCCAATCAGCTGGGTGATTTCTTGTGTGTTGTGAGGACAGCTTAGTCAGTATTATTGGTAATGTACTGCATCATTTATTCGCTTCCTACTACAACTGCCACCCCCTGGCCCATACAAACAGACTGAGCCATCCCCTCAACACATAAGATACAGCCAAGTGAGTCTTTATTGGAGTGCTAATTACAGTCAACCCCGTATCTTTACAAATTATTGCAGTGTTCTAGATACAGTTATGATAAACCCACCTGTATACCAGTACAAAGGATGTGAGGTAAATGTTGTGTATGGAATGTCCCTGCTCCATGGGTTCCACTTCTGGGCAAAGGATATCTGATGACCATTATTCCAAGTGACACGAAATCCTTGCATATTTCTTGACCTGGCAAACAAACCATAATCATTATCATCATTTGCTTGCATGATATTAATGGTTAGTGTGTTATACTGTGGAGAGATTTATACTATGCAAATGATCAACTTCAGCAATCATGGCTTTATGCATTTTTATATTTCATTAATACATTACTGGTATTATCCCATGATGAGTAACGGTACATTCCACCTCTAAATATTTGGTTTTAACTATGTTCCAATATAAACTGTACCTTGGTTCAAAGCTGACTGCTGATAATGAGAACTGGTTTGGCATAGCTGACTGTGTCTCCTTAAACTTGTCAGGTGTGGAGCCAGTTGCCTTAGAACTAATGGTGGCCAGGGTGCTCTGTAACCGGCTAAGAAGGCAGCTGCGGATCACTGTCACAACACCACCTGCGATGCCACTAATCCTCCTGTAGATACACCACTGCAGTCAAACCTCACTTTGTGTCTACTATGTGTGAGGTAAAATGTTACTGTAATTGAAGCTTTTTCTAAATTCCCATCTACTTTAGCTGATGAGCTACGTTAGATGAATTGGTAAAAATCTTCAAGGGCAAAAATTTTGTTCCTAACTTGTGTTTGAAATAACGTTGTTAATAATTCTTCTGGTTCATGACTGAGCAGTAAAGAAAAAAAATCTCAATTTCAAAACAACTTTATAACTGACAAAAGGCAACTTTATGTGAAGAGATAGTGTTATTTCATCTGGAGCATAACAATTAAACTCCTTTAGATGAGGAATATCTAAGTATAATGTAAATTAAGCTAAATTTAAGCAGTTCATCTACATCCAACTAAGCAGTGCAGTGATTCTTATCCCCTTCAGTCAAAGGATGAGTACTGGTATGATCTTCTATTTCTCTTATCTCCAGATGATTTTATTCCATTTAGTTTTTTTTTTTTTTTTTTAAATACAAGAAGGGTTAGACAAAGTCTTCATTAACTTCTTCAATAAAAGAGGTCTTTCTCACCACAAAAAACTTTCTGTAGGAGTAAAAGCAAACAAAACCAATATTTATCACTGAGGTGAAAAGGTTAATCTGAGAGGCATTCTTCCCATGAATCAGGGGAGATATAAACAGTTAATGATGATAGGTTAATATGATGATAATATTAACATGTCGATAACTGCAAATGCGTGCACGTGCGCACGAGCGCACACACACACACACACACACATTCATTCTTCATTCATTCATCATCTAATCCAGTGTCGTCCCATGAGGATCCCAGGAGCCTGGGGCTAGGCAAGTTGGTCCTGACATTTAAGATGAAAGTAACCAGTCTCACTCATCCCTAAGTGACATTACGCGAACGATTAACCCCGACCACCCCTAGGATATAACCCTGCACCGGCTCAATCAGCCTGGAGCACCTTAATTACCCACTACACCCCCAGGTGCCAAAATGTGGTTATATGGTCACCACCCAGCATAGTAAATGGTTTCCTGGTGTACAGGAAACCATTTGGTTTGTCAATCAGTGTACAGTCACCCACAGGCAAAAAGAATGTAGGAAAGAAAGACAGAAGAGGGAATGTAAAGTCACCCGTAGGCAGAAGGAAGAGGAATGAAGGAAAGAATGACAGAAGAGAAAGGAAGGAAAGAAAGGGCAGACACCTAAAGCAGCACTATATCAAGTGAGTGAATGGTGAGCTCCCGTAAAAGAGGGCTGTTATCTCTCTCCTTATTAGTGTCCCCTTTCCTCTGAGCATGAGGGAGAAAAAATTGTGTTTCTTGCCCTGTACAACTTGCTTGTAAATATGCTAGTTGTTTGTATCACAATTATCAGGCATACATAGCCAGTAGGTGCCAAGGAGAGTGCAAGGTACTAACGGAACAAGTGAATGGCTAGGGTAGGTCAGCTCCCCAATCTGCAGGTTCTTGAGGTCACTGAGGTGGATGCGTGTGAAGTCCACAGAACGCAGGGCAATAAAGTCATATTTAACCACCAGCAGTGACATCTCACACAATACCACCACACGCTCCTTCTCTATGTCCCAGTGGTTGATCCTGAAATACAGTACAGCAAAAATGGGACCTGGATTAGGGCTAAAATTGTAAGATTTAGATGACTGGCCTTTATGATAATGCTGCAATAGACAGTGCTTGGTGGTGGTTGTGACTCTGATCTAATTTCTTAACAGGTGCTGACACCATTTCTTTACTGGGGGAAATATAAGCTTTTGGTTAAGCAATAAACCTTTCTACTTCAAACACCACTCCAGAATATTCTCTCTTGAAAGGGCCTAGTCATCTAGTCTTCATCTGATCCAGCTGTGGGTGCTGTGATCAATACCTGATAAGTTAAGATCTTAAAGTAACTTACTCTGTAAGAAGCCAGGCTCCTTTAATAGGTCCATCAGTGTCTGGCTGGGTGAGATGACGGCAATCCTCCACAGCCTGTTCCAGTGCACCCACCCTCACTGAGAAAAACTCATCTATGCCTGGCTCATGCCCTGTGTCTGCATGCCAGGAGGCTCGACGGGTTCGCCCAATAGGAGGCTGCTGATAGAATGACCGACTCAACCCTGAAATGATTAATTTTTACTTCACACAATCTGTATGCAAAATAAAATGGTACTCTATGGTGCCATAGCAATCTGTAAGGAAATCTCAGAAAACATTATTATTATTAGGTGACCAACAGTAAATTAAATATAATCAAATTTCAATACTGCCAAGTAAATGTTAATATATTTAACAGTGCTACCAGAAAAGTTTAAGGACTGCTAAATGTGAGGGCTATATGTGACGCCTTCACTCTGAAAACTTTCTCCTCAGCTAAATGAAAGCACCTGAAAATAGCATGAATGAAATATGAAGTACTTCATCAGAGCCTGGTGAATAGAGACTGTAAGATTCAACAATAAGAAAAAAATAATGATTTATTGAGATAAGTACTAGTATGAGTTGTTTAAACTGACCCTTCACTGCAGATCTTGAATATTTAACCCCTTCACTATGTAATCTGCTGACAATTTTACTGAGCTCAGAAGTGATTTTTTGAACTAAAGGGGGCCAATATACTGTGTCTGTATCCTTCAGTAATCCCATCAATTAGGTGGGTCACCTAAACTGAATAAAGTAGTCTGATGTTAGCCAGAGCAAAACAAAAAATGAATGGGTTAATAATGAACAATGACATGTTATACGGAATCTGTTCCTTTACTTCTTAAATTAGCCCAAGCTAGGACTCCACAATGGCATCCACAAACTTTATCAAAAATAAATAAATAAATAAATAAATAAAAAGACGTACAAAGATCAGAATTATGGTCATACCCGATAGATCACTTGCACCAAGACACTGACGCACTCCCAATCAATGACCACATTAATATGGTAGATACCGGTAAATGATTCATTGCTTCAGATCCATCCCACTCATGTAAGTTTATATTGTGCCACACCCACCACAATGAAACAAAAAATGAGCAACTTCCCAACACTACACAAAATGCTTCAACATCCCTTCTTCTCTTCCCAAAACTGCACTTCACAAACACACACACAAACCTTCCCCTCTTCCCAACACTGCACTTCACAAATACACATACAAACCTCCCCCTCTTCCCAACACTACACTTCACAAACACACACACAAACCTCCCTCTCTTCCCAACACTACACTTCACAAACACACACACAAACCTCCCTCTCTTCCCAACACTGCACTTCACAAACACACACACAAACCTCCCTCTCTTCCCAACACTGCACTTCACAAACACACACACAAACCTCCCTCTCTTCCCAACACTACACTTCACAAACACACACACAAACCTCCCTCTCTTCCCAACACTGCACTTCACAAACACACACACAAACCTCCCTCTCTTCCCAACACTACACTTCACAAACACACACACAAACCTCCCTCTCTTCCCAACACTACACTTCACAAACACACACACAAACCTCCCTCTCTTCCCAACACTGCACTTCACAAACACACACACAAACCTCCCTCTCTTCCCAACACTACACTTCACAAACACACACACAAACCTCCCTCTCTTCCCAACACTACACTTCGCAAACACACACACAAACCTCCCTCCCTTCCCAACACTGCACTTCACAAACACACACACAAACCTCCCCCTCTTCCCAACACTGCACTTCACAAACACACACACAAACCTCCCTCTCTTCCCAACACTGCACTTCACAAACACACACACAAACCTCCCTCCCTTCCCAACACTGCACTTCACAAACATATACACAAACACAAACCCACTACAGTATTCCAAAACCTCCAGCTTAAACAGCACCCTTAATAAACCCTCAGCAGACATTCATCTTACAGAAACTGGTCATCCGAGGGAGAAACAACTACATCAGCCAGACTACACTGAGGCCATCACCCATCCCTACTTCAGTCACAACACAAAATACAACTCACAAAAAAGCAACTACTTTACCATTATGAAACCCCTCACACCACAACATATACCATACTCACCTCATCCACCTCACGCTCAAAACAGCCATCCTTCAACATAACCTTAACTAAAGATCTCTGGGATTGCTTGGTTGAAGTGGCCAATTTCCTGCAGTCAACCAGGTTCACAGCTTCAGCCACAACACCATAACAAAAGAAAACGTGCTATGTGAAAGCATACTAAGTCAGGAATGAATGTACTGTAATTCTATTGATTGAATTCTCCAGTATTCCCACATGCTCTCCTGTCACCCGTATGACAAAGAATGCAATATGAATGGTTTGCAAAAGTTGGCAACAAAACTGAATATCAACATCAGGGAGGTGGTGGAGAGGTGGCAAGAGAAGTGATCTGCTGCTCAAGAGGATGTGGGTCTGATTCTAAGGTGGGGTAGGGAAAGTATGATGATTTATTTTCATTAAAACACAATTTACTGATCCACAAAACATAACCCGTCAAAACATCCCATTAATACCAGTCCCAAATGAGACAGCTCTACCATGTCGTCAAAACCAGTGGTGGGTATTAGTGATGAAATGGTGACATGAAAGTGTGAGGTACTTAAGAGGGCTGCTGGACCTTGGGGAATCTGTTGGACACAAAAAAATACCGGTAAAGAAAAAAAAAAAAAATAAGGAATACTGTAAATGTAGTTTGCAAAAGCAGGCATTGGCTCTGAAATATATAAGGCAAGTGAAGTGTTTGTTACCCACCTTGGCCACAATAGAAGTTGTTGGACTGGTCAGGGGTTGGTGGTGTGACAATATCAGTGGTGGGATCACTGATGGCTGTGCGAAGCACTGGCCGATTTCGCTCATCTTGAAGTCTGACAAGATGATGGTAGGGTACAAAACTTATTAGTATTTCAGAAACTTACTTTTATAATACCGCTCTGCACTTTACTACAGTTGTTGTGGGTAATTCCCAGGTTCGTTTAGTCATTTTCAACTGAATAAAATTATCTGGCATTAACTTGTATCATAAGAGTGGGAGCTCCCACAGATTTCCATTCAACTGTAATGTGGTAGGATGTACATGGTTACCAATCATCACTGGGAGGTACAACCATGTAAGTGGTGCTGGGCCAAAAGCCTATTAGCTGACCCTGCACAACACTCACAAGCAAAGAACTCATCACATCTTGCAAAGTCTGAGTCCAGGCTGAAATTACTATAAATATCTCTTTTACACAATCTATTCCCTTGGGCAGTTTCGACTAACTTGCCTTGAACAGTACTGTACCTGGCCTTGGAGGAGTGGGCTGCAAGAATATGGCAACTTCAGCCTGTAGCCCACTGAGTTCACAATTCAGATAACTTGGGACCACAGCAAGAACAACAAAAACCTAAATAAATCAGAAAGTAAGTAAGTAAATACAAGTACCTGACCGTTGTGGAGTCACCATTAGGACTGACACTCCTTGAGGGCTGGGTCGAGGAGGGGTCAAGGCGGAGCGTGGCACCTTGAAACTCAATGGGGGCGTCTTCAAGGTTCTCCTCGCCTAGTGGAGAGGCCATGGTAGGAACAACTGGTAATATACTTCCTCGTGACTAGTAAACAAACTCTCACCTCGGTCTTCTATTTCTTCTATCGCCACTCGTCGCTTAATTAAGCAGACGTCTCCCAAAATACGAACTGCCTTTTCTACCTAGATTTTCACGATATTCAGCTTCAAATCACATGTAGTAAGAGAGTTATAATATACTGACTGATGCGCCACCCTTTCCGTTTAAAGTACATTATTTATAATGTGGGAAATACGGTAAATTGGATCAAAAATGGCAAATGACACCTGGCTCCTGCGAACGTCAATCTCAGCTGACTATAATATCAGCTGATTGAGTTTAATGGATTATATTTGTTTATCCACAAAGTTCATTGTTTTAAAAACGTTTCTTTTCTTTAATATGTAGCGTTTTTTTTTTTCACATCTCAAACCCCTCAGCTTTAGGTCGCTTTTTTTTTCATCACCAGACAATTTTATTGAACTTATCATGCCATCCCAGTAGTAGTAATGAGGTAATAAAGACAAGTAAAAAATAGCTAAACTCTTAGTAAAGCAAAAGCTTCCGTTTTTGTACCGTGGTATTTTTTTTTCTTTTACTGTTTATGTGCGTAAATTTATCCTCCAAGAAGCTGAATATTCATAAAGTTTCTCGAAAAACTAGTAGAGCATAATGGCATTTTTTTCTTCTGTTTTAACTCATACATCTACCAGATACTTCATAGCCAGATCAGAGTAAACAGAGGTAAAACAATACACCCGAACACATCCATTCTTATAATAATTTCACCATAATGGAGCCTGTCAAAATTAGCCGATCCCCTTTATAAATCCCGACTCCCATCCTGACTACTGTAGGGAAGGTAATGGCGGGTACCAGCACATCTTTTAGGTGAATAACAACTCCACACACACCTCTTTATGTTTTGTTTATTCATATAACTCTTGATCTTTTTTGAGTGAATGTAAAATATTAGACTAAACTGCATAAGCCTCTCATTAATATGAGTGAACAAGACCACCGCAAATTGGTGGTTACATATGAAACCCTTTTATTTTTTATTTTTTTTTTTTTTTAGTATAAATTTTTTTCTTTAGTTGTCACTTTTTTATAGTGTGACACAAGTGTTAATGCTTATTAAAATCTAATGTGGGTATAATACTTGAAGGAAAAGTCTTATTGATTTTATTGAAAGTAACACAATTATGGATGAAATTAGTGCTATTCTATAATAAGTGTACATTTGCCAGCAGGTTAACTTAACCTAATCTATCCTACAAACTCAACTTATTGTGAATGGTAACTTAACCTAACCTAACTGAACCAAACTTAACCTGACAGTAGTTACCGTAGGGTACATTGGGCAAGGATGCTGGCAATTAACATATTTCAGTATGTACCTTATGTATTTCATGTATAAATTTTTTGGTTTTAAGCAAAAATGTGGGTGGAGGGGTTTTTAATAGATATTTACTTATGGCTAGGGTAATTTAGTACTAGAATAGTCAATGTCTGTCCCTCTGTGCCACTTTAAAGTACAATATTTTTCAATGCATTTTGAATAAAGTTGAATGATTAAGCCATTCTTCACAATAATAATAAATTATATGCTGTCGTGCCATTTGTAATCGATTACTGGGTAATATGGTATTCTCCATTCAGTACATATTGGATCTGGTTATTTTCAGGTGTTCTGTAGTTATATTTCACCCGTAGCAACATCTTTCCTTGTATATTACTTCCATTGGAAAGGAGATATAATAATATTTAATCTAGCCAGTTGACAGCCAGAACAAGTCATATCATTTACTCAATAAATCACTGGCTAAATTGTTGCCTGGCTACTTGTACTCAGTTTTGCTATTGCCTCTGGGAAAGTACCAGAACAGACACTCTCCCAGTCATGCTCTTGTTTTTTCAGGAATGTGAGGCCGATAACTAAGGTCTATCTATCTATTGCCAGACACCACAATCCCGTAAGGGGTGGCCATTTGACTTTGAGTTATTTGTTTTATGGAGAGGGGCACTAACACTCCACCAACCCACTTGCTGACACGTAGGGAGCACGTATGGTTTGGTTCAAGTTGGGATTTATTTTGGTTAGGACTGAATTGCCTGGGGTCTAGGATTGATAATGTGGCATCAGGTTTGGTTAATGCCAAAAATCATTCATTCATTCATTGCCAGACGCCATGTATCCCAGACGGGGTGGCCAAGGGCTTAGAGTTAATTGTTTTACAGGGAGGGGCACTAATCCTCCACCAACCCCACTTGACACGTAGGGATGCCAACAGCATCTGGTGTTCCCAGGCGGTCACCCATCCAAGTACTAACCAGACCCAACGTTGCTTAACTTCGCTGATCGGACGGGAAGTGGTGTACTCAACGTGGTATGGCCGTTGGCATGCCAAAAATGACTTGTACATTTATTTCAAAAAGGGGATCATATCTCAGAAACTAGCAAGTTTTACTGGAAGTAAAGGTAAAAATTAATGTTGCATAATAAACCAAAGGAAACTAGAGATTTATCATCAAGTCGCGTATGGGCTGAAATAAGAATATTACCAGTTACTTTGCCGTAATGCATTGAGATATTTTTGGCTGTACAGTATTGCTGGCTGCAGTAAAATAGCCTTCTGAAACTGGACTTCTTAAATTGCTGTGCTAGAAGAATCTGTCATTAATATAGATGTGATTTTTCTTTTTTCCCCATGCCTGACTCACAAACTGTTGGGCATGGTCTTTTTAGCTTAGTCTGTATGCACCTAGAACTGAAGTGCCATTGGGGGTTGGAGTTGTACAGTGTCAGTAGTGTGTCATAGTGTGTGGGATGTTTGTTACTTTGACCTCAGCTCATTTGGGTGTAAACCTTGTGGCCTGCAAGCTGAAGCTACCCTTTTCCTCTAGTCCACCAACCTCCTTTTTGGGGATAAAGAGGGAGTTGAGGAATGTGTGTTTATAATGATGCCACCACATTAAGGTGTCCCTGTCCAGTGCATGTTAGTTGTTATCCTTGTAATTTACATTTGCATCCTCAGCAGTCCTTATTCCTGCATGTTCCTGGGCTGGAAGGGAGTAGTATCCCAGCTGTTGTTGAAGATATCAATGTAGGCTGTGATGTCAGAGGGTGATTGAGTTCATGTAAAGGCTCTTCAGATTGTACATTTGTTTTCCCACTGTGTTACAAAGTCAGTAATCTTTTGTTAGACCAAATTTTGACAATCATATGGCATTATGAAAATTAGAGAATGGCAACAGTTCAGTGGTTGTTATAGCCATCTTGAAATGTATACCGTACTATGATAGAAATGTACAAGTATGCAAACGTTAGATTTGATTGCCTGCATGTTGTATTACAGAACAGAGAGTCCTCACTTACAGTCTAGATGGTGTGCAGGCAAAATGCTAGTAACTTAGCTAATTGAAACACTCAAATGAGATATAATAATTGAAAGTACCAAAGAAAAAAAAATTAATATCTCACTTCAAAACAGCTTTATAAGTGAATGAACTGTCTGAAGTGAAGAATAGTGATAGGTGGCAAATCATCAGCAACTTGAAAACAAAACAACTATTATCTCTTGACTGTGATGGCATATACAGTATATACATATTATTTTATTCTTGGCAAGTCCAGACAGTTTTAGTCAGCATAGGGGAGGCTCTTCAAACTGGAGGGATGATATGTACCAGTAGTCCTAATTAACCTTCTTCACTACTAGATAGCGTTCCTGAGTTTATTAAAATTGGTAGTAGTATGAATAATGTAAAAGAATATTGCTGGACTAAAGAGGTTGAAAGTAGAAATGGAACTTCAGCAGGTATGTAATTACAGTACATCCCCCTAGTACGCGCCCATATGGGCGGCAGAGGATGTCGCATACTAGGAATTCACGTACTGTGAATACATAAACTTATGGGAAAAATTTCATATGGGCGGCACCCCCCTTCATGGGCAACCCATGAGATGCCTTTCAGACCTAAATATTGTACTGTACTCTACAGGGAAACTATCTAAGACATATTACCTAAGATAAAGTAAACCAACCAGATTATGGCTTTACTAGGTAAATCAACGAGGATATGGCTTAACTAAACCGATAAGAATATGGCTGCTCACCTTTACCCGTTATCGCTTCTTGGGGGGGCAATGTCGCGTACTCGGGGTAACCCCAGATTTGGGCCACTCTTCGCTGCCCGTCTCGCTTACAAGTTCAATTCACGTACTGCTAAAAAATATACAGTACTAATATTTAAAAAAAAGGTCCTCATATACAAGGGGGATTGCGTACTCGGAACTCACGTTCTGTGGGGACGTACTGTATTATGTAAATTGATACTGTATATACATAATAGGAAAAAAAACATGAAAAAAAGGGTAACTTATGATGAGAGTTTACTTTACTGACTAAACCTTTGCCTTGCAGTAGTAAGATGGTTCGTGTGATATCCGTACATCACTTCACACGGCAAGATGTGGCAGGGTTGGAGCGTTCAGGGGGGCGGGGAGTGACCCGGGGCAAAGGTGATATATTACTAGTTGGGGGAGAGCACACTGTTGACATCAGGAATCTCAAGCAGGGAGGAGCATTACAGGGCAGCTTCCCCACAGTTGATTTGGTGCAGCAACTTGTTTATTGTGAGACTGGTTAGTACTGTACTATATTATATAATTATTGTAAAACTAGTACATTTATGTTCTGTATAATACTGTACAGTACAAACTCGCAAATCAGAAATACTTGGTTCCAAAGGCATAATGGAAAATGGATTATTCAGGAAAGTGGAATCATAATGATAACTGTGAGAAAAGTCGTATGATAAAAAGTGTAGAGTGTCATGAACAGTAAATAGATTGAAGTAATTTGCATTAGTAATTTATCATCTGCTCTTAAGTTGTCTACAAAACAGCATCTTTACATATGCACTGAGACATGTGCTATCAACATGTCACTGTAATACTGTATGTGCTAAAAACATATTTTGGAAAGTGAAGGTTTTTTTTAAATCAGATGTTTGGATTTGGAAGTTTGTACTATATATATATATATATATATATATATGAATGACAGATATAAAGGAGTTTTTATTTAGCTGTTTCTATACTTTTTTTTTTTTTTTTTTTTTTTTTTTTTTTACCAGTAAATCATTCTTAGTTAGTCAGAGATCTTTTGAAATTACAGATTTTTGTATGATGATTTGCTTTCATTAATTTAACTAAAATCTTTTTTTTAATTATTATTATAGCTCTCCTCCAGAAAATTTATTCTGTTAGAGATCTACTTGAAATGACAGATATTTGTGTAATGAGTTACAAGGTATGGTACCACAAATATCCACTAATTATTCCTTAGGTAACTTTGTGGTGACACTGGAAACCAAGCCAGCACGTCATGGAGGGGACCACAAGTATGTGCGAATATATCTACACTGGGATCAGGACAACACCAACCAGCCCATGCGAGCACGTATTGCCGGCAGAGTGACACCAAGTAGCCAGTCCAACATAACCAATCTGGAAATGGTGGAAATCCCTCTACGTAAACCGGCAGAATTTGTAACCTGCTGCCAGAGTACGGGAAACGTGGCTGTTGCTTGCGGCATTAATGTTACAATTTTTAGATTCTGTCACAAGACACACGATATATCAAAAATTAAGTTTATTGATTTTGAGGAGTTCATGGAGTTAGACATGTCATTCATTGTTAAGGAAGTAGCGATATCCGAAGATCTTATTGGCTGTGTTTCTGAGTCTGAAGCACATATATTCCAAATTACCATAAACTCAAGTCTTTTAAAAGGTACATCTGAAGAAAAAGATTTGAAGGTAGAAGAGAAACGCAGCAAATCCCGATCCAAGTCCAAAACCCGGTCATCATCTCGCTCACCTGGCCGGAGCATCGACTCTCTTAGTTCAGTGGGTGGCCTTAGGAACCAAAACCTTAATCAGCAGGAAGTAAGTATTTAATGCGCACTTTTATGCTACCTTATATAGAGTAGAGTGGAGGGGGGAAAGGGACACAAAGAAATGAAATAAAGATACGGAAGAGGTGTATGAGTGAGGGAGGTGTGAGTTGGAGGAGGGGGGTCTGATGACAGAGGACAGCGTGACATGGAATTGATTTGTATGTGGCCACCACTTCTAGGATTAAGGGATCTAGCTATAGATAGACTGATACTGAAATACAGTTGCAGGGGGAAAAAAAAAAAAAAAAAAAAAAGTTCATAATGATGTACAGTATAATGAGACTATAGTAACTTTTGTAACCCAGTGATGCAATTTTCAGACTCCAACAGAATTTTCAGAATATTTTTCAAGAGTTTCATAATTGTTTAGGCAAAAAGTGGAGCTGCATTGTATTATTTTTTGCAGCTGAATGGTGCTTTCAAAAAATATCCTTACTTGGTTTTACGGTAGGTGCTATACTGTGCTTTTTTTTTTTTTTTTTTTTTTTTTTTTTTTTTTTACATATTCCTGGATGTACAGATTTTATGTGTTGTGTAAAGTTCCATTTGTATGTTATAGGAAAAGGAATGGCAGGTGCTGCATACACATACACAGCATAAGAATTATTAGTGAATAATTTGAAAACTTCATGCCCTGTTTCAAAGTATAAATGGAAAAAAAATAAAAATAACTGTTGGAACCTGTTGGAGACATTGTTTTTACAGTATGTGTTTGTGCGTGTGTGTGTATATATATAGTCCAGTGAAAATTAGATAGAAAAAATGATATATGAATTTAAGAAGAAAAAAGAAATCATAATCAGTACGGTATGTATTGTATCTGCAGGAATCTTGTGTGTGTATTAGAGATGCTGATGATTATGTTGACTTGAGTGAGATGACATGGATACCCACTTTGTCGTATGGGAGGAAGCGTCACAACGATGACAGTCGCTTCCTGTTGTTCCCATCATTGGTGGGTGCAGCTCAGTGTGGCCCTGTGGCTGAACCAGGCGAAATCATAGGACCTGTCAGGTACTATATTCAGCTATCTGTGATGACCTTTAACCCATTGAGCCTGTGGATATCTTAACCCTTTGCTTCTGATGGAGTAATACTGGATTGGATAGTAGTAGTAGTTGTGACCCTAGGCTCACCTGAAGGTGAACCCAGTGGAGTGCAGGATGAAGGTCTCTCTTCTGTAGTGTACCATTCACCTTTTAGAGGATATGAAGGCGTTTGAGAGATGTTTGTATAACTGGGCAGCTCCACTCAATTTTATTGTTGCCACCATGTTAAAGTGTCCCTCTTGAGCGCACTAGCTTGGATGCTGAGTGTCTTTTAGAATGTGATAAGGAACCACTTAAGTATGAACTGAGAAATAGAATTTTAACAATGCTAACATTTGTTATTTTAAAGTTCCAAGTAATCATATTTTACAATACAGCATTGATGTTAGAAGTTGCTATACTGATATATGAGTACTTTATGATATACATAGTGCAGTTCCCTACAAACTAACTAACTAAATTTATCCATATATTGTCCCAGGATTTCGAGTATAATGTTTCCATTAATTTTTGTTTCGTTTCAGTTCATCTCGGTGGTCTAGTGTGCGTGTAAAGGTGGTGGGTAGTGCATCAACACCAGGGAAGCTGCCAGCAGGTGTGTTTGAGGCAGTAACATTGATCCACCGCCGGGCTGACCACAACACCGACCCTGACATTCCCTTCTCAAATCTCAAGCTCACTGCTGTGTATGATACTAAGGCTACTAAAAAAGGTTAGTATAATTTGAAACTATTTTTACATTTTACAAGTAAAGTACCATTAAAAAAAGAAGAAAAAAAAGTTAAAGGGGTCTCATCCAGTTTCGACCCATTCACTCTTGATCATTTCACGCAGCAAATGCAGTTAATGTATATGCAAGCAAGAACCTTTCATTTTTTATCACCAGCCTTGCCATCATTGTTCGTGGCATAAAACCTCAAACAGAGCAAAGCCCCCACAAGTAACTCAGAAAAAAAAAATAAAATGAATAAGATCAGGTAGGGTGGATGTTGGTAAATTATGTTGTGGATATTACCTATCTCTGTTATTCTACAGACACTGACTAGATACATTAGCCTATATTCTGGATACATACACATGACAGCTGTGCCCCACATCATGCGGCACTTATTGCCATCAGAGAAATTACCAATATGCCAGGAATCGAACCAGGGACTCTCAGGTGAGAGCCAGGCAGCATACCACTACACCACGACCAGGTAAAAGTTAACTCACGTTAACTCATCCTCTTGATGCCCACAGTGGGGGCGGAGGGACGTTGGTTACAAGATTGTGACAACGTGAGTTAACTTTTACCTGGTCGTGGTGTAGTGGTATGCTGCCTGGCTCTCACCTGAGAGTCCCTGGTTCGATTCCCGGCATATTGGTAATTTCTCTGATGATTTTTCCTGTGAAAAAAATACAGGTTCTCTCTTCACTTATTGCCATGATGAAAACAAAAAATCACACAGCCACACAGATGTGGTAGACCTGTGACCCACCCTAGTAGAGTTACTGAGCTATCTCCAGTGTCACAGGTGTGCTCAGTCAAAACAGTGAATGAGGCTGTGTGTGAACAACAGCATCAGAGTCACTGTGTGTTGCAAGCAGCTTTGTACATATTGAGGCATATGATGGGTTAACGATTTTATTTTGGCTCTCTTCTTCCAATTCATGTCCAAAGAAATCAAAGAACCTTGCTGTAGATCTCCCCACTTCTTGCAGATATTTGGAATAGGGCAAGGATGTTGATGATGGTGCCAGGTAAAGGATAGTGCATGGTGCATTGTTTGGTTTTATTTTGTGTTTCTCATTTTATACTTATGGTTCAGAAAACTGTCCAAGCACTCCCCGGCGTCCATCCCATCCACTGGTAAGCAGTTCTTCACGTGGCCGTGTGGGTGCGTCGGTATTCTTCACCACGCCTCATGTCGGACAGCTGTATCACATTACCCTGGCTCATCATGCATATGGTAAATACACCCCTAGGGATTTAAAAGTTTGTTGCATTCAGCTCAGTGGCATAATAGCATGTTACTAAGTATTGGTGAGAAAGTTCATGAATTTGTGAAATGCTCACTGTATATTAGTATAAAGCTCATAAAAAGATGGAGTGGAATATGGGCAACAACCTGGAATCATAAAATGTAAAATAACTGCATTTTGCTATACTGTCATCTCTGTAATGCGATATTACTGTTTTGGAGCACATCCTTGCTAAAGAAATCCATTTTTATATAAAACATACGTGATAATGATGATGATGACCGCAGTTTCTGTGTGTGTCATCTTGACCCTTTGTTTGCATGTATTATGCTTAGTGATACATATGCATGGTGGTGTATTACGATATTTCAGCAAGCAGTGTGGTGCGTGGAGGAGTGTTCTCATATACCGCACCTGTGTACTCGGTGGCATTAGAACCATCACTGCTTCATGCCCTCACCCTGACTGGCTTAGAAACATACACACTTAGACCACACCCTGTTGTTGTAGTCTCTCACCTGCCCGAGGATCTGAATATGATAGTAAGTTACTTTATCTTGTGTATCTCTTCACTTGGCTACAACACTCAGCATACTTATACCACAGTAATTAGGACTTATCTTGATGATTTAGTCAGTTTTTAAACTCTTTGATCAGACTTTATAATTAGCCATAATCATGCTTTCTGCAGACAGTTTTACTCAGCTTAGGGGAGACTTTTGAAATGGAGAGGTTAAAAATAGCCCTCATTAACCCATTCACTGCTAGAGGTGTCTGAGTTGAATAAAATCATCTGAAAATTACAAAAGTATGGTAGTAAAGTATGTCATCTGATTGAAGTAGTAAAATTCTGTATTTGCAAGGTCTTTTACTACCTACTGTTTTTTAGATTTCCCAGCACTGTTAATGAAAATTTTACATTCTGAAATATATACAATATGCAAGGACACAATAAGGAAAATACTATGTGGATACTGGCTGTTTCCCATTAGTTAAAGACAGTTGTGTTGCTGTAGCCAGAATAAATAGAAAAAGTTAAGATAATGAAAGAATTAAGATCTTGCATGGTGAAGAAGGAAAACTGTCCCAGGATTTCATCAAAAGTGAGAACTTTTGCTTTTTCTGCAACAAAATTGGATGGGATTTTATACTACTGTGAAGTGTGGCAGAGACCAGTAAGAAAAAGAATTAGGGTCGTCTGTCTTGCAAGATCAGGCGTCATAATTGTAGGCTTACTGCCATATGGTGAGAGGGAAGGTGTTCCTGAATATAGCTGGATATCACAGAATTTTGGTACCTTTTCAGTGCTACAGAACAAAAAAGTTTGATGTTGTGTTTTTGTTGTTGTTGCTGAGCCACCACAGGATGCAGTATTACAGGAACAAGGCTTGATTTTCTTTGTGGTAAATGCATGTAAAGTTTATGTTGGAAAAGGCAAAAGTGATCCTGTTTATTCTGTGTTCACCATTTAATGACAGATGGATGGAGTCAGTCAGGTAGATTAATACTGTAATACATATGAAGGTGTAGACTCTGGACTGGTGCAGTACAGTGAGCCTGGTTTGAATGTTACTTGAATCTGTTGCAGGTACCACCTCACTGGGAGGAGACAGTGTGCCTGGTAGGACTGCGACCATTCCTCAACGTGGAAAGCCTCACCCTTACTGACTCCTGCCTGGCACTCCTTGCTGCTAATAATGAGTGAGTTACCACATCAGCCTTGAATGAAGGAAAAAATGCCTTGAAGAGCAAAGTTATTCTTTACTGGCTTCCCTCATGGTGATACAAAATTATCTGTTTTTTTAATTATTTTTGCTGTT
The DNA here is from genome assembly GCF_032717465.1 of Coenobita brevimanus. Taxonomy (NCBI): domain Eukaryota; kingdom Metazoa; phylum Arthropoda; class Malacostraca; order Decapoda; family Coenobitidae; genus Coenobita; species Coenobita brevimanus. The sequence goes on from NC_137058.1 coordinate 26,231,212, forward strand.
TACTCATGTGAATGCCTTTCAAGCACTGAAGCAGTAGAATTGTCTGTTTTGCATTTTGGGGTTATGGGAGAACATCTTGGTTGTCGGTTAATGGAAAATCGACACTCACAGTGCCAACTTAGTAAGTTCAGAGTTCTGTCTACAGTACTGTTACACTAAACAGTTTGGTGATAGCCAGTGGAAAACAGTAATGATGGAGTATATTTTCAGTTGGTAATACGTGTACTGTAATGCACAGTACCTGACCTCACCTAATATTCATGGTATTTCCCCTCAACCTCATTTTTTATACCTGGCATCCCCTCCAACACCTCAGGCAGTAAGTATATTGTATTGATACTGTGCCATTGTTGTCATAATTTTTTTCCCCCTTTAATCCCGTGGCACATTTTTCTATTTTTTACTGTACTTGCTGTTTTCAGATACAGCATTTCTGTTTACCTTAGGATAGACTTTTCAGACTTGAGAAGGTTACATATTGCCTTCAGTAACTTTTTCTTTTGTAGAGGGCTTGCCAAAGCTGAATAAAATACAGTGGTAACAGCAAGAATTAAAAAAAAAATGTTCTTGAGCTAAAGGTGTTAAGAAGCATGTGACTTTACTTGTGTTGCTATAGTTAGTCCTCTGTGAGTTTGCACACACTGTAATGAATAATAAATATTACTGATATCAGACTGATTTGTGTTATTGTTCCAGGGGTGGTGATAAGGCGCACACAGTGTATTCGCTGCACCTTCCCAGTGCAGGAAGTTTGTACAAGGAAATGGTTCGTGTAGGTCGCACCCACCGCTCTGCATCACCATCTACGTACCTCCATCTGCTGCTGGAGGCTCATCTGGTGCTTACCACTGCACTGCATCATAATCTGCCAACAGAGGAGGACCTGTATTCTCTCCTGCAAGACTCATCAGCTCTTCTTGGGGACTATTATGCTGCGTAAGTTAATTACACACCCTTGGTGTCTCTTAATGAAGACTGTTTGGTGTAGTAGTAGTAGTTGTTCCCTAGGCAGTCTGGCTGAACAGCCCCGAGTCCCTAAGGAAGGCCATAGCCGAGACCGGGCCCTCCCACAGAGCTCTCAAGGAGTGTATGTTGTGTTGTTGCCGTAGGTGATTGTGTGCAATGCAGTCTTCCATAATGGGCTTAATAGTATGGGGTGCTGTGTTACATTTTGGACACGCATCAATGATGGAGTCGTCCAGCCTCTTCTGGTAACTTAAGAGGAGGCTGGCCAGGCAACACCCAATGACTGTTTGGTGTATTTAGCAATACTGTATACTCTTTTTAGCATGTGTATTTGAAGTGCATCTATAAAGGAATACGCCAGAAGTATGTGAAGATGGTTAGTCCTGTGAGGTGGGGTCACTGGGTCAGCATGCCAAGCCTTGAAAGATGTGTGAGTGAGTGTGTAGCTCCATTTCAGTGGGATGGTGATGATAGTTTTCCAACGTTCATATACTGTATCTCATTCATTGTCCTTGCATAGTACCTTACCTCATCCTTAGATGGGGAAAAAATAGTTAGTATGATGATTATGATGATGATGCTGACTTTATGTGCAACAGATGTGAAACAGAGCAGGAGTGGAAGCAGGCAACCCAGTACTACCAAGTTTCAAGCCTTAGTCCTGATGCTGTTGTTGAGCGCCTTGATTCCCAGTGTCCCGGCTTGGTACCTGTGCTTACCTCACTCCTGCTCCACCCCACAACACCACCTCTCACACCAGCACAGGTAATACTGCCATTGACCTTTTCTTATACATGATCAGAAGGGATGTGACTAGGGACTGTAAGATGTTTATGGTATTTATTGGTTTTGAAAGGTGTTTAACGAGGTTAATATGGAGGGATGTGGGAAGGTTGAATGTAGCATATGTACATTATGGCATGGCTCTTGATAATTTTAAAGTGATGGTTGTTGAGAGATGGTGATTCATTATGTGGTGTGCTTGTTAAAGAGAGACTTAGACATTGTGGAAGATTTAAAGTGCTTACATGAAATGACAGAAAAGAGTGGTATGTGTGTAAAGGAAGTGGAAGTAGATTTGACCAGAGTATGGCCAATGCTGTGGTTATCTCTGACTGATCCCCTACCATGGCACAGCATTTGAATATTACAAAGTTAGCTTTTCACAAGTGTAGTGGACTTTGAGCCCGTTTCTCCTCATGGGTGTAGCTCTGGTCAGGCTAACACAGTGCAAGATCCACAGCTAATTCTTACTAATGCCAGCCAACTAAGACATAAAGATTTGTGACCCAAAAAGTTGCTGTGATATTTACCACGAAGAATGTTAATCAAAGTCGGCAATCTGACTATCACTAGTGAGCACAGTGACTCATCAGGTGCCTCCCCACAGCAGTGCCTTCATGAGAATAGGCTGCAAATAGCGGAAGGGCCTTCCTCAGATGAGCCTTCCTGAGCTCCACAAAACATCAGTGGTAAAAGAGAAGGATTACCTCTCTTCCTTATAGGTGTCTCCACTGAATGAAAGAAGATAGAAAATACTAAAAATAAACTGTAATGTTGCAAGTGAAGTTGTGATGCCTGCTTGTGATGCTTGTGTTTAGTGTACACTTTGTGTTGCAGGCCAACTGTGTATTGGAGACACTAGAGAAGGTTGCTCCAGAGAAAGTGTCCACCATTATTCTCAAATCTACTTGCTTTAAGGAATATAAGAAGGATAAGGTAGGTAGATGATCAATCATTCTGCTGTTACAGTATTGTTCTGCAATCTTGATATTATTACAGATGATTCTCAGTAACTGGCTTTTTGTGTCATAAAATGTTGCAAAATATAATAATCTCATAATAATTCAGCTTTGGCTTAAACAGGGCTCTTGTTTGGCGAGCCACAGCTCGCAAATGCGAGTATATTTTCCCTTCGGCAAACAAATTTTACATGCAAGTCGCCTTTTGGCGAGGAGAAAAGACATCCACTTTAAAACCCAGTAAACTACAAAATAAGTAAATCTCACTTAAATGAACAAAAGATTGATTATTACTGCAAGTGTTTCAATGTCGTCACTGTGAATGTTTAAAAGTAGACAGTGTGTAAGTAAATAGATAAATATATTTATTGCTCGTAAAATATTTCGGCTTGTAATCAGTTTGGCTACTAAAAATTTATTTAGCTTGTAAATCTGAAACCTTAGGAGCCAAATGGCTCGCAACCATCGGCAGTTAGCAAGAGCCCTGTAAAACCTCATAAACTGAATTAGGAATAAGTATCAAAGTGTATGTTGCACTGCTCACAGTAGTTTTAGTTACTACGGCACTGTGAAATGTATTACAGGGCACATACAGATGAATATTTATAAGCTAATGGATGATTAAACAGGTTATGTCCATAACTCCTCCAGTCTGTGTCATCATCCTTGGCTACAACTTGGACTTCTAACAAAGCTAAAACCTCCATTAGTCTGTCATATGGTTGTTCTATCAGTGCAGTTGTAGACTTAATTTTAGTTTATTTTTATGTCACTTATCTGGTACTGTGGGCCATGATTGAACATTAAATTGCACAGTGGAATGCAAGCCCCTATTATTTTTTTTAGTCATAATGAAATGGGCATGCCTATTGGATATGGTCAGCCTGCATCCTGTCACCCTGAAGGCAGTCTGTAATAACATAGGAAGACCAAGCATATTTAATCTTTGTCATATGCTTGGAAATGATCGTAAAGAAATTGAGGGTTTGCATTCCACTTTGAAATTTAAGCATTAAACATATGACCCTGTTTGCACATAATGCATAACATGTGGTGCTGGAGAGAGATACCTTCACATGTTGGTACTGATATAACTGAGTAACTCCTCCACCAAGTTATACAAATGTCCCCCAGCTCCATTCCTGTTCTCTGAAAGGTTGATGGTAGACTGTAAGATGAAGGCAACTTCAGCTTGCAGTCCTCTAGATTATTGTTTCAGATGAACCTAGGACTACAACTACTACTGTTACTGTTGCATATTTTGTGACATTGCAGGTGTTGGCAATCATCAAGCAGGAACTGTCAAAGAGTACTGAACCACGGCCCACTGATGTCCTGGCTCTGGCTCTTGTGTTCCTGGACAGAGGCTCTTCAGAACAGGTTAGGGACCATCTTATCATTTAGTATTACCCAGTGGTCCAGTAGTTAGAATGTCCCAGTCAGAGTGACAGTCTTCCGTATTAAGAGGTAATTGGAGACTCTTCAACCATTTAATGCCATCATCTGACCTAATATTACTGGCGTACTGTAGCTCGGCTTTGGTCCCCAGCACCTGTAAAGGGGAAGAATAAGTTCGACCTCTCCCCCTCCGCTCAGGAGGAGTAGGTCACCCTCTTTAACCAATGACTTCCATTAGCAGAGTGTCCCAAAATTCTCGAACTTGCATTTTCCCAGCACTCAGACATTATCAGCATAAGGATTTCTTGAAACTTCATTGCTGTAGGGAATTAATGAACATTGGAGTTTGTTTGGAGTCAGTCTTTGTTAAGTTAAACCCTGTTTTGACATTCGTTTTCCTTTCAGGTCTGCAGTAAATGAAGAAAAAATGTTTCTAGTAGTGCCATTGCTATCTGTAAAGCCGACTTACCAGTTTTCCTGTAACGTGTAGTGCTGATAGTATGTAAAAAGTTGTGATATTCTGAATAAGTACCTAACCTGAAACAAGGACTACCTATACAGTACTTTATATTAATTGCTGTGCAAAGCTAATCCCATGATACTGTTTGATTCAGGTGTCAACAGTGGTGGCATCCCTGCGAGCATATCAGTTGGTGGTGGTGTTGTTACAGCATTCTGAACTCCTCCTCACTACTCAGGAAGGTGCCACTCGTCTTTCACCTCTTGCACAGGTACAGTATTGTCACTTTTCAGTACCGGTACTTGTAGGAGTTTTGTATGGTATTTTCATTTTAGTATGTGAGTTCATGGGTTACTGTGCACATTTGTATGCATGCATGCATGCATATATGCAAGTGTGCACATGCATGTATGCATACCAGAAAAGCACATTAACAAGATAGTTGGAGAGACTTATAAACTCTTGACTAACATAAGAGTAGCATTTCATTATATGGATGAGGAAATGATGAAAAAATTGATAGTGGCCATGATCCGCCTCAGGTTAGAATATGCAGCGGTAGTGTGGTCCCCACACAAAAAGAAAGATATAAACAAGATTGAGAGAATACAAAGAACAGCAACCAAGATGGTCCCCAGTCTGACAGACCTGTCATACAGAGAGAGGCTGGAAAAACTGGATTTGCCTTCCTTAGAGGAAAGGAGAAAGAGGGGAGACATGATTGCGGTGTTCAGGACCATTGTGGGAGTAGATAAAATTGACAGAGAAGATCTGTTTATATGGGATAAGAGAGCAACAAGAGGACATGGAATGAAATTGAAAAAGTCAAGCTGCTTGAAGGATATCAAGAAATATAGCTTTCCTTACAGAAGTATAGACTTATGGAATAGCCTGGACAAAGAGATCGTCCAGTCTAGAAACTTAAACGAGTTTAAAGTTAAATTCGACTTACTGAGAAACAGCGACGGAAACCCACGAGCATAGTACATTCCGTGTATATCACAATTAGGTATATTAGGTATACTTAAATATTTGGAACGACTTAGACAAAGAGGTGGTGCATGAGAAAAACATTCATGTGTGTAAAGGTAGACTTGATAAATGTAGATATGGAGACAGGACAACACGAGCATTGCTCAATTCCTGTATACTACAAATAGGTAAATACATGCATATATGCATGCACACATGCCTTCTCAGCCAGCCATTTATGAGATAGCGTACTGTACAGAGAGTATAGTTCAATGCTTCCTACGGACTTATGTGACCAGTTGCTTCCATCCTCAGTTACCAGCAGTGGAACAAATGGCCATGATGGCAGGCAGATCTGCTCTGTTCAGGCATATTAAAACTTCATGGATACAGTCAAAGTATCTTTGGAGGCAGCTGTTTATACTGGTCTTATTATTATTAGCTGTATGTCAGAGTGTTATGTACAGTTCAGCTATTCCTTGCTGAACAGATGCAACCAGAATGTTTGTGACAAGTAGTGTAAGAATGATATTGCAAGTTAATATAATTTATTTTCCGCAGGTTTTGGTGGAGCACAAAAAAGAGGTGTTTACTGAAGTGTTTGTGTCTCTCATTGGTGAAGGTACACTGTCACTGAATGAATTTGTGGATGCATTTGTTGCCGTGTACCCCATTGTATCCTGTGGTCCTGAATGCAACACTCACTCATTGTGGCTGAGAGACTTTCTAGAGAAGTTCTTCTTAGAATATGCCCACAATCCAGAGGTGAGAGTTGTTTTAAGACTGTATCATTTACAGTGTGTTACAGAAAGCCTTGTATTTCAAGTAGTATCTTAAGTACTGAGTGTTGTAATAGATAATAGGTGTTGTAACTATTAATGATGACCGTGACAGAATGAAACTGAGAAAATGTTACTATTTTTTTCCATTCTGTCATACAGTGGAGTGTACAGCCACCACTAACTGTTAGACATATTTCCCAGAGCCACTTTGAACTAGTCCAGGCCAATCTGAAGTGGTAGTCATGTTAGACCAGTAGTCAGCTCTGCTACCCTAATATAATGATACGGTAAATACTGGAAACAAAGTTGTCCTGTAAATTCATGTTATTTTGGCAGATCACAGAACAACGTGACCGCTATGATCGTGCTATTACAGTCCTAGTCAGCCTCTACCTGGCTAGTCTCATGGGTGCCTTTGGAGATAAGGTGAGCACTGAGTAGACTGCTGCATGCTATTCACCCCAGAAAAGTTTGTGTTAATGAAATACTTGTGGCAGATGTACCTGTAGTAACATGTGCCATTCACTTCACCAGGTAGGAGTGTAGGCAGTCATGTATAAAACCATTTTTCCCTTGAGGATATTTTATGAAAACATATGACAAAGGATTCTGGCCTGAGAGGTGAACTCCTCCTCCCAGTTGCAGAGCTCACCGCTGGCCTATCAAATGTGGTGCATGCAAAGTGTGTGCTGACGATGAAGAGAATGACAATATTTGCAGGGATTTGAGTGTACTGGTTTGGTAGCACTTCAGATTCCTGTAACTACTTGGAAAACAAGCCCCAGAATACTGCACAGTGTTCTAGAATGGTTTGGGTGCCTCTTTAGCAAAAACAGCTGTTTTACAGTGGTATATCATCTTGATAAGGATGACACTCTGTACTTTTGAACCCTTTCATGATGGGAGATCTCATTCTATATCGAGTCATGTGGCGTTAGACAGGATACAATGCATCATCTTAGGAAAGGAGTTAATGCATGTTTCCAGAAGCTACCCTCACAGAGGAAATGGAGTTTTGTCTAATAATTTTTTATTATTTATTTTTCTTATGTGCCTGACTTTGGGTATAGACTTGAGGCCCAGCAACCGTCTTACATGCGTCACAACTTCATGTCGCCACCGTGGCAGTAGTGCTTCTCTGTCCATATTGTATACTTGCTAGGAATGTCTCAGATGTTGGTGGCTATTGTGGAAGATCAGTAAAGTATTTTATTTTAATTCAAATCATTGTACTGTTTCTTTTCCCAACCTTGGATGAGACCTACAGTCTTATAAAGAGCAGATCCCTTTTCTGACCACCTGGCCATTACTTCTCCCTCTATTTTTTAGTCCAAGGAAGACCCCAACTGGAGTGACCAGCGTGTGGCACTCAAGGAACTATACGCCCCACGTCCCACCTTCCTGGGCCTCCTGCCACCCTTCAGCCAGGAGCAGCTGGGGTTGCAAGGGCCATGTGGGGAGGATGGTACTGCAGACGGGAAGACTCCACCTGAAGCAGAGGAGGTGGGCCGCAGCCTTTCATCATCCCTCCTGCATCTAGTTGTCCTTCAGGTTGGTCAGTCTCTCTTTTGTTTATTGTCTTGTGTCAGGACAGAGCTGTAAATTAGTTATGAATCAGCAGTGAGAGATGTGCCGCAAATAAAATGTGGCTATTAGTGATATCATTCAAAGAGGGACATTGAGGTGGTTTGGACATGTGGAGAGAATGGAGAATGAAAATTGGATGAAAAGATTGTGAGTTTGTGGTTGATTAAGTACCAAGAGGCCATATGGGGAGGGTGGGGCCTCTAAGGGTAATATTCTCCCTGAAGCAGAAAGGGAGGGCCAGTTCTTCCTCCTGCATCTAAGAGCGAAACCGGAAATTGAAGGCAGTGATGTCAACTTGTGGCAGATATACATAGAGCATTTTTTTTTTTTTCATGGTGATTTGTAAGTAGATACTGTAGTGAAGACAGCATTGTATTAATCCATTACTACAAATAAGGGTCTTCTAAACTGAGAAGACCAATTTTGGAACTAATTTTGAGGGGTTAATGGAGATACTTTAGCATCTTATATCCTTTGAGTATGAAAGTGGCTCCTGATTCTTGAAAAAATTATTTGCTAGTAGCCAGACTAAAATTAAGAGAATGAACATTATCTCATTGAAAGGTTTAAGGTATATTTATTTAATTTCTTTTCAGTCTTTGTTAAGCTCTGACCTGCCATCTGCTGATGATAGAGTGAATGTACTCAAGTTTGCCACATCCAACCCCACTGCCATTGGTGCACAGTCCTTGCGTGTGTTGTGCCTCGAGCCTTCACAGCAGCTGGATTATGTCATGCAGGAGTACCCACATGCACTTCTACAATTTGGCAAGGTATTTGCATGTCATCTAGCCTAGTTTTGATTTTAGTGGACTCTGCTTTATCCAATCCCTAGGTGGGAAAAAGAGATGGAGAAGATATGATGATAATGAGTTATGGTACAATAACCTCTGAATTATCCAGCTTAATTCAGCCAAGCCCTACACCGGATAACCCGTACAATCCTGCCGTTGGCATGGTGCCGACAGTACAAAATGTCTCGATTAATGCCAGTGATGTGATGGTGCCGACAGCAAAATTCGAGCACTGTAGCACGTCTCAAACTGCTTTAATCTAACTAATTTTTTGCTAAGGAGTAGCTTTATTTATTGGCAACACTGTGTCCAAGCAGTTGTAGTACTGAGTTTGGTTCTGCGTGGGTGGGCAACATCAGTGTGCCACTGGCCATCATAGCGTTAGGATGTCGTGAAAATCACGCCATTTTTCCGCCTCATTGGGCTGGAGGAGGCTCCTGAAATTGTCACATGGACCCTTCTGTCCCTTCATTTAGTGATTCTTCAACAGAGAAAGATATGAATGACTATTCTGGGGAGGAATATGAGCCAGCAGAGGACACTGAAAAGGGGAATCCCCCATTCTTTTCCCCCGTTCTCTCTCATCCCGCCCAGCTGGGTGGGAAAACATTGCTCATGGCTTGGGAAACTGGGCTGAAAACACGACGGACGGTCATCCTGCTCTTATTTCTCCTATAAGGAGTACCTTTTTTGCTTTTCCTTGATTTATATGTCCTTTTGGATTGTTTTATGCAATAAAATTTTTTTCTGTTTTTGGTCTGGAATTGGGTGGGTATAAAATTGCAAAAATGCCTGGGATGGTACGGGTTAAAGCAAAATGCTGGATATTGCATAGTATCCCCCATCGGGTCAGTATTTGGTGTCGAGCCGGATATTGTGTTACTGTCTCATACCTTTATCCTGAAAACTTTCCCATGAGTAGAATATGTAAGTGAAGCATAAAATAGCATGAAATAATGAAATAGTACAGCATTACAGTGCCGGTTGGCTACTGTTTACTACCCGGTTGTTACTCCTTAACGCCGGATATTTCATAGACCGCCATTTACATTCTGTTTCTCCACTGGATATTGCTTCAACCCCTACGCACCAGATGTCGGTATGGACCAACGCAAAAGGGTTGGACAGAGGCCGCCAGGTGTTGGTAATAGTCACAATTGTTTTTAGCACCACAGTTTGAAGTGGCTGCCATTTGATTTGTCACCAAAGGGTAGAGAGAGACTCCCGCCACCTGATGCACGGGTACCTCAGTCTTCTTTGTCACTTTGCCAGTCTGAAACCTCTTCTGATTCCGTCTCACGCCGACCCCTTGCCTCATCCACCCCTGCCAAGCCTTTTTCCAAGGATACTAGGAAAGGGCTCTGTGATAGTGCCATAGGGCGTGCCTTGAATGCCACTGTGTCTAGTTTATCTAGTAGTGGAGAAGTTATCACGTTGTGAGCAAAACCAGAGTCAGGGCCGTGCGCACATGCACAAATACATCCCATATCAAGCATCGAAAGTTACTCATTTTTTTCACATCTTTATTCATCATTGTGACCACCTGCAGACCTGGGGGTGCTTTCATTTGCAAGAAGAAGAGTTGTTGAGTAATATGGTCTTTATTTCCCAAACTGTTATAGTTTCCGAGATATTAAGGTTTGAAAACAGGGTATTTGGGGAAAAATGCCCATAGGGAGAGAATGGCTGCACTGAAATATGCCCGGCATCTAGGGGTTAATAGAACTGAGCCAGCAGCACCAGATATTGCATTAGGCTGGATAGTGCGATGACGAATAATTGAGAGTTTAATGTATCTTGTTGAAGTTCCAACACAATAGTAACTTCACCTATGTATTACAAAATGGTGGTGAAAGTATTCCAGGTGCCCTATGTTTTGCAGTATTCATGCTACTTTATCTACCCTTTTTTTTTCTTTTTTTAATAGATTGGACCTTGAGCAAGGAGAGGTTTGATGTGCCTTCACTATCCTCTTCAAGTACTAGGGCACTTTCTTTAATTGATTAAATTCATCTGATGCCAACAAGAGTGGAATGAAAAAGTCATAAAATACAGTAGCCTGAGGAGTCAATTGATATCTCATTATGTAGAGTGTTCTGTTTTCATAAATATCTAATCTCTCCCCAAAACTTACACTTCTAGGACATGTATGAAACACCCCTGGAGTGGGAGGAGTTGGTGGCTAAGTTGATCAGCCATAAATCCAGCCTGCCAGAATCAGACCCCAGCCTTCAGGTGTACACAAATGTACTTAATGGTAAGTTAACAGCAATCTGTTGGTGTTGGTACAGTTGGAGACCTTTTAGTTGTCTGTCTATCTATGTCTGTGTCTATCTATCTATCTGTGGTATATGTATGTCCATCTGTCTGTTGCCTAATGCCGTATCCCATAAGAGACGGCCACAAACAAATTTCCACCATGTTGCTCTGTCCTCTGCCATTTGGCTGTCCATCCCACAATTTGCACTCCCCTCCCTTATATATCTTTCCACTCCATCTGTTATATATGTTCTGTAATGAAAGTCCTCTGTGTGTGTGTGTGTGTGTGTGTGTGTGTGTGTGTGTGTGTGTGTGTGTGTGTGTGTGTGTGTGTGTGTGTGTGTGTGTGTGTGTGTGTTTTTTTTACCTAATTGTGTTATACAGGATTTGAGCTAAGCTCGTGTTGTCCCATCTCTTTTGCACAAGTATATATTATCCAATCTGTATTTAAACACATGGATGCTCTCTGCTCATGCCACTTCTCCCTCTAAATTATTTCATTTGTCTGTAGTTCTGTTTGGAAAACTAAATTTCATTACATCACTGAGGCATCGACTCATCCTCAGCTTGAATTCATGTCCTCGTGTTCTTCCATCATCTTTCACAAAGAGGTCATCTCTGTCCTCACGCTGTAATCAAATCTCCCTTCTCTCCTCTCTCTCAGGGTTGGCAGTTTCAGCTTTTCCAGTCTCTCCTCATAAGACAACTCCTTCAAGTTTGGTGTCAATTTTGTGGCCACCCTTTGTATTCTTTCTAGTTTACTGGTATGCTTTTTCAAGTGTGGTGACCACATCACTGCTGCATATTCCAATCTCGGCCTTGTCATGGTCACTATTAACTCTCTCGGCATCTCTTCATCCATGTAATAAAATGCCACTTTCATGTTAGTCAGTAGCCTGGAAGGTCCTCCAGTAATCCTGTTTATATTTTTCTCTGGCAAAAGCTTATCCTGTATAGTCATGCCAAGGTGCTTTTCTTCTTTTGCCCTTCTTATTACTGTATGTCATCTCCCATCTTATGCACATACCTTGGTCTCATCACTGACTCCCATTTCCAGTACATGACATGTATTACTAATGAATTCCATTTTCCATGTTTGACTCCTCCTGTAGAGTTTGTCTTGATCTTTTTTCTATTCTTTATAACAATTTACTCCTTTAACATGTTTCATAATTTTTGCATCATTAGCAAATAAACTCATACCCAGTACTCAACCCTTCAAGCATGTCATTTATATATACCTTGTATCAAGACCGTGATTGGGGCCAACAGTACATGCATGCGTGCGTGTGTACTCACCAGTATCCATATAGCCACTATGAGTTGCTATGTGAGTATGTTGGCATACAGGTATAGCCAGGATGTAACCACTCTGCAGCAGCTACGATCGATTGACCGTTGTCTGGACGTACGGTACTGGTAATGATTATCGTGTATGTTTGGCTAATTTGTTAGTGTTTGTTTGGGCCTGGGTTGTTCTTTATACAGTATCTCTAGCTAAGAGGACTATGGGGATTGGCAGGCTGTGATATACCCTCAGGATAAATTATGTAAAAATGTATTCCGTGGTAGCAAGGCTTTGTGCCATTGAGGTTGCTAACCATCCTTCACTTAGGGTAGGGAAGTTAAGAGGCATTTATATATTCAGTTACATCTGCCATCTGGCCGTTTTGTTGCTACCACAAGAGGATATCATTCTCCAGCACATTTAATTAAACAACCGACACACCATCCGATGACTTCACCAAGACCAAATGAAGCATCCACCTCCCTTCACCTCATGTAATGCATTACTACATTTTGCCACTCACACCACTATGGGAACAGCACAAGACCTTATCACTTTGCCTGGATGGTGTTGGAAGATGGCTGAAAAGTCCCTTCCTCATGAGTGCCTGCAGATGCACTCATTACATGAAAAGTAGGTTTTTGGGCTTGCAGATTTCCTGTTATTGTTATATTTGTTTCCTTTTATAGTGGGTCTTTCTGATGTAAGGGTATTTTAGCATTATTGTACAGGGTGGTTCATATATTATGCAAACAGATTATTATGTGTTGCAGGGATGGCTCAGTCAGTTCTACCGTTGTTTTCTCACCATTATCTACTCCCATAAGCCTTTTCATGTATTGTAGTGTTTGCTTTTATATGTTTATTGATTGCACAGTTGACTAGAACGTTAACAAATGAGCCCAAAATGTGTGCTGTCCGCACATCAGCAAACTGAGCTGTCCCCGCAACACACAAGAATTGGGTATGCTACACGTTTTGTGAATGTATGAAATGTTTTAGATGTGCTGGGTGAGCTGGTACTGACGGCTCCATTGGATGTGTTCCTGCGCGTGGTGCCCAGCGCTCGGCATGAGGAGTTTAGGGGCCATATCCGCCAATGCCATTCAGCAGCCCTTGCAGCTCACCTCCAGAATTCATTTATGACTTATGCGCACAATGTACTGGCACAAATGTCGAAATAGATGATGACGATGTCATAATAGGCTAGAATGTAAAGCAGGCAGTCCTCATTATAAAGCGTTGTGTTTCTTCAGCAATTTTGCTTTAAAGTGGAAATATATTACAAAGTAATTCCCAGTCAAAGCTTCCATTGCTTCCAATAAGGCTGATTTGCAAGTATTTTCTAGTTTACAGCATAAGTTGTATGGGAAAAGTAGTCTGATATATCCTTCACTTGAAATGACAGCTGCCTGTATTATCGCAATCAAATGCAGTCTGACACTTCCCTGCCACCTGTAACAATGGAAGGTGTTCCATGAAACCTTTTTGTATGATGATGATATGATGCACAAAACAAGGAGAATGAAAAGGGAGGAAACTGTCTGAGTTCAGGGAGGAATGAGAACTAAGTGGATTGTCAGCAAACTGTTGATTGTGGTAGTATGACCTTCTATTGAGTGCCATATATTTCAGTGAAAGTAAAGCACAGTGTTTTATGTATGTAAGACATACATTTTTCTATGTAAGGCTCATCCTTCCAAAAAGCCTGAGATTTTAATACCTCATCAACATGATGATGTACTTTTAATTTTATTTGTGCTACTGTACTTCCTAATGATTTATTCAGTATAAGGAAGGCTTTTGAAACTGCATGTGTGAGATATAGCCTTCATTAACTCCTTCACCAATACAGGTAATCCTTAAATTTCCATAAGTTAAATACAAGTGCCTAACACTAGAAAGAATATAATGAAACTTGTATCCTGGTGGTGAAGGGGTTAAATAATCACGTTGTAAAGTCTGCCCCACTGGTATTTACAGTATCTCTTGCAGCTGTGTGTATTTGTTTTGCCACTGGCATATATACCCACATAGCTGGAGAAGTATTTATAAAGGATGTTATCTAATGTACAAGATGAACAAGTCTCCGCACTGGTTATTTACAGTATTACCCTTTTTTTTTTCTTCCCTGTTTTTGCTTTTATGGTCAGTGTGATTTGAGGTTGAAGTATTTGGCAGATGTAGGAATGAAGACAGACATATATGCAGGCAAACTTATACACAAATTAAGTTTAAGAGTTAAAATGCAGCTCCTGGTGATGTTTTAGAACATCATGTCATTTGAATTTGTGATATGGCTTAGCAAAAACTGGCAGCCAGTATGCATCAAACAAAAAAGTCTAGTTAATGATCTCCACCACAGTATCTTGTACCTGCTTTGTCCCATGTCTGTGTTTAACCATTTACAGTATATGGGAAGCATTTCTCCTGTAGTATTTTATCCTGGCTACTGCTGGATGATTCTAGTCATATGAGGGGGAACCTTCCTTGATGAGAGTGATGAAATAATCTCACAACCCTTTGTAGGGTAGGAAGTCACACAGGTGTTTTATTTTGGCTACCTCCTGATGATTCTAGTCAATAGAGGAGACTCCTGCCAGACAAAAGGTTAATATACGTTGGTTGCTGGTATTGCATTTGCCACGTTTATATGTAAGGCAGTTAACTTGTCAGTTGTAAACAGTGCTTTCCTAGTAATGTTTACCTTGTATCTTTTATTTTCTTACCTCTTAAACATGTATCTGCCAGTATTCCTGGCTGTAGAAGGGTTTGATCCAGGGCTGGCACTAACCAGACCTAGTTATCTACCTGTGTGGGTGATACTGTAATGGCTTTATAAATAATACCAAAGCTTCATAGGGCAGTTTCTGCAAATATAGTGTCAAGACATCACTAGATCAGGGAAGTTGGTGGCACAGATACATAACCTGTACCTGTTTAATAATCTGCAGTGAATGTTAGTAATCTCATTACACTTCTGATAGAATGATAAGGGGATAATTGGTTGATAAATAAGAGAATCATTATTTTGTTATGTATGGTTCATTGTGACACCATGGGCTAGTGAATGATAGTTTTAACGTCTTCTGAAGTAAATCTTATACTGGAAGAAGTTAGATACTTCTTAAGCATTTTAATACTGCACCTGCTTTCATTGGTCTACACACTGTGCTGTAAACATTCTTGTGGATTAATGTCATAACTCAACCTTATCCGTGTATGTACCAGTATGCAGTACTACGTTCATAGTAGGTTAAGCAGGTCCAGGTAGTCATTGCCTGGAAAGTGAAAAATTATGTATGAGATTGCTAACTCTTCAGTCTGTTGACGTATATTTTTTTTTTTTAGTTTATTCTTACCACTTCTTGTTATTTAAATTTAAGTTAGGAAATAACTTTCATATTAAAGGGGTATTATAGGGTATATCTAACACTTCCAGTTTAAAAACTTTATCCTAAGCTGAATCAGATCATTTAGAGATACCAAGAAAAATATGAGGAAAGATGTTTCCAGGCTGAGTGGGCTAAAACTGCTGTAGCAAAATCTTTCATTTATTTATTTATTTATTTTTTTTTATTTATTTTTTTTTTTGAGGAAGTGCTTGACCAGAATAGATGCTACCATAGCATGAGGTAGTGTATCTTGCTTGGAATCTGTACATCCTGATATCATTTAGGACTTTTTGACTAACTCAGTAACTCAGGTGGAAAAGTCTCACATGGTGAATCATGTCACTATCATAATTTCTTGGAGATCTCAACCACTTCACCCCATCTGTCTCCATGGAAAATGTGTCAGAGCAAGTGCCCTCACAGCATTAAAACAGCTTGGTCTTGAGTAAATGATAAGGGCATCCATTTTGAGGGAAGTATCACCAGGGTCTGGAACATGAATTAGTAGACCCATGAGAGCTCTGATCATGGGAGAGTTGCAGTACTGTACCACTTATAGCAGGATGTATTAGTGTCTCTCTAGTTGCTGATGCCTGAGAGTTCATGTACAGTACATCCATGTGGAACAGTAGTACCAGGATCTCTTAATATTTGTGTTCCATGAACCCTGATTTTGGTGTCTGGTTCCAGCTCTCTTATCTGATCTTTGAAGACTGGAGCAGATACCTTTTCGCCCAGGGAATGATGGACTGTGCCTATGGCTGTGAAGTTCCTATTGTTTCATTTTCTTTTATAAAGGCTCCAGCATGCTTGCAAGCACTGGCCTTAGTTACACCGAATGGTGGCAATCCACGCTGCTTAATTTCTAGCAGCCTTTCCATGGGGTCACTATATGACCTTGTTCCAAGTCATTCTCAGTCTTCTTCATGCAACACCACCCTCAAGAATGTCTAGAGGGTTTAGATTGAAAACAAAATGTAGGATGAGTTAGTAACCAAGAAGAATCTTTGTTTTTTATCATCAAAATTTCCCTTTCATTCCTGCACAAGGACTATGGGTTATTATTATTGTTTTTCTTGGGTTGAAAAGGGGTTGGTAGATTTTGTTTCCAACTCCTTTGCTGTGAAGGATTTGTCCAGAGCTGAATAGATTTGTCTGGTGGTGTGGTAGGTGGAAGAGAATGTAAATGATGTCTTTGGAATGAAGTTAATTGAGATTGTTTCTAATCTGCATTACCAGTAGTAGTTAATGCTTGTATATAATGCTCAAACGTTATATACCCATATAATAATAATTATCATCTTACTGCTATGATGTTTTTACTCTAACTGGGCCTAGAATTGCCATATCCCAATCTTGAATGCTGAGCCGTAACAGTTGATCAAGACTAGAATATGATGCTAGTCATGAAGAAATCCTTAGGAAAGGATATCGGACCATAGCACTGCCTGATTTCTACTTTGAGCTATGTGAAACAAGCTGCAAAAGACAAAATCTGGGCCAAGTTAAGGTGAAAGCAGTATAGACACTTTCTAAACTTATAGCAAAATGGAAGTAACGAAAGCATTTAAATTCAGTTTGTGTATTATAAATAGATACGCTGAGTGCATTTAGTACAGTACCAGTATTCTCTTCTTTCTTAATAATGTACCTGTTCACAACCCACCTTCGTTTAAATGAAATTTTCTTAGGAAAACCGTATATTAAATGTGCCATTCATACTTACAGGCTTTATCGTTTATTCACCTTCATGTGCTATGTCTAGAAGTTATATGTACCCACCTAAGGGGGAGTTTAAAGTTAAAATATATAGAAATATATATGTAAGCCTTTTTTTCTTTTTATAACCTTTAACATCCAAGGGTACCATTTTGAAGCTGGTCCTTTTTGTCAGGCCTGTAAGTGTGCCATTGTGTATAATATCTTAAAGTGAGGGGCCTTTCCTAAGCTAAATACTTGTATAATTGTCTGGCTTTAGTGAAGCTAAATACTCGTATAATTGTCTGGCTTTAGTGAAAGTAAATCACAAAAGCAGATATTTTTTCACTATCCACTCCCTTTCTGAATGCTCCCCGAGGAAGAGTCTTTCGGCTATTGTATGATACCACTCATCCATCTTAAATGGTACGTGTGTATGTACTGCAGTAGTATATGTGTGGAAGCCTGTAAAGTTTTGGGTGAGAAGAACATGTAGAAATTTATTTGTACAGTAAATGACTGTGAGAATAATAATTCCAGATCAGTGTAGCTGAGTAGAGGGTAAGTTGCTTCTTGTGTCCAGTTCAAACAACCTTACCCCAGGGCTGTTGATATACTGTCTTCTCATTCAGAATAGGTGTTCTGTGATGTGCCTCCTTTGCATCCTGTATGGGGTGCAACAGGTGTCCACTGTTTGGCTCATGTATTCAGTTAAGGACCTCCAGGCACCTCTTCCTTGCCTGTTAATTCTTCATATGACAGTATTCTATTTTAACTCTAACCTGGCCCAGATTTTTGTCCTTTTGCAGCTTATTTCATGTAGATCAGTGGCAGAAAAAGACAATGATATGTCTCCACATCCATTCCACAAGCACATCTTCATGACTAATATCTTACTCTAGTGTTATTCCTTTGTTATCTGTCAGCATTAAAGGTGAAGAGATGGCAGTTTTAGGCCATGTTAGACTATAAGGAATATGATATTATCATGAGTGTTGTTTATGCCATTTATGTCAAAATTACAATGACAAATACCATGCAAGGGAGTGGTAAGGTGTGGTATGCAAAATAAATCGCTAAGGAAGAGATGCTAGGTGTCCTAAGTTGAAAATAAAAAACTTTGTGGCAGTAAGCTTACCTCACCACCACAACACACACACCTCATGCATCACTTTCTCACAACACAGACAAATTTTCAGCATAACCTCAACAAAAGATTTCTGGGAGTGTTGGCCTGAAGTTGCCGGGCCCCTGCAGTAAACTGGGCTTACGTCATGATGAGAATGGAACCACAGCAACAACGACTACTGGTACTCCTTTTGCCATAGTACTTCTTGGGTTCCCTCTCAATCACTGAGGGTGCTTAGTTCACTGGGTAAGTTTTTCCCTTTATTTTTATTGTCAGGATTCTGGGGGCTTGAATGCTGAGTGAATGAGACTGTGGCCCTTTGAACTAGGTAGACTTTCTATAGGTCTTCCTCAGTTTTTTTCTTGCTCTCTGGAACCTACCTCACCCCATTCTTCGATGAGGAAAGAGGGCAGGATGATAATGTGCATTTGGGAACTGCAGTTGTCTGAATCTGAAAGGGATCCAAGTGACTATGACGTGTGTCCTAAAGCTGCCTCTGTGTGATAGTTATTTTATATGTGGTAGGTGGGGGTGCTCACCATCCACTCACTCAATGTAGTGCTGCTCTCGGATGTCTGCCCTTTCCTCTCCATCCTTCTTTCCTTCCATTCTCTTCTGTCTTTCTTTCCTTCATTCTTTCCTTGTCCTTCTGCCTACGGCGTAGAACATAAAACTTATGAAACTTATCCGCGCTAAGGGGTTAACATATTTTGGCTTGATTACTGTACGTTAACGCGTCTACAGTGTGTAATGATGTGGTAAGACATATACAGTACAGTATAAATGCTTCTGAGATGAGTTAAATGTGATTCTGAAATGATTTAGGCTACAAATAAAGAGATTTTGTTGTCACGCATTCATGTTTTCTCACTCTGTTTACGTTACGTTCATTCATAGTTATGCTTTTAAATTTACACGTTTCGGCATTGTTTATGTTGCACACCTTTAAATTCATTAATACTAAAGTTTGTACTTAATTAAAGAAATGCAAGATTGAAGCAAGAAGACAGAAAGTAAGGAGGAAGAGGGAGAAGAAGAAGAAAATGAAGACGAAGAAGGGAAAGTGAAAGAGGAAGAAAAGGCAGACGAAGAAGGGGACGTAGAGGAAGGGGAAAAGAAGAGGGGGAAGGGGAAGGAGGTAAAAGAAAGAAAAGGAAGGGGCAGATAAGGGCAAAGAGGAAGAGAAGAAGAACAAGAGAAGTGGAAGAGGAAGAAACGAGGAAATGAAAAAGGAAGTGGATGAAGAGAAAAAGGAGGAAGCGGAAGAAGAGGAAGAAGAGAAGGCAAAGGAAGAGGAGGAAGGGGAAGAGGAAGAGTAATAAGGGGAAGAACGGGAAGAGGGAGAACATAGGGAAGAGAGAAGAGGAAAGGGAGGTACAAAAAGAGGAAGAGGAAAACGGGGAATGAGGAAGAAAAGAGGAAGAGGAAGAAAAAGAAGAGAATATGGAAGAGGAAAGGGAAGAGGCACAGGAAAAGAAAGAAGAAGGAAAAACAGGAAGAGAAAGGCTAGGAAGAGAAAGAAAGCGAAGAGGAAGAGAAAAATGGAAATGGGGATGATGAAGAGGAAGAGGAAAAGGAAGAGGAAATGGAACAGGAAGAAGATGAACGGGAAGAGGAAGAAGATGAACGGGAAGAGGAAGAAGATGAACGGGAAGAGGAAGAAGAGGAGGGTCAAGAGGAAAAGGAGGAAGAGTAAAAGGAGGAGAAATAAGAGGAACAAGTATGAGGAAGAGGAAATAGATGAGGAGGATAAAAAACAGGATGAAAGAGGAAGAAGAAAAAGAAGATGAAGAGAAAAAAAAGAAAAATGAAAAGGAAGACGGCGAAGCGGAAAAGGAAGAGGAGGAAGAAGAACAAGTTGAGGAAGAGGAAGAAGATGAAGAGGATGAGGAAGAATATGAGGAAGAAGAAAGAATAAGAAGATGAAGAGAAGGGAGGGTAAGAGGAAGAGAAGGAAGAAGAGAAAAACGAAAAAGTGGAGAAGGAGGAGGAGGAAGAAGAGGGGAGGAGAAGCAGGGAAGGAGGAAGTGGGGAGAGAAAGGGGGAGAAGACGAGGGAGGAGGAAGAGGAGGATGGAGGGAGGAAACTGAAAGGAAGAGGAGGGATGGAGGAGGGAGAGGAAGAAAGAGAAAAGAAATGGATCTGGAAGAGGAAGAGATGATGATGATGATGGAGGAGGAGGAGGAATAACCAAGGAGGAAAGAGGAGGGTAACTGCGTGTAAGCATAAACTACCCAGCACGTCTATCCGGCAATTAGTACTCGTTCCTTTATATCTTAATAAATATATCTTACACTAACCCATAGTGCGTCAAAGTTTTTAAATACCAACAAAAAATGCTTTGACTATAAATATACGAGAACTATGCTATTGATAATGATATGCACACACGCGGCCTAATGAGCTGTGTGAGTCGCGTCCCTCGCCTAGCACCACATCACTCCACCGACCTAACCACACACTACATCATATACTCAGCTAATTATCTCCACATCGTCATCATCATGTTTAGAAAATGACATGCACGACACAAGCCGACAGGTAGGTAAGCCTACTATCGTCATTGAAGCTTTAACTGTACAATGATAATAGCTTCCCTACTCCATATAACATCTAGATAATTACCAGGTTAAGGAAATGAGCTTAAACCGATAAGGCAGTTACAGTAAGAGGTAATTATCAAAAACCCTGCACTCACAAACTAGAGGACGAAGATCAAAATGGCTGATCTTGCCAGTGGCGTCGCGTCGGGGTGGCCGGGCAGTCCACCTCGCGTTTTGCTGGACCTGCCTCTGGCCCCATCTCTCCTCCACACCTTGACACCCACACCAGCGCCAGGCTATCAGCGTCCACAGTCACGCGTGTCCTCCAAGACCCCACACAGACGCAAATCACGCACAGAAATAAAGAAGACTTACTTCTGCGATGCTTACTGGGGAGAGACACGGCAGGCAAGTGTGTGAGAGCAGGGCAGATGGCAGGTGCTGGGCATGGCAGGTGTGCCAATCGTCCTGTGTCAACGAGTCACTGACCCCACCTGCCACACACCAAGTGCTACGTAATCCATAAGCATCAAACACAACCACACAGGGTACTAGCTAATCTGTCAGCATCTTGGGCTTAATATAAACTGCTTCTGAGGGTTCGCATGCCGAGACAACAAATCTTAGAAAATAAAATGAGATAATATCACCTCTCGATCTCTGAGTGCATCTGAAGTATTGGTACACATGCAAGACGCACTACCTCACCTGCAGTTGCTACCAGTCCGATTTAAAGCACGACTAATTACAATCTATGAGCCAATTTTCACGGCTCAGTTATATATGATTTTTAGTTATATGTAATTATAACAGGATGAGTTTGTTAAGAAAAGATGGTAAGGATTACTACAATATTTGATTACACTAAGCAACTGCACTTGTTCACACAAAACCTATAGAAGAAGAGGGAGGAGGAGGGAGAGGTGGGGGTAGTGGTAGGGGAGAGAGGAGGGGGAGTTGGCTGGAGACAGTGGTGGAAGCACAGTGTAGAGACTCAAACAGCGTGCTCAAACGCAGCTTACTCCGCCCCCAGAATATGGCTCCTCCTACTTTTCTTAGTGTCTACGTCACTTGGAAACTGATCCTGTCTCACGGTCTCACGTGACATTCCGCCTCCTCCCACTCTCTTATAGTTCTAGCTATATATATATATATATATATATATATATATATATATATATATATATATATATATTTGTGTGTGTGTGTGTGTGTGTGTGTGTGTGTGTGTACAGTATGTATTTACCAATTTGTAGTATACAGGTATTGAGCTTAGCTCGTGTTGTCCTGTCTCCATATCTTGTGTGTGTGTGTGTGTGTGTGTGTGTGTGTGTGTGTAAAGCTATGTTTGCATGCATGCGTGAGAGAGAGAGAGAGAGAGAGAGAGAGAGAGAGAGAGAGAGAGAGAGAGAGGCTGCATCTGTTTTACCTGCGGGTATTTACCATGATTGTCTCAGGGGAATACTCTCTCTCTCCCTCCCTCCCTCTCTCTCTCTCTCTCTCTCTAATTTTCTAACATTCCTTTTTTATCCGTCGGTATTTACACGGGTGCCAATTAATTTAAAGTTATTACAAGAATTATTGTCAAATATATAGGTCTGTAGCATTAATATTTCGTTGCATTCACAAATTGTTTCGTTATACCTAACCGCTTACTCATAATACAATGAACCTATCACCAATTCATCATGAAAATTGTATAATTGTATGTTAAATGAAAATATAGTTATGGTGCACTGATAAAGCCCTAGAGATACGTTTGTCATGACTGGGTCCACATTCATTTATTTAGCTTGTTACACACACCCCTAGGGTTCTTGGTGATAATGCATTGCGTAGGGAC
Organism: Coenobita brevimanus; assembly: GCF_032717465.1. Taxonomy (NCBI): domain Eukaryota; kingdom Metazoa; phylum Arthropoda; class Malacostraca; order Decapoda; family Coenobitidae; genus Coenobita; species Coenobita brevimanus. The sequence goes on from NC_137058.1 coordinate 26,254,068, forward strand.
AAGAAAATCCTAAATCCCCTAACAATTATTAATCTTACTGTAGTCAGTTATTTTTCACCATAAAACTATTCACTCACTGCGTACCTTGTTTATTAGGCAGATTTTGATCAGGGACTGCTCCAGACTTTAGCAGTCTTTTTCCGATTGGTGGTGGTGTCCCCAGCAACATGCTTTGCAGATCTTTTGCATACTGTTGCGAGCTGAAATGCCTTTCACAGACACGGCCAGTGGGAGAAACCTTGTCCTTCCGTCCACACAAATGTATCCACTTTTGCCTGTTGATTTTATCATTTGGCATGCGAAAGCGTCTCAGAAACTTGCCATCAGATGTCTTCCCTGAACACCCAAACACACTGCACATCGTGAAAAATATTTTAACTTGATGAAACTTATAAAATAAACCAGGCTATGCGTCACAAATGGCTGGTAAAAATATACTGTTGTCCTGCTCCTGTGAGCGAGACAGCCATCCAAGTGACGTCACGGGTCAAGGCCACCAATCATAGATGACCTGCGCAAAACCGACCTTATTTTGGTCCAGAGATGAGCACACTGTTTGATCTCTACACTGTGGGTGGAAGAGAGAGGAGGGGGAGGTGAGGGCAGGGGTGAGGGAGAAAGAAGGGTGATGTCTTCGTCTGTTTCAAAATTCTTGGTAAAAGAGGTACACAATGATGCGGGGAGTGAGTAATAAAAACAGCCTCAGGGCGAGCTGCAGAGATGAACGATCAATATCCATATGTGAACGTTGAGTTAGATGAAGAAAGTGTATTTTCCATCCAGTATTTTATTTTTCATTATGAGTGACACCGAAAGGAGAAAGGAAGATGGTAGATTGCAAGAGGGCAATTTGAGACTGCAGTTCATTGTTTTCAAGTGCGCTTCAATATGACAGGTGTTTCCCATCTTAAATAAAATCGTCTGGAAATATCAAAACTAAAAAAAATAATAATAATAAAATAAAGTAAAACGAAACAAAATATGGTAGTGGTGTGTCATTACCTGGGTGCCTGTGGTCTGTTATATAGGTGGCGGCGGGCAGGGTGGTGATGGGGCTGATGTGTCTATCAGATCAGACCTTCACCAGTAAATACTGTTAACCCTTACGTGGTTGTGGGATTGTACCGGGTACTTTACAGGGTATGTACCCACTTCCCCGCCACGGCTGCCTTTCTTTATGAAAAAAAAAAAAATAAAAAAAAAAATAAAAACGGGGCTTTGGGCAGTATATATAAACATATTCAGTATATATCTATCTATCTATCTATCTATCTATAGCCCGACGTCCTAATCCCGCAAAGGGTGGCCGCAGACAAAACGCCTCCAAGTCGCTCTGTCACCTACCATTTGACTACCCTCCCCCCAACTTACCCCCCCCTCCCTCATATACCTCTCAAGTGGGCACACACACCGCAACTCAGCCAGGAGACAGGGCGTGTGTGCTGGGCATTCCCCAGGCCCTGTCTTCCCCCCTTACCTTACTCAAGACAACCACCACCAACAGGGCTACAGCAAGGCCCGGTCTCCTCGATAATGAGGAGAGAATCATCAACAACAACCTCTCAACTCCATCCCTCCACTTCATCCTCGGTCTACCTCTCCCTCTCTCTCCCTCCACCTCACCTACATACACCCTCTTAGTCAGTCTTTCATTCTCCATTCTCTTCACATGTCCAAACCACCTCAGTGTATTTCTTCTAATATTCTCAACCATATATATATATATATATATATATATATATATATATATATATATATATATATATATATATATATATATATATATATTGTCGATTAGAATAAAATGTATTCAAATACGATAACTAAATTACAACTTTATCTTCTTCCTATATCATTTACCATGTTATTGTGTTGCTAACACAAATCTGTCTGACCGGGAAGGCCCATCAACCGCAGGCAAGCGACCGTCCCGTGCAGTGAACGGATGTTCCTTTGCGGTGAACAGGGCCTCGCCACAGCGAAGAGCGGGGAGGAGAGTGGGGGCTTGGCTCCTGGACTGACGCCGCATTTGCGCCTATCCACCAAGTTAACAAGGCACCATAGCAGGCTCAACATTACTCCATTATTTGGTTATATGTTTACCACCCAGCGTTGTAAATTATTTCCTCGGTTACAGGAATCCATTAGGCTTGTCAGTCAAGACATGGAGAGAAGAATAATTAAAACTGACAGGAAGGATGAGAGAAACAGGAAGACTGGAAAGCAGACAGAAAAAAAATGATACAAGTGAAGGAAGAAATAGGCAGCGCTACTGTGTACCAAGTGAGTGGATGATGGTCACCACCACCTGCCACCTCAGCTAATCTGTCAAGTGCCAGAGATAGCGACTGACGCCATGTGCTTAGGGCTGCAGATAACAATTCAGCACACGTCATAAAAACAACACACAGCTTATGACGATAGTACAAGACATTATGCCCTATCTGACCCAGATTTTCGTCCTTTTGCAGATTATTTTACATATCTCAATGGCAGAAAAAGAGAGTACTACAGGTCTACATCCTTTCAACAGCACTTCCTGACCAGCATCATATTCTAATCATATTCTAGTGTTAATCCATCGTAACATTTCAGCATTCAAGACGGAAAGATGGCAATCTGAGACCAAGGAGGAGTAAAAAAAAAAAAAGATTATAGGCAACACAATAATCGTGGCCCACTCAGACATTAGACTCTCACCATTGATAAAACAACAGAGGTGTGTTCTCTCAGGGCGTTTTTCCTCTCCTACTGTCATAAGGAGTGACTTAAGGCACGTAAAAATGATTGCTAGGTGCATCAGGCAAAGGTGTATGAGTGTGCAACAAAGGATTTTTATTTTTGGTACTCGAAACATCACCCTGACGCTGGTAGCCACTGATCACACACACGCACACGCACACACGCGCGCACACACACACACACACACACACACACACACACACACACACACACACACACACACACACACACACACACCACTCCATCGCGAACACAGATGTAACGAAAGAATGACAGTCTGGCAGATATAAAGGAAGATACAGTAAACCCTAACTAAAATACAGTAACATGCTGAAGAATCCCGAGCCAGTGGTAAACAGGGTGGTCCGTAAATGCTCAGTCTGCTGGTGTGGGCGTGGGTGTGGACGTGGGAGAAAGAAAGAAGTAGATTTGGGGTAGATATTGGTAGCACTAGGCCGTCCCAACAGCACAGGAGACCGGTGGAGTGGAAGTGGAGCGTTACATATGGACCATGTTGTATTTAATTTGGTCCAGATTTTCGTCCTTAAGTGGCTCATTTCACGTCGCTCAGTGGCAGAACAAGACAACACTTCTCTACATCCTCTCCATATCACTTCTTCGTGACTAGCATCGTATTCTTGTATTAATTTATTGTTAGAACTCTTTATTCAAGACAGGGAGATGGCAATTTTAGGCCAAGGTAAAGTGAGAAGTGCATAGTCAACCGCTCTCTCTCCTGTTGGAAATCATCATCATCATCATCATCACCATCTTCATCATCATCATCATCAACATCATCACCATCATCATTATTATCACCATCATCATCATTACCATCATCACATCATGATCATCATCATTATCACCATCATCATTATCACCATCATCATCATTACCATCATCATCATCATCACCATCATCACTATCACCATCATCATTATCACCATCATCATTATCACCATCATCATAATCATCATCATCATGCAGTCCCAATTTGCCATATATAAACAGGAGCGTAGGGACCCGAGGCTATATTACTCAGCCCTGACCCTTAATACAATAGTGACCAGCCTCACGAACCTCTGAGTAGCATTACATGAGAAAGAAACCTCAATCACCCCTCACACAGAACCCATTCAAGATCCACCCGATTAGAGCTCCGTAACCCACTAAACCTCCTGGCGTCATTTGGTTATATGAGAGAGAGAGAGAGAGAGAGAGAGAGAGAGAGATGATATACAGCAAACAGGTCTCCACACAATACCAAATATAAGAAAATAATAGGAAGCGGAAGATCATTGAAAACATAAGGAAGTGACAGGAGAAGGAGAAAGTGTGAGAGAAGCGAAGGAGGGAGGGGGAAGAGGAAGGAGGAAAGAAGGAAAGGTTAGAGTGCAAGGAGGGAGAGGGAGAGGGGCTGTGGGAGGGAGAGGGAGGTGAAGAATGAGCTAATTCTGTGAGTTAAAAGAATGGAGGAGGAAGAGCTGGGGGGTGAGAGGGAGAGAGGGAAGATCTGGAGAAGAGATGGGGAGGAGTGGGAAAGAGAAAGGAAAGGCAAGGGGAGGGACAGAGAGGTAAGAGGGCGAGAGGGAGGGGGGATGGGAGACAGGTAGAGGGGGAGGAAAGAACGGGAGTAATGAGAGGAGGTGGAAGGAGTGAGGGCAACCACTCCCAGGAAATGCCCTACATACCTATCTTCGCTCCTGCTTCCCTCCCTCCTTCTCTCCCTTTCCTCTTTCCCTCGCTCTTACTTCCCTCCCTCCGTCCCTCCCTGCCTTCCTTGTTCCAATATCTCTCCCTCCCTCCCTCCTTTGTTCCTATTTCCCTCCCTTCCTCCCTCCCTCTCCCTCTCTCCTACAGTACTTCCCTCCATTCCTTGGTCCTCTGTGCCCCCCTCCCCACACCTGCCTCCCTGCTGTCTGGGGTACAGGGTGATGCATTGGTTAGTGTCGTCAGCCTCTCCATCACACATCAGGACTACCACAACCATGGGAGAAAAAAAAAAATGTGCTCACAGGTGAAAGCAACCTTAAGCCCGAACTAAGGTCTTCCTCAGAGACCTCGGCCTCTTATAGATATCCACCAAAACGGAATCACTTCCCAGACCCACACATAATGTATGTGCCAGTTGTACTGTAATCGGGTCAGGCATTAGCATTGTGACTATATATATATATATATATATATATATATATATATATAGTCACAATGCTAATGCCTGACCCCGATATATATATATATATATATATATATATATATATATATATATATATATATATATATATATAGTCACAATGCTAATGCCTGACCCGATATATATATATATATATATATATATATATATATATATATATATATATATATATATATATATATATATATATACTACAGCACCGGCAGTGTCCACACCAACATCCAGCACGGTTCTAACACACAGAAGGTCAGGGGAGTGTTGATGGAACTCCTGTGTCACTGAAGCAGGGGACGGGTTTATTATAATGACGTGAGTAGGCGCCACTTGCTACCTATCTATCGATCGATCGCCTAAAACCTTAACCCCGGAAGAAGTGGCCACAAACGAATCGCCTTCACGACATTCTGAGTTTATGTGATACCTCGTGTGGCTTTGGCGCACACGCACACACACACACACACACACACACACACACACACACACACACACACACACACACACACACACACTACCAGAATAAGACAAGGATAGTAATGAGGACAGTAAAGGATAAGACAAAGATAAGAGAGTGAGACAAGTACAGAAAAGACAAATAAGACGGATAGTAAAGAATAGGATAAGACATGGATGGTAAATAAGAATGAGACATGGATAGTAAAGAAGACTAAGACAAGGACAGTAAAGAAGAATACGATGATAGTAAATAATAAGACAAGGATAGTAAAGAAGAATAAGACAAGGATAATAATGAATAAGAAAAGGATAGTAAAAATAAGACAAGGATAGTAAAGAATATGAGGATAGTAAAGAAGAATAAGAGGATATTAAAGAATAAGATAAGGAGAGTACATATAAGACAAGGTTAGTAAAGAATAAGACAAAGATAGTACAGAAGAATAAGTAGATAATAAAAGAATAAGACGAGGATAGCAAAGAATAAGACAAGGATAGCACAAGATAAAGGCAAGGATAGTACATAAGAATAAGACAAGGATAGTAAATAATACAGGGATAGTAAAGAATAAGAGGATAGTAAAGAATAAGACAAGGGTAGTAAAAAATAAGACAAGGATAGTAAAGGATACATGGATTGTAAAGAATAAGACAAGGATAGTAAAGAAGAATAAGACAAGGATAACAAAAAGAAGGCTCTCCCCCACCCACCAGGCCCTCCAGGAACCATCTGTATGAGGCAGGAAGGGTGGCGTCATGACGTGTCCCGCGTCTTAGCCTGGCCCTACGTGGGACAGGCAGTGAAAGTGGTCCAGCCCGGTGCATGTGCCGCCTTACCCACCCTGCCCTGCCACCCTGAGCCACCAGCACGGGATTCACACGATACACAATTAAATAGATAAATACATGAATAAATAAATAAATACAAAGAAATAAGTAAATAAATATACATAAGAATAAAGAAGAACAATTAATAATAAAATGAATAAATAAATAATAAAGAACCAGTAAAATAAAATGGATATATAAAATACATAAATAAAAATATACATCAACAAAAAAATAAATAAATACTGTACATAATAAAGAAAAACAGAAATAAAACAAACCGATAAATAAATAAATACAGATAATAAAATATATAAAATAAAAATAAATAAAATGAATAAGAAATCCGATAAATAAATAAATAAATAAAAATCAACAAAACCCTAGAAATAAATAAAAAATAAAAATAAACAAATAAAAACCCAATAAATAAAATAAATAAAATAAAATAAACCCGATAAACAAATATGCAAATAAATCAATCAAAATAAATATAAAAACAACCCGATATATAAATAAATAAAAGTCCCTGCGTGTCAATAATTTTAGGGTGAAGGAAGGTGGAAATCAGACATCCTCCCTACACATCACCTGACCCCATAGTAATTACCTGCCTTAAAGACGCTGAGAGAGAGAGAGAGAGAGAGAGAGAGAGAGAGAGAGAGAGAGAGAGAGAGAGAGAGAGAGAGAGAGAGAGAGAGAGAGAGAGAGAGAGAGAGAGAGAGAGAGAGAGAGAGAGAGAGAAAGGGAGAAGTTTCCCCCTGTGTCTTGGTATTTCTATTAAAGAGTATCAGTAACGAGAGGATGATAGGAGAGAATGATTGTTGCTGTTGCTACTACTACTACTGCCGCTACTACTACCACCACCATCACCCATCACCATCACCACCACTACTACTACTGCTGCTACCACCCACCACCACCACTACTCCCAATAAAACGCCTTTAGCGGCGAAAGAAAAGCATTGAAATGTGGCCTTACACCCCGAGGATGCCTAGAGTATATTAATGGCTGTCTACCTACCAAGTTTCATGCCTTTACGACAAACTGTCTGGCCTGTGGCCCTCTTTGGAAGATTTTCGACATGCTGCACTTGGCGCGTGTCACGTGCCACGTGCATCACAGGGGTGTGATGAAACCTGTCAAAAACAAATCTTAAAGAACTGGGCTATCGTATGGTGCAAACGACGCAGTGATCGGCCCTGTGGTTGCTGAGATATAAGCTTCTCAAGCGTTACGGCCGGGCCGGATAGGGCAGCTCATATGTGAGAAAATGTCACTACTTGAGAGACTCGAGAGGGCTTCGCCCTCGCTCGTAACTACTACTACTACCACCATCACCACCACAAATACTAGTATTGCATGAAGGACGAAGTGCTATTGCAACAACTTCCCATGCCCCACACAAAAACATGAATTGCAAGAGTTCTTGAATTTTACGTGCCAATCAGGATCCAAGACTTTACTTCCTGCACACACACACACACACACACACACACACACACACACACACACACACACACACACACACACACACACACACACACACCTGCCCCGGATTCACTTATCCTTACACACGCGAACACACACACACACCTACCCCGGACTCACTTATCCTTACCTATACACACACACACACACACACACACACACACACACACACACACACACGCACACACACACACACACACACACACACACACACACACACACACACACACACCTGCCCCGGACTCACTTATCCTTACACACACACACACACACACACACACACACACACACACACACACATTCACTACCACGACTTCTACCTTAACGTCATTTTCTGTATGGCGTGGTAGGCTTCGTTACACCTCATCCTTAGCGATTTATTTTGCACATTACACCTTACCATTCCCTTGTACATTATTTATATCCCATTAATATCAGCATAGTTGTTATCAGCAATATAAAACTGGATAATATAGTGCGACAGCAAACTAAATCGAATGGGAAGCGGTGTTAGGACAGACCTCGAAACCAAGGAGTGTACAATTTTTAGTCAAAAAATGTATCCAATTTAGAAGAAACACATTTTTCAGCACTGTGTTTTTGAAAATGAAAAAGAAAGATAGATTTAGGGGCTATATTTAATATGAATATATAACAAAATAATAACTGAGTAAAACTGGCTTTAGTTAATTAATGGAAAGAATTAGGACAATATATGTTTTTTTAAATTGTATGTTCTTTTTAATACAATTCCTCTGGATCCCGTATTCTCGACGGTTAAGGAAACTCCCTAGCACCATTTCCTTTGCAATTTATTTTTGGATATGACAAGTTAATATTTTTCTGTATGTTATTTAAGCTGGGTGTGGCAATGCTAGAAGGATTTATGTAACACTGAACAGGACGAGGTGTAATAATCAAAATAAATCGCTTAGGAAAAGATGTGTGGAAGCTTTCTTAAACAACGAGAATCGGACCCAGTTCTATCTATCTATCTATTGCCAGACGCTTCAATCCCGTTTGGGGTGGCCACAATCAAATCGCCTCCAAGTCACCCTGTCCCCCGCCATTTCACTGCCCTGTTCCCAACTCACACCCCCCTCTCTCGTATACCTCTCCACCCCATCCCTCCATCTCATCCTCGGCCTCCCCCTTTCTCTTCCCCCCTCCACCTCACTCACATACACTCTCTTCGTCAGTCTTTCACCCTCCATCCTCTCCACATGGCCAAACCACCTCAGTGTGTTCCTCATAACGCTTCCTATCACATCCACATCCACACCACAACGTTCCTTTATATCCTCATTCGTCAGCCTGTCTCTCTATATGACTCCACAGGCTCCTCTTAAATAACTCATTTCCACTGCTCTCACTCTTGACTTGTGTCCTTCCAACAACGTTCAAGCTTCACTTCCGTACGTTAGAGTTGGTATCACAATACTGTCATGTAGTAACTTTTTCACTTCCATGCTCACTTCCCTGTTTCTTATCACCAGCAACCTTTCTTCCCTGCTGTACCCTTTCACGCACTTCACCCTCCAAACCTCCATCCTTACTCATCACACTACCCAAGTACTTAAACGTACTCACATTTTCCAATTCTCAAGGCCTGTATTTTAGTCGGTTAAGGAAGCTCCTAACACCTTTTCCAAAGTGACTTATTTTGCTTATTACACCTTGCTGTCCTATTCTTTGTCCTATAAATCCTTCCAATACCGCCATACTCTGCATAGATAACATACAAAAGGGTATAAACCAGCCATAACCCAAAATAAGTCGTTAAGGAGGAGGTGCTAGGAAGTTTTCTTACTTGACGAAAATACTGGCATAAATCATTAAAAAAAAAAAAAAAAAACTATGCATAGTCTTCATAAAAATACAAGCGTCCAGTCATTTCATATTAACGTGTGTGTGTGTGTACAGTATACTGTATATATATATATATATATATATATATCGTTTTTGAAGGCTCGAACATGCCACCTCATCCTACTCTCAACTCTTCCATCGTAAACCCAGCCGCCCTAGTCCTCGCACTCAGGGACTCACTGCACATCCACCTAATCATTGTCATTTCTGTATGTTTGAGCCTGCGAATACTCTCTTCCTTTACTGCCAGGTCTCACTACAGTACAGCATTACATTCCTAACACATGTTGCTTACATCTCAATGTCAATAGAGGCAACAGCTCCCTGAACTTCTTCCAACCACTCCCCACCCTAGCCATACAGGTAGCTCCAGCACCACCCCCACCACATGTCTCCTAAATAACAAAACTCTTCTACACACTCAAGAGACTCACCAGCAAGTTCAGTCCTATCACGCCTGACAATTTCCACCTGCTCTCCCCGACACACCGCACACATGAAATCAGCATTATCTCGCAGTCTACCTCTGATACCACTACATCTCTTATGCCGTCACTTATCACAAGATGGAGTTACTTCCCTAACCCTTGTGGCAAACTGCACATGGCCACTCTCCGTCTTCTTTGACGTACCGCCAGCAACCCTAGATACCATCACTTTTGTTTTATCTGCATTTACTCCTAAGCCCTTGTGCCCCATACCATCACTCCACTTCCTAAATCCTTCCTCCGCCTCCCTTTCATTCTCTGCAATCAACACCAAATCATCAGCATACTGTACGACATCTCCCACGAGAGTCCATTTCTGAAGTCACGTGAGAGGGCCTCAAGTATCATGATAAACAACAAGGGGCTCAAAACTGACCCCTTATGCATACCAACATTCACGGAAAACTAATCACTCAAATCTCCATTCACACTTACCTGGATGCGAGCACCCACATACATGGCCATAACCATCCTAACCAGCCACTCCTCGATCCCAAGCTTTTTCATTGCCTACTTCACCACCTCTCTAAGGACTCTGTCAATGGCCTTCTCCAAATCAAGAAATCAAAGTACGGTTCCACTTTCTTCCCAAAATATTTTTCCTGAAGCTGTCCAACAAGGAATATGGCATCAGTGGTCCCCCTGACTGGCATAAACCCAAACTGCATCTCATCAGTATTCACTCTTTCTCTAATCACTTCTTCTAGAACTCACTCCATTACCTTCATTATCTGATCTAAAAGCTTTATACCTCTATAATTTCCTCTTTCCAGGGCATCATCCATCCCCTCGTACCCTTTTACAATTACACTCTTCAGCCAATCAACTGTGACAACACACTCATATATAATCATGTTTATCAGGTCAGTGACTAACCTCTCTCCTATATCTCCTGAGGACTTTAACATTTCAGCAGTCAACCCAGTCACACCTGCTGCCTTCCTCACCTCTATCCTGCCTATTACCTCACTCACAGTAGCAGCATCAATCAATGGCCAAGGGCCAAACATTGTATCTGCTGGCTCCAAACCTTCCCTGTTCCAGTCAAACTCTTTACACAACAACTGGCTGTAATGCTCTCTCCATGCGTCTTTAATATCCCCATTCACCACTACCCTTCCTTCATCATTCTTCTCACATTGCTCATCTATAATATCCCGATTATCCCTCTTAACCTGATTTGCCACCTTAAATGTCATATTCTTCCCTTCCACACGATTTAGGTTATCAAGAGTCTCTGTGACTCAGACTTCGCCCTGTATACCTCTCTTCTAGCTCTACGCTTGGCAGCCAAGTATTCCTCTCTGTTACCACTCATCTTCCATTCCCGGAAAAGCCTTCTTTTCTCCTTAACTGAAGCTTGTACATCCTCATCCCACCACCAAGTTACCTTATATCTGGTGGGCCTCTTGTCCAGCCGCATACTATGTGTGTGTGTGTGTGTGTGTGTGTGTGTGTGTGTGTGTGTGTGTGTGTGTGTGTGTGTGTGTGTGTGTGTGCATTTTTTAAACACTTCCTGGCCACCAGTTTAAATGAAGGAAGTGCTGTAGTTGAGTTTTATCATATATACTGTAACTACCCACGGAAAATTAATAAATAAATAGCAGTAAAAAATAAAGAAATATCAATACAATAAGAAATGAAAACAAAATTACAATAGACCGCCTTGTACTAGATAATAAATTTTTTAATGCCCATTTACTCTAACTTGGCCTAAAGTTGCCATCTTTTCACCCTTAATTCTGAGTCGAGACAGTAAACACTTAAATATGATGCTAGTCACGAAGAAGTGCTTTGGAAAGGATGTAGAGCTACAGAGTTTAATATGATGCTAGTCACGAAGAAGTGCTATGAAAAGGACGTACAGATGATCTATGATGCTAGTCACGAAGGAGTGCTATGAAAAGGGTGTACAGTTGCAGACATTAAGATGATACTAGTCACGAAGAAGTGCTGTGGAAAGGATGTAGAACCATAGTACTGTCTTCTGTCACTGACCTACGCGAAATAAGATGCAATAAGGACGAAAATCTGGGCCAAGTTAACTTGGTAATAATCAGTATATTTTTTTTATTATTAACGCCTATGGAACTTTCTTTTTAACTGAAAATTTTGACTAAGACTGTATGGTACTGGTTATCTCTTTCGTATTTTTTTTTTTCCTTGGAAGGAACGGTTTGCGGGCTCCCGGCCTTTGGTTCCTTCTTCTTTGCATAAAAAAAGTATCTCATGTGTGGTATCTTTTATCGTGAAATGTACAGAATAAATCACTGAGGAGGAGGTGTTCAGAAATGTCAAGTACAAGACTATTGTGAACACTTCCTCTAATGCTTTATTTATTTATATATTTAGGGTCGTATTTTGGACAGATATAGGCCAGCTTAGAGTGAAAGTAGTGTAGAATCCATCCCTGTGTGTGTGTGTGTGTGTGTGTGTGTGTGTGTGTGTGTGTGTGTGTGTGTGTGTGTGTGTGGTGTGTGCGCGCGAGGCTAAAGATTTTCAATACTTGCTATGATGCCTGTTGTGTGTGTGTGTGTGTGTGTGTGTGTGTGTGTGAAGGGGTCATGGCCGGTACGAAGGTCGGTTAAGCATCGGGATTTCCACCGGGTATGTCTGCACGTAGGGGGGGAGGGGGGAGGGAAAGGGAGGGGAAGGGGAAGGGGTGGGGAGGGGAGGGGTAGGAGAGGAGGGGGAGGGAAGGGAGAGGAAGAGAAAGGGGGAGGGAAGAGTGAGAGGGAGGGAAGAGTGAGAGGGAGAGAAAGGGAGAGGGTTGACTGAGGGGATAGGAAGGAGGAGGGAAGAGTGGAGAGAGAGAGAGAGAGGGGGGGGAAATAAGAGAAAAGAGGAGAGTGCGAGGGAGAAAGGCAGAGGGTGATGTGGGAGGGATAGACAGGGGGAGGGGGAGAAATGGGAGGGAGAGAAAGAGAGATGGAGGAGAGAAAGGAAGAGGGTGGGGTGGGTGAAAGGGAGGGGGAGGAGTGGGGGAGAGAAAGGGAGGAGAGGAATGGGAGAGAGAAAGGGAGGGAGAAGAGTGGGGGAAAGAAAGGGAGGGGGACGAGTGGCAGGGAGTGGAAGGGGGAGAGAGCGAGAGAGAGAGGGATGAGTGGGAGGGAGGGAACGACAGAAGGAGGAATGAGAGGGAGAGAAGGAACAATGGGAGAAAGAGAAAAGGAGAGAGAGAGAGAGAGAGAGAGAGAGAGGGAGGGAGGTAGGGAAAGGTGAGGGGGTGGGGGTGAGAGGGTAGGAAAGGAGTGAGGGGGATGCGAAGGTCACATACCTGTCCTTTGTCTCTGATGTTTCACCTGCAACACACCCACTGATTGGCTTATCTGTTATGTGTTTTATCTAACACGATTTCACAATTATCTACTCATACTGCTAATACACTGCCATTAACACTAACTACATCCGTAACAAACACTGGGCATTATGATATGTGTTATCTATGGAGTACTGAAAGGTGATGGAGAGGGACGCCTTCACGTGGTGGCACCCATATAGCCGGGTGGCTTCACTGCCTGATTGTACAAACGTCGCTTAACTCACTCCCTATCCCCCAAAGATAAGATGGTGGTTTGCAGAATGGTAACTATCCTGGGCAAGGGGCCTGCAGTCCACTGAGTTCACATTCATGTGAGCCTGAGGTTGCATTTATTACTGATCTGTTGTGCTGGTAAGGATATGTGCAGACAATTGCTCGTGCAACACTGACTAATAACATCCAGTGCGGGAATGTCGCCTTCTGTCTGTGTTAATAACTTGAGTGACCTTGCAAGTACTACCACAGCTGGGCAAGGTGTGGAGACAATAACCCTCTAATATTCGGGACAACTCTAGTGCTCTATTCTAACAAAGGCCACGCAATAGTGACCGACTAAGTGCGAGCCAGAACTACCTTGAAGAGTTAAGATTCTTTCCACTTCTCTGCTTCTGTTTAGTCTGTAGTTCTTTCACCTTAACTTGGCCCAAATTTTCATGCTTTTGGAGATTATTTCATGACGCTCAGTGGTAGCAAGAAAAGACAGTGATATGGCTCTACAACCTTTTCTGAGCACTTCTTCGTGACTGGCATTACACTCTACTAGTGATATACTGTTAGGAGTCAAAATTCTGGATGGAGAGCTGAGAATTTTGGGCCATGCTAGAGTAACAAGTATAAGTTTCATGCACTAATTCATACCAGTCAAAAGGTATTCAATTTTGCATGCAATCTGTATGAAGGGTACATTTTTAGACCAAAGCCGAGAGAAACACTGGCTTTAAATCTTTGTATGAATTTGTGTTTATTAAGCCTAAATGAAAAAAGGGGATGAGGGGTCACGGGCAATACCGATCAGCACTAATTCTTGTCCTAATTTACGCATCTACATCACCCTACAGTAGGAATGAAGATCAGACGTTCGTACCCATCATCATCATAACTATCATCACTACCACCACCATCATCACCACCACCATCATTATCATCATCACCATCACCATCACAACCACCACCACCACCACCATCATCATCATCATCATCACCACCACAATTATCATCATCAACAGCATCATCACAACTATCATTATCACTACCAACACCATCACCAATACCATCACCACCATCATCGTCATCATCATCATCATTCGGAACAATTTTGTTTCGCGTGTCTGGATGATGAAAACAATTACTATCTATCTATCTATCTATTGCCAGACACCACAATCCCGCAAAGGGTGGCCATTTGACACTGAGTTAGTTGTTTTACAGGGAGGGGCACCAACCTTCCACCAACCCACTTGTTGACACGTAGGGAGCACGTATGGCTTGGTTATATGGCTACCACCCAACGTTGTAAATGGTTTCTTGGCTTACAGGAAACCATTTGGCTTGTCACTCAATGTAAAGCCACCTGTAAAGGAAAGAAAAGGAATAAGAAGTGGCAGGAAAGATAGGAGAAATAGGAAGAGAGGAGGGCAGGCACAGAAAAAGAATGATAAAAGCTAAGGAAGTAGGCAGCACTACATCAAGTGAGTGGATGATGGTCGCCACCACCTACCACCATTCTTGAAAAAAATACCTGACCAGCGAAATCTGTGTAATATCAAGAATATGTTCTCTTTATTGGTGAAGAAAACAGATATATGTTATACTTCTTCAGAGTTCTAACACTATGAAGATGTCACGTAGAAATACCGATTACAAAATATACGTGTGCAAATCTACACACACACACACACACACACACACACACACACACACACAAATCCTGAGCATGATTATACGTGTGCAAGTCCCCGCCCCTCCACCCTCCACACACGCACATATACGAGTGCTCTCCCCTGAAGACGTGAATACACAAAAGCGCTCGGGATATTTCGTGTTCCCATTTCCTTGTGGATATTATCATATCTGTGAATCATGTGTTATTAAGTGATTTAATTGCATTAATAAATAAATAAATAAATAAAATATATATATATATATATATATATATATGAGAGAGAGAGAGAGGGAGAGAGAGAGAGAGAGAGAGGACACCCATCCAAACCAAGTAGCACACATCAACATATAAAATATTCAGTTTTTACGATACGTATATATCCTGTACACTGACTGTTAATCTTGACATTATCCTGTGATGCTGGTACACACTCCCACACAAGGCCAACACTTTCATTCCTTACACACACATGCCATCAACAACAAGGATGGGGCTTAGTTTATAGGCCACCTCTCCATACCTTCCTGGTCATGCTTGTTTGATTTAATACTGGTAGAACTTTAACATTCGCCTTTATTTTTCCATTAAATCAAGAACTTTATGCCTGTGATTAAGTACTGAATCGAAATATACCGGAATTTTTGTTAGCACACTGACTTGTTTAATCACATCATGTAAACACATCGAAAATAACTTAGTCAAACAACCTAACCTTGTTCACGGTCTAACACCCTAATCAAACAACATGACCTTGTTCACTTTCTAACACCCTAACCAAATCTATCCAAGAATACGTTCGGTTAGGCAAGGCTAGGCTGGGTTAAGTTAGTCTGTGAACTAGAGTCTATTCAGTTTAACTAGGCGTAAATTTGCTCTCTCACCATCATGAACAATGAGTTGTAACAAGAACACTAGAGCACGGCGCTAGTCGCGAAGAAGTTCTATGCAAAGGACACTCAGCCGTAGTACTGCCTTATATCGCCACTCAGCTAGGGGGAAAAAAAAGCAGACAAAGGACTTCAATCAACGCCTATATTCTTTTTACCTTAAGATGACCTAGTATTACGTCCTTCTGTGTTAATTCCACGTAGGTCGTGTTAGGTTTAGTCTGTTGGCTGGGCGAGTTCGCGTATGCATTAGCCTCTTCAGTCCTATGACGCATTTTCTTTTTCTTTTTTCCTGTTAGATGGCGTGGTTAGGAAGAGACACCAGCTAGTGAATAATGGAGACTCATTCTAAACCCATTTTAACCCCGTCTCTACAACTGATCCTTCCAAAGATAAACAAAATCGTCTGGAGGTAGCAAGAATAACCTAAATAATTCAATAACCGTCATGGAGGAGTTCATTTGTTCCTGAGTTACTCATTATATCCATTAACTAAACCATCAGTATGGCTAGAGAGAGAGAGAGAGAGAGAGAGAGAGAGAGAGAGAGAGAGAGAGAGAACGAAGTGTGAATGGATAATAATTAACAATCGAGCAATAACAGGAAAATGGCGTCGATTCCCACAAACCTTCATCACCAAAAGCAGCACAAAACTCTGGGTCAGGGAAAAATATGTTATTAATAGTAAAATAAATAAAGATAATAAATAAAAAATAAATAAAAACTCCATTTTGAAAGATACTTTTAGGGTAACCTGACTAGCATCATTATTAAAGCTTCCCACATCCCTGAGGGAATTTTTAATGTTTTTTCATTATTATTCTTCTTCTAGGGAAGATGTAAATCGCTGCCATTGGCATTACGTTTGAGCTACAGCCTTCTTTCTTTGCCATATTATAGTACTGATTGGCCGCTTCATCTGACCAAGTATCATACTGATCCCACTTTCGGAACCCGGATAGCATCCAGAACAAAAGTGACCATAAAGCTCAAGAACCACTTAGTTACAAGGATGACATTTTGATGGGATATACCTGGGCCATGGCCAGAATGCAGTGTTTAATATAGTCCAGATCAGATCATTGTTCTCTGAGATCGCCTATGGTTCAAAAAATTTTAAGACTCCGGAAGACAGAGAAGTCACCTGATTTTACATGAAAGAACAAAGCTAGAGCCACCAAACTTGATGGACTTATAGATCTTGATGACTTAAGGTGACATGCACAAGATCAGTGACTTTGACTTCAAGGACTCTTTACAGCTCAGCTTCTAGTAGGCAATGGCTGTGGTAAGTTTTTCTTGATCAAAATTGTCCTTGGACAGTTTTACGTCGTTCTAGTTATCATTATTATTATTATTAGTAGTAGTAGCAGTAGTAGTAGTAGTAGTATGGTAGTAGTAGTAGTAATGGTAGTAGTAGAAAAGGTATTATTAATATTAGTATTAGTAGTCCTAGTAGTAGTTATGGCAGCGGTGGTGATAGTACGTGTAGTATTAGCAGTGGTAGTAATAGTAATAGTAGTAGACTAGAAGTGATGGTGGTGGTGGTGGCAGTAGTAGTGGTGGTGGTGGTGGTAGTAGTAGTAGTAATAGTAGTAGTTGTAGTAGTAGTAGTGGTGGTGGTGGTGATGGTGGTGAAAGCAGTAGTAGTAGTAAGTGTTAAATTTTGTACAGGCCTAACAACATTCAACCCTCAGAAGTAACTACACTCGTTTTACTCTAAATTGGCCTAAAACTGCCATCTCTCCATCCTGAACACCGAGTTGTAGCAATAGATTAACCCCAGAATATGATGCTAGTCATGAAGAAGAGTTGTGGAAAGGATGTAGAGCCGTGGGACTGTTACTTTAACTTGGCCTAAAATTGCAATCTCCCCATCTGTAATTCTGAGTGGCAAGAATGTAATGCTAGTCACGAAGAAGTGCTACGGGAAGGACATAGGCCTACTATTGTCTTACTCTATTAAGGGCCATGAAATAAGCTGCAAAAAGAAAATCTGGGTCAAGTTTGGATACACTAATAGACAGAAAGATAGGTACATAGGTATACAAAGCCAGACCGTTTCACCTTGGAGGAAGCGATGATACACTGTGATCGGTGGAATATATATATATATATATATATATATATATATATATATATATATATATATATATATATATATATATATATATACCGGTATATATAGATAGACAGAAAAATAAACAAATAAACACATAGTCTCACCTTGCAGGATGTGATGAGTGATTTGAGTTAATCGTTGGTTCCTTGGCACTGACAGACATAGATGTAGATAGGTAGATAGATAGACAGACAGAGAGATAGACTGTCTCACCCTGTTGGAAGAGATGAAACTCTTTGGGATGCTTGGTAATAACCTTAAGGCCGGCACTAATCTCACAGGCGGAACCAACATTGGGTATTTCACGTTACGGCTGCCGCAGCAAATGTAGCCTACACTCTGTTCACTTTAACACTTAAAATTCGAGTAGGATCATATGAAGAGTTCTCTTGATGGATACTGGGTTAGATCATATGATTAAAAAGAGCCTCAGGCGACGTGTGATATCATTTGATACTCACAATCACCCAACGCTCGTATTGCACTCACTGAGGTTGCACTGAGAGTGGTCTGGACTCTGAATCTGAAGTCATATGTAAACAAACCTGCTGGTACAAATGTCCCGGGTTTTGGGGTGGATTTTATTTTTTTAAATTTTCACATTTTGCGCTCGAGTAATTAACTAACAATGACTTATAAATCATAGCATAAATTTCTATAAACTAATATATGCCTAAAATGCTTCAAAAACAAGCTATAATAACAGTACATGTGGTCGAGTCATTTTTCACGTCTGCACACATGTAGGGCTTCGACAGCGTGATAGTGTTTACCTACGTGTACTCAAACATATGTTGGCAACACGGCTGGCAACATGTTCGGGAACATGTTTCCAGCAGTATTTGGCCAGATGTATGCAAACATGTTTCAGTGCAGCTTCGAACACTGGCAGCAGATGTGATGGGACAAGTGTGTCCATACAAAGCAGCTGAGACTTCATGATGTTGCCAACATGAACTGGACGCTGAAATTCCCAACATGTTTGCAGCGTATTCGTTATTGTGTTGCTTACATGTTGCCAACACTTGTTTGAGTACACGTATGGACGCGCACTTACTGTTTACCATGGAGTCGAGAGGAAGTCTTCATTTATCGGCTTCAGATGAGACGGAAGAAGTGGACAGCAGCTTGGAGAACTCTGAAGTGACTGGTAGACTCAGTGAAGAGAAGGGAGAGGATAACACCATCGATTTCGAAGAAATTTCAGCCAGTGATATACCGAGTCCATTAACCTCTGAGGTATCAGTGAGTAGTGTTGGCGTAAAACGTACGTTATCCTTTAGTTTGGACTACGATAGTGATGACCAGGTGAGTGGTAGTGACAGTGAGGGGATGGTATACCTGGATTTATTGCCATGACTGATGAGAGTGATGATGACTTAGACCTAAATGATGATGATGAAGATGACCTTAGGGTGTGGGACCCTAGTAACTCTCCCGTTAGGCCTGGTGGTACTGGTGGTGTTGATAGATATGGGTTTATATGGACAAATGGTGATAGATTCATACCAAATTGCTATAGATTTGATGCAACTCAAAATGGAATGACAAGGGCTGTTGGTGTAGACATAAACAGTTCTGAAATGGAGTATTTTCTTCTGTTTTTTGATGGTGAAATTCTTAATTATTTGGTAGCCTACAAGAAACCGGTAGATACTATCAGTTCATGAAGGACAAACATCCTCTTTCTCCACACAATAAAATGAAACGCTGGTATGATACCAGTGTACCAGAAATGTACCCATTACTTGCACTCTTATGATGCCATAATCATGTGAAGAAGCAAAATATTCGTGACTACTGGACTCGAGATCCTCAGATTTATTCCCTATTATTTCCCAAGTACATATCCAGGGACAGTTACCAACTGCTCATGCGGTTTATTCATTTCATAGACAACAACCACCCCAGTATTGATGACCGTCTTTGGAAGGTTCGTCCAGTGTTAGATAAAAGAGCGTATTCGCTCCTTCTTTGCACCTTGTCAAAAGCTTGTTATTGATGGAGGTCTCATTCTGTTCCGTGACAGACTCATCACCACCACCACCAACAACAACATCATCAACAACATCATCAATATCATCATCATCATCGTCATCACCAACATCATCATCAAACAAACAACACAGATCACTGCATTTCCCTCATCTTTCAACAGAGTTAATTTCCCCCTTACCAATGTTGCAAACCTTCTTTATTTTGTATTTT
The DNA here is from genome assembly GCF_032717465.1 of Coenobita brevimanus. Lineage (NCBI taxonomy): Eukaryota > Metazoa > Arthropoda > Malacostraca > Decapoda > Coenobitidae > Coenobita > Coenobita brevimanus. Next base: position 26,274,555 of record NC_137058.1, read on the forward strand.
ATTTGTGTCCACCATCTCTCCCAAGATTTCTAAGCCCACACTGTGCACCCTCATAAGGTCTTGCGTCCATCGTCTCGTCAATTAAAGAAGCTCCCTTATACTTTTTTCTTAACGATATGTTTTCCAAACTACCCAATAATGTTCTGATTTTTTGCATCTTATATCTTTTTAAAATAGAGATAGATTTGCATGCCTAACACAGAATATAGTATCGAAGCAGATTAAAAAATAAATCGGTAACGAAGATCCCTAACACCTCTTCCTTAACGATTTATTATCCAAACTTCCTATTAATATCATCCTTTCTGCTTCGTATATCTGTTTAATATAGACATAAATTACATGCATTAACGCCAGAATAGAGTCACGGAGCAAAATTAGGAATAAATCGGAACGGAAGCTACCCGCCCGCTTCACGGTCAGTTAAGGAAGCTCCCTAACACATTTTCCTTACCGGTTTACTTTTGCATACAGCTCATTAATAATCCCGTGTCTTTTATTTTTGCCCTCCATGTCTGTGTCTAAAGAATAAAAACAACACACAAGAGAGCAGGAAGGCGTTGTATGGAGAATAAGTCGCTAAGGAAAAGGTATGAGGGAGCTTCCTTGACCGACGGGAGTGTCTTTGCCTCAAGGTGTGGGAAGTCCAGTGGGTTGGCTGCCGCGTGACGATGTATAATATTTTATTTTATTTTTTTTTTTTTAGAATGGTTGAGGAAGCTCCCTAAGACGTCTTCCTTAGCGATTTATTTTAGTTGTTTGCGTATAATTCCCAGCATCTTCGCTAAGTGTTATTCTCGTCGGTTAAGAAAGTTCCGCAGCACATCTTCCCTAGCGATTTATTTCAGCTGTTTGCTTATACTTCCCTGCATCTTAGCTATGAAATATACATAAGTGTTCGTATTTTTGTCGATTAAGGAAGCTCCCTAATACCTCTTCCTCAGCGATGTACTTTTACTTTACTTATTTTTTACTTTAATTTTTACTTTACTTACTCCCCCCCCCCGTCCCCCAGTGGGTTGGAGTGGAGAGAAGAGGAGCTTATTCTGTCAGTCCGTTGGGTCCAGATGTAGATGAGCCTGCGATTGTAACTACTGCTACCACCACTACCACCACCACCACCACTACTACTACTACTACTATCACCACCACCACCACCACCACTACTACTACTACTACTACTACTACATTACTACTATCACGACCACCACCACCACCACCACTACTACTACTACTACTACTACTGCTACTACTATCACCACCACCACCACCACTGCTACTGGTACTACTACTACTACTACTACTACTTTTTTTTTTTTTTTTTTTTTACAAAATCACCTTCATCCATCGGGGAATTATATTGTGAAGATCAAAGCCAACCTTGCTAATACAGTCCACCATTTGGAGTTGTAATGTGAAGGTTAACACACCCTCATATTACAATCCGTTGGCGCCAAGCACGCCAACGGCTGTGGTTACCATCCATCTACTATTACTATTATTATTTTTATTTTATATTTAGTGATATTTCAGTGTAAATAAAGACATTAAACTATTGGAGTCGCTGGTCTATGCGACTATCGACCACTGTAGCTTCGTAATCCATACCCGCCAGAGAGACAGACCTGAGGGCTGATGATCTTGTGCCCCTGAGACATAGCAGAGCAGACCTCACGAGGGAGAATGACAGTCGACATCTCATCCAGGCCATAACAGAACTCTGCGGTTGACGTTTCTTCTCAGAAAGAACCTCTGCCAGTCTCGAGTAGAATCTCACTGCCTCTGGACCCATCCCACCTGATGTCGTGAACACAAGGGCAGTGAATCGAACGTGGTCCACATGTTCGACCCTTTCTTGATAATTTCTATTTTTTTCTCGTTCATTCCTTTTGTGTGCAGCTTCGAGAGACAGTTTACGATGACACGCTGCCATGGGATCGAATATCCTGATGTCGAAGAATGCCCTCTGCCCTCATGTCCAGAAACCTCGAGCACTGACATCCACTCTTGCATCATTTGATGTGTTTGCTGTTCTGTGGGTGAAGAGCTCTCTGTCCAGGGTAGCAGAGCTGGCTCAATTGTGACATCATGGCATATTTCCTGTAGCATTTTGGCAGTTAGGTCGCGTACTTCATCGTGTCGGATGCAAACAAAGCCTCCCTTCTTGCATAACATTGCATGGTTTGCATCAAAGGCAGTGCCACAGGCACAGTGTTGAGGTAGGTTCTCTACTGGCCACCCATATCTCAATTAAGGCTACGGCGTCAATAAATTCTTGTTTGTTGAAGTGAAAGCCTTTTGCCTTGAGAGGCAGGGTTGTGAGCCAGTTCGATGCCCCAACCTCCTGTGCAATTTCAGCTCTTCTGCACTGGTCTGGTGTTAGATGTTCAATTATGTGCTGCAACTGGTCTTTTTGTCTTGCTTCACTCTCCTTGCTTATCTGCGTCTTTATGTCTTTCTGCCTTTGGTGGTCGATTTCACTCGTCTCAACCTGGGCGCAGATCTTCTGTGACAAGGATTCGGTGAGCCTGGGTGAATTTCTGTGTTCACAGCTTGCCACGGCTGCTGGATTTATAATGCCAAGGCCTGCCATCCTGGGTGGTAGTGCTAGACTACTACTACTATTACTGCTACTATTACCACCACCACCTCTACTATTATTACTACTAATACTATTACCACCACCACCACCACTACCACTGCTACTACTACTACTACTATTACAACTACTACTATTACTACTACTACTATTACTACTACTACTACTACTACTACTACTACTATTACCACCATCACCACCACCACCACCACTACTACTACACTACTATTACCACCACCACCACCACAGCTACTACTACTACTACTATTACTGCTCATCACTGCAGTTGTACTTCATAAAATTGTCTGGAAGGGGCTTGATTAAAAATTATAAAAAATGAAAAATTCGTGGATCATAAAACAGGAGAGATTAGACTGTTTACTGAGAGAGAGAGAGAGAGAGAGAGAGAGAGAGAGAGAGAGAGAGAGAGAGCATTGTAAACGGGAGAGGGTAGACTGTTACAATGAATTTCCTCATTCACACACTTACGGGTCTTTAACAATGTGGGTTGGCTGTGGTTGACCGCTGCATATAGAATTGTGGCTTAACTTACTTTCTTGTGTGTGTGTGTGTGTGTGTGTGTGTGTGTGTGTGTGTGTGTGTGTGTGTGTGTGTGTGTGTGTGTGTGTGTGTGTGTGTGTGTGTTGCAAGAGAGGGCCGAGTGAATGAGTAAGCGTGAAAAAAAGAATAAAACCCGTCCACGCTGAGAACGCTACAGTACGGCCTCCAGCGTATAGCCAAGAGGCAGTTTCAAATATAGTTTCTCAGCAGTGAGGAGGGAGGAGAGAACCCAAATGATGCTCAGCTCAGTCATGTCTACCACACTGTATCGTATCTGTGTCATCTCGATATAATAACAAGAAGCGGTGCCAAGACACAGCAAACCCGGCCCTGGCAGTCACTTTAGTGCTGACGTATAAATACAACAGAATATCTAGTCAAAGATTACACATATCAAATTTGGAGAAAATCGGGAGAAAATTGACGATTTTATGCCCAATTGAAATTTAGTTCCGACCCACCTGACATTGACCCCTACCGCTAACTGAGGGGCGACTCCCCTGATGTAATGAGGCATGTTATAGGATGCAGATTTGAAAGCTGCACCTTCAGGTTTTGGTTTCATGATAATATGACGATTTTGCAAGGAGTTATGGCGAAAGGACTTTTTTTTTTTGGGGGGGGGCACCTACAGCCTGGGCCTTTGCCCAATTTGGCCCAAAATTTAATCAGGTGATCAGAAGGTCATAGTTTAGTCAAAACTGCACCTGTAGTTTTCGCGTAAAGTTGCTGGAAACATACTGACAGACAAACAAACAGATACAAACCGAGTGAAAATAATACCCGTTCTCGAGCCCCTTCGGGGCGGAGAAGGGTAATAATAATAATAATAATAATAATGATAATAATAATAATAATAATAATATTATTATTATTATTATTATTATTATTGATGATGATGATAATAATAATACTCTTTTCCTTGCAAGAGAGCATTTTCTGTCAGTTCCCCCCACCACCACCACCACTGCAGGAAGTAAAAGCAGTACAGTACTCTACTTAAGGACATTGATAGTACATGAGTCTTGTGAAATTTTTACCCAAGAAAGTAGAGAGAGAGAGTGTGTGTGTGTGTGTGTGTGTGTGTGTGTGTGTGTGTGTGTGTGTGTGTAAAGAGGGTGAGAGAAGGGGGGAACTGGACGCAGAGAGAAAGAGAGAGGAGGTGGGTAAGATGGGAATAAGGGGGGTTGAGGGGAAAGGGAGTGATAAGAGTGAGGGAGGGAAGGGAGAGAGGAGGGAAGGGGTGAGGGAAGGGGGGGTAGAGAGGGGGAATGAGAGAGAGCGTGTTGCTAAGTGGAGGGGATGGAGTGTATTGTGGTTGCCTTCGTTATTTTGTGGCTTCCTGCTTGTTAAGTCAGACCGTCAGTACCAACTCCACTCCAATGGTTTCCTCACCCTACACTTTCCCTTTCAGTCCCGGTTGCCGTCATTTAAAGAGACTCACTATTCAAAGCCCGGTTTTTGTCATTTAAAGAGGCTCGCTATTCAAAGCCCGGTTTTTGTCATTTAAAGAGACTCTATTTAAAGTCCGATTTTTGTCATTTAAAGAGGCTCACTATTTAAAGCCCGGTTTTTGTCATTTAAAGGGACTCACTATTTAAAGTCCGGTTTTTGTCATTTAAAGAGACTCACTATTCAAAGCCCGGTTTTTGTCATTTAAAGAGACTCACTATTCAAAGCCCGGTTCTCGTCATTTAAAGGGTCTCTATTCAAAGTCTGGTTTTCGTTAAAAGGACTCGGTATTTAAAGCCCGGTTTTGATCATTTAAAGGGACTCATTATTAAAAGCCCGATTTTTTTCATTTAAAGGGATTCTCTGTTCCGCCATGTCTCTGACCCGACATAGATCCCTAACCCCTTTCAGCTCAGTGGGTGGCCAAGTGTAGTCAGACTGGAGTTGATTTCACTATATTCTTTTTATTCATAACATGACCTAAAAACGCCATCTCGCCCTCGCTAATGCTGAGCTATTGTAGAGGGTTAACACTAGAGAATGGTGCTAGTCACGAAGAAGTGCGATTTAAAGGATGTAGAGACGTACTGTTGTCTTTCCCTGCCACAAAACTACGTGATAAAAGCTGCAAAAGGACTAAATCAAGATCAATTAGAGTGAAATGAGTATAGTAACCAAGGAGACTCGTTCGTACCTCATAACTGATTGGAAGGTTGATTTCACTAGTAACCAAGGAGCCTCATTCCTACCTCATAGCCCTCATTTATTTATTTGCCTATTTATTTTACCCGTAGGAAGGCGTCTATGGAGCATTTCCCAGTAATTCTTTTTCGCCAGGGGTAGCAAAAGAGGCTTCGTGGCACATTTTCCTTAGCGATTTATTTTGCATAATACACCTTAACATCGTCATCTCAGCCACTTATATCGTTTTGATGGTAACATCAGTGTGCATCAGTAACACGCAAGACATACTGAGGCGCAATGTGCAGATTAAATCGGTAATGTAGAGGCGTTACGGAATCTCCCTTTAATTACTCTCGCTTCCTCCGTAACTACTTCCCTGTTACGGTTCTTTCCTGTCCCTCCGTCACGCCCTTCTGTTGTGCTTGTTTGGTTGGGACGGATTACTGGGATTACTGGTGTTGGTGGATTACTGGTGTTGTGGATTACTGGTGTTGGTGGATTACTGGCTTTGGTAGATTACAGGCGTTGTGGGTTACTGGCGTTGGTGGATTACTGGCGTTGGTGGATTACTGGTGTTGGTGGATTACTGGCGTTGGTGGATTACTGGCGTTGGTGGATTACTGGTGTTGGTGGATTACTGGCATTGGTGGATTACTGGCGTTGGTGGATTACTGGGCTGGATGATGTCGTTAGTGAAGTCTTGTACGTTCAGACAGTTCAGTTTATTTCAGTTTAAGAAGAACCTCTCGCACTGACAGGTTAATGAAGGCTATGTATAATCCCCCCCCCCCAGTTCGAAAAAAATAAACTTAAAAAAAAAAATCGATAGAAACAGCAAGAATAAACTAAAGCCGTGGTCACACAAGCATTTTTCGATTCATTCTTCTTTCGTGAATTGCTGTTTTGCTCTATATATGAAGACTGCACAGTTTCAGGGCAGTTATTTAGGAAAGATTGGCAGACAGTGGTTTCCGTCTGAACACGAAGGATATCCAGCAATAGTGGGGGGTCATATATATGCTAATGATGTACGTAACTACATAAATTGCCATGCTCATTTTAATGCGTAATCATTATGCAGTGTACTAATATTATTATGCATAAAATACAGAAATTATTTTAAAAGCACAGGGTACTATACTGTAAAGTCGATGTTGTCTGAACCAACTTTTGTGCCTACTTCTTCCTTCGCCTTGATAATTTCTTTTTTCTGTCTGTCCCCCCCACAACTTAATGATTTCCTGTGAGACTCTCCCACGGTTTCTGTTTCCATAATATCACTTTTCTTATTGCTCCTCACGTCATACATTAATATAATTATTTATCTCACTTCCTTCAGCCTTAGTGCCATATGGTCATATTATGGCTGGTGCTACTGTAGTTCTTCAGTATCCGTTTTAGTGGTGGCAAAGATGATGATGGTGATGATGATGATGATGATGATAATGATGATTAGTTCTGGGAATGATGCTGATGCTGCTGCTGCTGCTGCTGCTGATGATGATGATGATGATGATGATTAGTTCTGGGAAAGATGATGATGATGATGATCATGATGATGATGATGATAGTTAGTTCTAGGAAAGATGGTGACGATGGCGATAATGATGATGATGATGATGACGTCAAGGGGGAGGGAGAAGGGAAGGGTGTGGGTGATGGGGGAGGGAGGGAGGGAAGAGAGGGGGAGGGGGCAATGAAGGTCGGTCGTGAGGTGAGATGAAGACTTGTTTAATGGTATTTGTTTTTGTTTATTCCAGGAAGGGAGAATATGGAAAATTTCTGTAGCTCTTGCTTTGCAAATAAAATCTTTAGTTACCAGAGAGGGAGAAGGAGGGAGGAAGAAAGTGAGGGGGTATTACAGGTCTAACTGTTTTTTGCAGGAAGGACAAGGAGGGTATAGGACCTTCCCATTTCTCGTTCATCCTGCAAAAACAAGTTTTAGGTACGAGGGGAAAAATATCCCAGGTTATTGCAGGAGGGACGAGGGAATTAAAGCACACAGGTTACCCATATCTCTTGTTCTTCATATTTAAAAAAAATCTTTGTTACTTTTTTTTTCAGGAATAGCAAGGAAAGTATAGTGGTTAAGCTTCCTTTGTCTCTACTTCTTCCTGCATAAGAAAGTCTTCTCCTTATATTTCAGTTCACAAACTGGTTTTCTCGTAACTATGACTGTTTTACCCTTCCCCGCCCCGGAGGGGCTTGGTTTGTCTGTCTATCTGCCTGTCTGTCTGTTAACAAAATTACGCGAAAGCTACAGGTGCGATTTTCACTGAAAATACAGGGATGATGGGCTATGACCATCTGATCACTTGATTAAATTTTGGACCAAACTGGGCCAAGGCCCAGGCTGTAGGCCCCTCATTTCTTATTTTATCGTTTTTTTCGCCATAACTCCTTTCAAATTCGTCATATCGACTTGACACCAACACCTAAAGGTGCATCTTTCAAATCTGCATCCTATAACACGTTTCATAACATCAGGGGGATCACCCCCTAGTTGACGGTAGGGGGGTCAATGTCAGGTGGGTGGGTCGGGCCTAACATTTCAGATCGGCATAAGATCGCCACTTTTCACCCGCTTTACACCATATTTGTTGTGTGACATCTTTGACTAGAGATCCTGTTGTGTTTATACGTCAGCACTAAAATGACGGCTGGGGACGGGTCTACTGTGCCAGGGCACCGCTTCGTGTTTTTATAGGATATACCAGGAAGGAGGAGAGAATGATTTCAAGTACTAACTGCAAAAAGATGACACATGAAAGGATTTGGACCCTGTACAGATAATCACGGAGCGGAAAGTATTGGTTATTATTATTATTATTATTATTATTATTATTATTATTATTATTATTATTATTATTATCATTGTTACTATTTTGTACCCTTTGTATAATTATTTCTTTGTACCTCTCCATATATAGAATCTAGCACGTTTCTATGCTCAACATTCATTTTTTAGACTGACAGATGATATTTTTCTAGGCTGAGAGAGAGAGGGGGGGGGGTCAGTGCTGGTATCAACATGTAGTGTAGGTGATACCGTAGTGAGAGAGAGAGAGAGAGTCAGTGCTGGTATCAACATGTGGTGTAGGTGATAGCGTACGGTAGTGTGTGTGTGTGTGTGTGTGTGTGTGTGTGAGAGAGAGAGAGAGAGAGGGAGGGAGAGAGAGTGCTGGTATGATGTGGTGGTGACAGCGTGGTTTTCGTATCATCATCATCATCATCATCACCGGTAGAATGACAGAGACATGACCTACACCACAACGGACAGGCGTGGTGAGGGCAGTGTCATGTATGGGCAGGCAGGCAGGCAGGCAAGCAGGCAGGGGAGGGAGGTAGGAAGGCAGGCAGGGAAGTAGACAGAGAGGGAAGTAGATAGGCAGACTGGTAAGTAGGGAGGCAGGCAGGCAGGCAGACAGAGAGGCAGCAGGCAGGCAGACAGAGGCAGGCACGCAGACAGCAAGGCAGGACGACAACCAGGAAGGAATGCAGGCAGATTGACAGACAGACAGGCAGGCAAGGAGGACACGTGCTGATGGCGCTGTCACGTGCAGACCCAGTGACGTCACGTGTAAACAGACACAGGAAGCGAGCAGGGCGCGTGCTGTTGTGCGAGCCTCCGCGAAGGTATTCATAAATTAATTTCTTCTTCGTTGAACTCGGCTACATCTTGTAATTACTTTCATATATCATTAAGTTAGGCTCGAAGGATGATGATGATGAGGATGATGATGATGTTGATAATGATGATGATGGTGGTGGTGGGTGATATTTTTTATTTTTAACTTTAACTTGTTTGAAAATCATTTAGTAGATTTTTGGGAGAACAGAAAAGCAGCAACAAGCAATCTTAGACGCAAGTTAGATGTCTCATACTATATATATTAACTCTGATGAGCTTTTTTTGTAAATTTATCTACAATCAACGGCTACGAAATGCCTCAGAACCAAACTACAGTTGATATTAATATGATGATACACGAAAAAGCAAAATTTTTCATTATAAATCACTTTCATGGGTACTTGGTTATCTTAAACTAATAGGATCCTTCATACTGTACATGCACCCCGCCTGCGTTGCAAGGAGACCTGGTAATCTTAAAACTGAAAGGAAGAGGGACTAGTTTATCTTAAATCTAATAGGATCCTTTATAAACGCATCCCCGCCCGCGTTCCGCCGCTCGGCCAATGAGACTCACGAAAAAGAAACTCCTGCGCCAATGAGCGACAAGGATGCACGCTGTGGAGGTCATGATCACGCGGGAAAAAATGAGTATGGGACTCTGGGTTGCAGCTGAGCAGAGTCAGTTTTGTATGTACTGTCTGTGTGGAAGGATCGGGGAAGCAAAATTAACAGCAGCAGAGTCAATAGGATAGAAAAGAGTTTTAAAGCAAGAAGGGCAACGGTAGTGGAGTTCGTTATGAGCTGACAAAGGAAGCATTAGTAACGGTGTTTGTTAGATAGAGAAGAGTTTGGAGGGGAAAAACAACAGAAGCAACAGCAGCAGACTCTTCAAGATAGAGAACTGTAAAAGGAGAAGAAAGCATCAGTAGTGTCGGCAGGGCTGAGAAGAACTGTAATTAGAGAGAGAGAAAAAAAAAAAAGTGGTAAAAGAAGAGAAGCAGAGTCGGGTAGGTAAAAAAGTGGTGTGAAAAAAAGAAGACAAAAGCAGAAGCAACAGCAGCAGAGTAGCCAAGGACTGAGAAGAGCTGTTAAGAAAGAAGAACATAGAGCAACAGAAGCAAAAACAGAAGAGTCGTCAGGATAGAAAAGAACTGTGAAAAAGAGGAGAAAAGTCAGAACTAGGCAGATTTAAGGTAAGATTAAAGAAGGGCTGTGAGGAAAGAAAAAAATTCAAAGCAGCGGAGTCAACAAAATAGATAAGAGCTGTGAAATAGGAGGGAGGGGAGGAAGAGGAGAAAATTTTTTTGAAGAGGGAAAAGCTAGTCTGTTTGAAGGCCACTCAGCTTTTAATCAGCGCCCTAAATACGGTGACGTGTATTGCTATAATCTTACTCCTGACGAAGAAGTCATTGGTGAAAGGGAGTAGGGAGACGATGTTATGCTACCGTCACTGAAAATGATAAACAAATCATAATACAGCATATGTTAGTAAAGCAGTGAAACACAACCAGTCTTAACCCCTCCATTTCTTTGACGCATTTTTTATTCTTGCTGCCCCCGGACGATTTACTGTATCTTAGGAAAGGTATCTAGTACGGAAAGAGTTATTAGACGCTGTATCTAACGCTTTCAGGTAGAAAATGCGTCCTCAGATTGAAGGGTTTAACTGGCGTAACGCGTCTCTCTAATGGTTTGACTTTTATGTATTTAACAAGGATAAGGAAGGTATTTAACAACATTAGGAAGGCATTTAAGAAGATCTGGAGAGTATTTAATTCCTCCTATTGCAACTGGGGGAGGTCGAATCTGCATTGGTAAGCTTGTCCAACTCACAGCTGGAAAGACCCAAGTTTGATTTTTGGTGCCGGTCAGACAGGTGGACATGTTGGTTTCTCACTGACCCTCTTCACCCAGCAGTACAGTTAGGGACCTTGATGGAACATGATTACTGCGGCTTGTGTTCTAAGGGAAGAATGGGACTCAGGAAAAATTAATTGTTCGCGTGAATAGCCCTCATGTAGTTGAACTGCACAGCGTGAGTAGAGTTCTTAATCTTTACACCATTATAATTTATATGATTTCGCCAGATGGGAGGCTGAGTCTTAACAATAGATTAGCGCTAGAATGTGGTACTAGTCACGAAAAAGTGCAATGGATAGTACGTGGAAATATATCACCGTCTTGCTGCCACTGAACTACATGAAAAAACAACAACAACAACAACAACTTCTAAAGGACGATAATCTGGACCAAGATGGAGTAAAAAACAGCATAGTCATGTTTATCCTCCACTCTGACGACACTTGGCCATCACCTGAACTAAAAGAGACCAGAGAGCTTTGCCAGGTTGAAACAAACACACTATAGTGAAGTTGGTGGATGTTACCGCTAGACGGGGAACGGCGGGGGAAGTGGGGGCAGGGAGGTTGTGGGCAAGGATAGGGAAGGACAAGGACAAGGGCGGGTAGAGGATAAGTTATAAGAGGGATGGGGAGGGTAGGATAGATACAAGGCATAGACGGGGACACAGAAGAGAGAGAGAGAGAGAGAATAGGTTGTGGTAATAGAGGAGGAATGAGCGTAGTGAACTTCCCACTAGTATGAAGTAATTTACAGAGTCTGTATAATAACTAAACTGAAACTGCCAGATGTAAAAATGTGCACAAACAAAGTGTAACATGTGCCTGGTGAAACCCCAGCTGGAGGGGGAGGTTATGTAATGAAGAGCACTGCTGATGGGAAGACTGTGATGCAAATCCCGGAAATATATATATATATATATATATATATATATATATATATATATATGTGTGTGTGTGTGTGTGTGTGTGTGTGTGTGTGTGTGTGTGTGTGTGTGTGTGTGTGTGTACGAGTCGCATTGCAAGTGGTTTTGGGGATTCTGTAACACGTGTTCCTTAGCGATTTATTATGACCATTCTTACTGTCCCTTGTACGTGGGATGCACAAACTAGGTATTAACACGATACAAATGTCATATAGAACAATGTTAACGCATAATATGCACACTAAATCTCTCAAGAAGCCTATATCACTAGAATGTCCCTGTTTGTAAAATCATGCTTTGTGGTAGGTGGGGGTGCTCATCATCCACTCACTTGGCGTAGTGCTGCTCTCAGGTGTATGCCCTGTCCTCTCCTCCATCCTTCTTTCTTTCCATCCTCTTCTGTCTTTCTTTCCTTCATTCTTTTCTCGTCCTTCTGCCTACGGGTGACTTTACACTCCCTCTTCTGTTCTTTCCTTCATTCTTTCCTCTTCCTTCTGCCTGTGGATGACTGTACACTGAGTGACAAGCCAAATGGTTTCCTGTATACCAGGAAACCATTTACTACGTTGGGAGGTAACCATATAACCAAATTTTTGGCGCCTGGTGGTTTAGCGGGTAATTACGGCGCTCCAGTCGAAATGAGCCGGTGAAGGTTTATATCCAAGGGATGGTTGGGGTTTATTGCTCACGCAGTGACACTCAGGGATGAGTGAGACTGGTCACTCTCATCTAAAATATCAGGACCAACTTGCCTAGCCCCGGGCTTCTACGCTTCTTATCGGGCAGCGTAGGATTGGATGATGTACTGTATGTATGCATGTAAAGTCATGCTCTAAAACTTTCTATATAAGTCAGCCATCATTTGGCAGTGTTTGGTGCGTGGGTGTACAGTAGGTGTGCACGGCTTAGGGAGGACAGTCTTGATGGACCGTTGTCGTAGGTCCAGCTGTCCTACTTGCCACACACCTTCACATGTCATCAATTCGGTCCTAATACCAACTGTCCATATTGAACATGTGTCCGGACTCTCATTTAGGATTAATGGAAGATCAGTGAAGTCTGTTAACGAAATTCACATAATCAGACTCGGGTTCTTCCAGCTGAATGATGGATCTGCTAACCACTACATCACGGGGTAGGGCTAGGAAGGATAGCAAATAGGAATAAATCTGGGATAACTAATGTTTATCTTTTCTGTCTGCAGTGTCGTCTTCAGCTACGGATATTCTTCTCTAGAACGTGTGTGTGTGTGTGTGTGTGTGTGTGTGTGTGTGTGTGTGTGTGTGTGTGTGTGTGTGTGTGTGTGACAGAGAGAGAGAGAGAGTTGTGTGTGTGTGTGTGTGTGTGTGTGTATAAGTATGTTTGAGACTGTGCCTCCTCGTCTAGTGGTGGCGGTGTTAGTGCCAGTAGTGCGGATATTGCTGACTATATTTCCCGAAGGACCACAGCCAGAGAACTACCCCCCTCCAAAGGTCGTCTCAGCGCAGTACGACTTCATTATAGGTAAGATGAAGAGCTTGGTGGGGTGCGGTGTGGTGTAGTGTGGTGTGGTGTGATGGTGTGTACTAAGGTGTAGTGTGGTGTGGTGGCGTGGTGTGTGGTGTGGTGTGGTGTGGTGGTGTGTGGTGTGGTGTGGCAGGGTACAGTAGTGTTATAGTGTGCTGTGATGTGCCCTGGTTGGTGTGTTTTAACCAGGCGGAACCGACCCACTTCCACAACCTGAATGCAAAGCCGTGAGTGCATGAAATTCAGTGAGTTTTAGTTGTGCATGAAGTCGGAATGAGTCTCCTTGGTTAATAGTTAAATCTACTAATAATCTGGCTGCACGATCTATACTTGGCCATTAAATAAGTTGAAAGGGGCCAGGGATATTCGTCAGGTTAGAACAAATAGTGAATAGCAACCAAGGAGACTCACACTTCGTAATTAACGCTCATTGAATATCAGGCAACTGCGACTGGGTATTCAAAGCGTGAGAGTGTCCCAGTTTCGTCAGATGAAAGCAAAGGGACTGTAGTGTTGAGAGTGTGGTGTTATGTTGTATTGTGGAGTAACTAGGTGTGATGAAGTGTGTTAATATGATGTTGTTTAAACAGTTCGTGGTGGTAAAGCTTGCAGTGTTGGGGGAGGGAGGCGACTGACTAAGATGGGAGTGTTTAATGTTGTAGTGTGTGGTGTGGTGGTGTTGTGGTGAGGTAAGCGAGGTGGTGATGTGGTGGCGATAATTATAGGGTGATAATGTGGTATTGTTTTAGTACAGAGACGGTATGGATTTGTAGAGTGCTTGTGCTGAGGTGTGGCATGGTGTGGTGAGTGAGGTAATGTTGTGGTACGATTATGCTGTGTGGTGATATTATGGTATCCTGTAGTGTGGTCTGCTGGTGTCGTATTGTGGTAATGTAGTGTGGTGTTATGCGATGTGGTAGCGTGTTGTGGTACTGTTTTTGTATAGTGTAGTAGTATTCATGGTGTTATTGTACATACAGTTGGTGGAGGTACAGCAGGCAGTGTGTTGGCGGGTAGACTATCTGAGGTGGGTGAGTGGCGTGTGCTGGTGCTGGAGGCGGGGGGAGCGCCGCCCCCCGAGAGTCTGGTGCCAGGATTCAGTCGAGTCTTTTACTTCTCCACCGACACCACCTGGGACCTTACCCTCCACCCACAGAAGCATGCACTGTTGGCGTATGATAATAGGGTAAGTACACACACACACACACACACACACACACACACACACACCAGTGACGTATCAGTTTATTACTTCTGGCTTTTGACAGTATTGTATAGAGCAACGCAGGCTTTGATACTGAAGGTATAATTGAATGGATATAAGTATTGCATTTCAGTAGTTTACAAAACATATTCTCTCTCTCTCTCTCTCTCTCTCTCTCTCTCTCTCTCTCTCTCTCTCTCACACACACACACACACACACACACACACACACACACACACACACACTCACCTCTTTCCCCATCCCTATTTCTTCCTCCACCTGTCTACCCCTACCCATCTTTCCCTACATCACTCTTCTTCCCCCACTCTTCTACTCCTGCTTCTCTTCCCCCTCCCTCACAGACTAGCCCAGTACCGCAGGGAAAAGTATTAGGTGGGTCCTCTTCCATCAACGGTATGCTGTACGTGCGTGGAAACAGGCGGGACTTCGACAGCTGGGCCGCCCTGGGCAACGCCGGGTGGGACTACGAATCGGTCCTGCCCTACTTCAAAAAATCTGAGGGGTATACTGGAGGACCTTTGGGCGACACAGGTGAGGGTGTTTTTTTTTATTTATTTACTTGTTTATTAGTACTGATTATCATTTAGTAGATATTATAGTCCTTTTTATTTAGTATTTATTAAAACCCTGGGCAACGCTTCAAGAAGTCAGTGGGTTATATTAGAGGCCCACTGGGACACAGGCAGGAGATTTTATTGATAAACATAGCGATTTCCGGCATTGTGTGTATATTCGTCACACCGTGGCTTTTAGCTTTATCCTTGGCTTTCTTCTTCTTCTCCTTCTTCCCCCTCTTCTTCTTCTTACCCTACTCCTCCTCCTCCTCCTCCTCCTCCTTCATGAATTAAATCACTGTTACGTCCTACAGGCAATTTTATAAAGTCCATTCTCATAGGTTGTACTCCTCCTTTCCCCCAGAGTCCTATCACGGTCGGTCTGGCCCCCTGACGGTGGAGCCTCAGAGAGCAGACAACGCCATCTTCACCAGTGCTTTTATCAGGGCGGCAAATACACTAGGCTTTGACCATATCGACCCTAATGGACCGGAGCAAATAGGTTGGAGTCTCCTTGTGTTATTTATTTAGTTATTTTTATCCTGCACTCAGTTTTCCAGTCATTCTTTATGAGTCTACTCGTTCCTTCATTCATACCAACAGCGCCGTCTTCACCACTGCATTCCTCAGTCGGGTTAATTCTTACATCTGTCTGTCTGTTAATCCACCATACATTTTCTGTCAGTCGTTTTATCCCGCAGTCATTCCTCCGCCTCTCTCTGCTGCCTCTCATTCCGTCACTCATTCCAACCACGCCATCTTTAACATTGCCTTCCACAGTTTAGCCAACACATCAGACCTTCCCTCCAGTCCTTCATTTATGCAACAGGTCAACACTGGAACTGTCTCCCTCTGTCTGTATTTTCTACTTCCTATGATCTCCAGTCTTTGAAACGCAGTGTGTCCAGTCATCTCGAAATGAAGGATCTTGAATTTGGCTCTCCTTTGTATTGTTTTTGCTTTTTTTTTTTTTCTTGGAAGGAACGGTTTGCTGACTCCTGGCTTTTTGCTCCTTCTTCCTTGCATTAAAAAAAAAAAAAAGGATGATATGGTATAGTGAGGTGTGGTGAGAATTTTGATGTGTGATGTGTCGAATGGTCCGGTGTGTAGAAAGTGCTGATATGAGGTGATGTGATATGCAGTGTTATACGAGGGGTGTATGGTGTTGGTGTGTGGTGTGGTGAGATGTGGTGAGAGTTTTGATGTAGTGCGATGTGATGGGTACAAGTAATGTGTAACGTATCGATGTGGTATGGTGAGATTTGTGTGGAGAATTCTGGCTTGGTGCATACAAGTAGTGGTTTTAGAGTGCTGAATGGTATGGTATGGTATGTAGAAAGTGTTGTGTGGTGTGATATTGGATTATAAAGTGGTGTATATGCTGTGTGGTGTGATATGGTATTATGATGTGGTGTAATGGTGTTACAGGTGTTGCGGGGACGGACTACACCATCAAGGGCGGTGAACGATGGCATGCAGCCCGGGCCTACCTCCACCCCGCCATGAGGAGACCCAACCTTCACGTCCTCTCACATGCCACCGTCCGCAGGGTAGGGGGACACGCATGGACATAAGACCGACTAATATTTCACCTCTTCTACTTCAGTCTCATCTCCTGGCTAATATTCCTAGGCTGAGAGAGGCTTGGGGTGTTTCTCTAGCCATAGATGATTGTCTTTGATAAGATACGTCAGAGAGAAAGTTAGGGACAAGCCTTAAGTGTGATATGTGAAGTAGTTGCATTTCCTGACCGCGCTGTTCAATATATTAAATACAAATCCACGACGTAATAGTATATTACGAGTTAGAGAACAGTGTCTTTCAGAACTCAGGAAAGCAGTCCTACGAGCCTAAGAAACATTTAAGAATATTATGTAAGCACAATCATTCGACGATGAAGCCTAGTGATATTATTATTCGCATCGCCAAAATTGGATAAGGTCTTTACATAACAGAAAATGTAATAGGTAGATGGATAGACTGACAGACAGATAATCATTAATCGTATAATAGATCTCCAGATATAGCTGTATGGGAATAAATGCCTTGATATCTAGCTATACTGTATAAATATCTAAATTTTTTTGTTTTCTCAGGTGATCTTCGACAGGAGAAAACGAGCGGTGGGAGTGCAGTACGAACACAAAGGCAAGGTGAGAGGATACGGCTCCAACCACAGCCACAGTCGGAAACATTCTGAATTGTTGTAACTGTGTTTTCGATCAGTCTGTAATATTCTCTTGGTTTATAATACAGTGCGTATAGTTTATGTACTGTAGATTGATATATAATTTTAGTATATTATGAAATGATTACAGATCTTGTGGCCAGGTTAATTTTATTGTTGGGTAACATTAAATAATACGTGTCATTACTGTGGTTGTGTTATATATTTATATGTATTATTATACTGTATATGTGCGTGTTAGTGCTATAAACATGAATGTCTATGTGTGGTAAAGGAAAGTGATATGTTGGTTTAGGTAATCTCATGTGTCTAGGTGATGGACATTCATTTAATGATATTTTAGGCATTTTAAAGCTCATTGTTGGTTACATTGCCACAGCACGTTACGAAACAGCTGACCTAGATTACTTGATTCATTAGAGTTAATAGTCTGGAAATATTGTGTATAAAGATACGTGAGGTGCGGGATGCGCAGGTTATACTGAATGATGGTGCGGTGTTCTCCCCCCACCTGCTATGTCAGAGTGAGTCATAGGAGCCAGAGAGTGTAAAGATGAAGGAAGTATAACGCAATGCAATTACGTGTGTGTACTGGCCAGGTACGTGAGGTGCGTGCCACGAGGGAGGTGATATTGAGTGCAGGTGCGATATTCTCCCCACACCTGCTGATGTTGTCCGGAATTGGCCCTAGTCATGTACTGCATCAGCACAGGGTGAGTACACACACACACACACACACACACACACACACACACACACACACACACACATATTACCCTCCCAAATTCACAGACTTAAGACCCGTCCCTTATGTTAAGCTAGATTTTAGGTTTTTATGCAGGATGACCGAGAAGAGAAAAGACCTCATTCTTCCCATCCCCTTGTTCTTCCTACAAAAAAAAAAAAAAAAATCTTAGTGACTACAAAATTGTCATAAGTTTCTTTTCTCAATGACAGAAAGAAAAAGGCGATGCTGCATTATATCCTTTTCATAGCGCTTCTTCGTGACTAGCACCATATTTTAACGTTAATCTAATGCTCCACCTCAGCGTTCAAGATGTGGAAAGGGCAGTTTTAGGCTGTACATCTTATACCTCATTCCTTCCCATTATAGATTTCTCTGAGTTACCCTTCAGCCAGGTGTCGTTTTCTATGCCTTATTATTATTATTATTATTTGGTTACTAGACTTTTTTATTCAGTTTAGTACTAATAAAAGTTAATGGAAGCTCTCCCACAGTTTGCTCTACGTATTACTGTTATTATTATTATTATTATTATTATTATTATTATTATTCCAGATTAACGTAGTAAGTGAAGTACCAGGCGTTGGGGAGAACCTACAGGACCACATGTGTGTCTACGGTCTCTCCTGGTCCCTCCCTCCCTCCCTGCCCATGACTGCCACCGACATCATTAATCCGAAATTGGTCAGCGATTACGTACACCATCGCAAAGGTTCGTAATAAGCAGTACTTGGTTTGTGTATAGAGAAGGAATGTGACCAATAATAGTAGTAGTAGTAGTAGTAAAAGTTGTGGTGATAGTAGTAGTGGTAGTAGTAGTAGTAGTAAAAGTTGTGGTGGTAGTAGCAGTAGAAGTAGCCAGTCACTCCTTTATCTTTATTTCGATTTTACATACATATACAGTAAACGGTCGATGACAGCTAATAAATATATATACAGAGCAGTAGTAGTAGTAGTAGTAGTAGTGGTGATGATGGTGGTGGTGGTGGTGGTGGTGGTGGTGATGGTGATGGCGGTGGTGGTGGTGGTAGTAGTGATGGTCAGCAATTACGTACAGCACCGCCAGTGTCAAGCAAGTGATACATGTGACAGTCTAACGCAGCCATAGGTATTAACGTGAGGTAGAATCATGTGGGATTTTGCAATAGCCGCTGTGTGATAGACTTTCATGACGTCTGCACCGATACTTTTTGGATCGACTGTAGGTCCTAACATCATTACGCTTGTTTCCTCTCAACCCAGTTACGTCTTTTTGTTTTCAATGAAGCTAACGCTAACGCTGTTACTCAGCTTAGGAGACGTTTGAGAGTGAAGGATCTAGAAACACGGCTCAACAACGCCTTCACCTCAAGAGTTTTCCCCAAACTGAAGAAACTCATCTTACGTGCTTTCTTCATCCTCTGTTTAACTGCAGGTTCTTGTTGTTGTTACTTAACCCCGGTGTGTCTGACCGAGCAGACCATCGACCATAGATAAGGGATTGCTTCTGTAGGGCCGTGCTACAGGTACAGTACAGTACACACACTGTGTTTGGATCCGGTACTCCCTTGCAGTAGACAGCACCTCACCAGGGTCGGACCAGGTCATTCTCAAGGCGAGGTACAGGGAAAGAGTAAGAGGTTTGGCCGCTGAGTAGTCGCCGCAGCTACTTAGCTCCATCCGGGGTGCACAGTGCCATCATGTGTAGGCTCCATGTCAGCGCCTGACCGTAAGTTTGAGACTGAAGAAACCATGTTAGAAGTTAGGACATGTAGATGATCGTAAATATGTTGGAGAATCTAACCCCTTGTCCTCCTCGTCTGCCAGGTCCGTTCACCACGCCGCTGGGTGACTTCGGGCACCTGTGGGCCAAGGTGGATGGTGACGGTGGTGACCCCCGGTGGCCGGATGTGCAGCTGTTTTTCCTGTCAACCAGCCTGCCGCAGGAGGGACCCTTCGCATCAACCGCCCTCGGGATTAATTCTAAGGTGACCACACACCCCAACACCATCCCTCACCATCACCCCATCTCTTCCCTCATTCTCTGCCATCTCCCTCACCCTCAGTATGCTAATTCTACCTCCTGGTTGGACCTGATGGAATCATTATGGGGGTATGAACTAACCTGACGCCCTGAATGAATATAAGTAGATGCAAATGACTGGCATGAACCTAAATTGGCCTGAAGCGACCTGTCCCAGAGCAAAATGGCTGTAGATGACCTGAATGAGTGTAAAGTGACCTCGGTTGTCCCAAACAGTCTTCCAAGCGTTTATTTTGAGTTTTAACCCCTTCACCCTGAGCGGTCATTCCTAAGCTGAATAAAATCGTTAGTGTCAGCCGGAATAATGTATAGAGTATGTCCTCGATCTGAAGGGGTTAATGCCTTCACTCCGAGGACATCGTGCCAATAATCTTTAAAAATCATCTGACATTAACTACAATAAAATGAAGGATATATTTGGGCCGAGTGAGTTATTAAAATTCACATAAATCCTTTCAACCAGTGATTTTTTTTTTTTTCTGAATACTGTGTCTGGTTTTAGCTTTAATAAACGTAAACATTCCTGGACTAAAGGGGTTAATTAGTCTGTCGTTCTTTTAATCACTTTAATATACTGTATACTCATTTTCTGTGTACAGGATGCAGGTTGTCCATATATTACGCCACACTTTGCCACACACCCGTCGAATTTTCTCTCTCTCTCTCTCTCTCTCTCTCACACACATAAAAGTAGTGATCAACCAAAGCTGTTTTACAGCTATATCAGAAGCAAAACCAAAGTAAAAGATATAATACAATCCATCACGGACGAGGGAATCACTTATACACAAGAGAAAGATATTTGTGAAGCACTAAATAAGAATTTCCAATTAGTTTTTACAGAAGAAAAAAATTTTGAGAGGGACTATGTGGAACACGCATGTCCACACATACTACCAGATATACAAATAGCAGAAAAAGTAATACAAGAGGAGTTAAGTAGATTAGACAGAGGAAAAGCAAGTGGTCCTGATGAAATTTCATGTTGGGTATTACGAGAATGTGCAAAGGAGTTAAGTAAACCATTATTTTTAATTTTCAAGAAATCTTTGAGTCAAGGGAAACTACCTGATATTTGGAAAAAAGCAAATATAGTCCCCTTATTCAAGAAAGGAAATAGACAAAATCCTCTCAACTACCGACCAGTATCACTGACTAGTGTTGTAAGCAAGGTATTAGAAAAACTTATAAGAAAAGCTTGGGTAAATCATCTAGAAAAACACAGTATGATAACAGAAAGACAGTTTGGTTTCAGAAAAGGAAAATCATGTGTTACTAATCTGTTGAGCTACTATGACAGAGTAACAAACACAATACAGGAAAGAGAAGGATGGGTGGACAGTATCTATTTAGATTTCAAGAAAGCTTTTGACACAGTACCACACCAAAGACTTTTATGGAAGCTGTACCATCAAGGAGGAATTCGAGGCAAACTGTTTTGTTGGATGCAAGACTTTCTCATAAAAAGAGAAATGAGGACAGTATTAAGAGGAAACTACTCATCATGGAAAGAAGTGACTAGTGGAGTACCACAGGGTTCAGTGCTGGCACCAATCATGTTTCTAGTGTGCATAAATGATATAAACAATAACACTGGAAATGAGAGCTATCTGAATATGTTTGCAGATGATGCAAAAATACAAAGGAGAATTACTAGCACAGACTCTTGCAGGGAGCTACAAGAAGAATTAAATAACCTTCATGAATGGAGTAGTACATGGCAAATGGAATTCAATGTGGACAAGTGTCATGTAATCAAGTTTGGTAAAAGTGGAAAAAGACCTGATTGGGATTATAAGTTAGGAAATAAAACCCTATACACATCAGAAAGAGAGAAAGACCTAGGTGTGATTATCAACAACAGACTATCTCCGGCTGACCACATCAGCGAGAAGGTACGGAACATGTATACACTGCTTGCAAATATGAGAATAGCATTCACATACATAAATGAAGACATGCTAAAAAGGATAATAACATCATTCATTAGACCAGCCCTGGAATATGCATCAGTAGTCTGGAGTCCTCATCTCAAAAAGCATATAGACAAGATTGAAAAAGTTCAAAGGGCCGCTACAAGATGGATACCAAGCTTAAGGGACCTAAGCTATGAAGAAAGACTAAATAAACTGAATCTACCAACACTACAGGAGAGAAGGAAAAGAGGTGACATGATAATGTTATATAAGTGGATATCAGGAAAGGAGAAAATAGACATAAATGATTACTTAACATATGGAGAAGCATCAGCAAGAGGACACTGCAAAAAAATGCATAAAAAGAGAGGTGATAAAGACGTAAGGAAATTCAGTTTCCCAAACAGAGCAATTGATCAATGGAATGCACTACCGAATGAAATAGTGTGTGCCAAAACAATTCACAAATTTAAGGATATGTACGATAAATATGGTCTAAGACACGGGACAATACGAGCTTGACTCATTCCTGTAAAGATACAATTAGGTAAGAACAATTAGGTAAGGTAAGAACACACACACGCTGGTGCAGTGGTAACGCTCTCTCTTGCCATCTGGTAGACGGGAGTTCGCGCCTCGCTCAGGTTGCGAAAAGTTTCACTGACGAAGTGGGTGGTTACTGTCCCCCTTGAGGGGTGTGTGAGTGTGTGAAGGTCACAGCCTTGCCCTTAGATAGGACTATATGAGCTCTCAGCTCCCTTCCGGGAGGGTAAAATGCTGACGATCACGACCATCAAGCGATCCTGACCGACCCGGTGAATTACATACACACACACACACACTTTGCCACACACCCGTCGAATTCTCTCTCTCTCTCTCTCTCTCACACACACACACACACCACAAAGCATGGAAGTTGTTATGGGAAGAAAATTAAGTACGACAGACACTGCCCTAGCTGATGGAGCTGTTCCCGCAACACACAAGAATTCTCCAGCCAAGCAACAAAGAGGCGCAATATATGGACCATCCTGTATGCATTAGGCTAGAGACAGACAGACAGACAGACAGAGAGTGAGGAGCAGGTGTGACGGGACTAAGTTGAGTTTGACGTCACTCCAGGCGGATGTAGTCGTCTCCCATGTGTGTGTGTGTGTGTGTGTGTTATGAAATTGTGTGTTGGCAAGGTGTGTAGGCATGAGAGAGAGAGAGAGAGAGCTGAAGCAAACAGGCCTTTATAATGATTTTCTTATTTTTCTAGGAAGCGATTTTCTTTAACACTGAAACCTGCCAGAAATAACTAGGCGTGTTAATGGAGGACTCACTTTATATTGTACAATCGACAGCAGAAATTCGCTCCACACATCTCTGTACGGTATGGGCCTGATAGTGAGTTACATGCAAGAAATTTGAGTTAGATATATGTAGATGGGTAGATGGATAGGTAAATGGGTAGATATAGATAGGTAGGTAGATAGATAGATACGTAGGTAGATAGACAGATAGTTAGAGATATTTAAACCACATCTATCAACTCTTTACCGTACAGTGTTACCAGTTTGCACAGGCTCATATGCAGGGAAGACTGAAGCGAATTTGTGCCGGCGACTTTACATTATATACTTACATTCTCTCTCTCTCTCTCTCATTTCAGACGTTTTTCGAGCACTTTTGGACGTTGGGTGGTCGTGGTGGTGTGAGCGTCATGCCGTACCTAATGCGTCCCAAGAGTAAGGGGAGAGTGACGCTGCGTTCCCGCCACCCACACCACGCCCCTATCATCGACCCCGCCTACCTCTCCCACCCCGACGACCTCAACACGCTTGTCAACGGTTTGTGCAAGGCCTGGCTTTGTTCTCTGCAATATCTCACGCTCTCACTCTTTATCTCCTGTGCAATAATGCCCTTACAGTCTTTTCACGGCAGTTCTTCGTGACTGGCACCTCATGTGAGCGTTAATCTACTGGTATAACACGGCATACAAGATAAAAAGAGGACATTTTTAGGCCAAGTTAGTGTAAAATGAGTGTAGGTAACGCCATTCTGATATTTTCGGGTCTCAGAAATCTACCAAAATGGAGAATAGGATGTATTTTTGCAAGAGGACTAAGAGACACAGGAACATTCTTCACTCTCCTTGTCCTTACCGATAACAGTGCACTCTATAACAGAAATTTGGGTGCAAGTTTTGTTTTATTTTTGTTTTTTATCTGTTGGTTTGTTTCTTTATTCATTGGTTTATACAGTATTTGAATCCCTGTTGGTTTGTTTCTTTATTCATTGGTTTATACAGTATTTGAATCCCGACCTTCAATGAGAGAGTCGTAATGTAGTTCTTTTCCCGTAGGTGTGAAATTGGCAGTGCGGCTGGGCAAGACTCAACCCTTCCTCAAGACACTGGGTGCAAGGTTCCACGCCAAGGTCAGAGGGGAAGGGGAAGGGAAGGGAAGGGAAGGGGAAGAGGGAAGAAGGGAAAGGGAAGGGGAAGGAACATTCTGGGGACGATTCTGGGTGCAAGGTTCCATGCCAGGATCTGAGGGAAATTTAAGGGGCATTCCGGGGACAACTCGAGGGTCTGAGGGGGAGGGGGTATTCTGAGAACGTTCCATATTTTCCAACTGTTAAGTGTTTGAGACGAGGACTGCGTTTCCCTTGAGCTTAGTGAAAAATCAGAACCGAGTTTCATTCGAGCTTTCTTTCTCTGCTTCAGTCTCTACCACCCTCACTCATGTTTCATCGAAAGAGCCGGTTTTCAGTCTGCTAGTGTCCATAAACTTCATTCTTCATCAGACACACTTCATTGTCAGCGTCCCAGTGAATTCCAGTAACTGCAGTCACTTGCTTCTAAAATACGCATGTGCCAAAAACTTGTCCCTGCAAACTTTTGAATTTCAAGCTAAAGGTCGTATGCTGAAAACGCAAAGTGGAATTCAAACCCCTAATTGCTGAGGGTCATTTATGGAAGACCTGTTGTTATTATGTGTGGTCAGCGTGCATCTCATATTACAGAATGCAGTCTGCAGACGTATGGGAAGGCCAGATACGCCATCATCACGGACTTCAAAAATTATCATTAAAAATTCGGGGTCTGCATTCCACTTTGCAATTTCTGATTCAAACACATGACCAAAGCCAGTATTCTCGTCAGTTAAGAAGCTCCCTGACACCTTTTCCTAAGCAATTTATTTTCGTTATAAGTAACCTTGCCATCCTCTTCTGTGTTATTTAAAACATTCTAATATCGCTATACTAAGCAGAAATAACGCACAAAACGATATTAGCCAGCAATATCCAAAATTAAATTGTTAAGGAGGAGGTGTTAGGGAGCTTCCTTAATCATCGAGAATATGAGCCCAAGTACTGTATGCACGATATAAGGTGAAGCATAAACGTTGGAGGTTCTGGAAGCGACACCCTGCCAATTAGATTCCCACGCCCTTGTAGTAGTGTCATGGCGAGAGACTGGCAACTTTTTTCTTCGGGTACACTTAGTTATTAACAACGTACCTTCGTCATCCTTCCCCCAAAAATAAGGTATTAGGGTAGGTTAACATTGAATTAGGCCTAAGTTGGTAAGGAAAAGGTTGGTTTAATGTCAAAACACGGCTTTTCTGATGATTTTGTGGACTGACTACTCGAACTGCTTCATCTACTCCCGAGCGAAGGTGTGATGTTGCCCAATCATTTATCACTGAACTCGATTCGATGTTGCCCGTATGACTGGATGACTAAGTGCACCTGAAATATGAAACACACGGGCGGCTGTGATTAAGGCCTTCCATCCCAACAATCCTCTGCTCATAACACCCATCCTAGCTTCCCCCCAATTACTGATCTAGGTTAATATTCCTGTCGGTCAAGGAAGCTACCTAGCACCTCTTCCTTAGCGATTTGTTTTTGGATTTGGGTGGTTGATATCAGTTTGTATGTTATTTATATATGCTGAGTGTGGTGGTATTGCAGCGACTTAAATGACAGAAAAGGAGAGTAAGGAGTAATAAGCAAAATATATCGCTTAGGAAGAGGTATGAGGGAGCTTCCATAAACAACGAGATTATGGGCCCTTGTTATCCATTTATGTAGTAGTTTCAGAGCTCCTCCCCTTGTTTTTGTGCAGCCTCTACGACACTGTGAGGGACATTCTACCGGCAGCGATGACTACTGGCGATGCTACGTCAGGCACATGGCATCCACCTTCTACCACTTCGCCGGCACGTGTAAGATGGGCCCAGAATCCGATGCCCTAGGTGTCGTTGATCACAGACTCAGGTAAAGGACTGTCATTCTCCTCTATTTACCCATTATACTCCTTTTCCTCTTCATATATCACTTTACTCTAAGTTGGCCCAAACTTGCCACCTCTCTATCTTGAATGCAGAGTTGTACCAATTGATTAACTCAAGAAAATGGTGCTAATCACGAAAAGTGCCATGGAAATGTAGAGCTGTAACACTGTCTTTTTTCTGCCACTGAGCTACGTGCAAGAGGGTGAAAAAAGGACGAAAATCTGGGCCAAGGTAAAACTAGTACACCGTATTGCATAAGATGGTGGTGGAGAGGGATGCCTGTGTATAGGTCTGTGGGTGGCACTGATAGAGCAGGTGGAGCTGCCTGGCAATACAAACATTTCCCAGTTCCCTCCTTATCCTCCAAAACGGGGATTGTGTGCTGCAGGAACAGGGCAACTTCAGCCTGAAGTTTACTGGGTTGACAGTTCTGATGAACCTGGACCCACAACTAAAACAACAACAATAACAACAACTGCTACAACTACCACTGTTGTTGCTGCTGCTGCTACTGCTGCTGCTGCTACTGCTGCTGCTACTGATACTACTACTACTACAATTACAACTACTACTGCTACTACTACTACTACTACTACTACTTCTGCTGGCATTACTACTACTACTACCACTACTACTACTACTACTACTACTACAACTATCAACTCTTTTCCGTATATGCAGAGTACGTGGTATAGGTGGGCTACGCGTGGTGGATGCTTCAGTGATGCCTGTGGTGGTGTCTGGCAATCCAATGGCCGCCATTATCATGATCGCTGAACGAGCTGCTGACTTCATCAAACAGGATTGGGCACAGACGGCTGCAGGGGACACGCCACACTACACAAACCTCACCTAGGACTGTATTCTGGTTCTAGATGGTTTTGGAAATACCATTGTTGCAGGCGCCTGGCCTACAAAAAGCAGATGCATCCCTGAAATATTTTGAAGTTTGAGTCTGAATTTCCCTAATCATGACCGAATGTGCACGGTGTGAGGAGGGCTGGATTAAAGGAAGGGTTATCGGGGCTATAACCCTGGGGCTCGAACACAAACTGGTGCAACACAAAGCAGAGTAACTTTTTTTTTCTTCTTCTTCTTTTTTTTTACGCCGCTATAAGGCATTGCCTCTGGATAGAGGACTTTTTGGTTTTGGGGCGTGTAGCACTTTATGACCGGATGCCATTCCTGATGTCTACCAATGACCCTTGATTGGACTCAAACCTCCTGTCACAAGTAAGATGTGTATTGTAGTGAAAGACACAACTGTCTTCCCAAAGTCTGACGAATATATAGCGGAATAATCGAACCATTTGCAACATACACTAGTAGAGATAGGGGTTTCACTTTATTTCGCCAGGTGTAAATTATCTTTGGACAGAACTGGGAAGATAGTTGTGTCTTTCATTGTACATTATTGTTACGAGAAGTATGTTCATTATACATTTTCTGAAATCTGATATAAACGTAATCAAGGTTATTTTCATATTGAAAAGTACGAAACAGCAAATCACTCGCAACGTATTAGCGACGTTCATCACACTTTGAAGACGCAAGTTCGTCACTGATAATGTAGCTTCATTCTGTGGTGTGGTTTTATGCTACAGAAACACTTGTAATATGTCCATTTTATTAACGAATTGGTTTGTCTCATTTGCAAGAAAATTCAGAAACATGCTTCCTTACAGCTTGCGAAGTGGGAGATTTTAAGGATGACACACACCATACATTTTTTAATGAAAAAAATGTAAATTATGTTGGGAATGCTGTACCGAGAACCTTTAAATAACGCTCTTTTATCCATAAGGCACTGCATATGACCCCATAATGCCCTAACTTCGAGAATATTAACTGGTGCAATAGGCTTATAGTACCCAGCTATAAAATGCTCGCTCCTTTCATCCTCACCCTCTCCTCCACTGCCTGGAAGGCTGCCACTGCCAAATGTATTGACCCCCAGAGTATCTATCTATCTATCTATCTATTGCCAGACGCCTTCATCCTTATACGGGGTGGCCACAAACAAATCGCCTCCACGTCACCCTGTTCCCCGCCACAAACAAATCGCCTCCACGTCGCCCTGTTCCCCCCCCCCCCATTTCACTGCCCTGCTCCCAGTTCGCAACCCCCCACTCTCTCTTATACCTCTCCACTCCACCCCTTCATCTCTTCCTTGGCCTTCCCCTCCCTCTCCCTCCACCGCACTCACATACACTCTCCTTGTCAGTCTCTCACTCTCCATCCTCTCCACATGGCCAAACCACCTCAGTCTGTTTCTCCTAACGCTTCCTATCACATCCACATCCACACCACAACGCTCCACATCCTCATTAGTCAGTCTGTCTCTCCATGTGACTCCACATGCTCCTCTCAAATAACTCATTTCCACTGCTCTCACTCTTGACTTGTGTCCCTCCAACAACGTCCAAGCTTCACTTCCATACGTTAGAGTTGGTATCACAATAATGTCATGTAATAACTTTTTCACTTCCATGCTCACTTCCCTGTTTCTTATCACTGCCTTTAAGGAACCAGCAATCTTTCTTCCTTGTTGTACCCTTTCAAGCATTTCACCCTCCAAACCTCCATCCTTACTCATCACAGTACCCAAGTACTTAAACCTACTTACATTTTCCATTTCCTCATCATCCAACCTCACTGTACATTCACAGAATTCACCTCCCTCGAAGACCATAACTTTACTCTTCTCTACATTCTCCTTTAGATTCAGAGTCTTTCACACTCTTCAAAATTCATCCACCAAGCCTTGCAGCTTCCCTTCGTCTTCACTTAACAACATAATATCATCTGCAAACAACAGTACAGGGAGTTTCCAAACACTGCCCTCTCTCATTAGGGCCACTCCAACATCTACTCCCCTACCTTGCATCTTTTTTTATAACCCCATCCATATACAGATTGAACAACCATGGAGACATGACACATCCCTGTTTCAACCCAACCTTCAAATAGAGAAACTCACTCGGTTCACTATCCACACTCACTGCAGCCTTAGCACCCTCATACATATTCTTCACAGCATTCAACAACTTCCCATCTACTCCATATATTCTTAATATTTTCCACAATCATTGTCTGTCCACCATGTCATATGCTTTCTCCCGATCCATGAAGGCCGCATACAACTTCTTTCCCTTCTCTAGAAACTTTTCCACTAAAGATCTAAGAATGAATATCTGATCTACACTTAACCTCTTCCCATCCTAAAGCCTCCTTGATCTCCAACTAATTCTTCTGTTATTTCCCTAACTCTGTCAATAAGTATCCTACCGTATACTTTTCCTGTTACACTAAGAAGACAAATGCCCCCATGATTACCACACTTCTTTTTCCCCTTGCTCTTTGTACAAGGGAATAATTATACCTGACATCCAATCATCCGGGACATTACCTTCCTCCCAGGCCAATCTGCTCAACTTCCACATCCATTCTACTACTATCTCTCCCCCATGCTTCAGCTATTCACCACACACTTCATGAATTCCTGGGGCTTTCACTGACTTAATTTGATCACTACCTCACACCGTGCATATCTGGTCACGGCTGGTGAAAACTGAGTTTAAATTCAAAATATTTCAAAATAGCTTTGGGTGCATGCGTATTTCAGAAGTCAGTGGCTGCAGTTGTGTTTTCGTCTCTCGTGCCACCATGCACTGATAAATGTAGGCCTATGTATATGCTGTACATCCGGAAATTATCCACTCTGAAAGAGCTTCAGTCTTTCCTTTACTGATTTTGTATATTTTGTTTTGTAAATAAAGATTTACAGTTCTAATAAGTTTTCCACCCTGATATTAACTGTTGACACTGATGTACGGAAAAGTAGCTTGGTCCCAGTTAGAAGGACACAAGAGTGAGAGCAGTGGAAATAAATTTTGAGAGAAACATTTGGAGTTACACGGAGAGGAGTGTTGTGACGTTGATGTTAATATAACTGAAAGTGTTCAGAGGTATACATTTAGACAGTGTGGCCAAGTGAAGAGAATGGAGAATGAAAGACTGAGGTGGAGAGGTCGAGTAGAAAGGGAGACCAAGGATAAGATGGAGGGAGGAATGAAGTTGACATATACGAGAGAGTGTGCACTGGCCCCCCTTGAAATATACCAGGCAACCTGGTTGGGTACTCCTTATTTCCGGGAGAATACCCGCGGACCCTCATGCAGAGCTTCCCTTGGGAATTAGGCTTGACCCTGCACAAGGCAGCCACTACAATACAATGCATAAATTAATGCTAGTAAACGTGGCTAGGAAGAATTGCCACCTTTTACCCCAGAACTGGGTGTTTACAGTAACCCTGACTCCTTGATAGGAAGTGGTGCAGCATGATTTGGGACTGGCAAGCGAACTCTCCTGAAATGTGCCTGACCTCACGCCTCAATCCCGTTCGGGGTAGCCACAAACAAATCGCCTCCATGTCGCTTTGTCCCCCGCCATTTCACTGCCCCGCTCCCAACTCACACCCCCCTGTCTCATATACCTCTCCACCCCATCCCTCCATCTCATCCTCGGCCTCCACCTCACTCACATACACTCTCCTCGTCAGTCTTTCACTCTCCATCCTCTCCACATGGCCAAACCATCTCAGTGTATTCCTCCTAACGCTTCCTATCACATCCACATCCACACCACAACGCTCCTTTATATCCCTATTTGTCAGCCTGTTTCTCCGTGTGACTCCACAGGCTCTCACTCTTGACTTGTGTCCTTCCAGCAACGTCAGACAACCACTAATTTCCAAGGAAATATCCCTGAACGGGCCACGGCCACCTTTTTTTTTTTTTTCCGAGCTACATCCTTTGTTCCCAAAACTCAACATTAGCTTTTATTTGATACAAAAAAAAAAAATCCTTTAAATGCTTATCCTAGTCTGATATTGTTTCGGCGTCCGAGTTTTAATTTATGAGTAAGTTCGAGTGAGTTTGGGTAGGTGACGATTTCCATTTATGAGTAAGTCCGGGTTAGTTTGGGTAGGTGACGAAAGTTCGTTGACTTGTGAAAACATTGTATATGAATCATTCACTAGTTACACCATCATATAAGTGTTGACACTGGCCGTACGTAGCTGCAACTCCCCCACAAGCTTGGTAAGTCAGTGCTGGTGGAAGAAAATCACATGACTTTCTCGATAACAGGAAATAAGAAGAAAAGTATATGGCTCTCTCACTGCTTGGTAACCGTCATACAATAATCGCCAAGTATCAGCAATCCTTTAGGAGTTTAGTAAGTCAGTTTTTAATGCTGAGTGACCACGCGAGTCTAGGGTTCAGGTAGAGATAAGAATGATATACTTAAGCCTTTATCATGACGTGATATCAGTTGAGTTCTTGCACCATCAGCTGATTGTTTAGCCCGTAGAAAACCAAACGTGAAGAGCATTTAGTCAAGGTCAGTAGAGATAAGACGTTATGTCTAGTGTGATTATTTTAGTGCCTTGCCGGCTGTGTTGAGTGGTACACAAGAACCAGGTAACTGATCTGACTTCTGTATTTAGTAAAGTCAAAGTAAATGCTGATTGTATTATATGGGATAACGTTATATTTAAATGAGAGAGGGTGTGGTCAGTCTTGAGTGATCTATCTATCTATCTATTGGCAGACGCCTCAATCCCGTTCGGGGTGGCCACAAACAAATCTCCTCCATGTCGCCCTGTCCTCTGGCATTTCACTGCCCTGCTCCCAACTCACACGCCCCTCTCTCATATACCTCTCCACCCCATCCCTCCATCTCATCCTCGGCCTCCCTCTCCCTCTCCCCCCTTCCACCTCACTCACATACACTCTCTTTGTCAGTCTTTCACCCTTCATCCTCTCCACATGGCCAAACCACCTCAATGTATTCCTCCTAACATTTCCTATCACATCCACATCCATACCACAATGCTCCTTTAGATGTTGAGTGATATTCCAGGTAAATAAGCCTATTTTTTAATAAGGTAAATTTCAGTAAATGTTTAGTTGATTGTTAAAGTTGGCCTAATTTTACTTAAGTACCGGAGCATTGTGGTGTGGATGTGGATGTGATAGAATGCATCAGAAGGAAATACCAGTACATTGAGGTGGTATGGCCATGTGGAGAGGATGGAGAGATACCGACCAATGAGGAGAATGTATGTGAGTAAGTGGGTGGGAGGAGAGGGAGGGGGAGGCTGAGGATGAGATGGAGTGGAGAGGGATATGAGAGAACAGGGTGTGAGCTGGGAGCAGTGCAGTGAAATGGCATGGGACAAGACAACATGGAGGCAATTTGTTTGTGGCCACCCATTATGGGATTAAGGCGTCTGGCAGTAGATGGACAGATAGACCAGTAATAGCATTGAGCACGAGAATGTGGTGAGGTAGTGTTTAGTGCAGGTTCGATAATTTATTTTTTGGGGTATTTCTGATTTCAGTTGTGTTGTAACAAAGGCAAGGTTACCAAAAGTGAATTAGGGTATGAGATAGTTGCACTTAGCCAACACATTTGTAATTTTCTGCCTTATCTAATAGTTACAGTTGAAAGCACCTCAGTTTGTGTTTATTATATGGTGGCTGACTGGTAAGCATTGCCGACTGAGAAGCTGTCAGCCCATTAGTGCCAGGGTTTGAATCATGGCACTGTCAACTGGCATCACTCGACTCAGGTGTCCATCCACCCTTTGTGACTTGGTAGGTAAAATGAGTACTTAGGGTAACACCTGGAGCAGATAACTGTGGTAAGGTGGATGATGCAGTGGCCTTGTATCCTAGGCCATTGGATGAATAACCTGCTGCAGACTTGAAGGTCAATGTCAAAAAGATGTGCATTGCAGCTGAGCACCTCGTGGTTTCCACCCCACCTTTACCTTTTAATTTTGGTGAAAATCTAAATTTTCTCTGAGTTTTCATTCATATAATACAGTGCTGTATTGTATTTTTCCTCCTTCATAATAGATAACGATTATGTACCATAGATAATAACCTGGAAAAGTTGCAGAAATGAACACACCATAGTATTACGAAGCTGTTATAGAAGTTCATCAGTTGTACAGGTAGCTACAATACTTATTTTACTTGAACACTAATGGCCCCACAGTAGAGTATTTCTAGTGCTTATTGACATTTTCTCTTGAAATTAGGGGTGGGGTCTTTTCTGTGACATCTCCTTCAGAAATGCATCTGTATGAGGGTTTTTATTCTTCACTTTAATTACATATCTTGCATATGGTGAGACCTTTACTGTGGGACAGCTGCCTAGAAATTGTTTCAAATCATACTGCCCCCAGTCAGTCTTTTACTAAACTGTTCGTCAGCTTCCCGAAAGACACTTTAAATCAGCCAAGGAGAGGATGAGGTGTTGCCATATCGATGGCAACACATTTCCAGTTATAGACAGCATACGACCTGATGTGACCCAACAGACACCAAAGTAATGCCGGCGTATCCCCCACAAAAACACTTTATGCAATTGAAAAATGCCCATGTGCCATGAGTCCTTGCCCATTCTTATGTTATCATTAGTGTTTACTTCAGAAATTTTTCTCTGCCCATGGTTTTTAACTGAGTGACTAAAGTTTCATAGCCTAATTTGTGTTGCGACTGGGAGGAAAAGCATCCATGGCAGTGAAATCATACATACCCTGCGAAGACAGAATGCATGTATTTAGGAGTTAGGGCAGTTCCCATCCCTGGATGTGGTAAGGTACCATAATATGTATTTAGGAGTTAGGGCAGTTCCTGTCTGTGGATGTGGTTAGTTACCATATGTATTTAGGAGTTAGGGCAGTTCCTGTCCCTGGATGTGGTGAGTTACCATATGTATTTAGGAGTTAGGGCAGTTCCTGTCCCTGGATGTGGTAAGTTACCATATGTATTTAGGAGTTAGGGCAGTTCCTGTCCCTGGATGTGGTTAGTTACCATATGTATTTAGGAGTTAGGGGAGTTCCTGTCCCTGGATGTGGTGATTTACCATATGTATTTAGGAGTTAGGGCAGTTCTTATCCCTGGATGTGGTGAGTTACCATATCTATTTAGGAATTAGGGCAGTTCCTGTCCTTGGATGTGATGAGTTACCATACACCCACTGCAAATTGACTTAGGACCTACACACAGAATTGCTATGGGAGAGTTGTCTGTCGTTGCTTTGTGTTTCCACCTCTACCAAGTGAATTTTGGGGGCAAGAAATAACTGGCAACTTCTCTGGTGTTGGCAGGAGGTGGTGAAACACTCAGCATGTCAGTGCTTGCCCACAAGCAAGAGTGGGAGAGTATGTTCCCGTCGCTCCAAGCTTGCACCTCCCTCTTTTCTCATATGCATTACTGTTTGCCCAGTTATTTTCCTAGACTCAAGTTGTCGTGCCTGGAAAGTACTGCTCAA
This sequence comes from Coenobita brevimanus, assembly GCF_032717465.1. NCBI lineage: Eukaryota > Metazoa > Arthropoda > Malacostraca > Decapoda > Coenobitidae > Coenobita > Coenobita brevimanus. The sequence continues at coordinate 26,309,063 of NC_137058.1, forward strand.
GGGATGAGAGGGTCTGTATCATTGCATGGAGGCAGGATAATGTCCCTCTCAACACAATTTGTGAACGTACTAGACGCACAAAGTCAACTGTCATGAAGATTCTTGCTGCAGCGCAGAGCCTGCCACCTGATGTCGTACCAGAGCACAAGCATGGCAGTGGAAAGAAGAGGACGACTTCCAGAGGTATGGATACACTTCTGATGAAGGAAGTAATCAAGAATCCGCAACTGACAGCAGCAGAATTGAAGAGAATGGATCTCCAGCTATTACGAGATGTTTCAATTCGAACTATCCAACACTGCTTGCAGAAGGAGGTGGGTTTGCCAAGCCGCACCGTAGCCAAGAAACCACTTCTCACTGACCGCATCAAGAAGCAACGCATTCAGTTTGCCAAGAAATATGCACACTGAATATCAGATGAGTGGAGAAAAGTTATGTTTTCCAATGAAAGCACATTTCAAGTGTTCCAGGTGCGTTCTGCCAAGGTTCGTCACCCTGCCTCCCGTAGTCGATATGACCCTGCTTACATGGTGCCGACTGTTAAGCACCCACAATGAGTAATGGTATGGGGGTGTTTCTGAGGTGAAATGGGAAGGGGAGGCCTCTACTTTCTTCCTAAGAACTTAATGATGAACGGTGGCCAGTACAGTCAAGGTCTGAAAGATCATTTGTTAAACTTTTTTGCTATTCATGGGTGTGACTTTTTCATGCATGATTCAGCTCCATGTCACAAGTCAAGGAAGGTGACAAAATATCTTCAGGATAATCGGATTGAGGTCCTCGACTGGCCTGGCAATAGCCCGGATATAAATCCAATAGAAAACTGTTGGGCAAAAGATAAAGAAAATCATGGTAGAGAAGAAGACGCCCAATCTGGACAACCTCAAGACTGAACTGACAAATGTTTGATGCAAAGAAATGTCCTTAGAGTACTTTAGAGATCTAAGTGATTCCATGCCAAAATGCATCCATCTGGTCCTGAAAAACAAGAGAAACATGATTTCATATTAATGAATGGCATTTCATGAACAAACATTGAGATATACTATCGTTTCTGTGTTTTTTAATACCTTGTGGGGGGGAGGTCCTAAGTCAATTTGTGGTAGCTGTATGTATTTAGGAGTTAGGGCAGTTCCTGTCCCTGGATGTGGTTAGTTACCATATGTATTTAGGAGTTAGGGCAGTTCCTGTCCCTGGATGTGGTGAGTTACCATATGTATTTAGGAGTTAGGGCAGTTCCCATCCCTTGATGTGGTGAGTTACCATATGTATTTAGGAATTAGGGGAGTTTCTGTCCCTGGATGTGGTAGGTTACCATATGTATTTAGGAGTTAGGGCAGTTCCCATCCCTGGATGTGGTGAGTTACCATATGTATTTAGGAGTTAAGGCAGTTCCTGTCCCTGGATGTGAGTTATGTACGGTACCGGGTACTGTTTATATTTAGGAGTAAGGGCAGTTCCTATCCCTGAATGTGGTGAGAGTGTTAAATAGGTCAAAACAGCACCTTCTCCCTAAGGGAAGAGGCTTTCACAGTTAGGTCATTTGAATAGGCCAAAACAGCACCTTACAGTTACTGTGTATCAGGTCCGAGATGGTAAATACTGTAGTTGGAAGGTTTGAGTGAGTGTCAAGGTTAGGTTTATTAACAGTCTGGATAATTAATGTCATGGTCAGTCTGGGAGGCCACAACTCCCCTGCCAGTTAGGTATCTAATTTTTTTTCTTATGTCTTTTCATGAGTTTTTATTTTTTATGCTCGTCCTTGTAGGAGATGCCCAATTTTGCCATGGTGGTGGTGGGAGGAGAAGGGAATAAGGCAAAATAAGGTATTTCCAATAGAAATTAGCATCAAAAGCATTCAGAGTACATGAAAACCCACCAGGAAAACCAGAAATCAGAACCAAAATACAGTAAACCCTCTATATAACGAACTGATTGGGGGAAGGGGGTGGGTCACTATATCCGAAAGTTTGCTATATCTGATGATCATTATTAACCGAGGGATTACCAACCCAAAGTCGTTATATCCAAGGAGTCGTTCGGTCCTATGTGCGCAACCACAACTTATTCTATGAAGTTTCACTTGGAGAATTCAGTGGTTTATGTAGTTATACAGTACATGTACAATAAGTGCACAACCACAACTTACTCTATGAAGTTTCACTTGGAGAATTCAGTGGTTTATGTAGTTATACAGTACTGTACATGTACAATACGTGTGCAACCACAACTTACTCTATGAAGTTTCACTCAGAGAATTCAGTGGTTTATGTAGTTATACAGTACATGTACAATACGTGCGCAACCACAACATACTCTATGAAGTTTCACTCAGAGAATTCAGTGGTTTATGTAGTTATACAGTACTGTACATATACAATACATGCGCAACCACAACTTACTCTATGAAGTTTCGCTTGGAGAATTCAGTGGTTTATGTAGTTATACAGTACATGTACAATACATGCGCAACCACAACTTACTCTATGAAGTTTCCCTTGGAGAATTCAGTGGTTTTTGTAGTTATACAGTACATGTGCAGTAAATACCATCCGGTATGAAGTTGTACGTACAATATAAATCCAATGCCTATAATGTAATGTACTGTTACAGTACACTTACCATGCCAGGGAGTGCCAGGAAGTGCTCTGGGAATTGTGGATCGTGAACTTCTGCCACACACACCGAACAAAGGTCACTATATTGGGCGGAAGTTCGCTTAGGAAATGGTGGGTTGTTACATCCGAAGTTCACTATAGAAGGGTTTGTTATATCGGGGGTTTACTGTATAAACCAAAGTAAAAAAGAAAAAAGTTTTATATGCAAACCAAGTTAAACAGGACCTGATCAGACCATGTAAACTACATTCATTGGTCCTGACCTTGGTCATATACTCTTACGCCCATAGTTACCCTACCTGCACCCCGCTTGAAGTGGAAGCTCACACCTTCAACGTAAGTGGTAATCTTGAAAATGTGAGAGCACACCCCTTCATGTGGGTAGGCACGGCAAACAATTGGTAGTCCTGATTAATTAAAAAAAAAAACAGTTTCTAAGATTCACATACAATATCTCTTGATGTTAGCAATTCTTACCCCTTTTGATATTAAAGACTAGCATTTGTTCTTGAATACTCTGTATAAGAGTATGCATACAGGCTTTGGAGAACCTGTACTGTAGGAAAAATTTGGTGTCAGACTTAGCTTCAAAGGAGTTCATATTGTTGTAATAACCCTACGAATACACCTTGGCTGGTCATACTGATTTTGACTATACAGTATTTCTGCCCCAAATGCTTGTTTTTGCCATTTTTCTCACCGAGAACCCTGAAATTCCACCAGTCTTCATAGACACTTGGGGGGGGGGGTTGAAAACCAATCCTGAGCACCAAAACTAAAGGTCAGGTTCATTCAGATTACACCAAAATATGCCAGAAAAATATATTGCCAAGCCAAAACATAATAGTGCGGATGCAGACATGAGACTTCTTATTTCACACTAATTGGCTGTGCATGATTCATCAGTTAGTTAATAGTCTGCCATTCTTTACAGTAGGAATCATTCCATAAATTAATCAAACTAATTATAAAGTATCATGCACCATATCTGATAAAAGGCTTAGTAGAAATATTGAAAAATAAAATGGAAGTGGATATACTGTAGTATCTCATCATTGTTATCTATCTATCTATGTATCTATTGCCAGTCGCCTCAATCCTGTTTGGGGTGGCCACAAACAAATCGCCTCCAAGTCGCCCTGTCCCCCGCCATTTCACTGCCCTGTTCCCAACTCACACTCCCCTCTCATATACCTCTCCACCCCATCCCTCCATCTCATCCTCGACCTCCCCCTCCCTCTTCCCCCCTCCACCTCACTCACATACACTCTCTTCGTCAGTCTTTCACCCTCCATCCTCTCCACGTGGCCAAACCACCTCAGTGTGTTCCTCATAACATTTCCTATCACATCCACATCCACACCACAACGCTTCTTTATATCCTCATTCGTCAGCCTGTCTCTCCATGTGACTCCACAGGCTCCTCTTAAATAACTCATTTCCACTGCTTTTACTCTTGACTTGTGTCCTTCCAACAACGTCCAAGCTTCACTTCCATAAGTTAGAGTTGGTATCACAATACTGTCATGTAGTAACTTTTTCACCTCCATGCTCACTTCCCTGTTTCTTATCACTGCTTTCAAAGAACCAGCAACCTTTCTTCCCTGCTGTACCCTTTCAAGCTCTTCACCCTCCAAACCTCCATCCTTACTGATCACACTACCCAAGTACTTAAACGTACTCATATTTTCCAATTCCTCACCATCCAACCTCACTGTACATTCACTGACTTCACCTCTCTCAAAGACCATCACTTTACTCTTCCCTACATTCACCTTTAGATTCTGTTTCTTACACACTCTCCCAAACTCATCCACCAAACCTTGCAGCTCCCCTTTGTCTTCACTCAACAACACAGTATCATCTGCAAACAACAGTACAGGGAGTTTCCAAACACTCCTCTCTCACCAGGGCCACTCCAACATCCACTACCCTGCCTTGTACCTCTTTTATTACCCCATCCATGTACAGATTGAACAACCATGGAGACATGACACATCCTGTTTCAACCCAACTTTCAAAGAGAAAAATTCTCTTAGTTCACCATCCACACGCACTGCAGCCTTCGCACCATCGTACATACTCTTCACAGCATTCAACAACTTCCCATCTACTCCATATATTCTTAACACTTTCCACAATCCTTGTCTATCCACCCTGTCATATGCTTTCTCCAAATCCATGAAAGCCGCATACAACTTCTTTCCCTTCTCTAGAAACTTTTCCACTAAAGATCTAAGAATGAATATCTGATCCACACAACCTCTTCCCTTCCTAAAGCCTCCCTGATCTTCTCCAACTACTTTCTCTGTTCTTTCTCTAACTCTGTCAATAAGTATCCTACCATACACTTTTCCTATTATACTAAGACGACCAATGCCCCTATGATTACCACACACTTCTTTTTCCCCTTTTTCTTTGTACAAGGGAATAATTATACCTGACTTCCAATCCTCCGGGACTTTACCTTCCTCCCAGGCCAATCTGCACATCTTCCACATCCATTTTGCAGTAGAAGTCCTATTTTTCGGCATCTATGGGACCAGGCAAGTGCCGAAATATCAAAATTGCTGAATTATCAAAAACCCTACCCTCTCAGTACCTTATATGTTTCGGTGAACATTATCATCACTACTCATATCATTACAAATGTGTTTGGAGAGAGTACTGTATACTGTTTGATACTGTACAATACTGTAATGAATACAGTACTATACATGAATATGAAAAATAAAGAAATTAGTGAACATACTGTATATAAATGTACTGTAATGATACAGTAGGCCTACAAGTTCACATGCACTTACCTAAACTTATAGAAGGTTCCTTATTTACATATGTACAATAGAAGGGGTTGATTGGAGTCTGCTACTGCTGGAAGAAGTCCCCAGCAGTAGAGGGGACGAAAAAAATTGGAAACTCTGCCGAACGATCAGAGATTTTCGTAAATGGGACTACTGTATTTCTCAAAACTGCCGAAATGTCAGAGCCGGGGAATTGGATGCCGAAGAATTGGACTTTTACTGTACTACTATCTCTCCCCCATGCTTCAGCATTTCATCACACACTCCATCAATTCCTGGGGCTTTCCCCGATTTAACTTTCTTCATTGCTTCCACAACTTCTATCCTACTGATTTCTTCCTGTCGTCTCACCTCCCTCCTTCTCCCAGCCACTTATACTCGCATTACTTCCAGCCTGTATGTTCAACAATTCCTTAAAGTGTTCTCTCCATCTGCTCACTTTTTCTCCCTTCTCCCCTAGTAATCTACCATTTTTAACTTTCACTCCCCTGCTAACTTCACTTCCACCCTGTCTTACTCTTTTCACCTCTTTCCAGAACATTTTCTTACAGTCCCTCCACTTTACACTCAAATTCCTTCCAAATTCCTCATCCACTCTCTTCTTACTCTCTCTTTCTAATCTTTTCACCTCTCTCTTTCTTTCTACATATAACTCTCTCTTCCGCCTCTCAACTTCTTCCACGCCTCTATTTCTCATCCATTCATTGTATGCTTTCTTCTTTTGTGCCACAGCCTGTCTCACCTCTTCAGTCCACCACGCTGTTCCTTGCACCCCCCTCCGTCTTCTCTTCCTTCCACACAGCACATCACATGCTGCACATATTTCTTCTGTAAATATCCTACACACACCTTCCACGTCTCCCATCTGCTCCAATTCATATTTGCCCAATCGTTCCTCCACTTCTCTCTTATACTCTGCCTTTTTCTCATCCTCTTGTAACCTTTCCACTCTCCTTGCAACTACTCCTTCCTCTCGTCTTTCCCTTCTTCTGTTCCTCCATCTTACTTGAATCCTAATTCTGGCCACCACCAAGTAGTTGTCAGAAAGTCCACTCCCCCAACCTCTATAAGCTCTTGCATCCATTACACATCTTCACATCCTTTCATCCATACACACATAATCAATCATTGCCTTCCTTTCATTCTGTTCACCACCCACCCTTCTCATCACTTGCCATGTATACCTGTGGATCATTTTATGCCTGAAGAAGGTATTGGCTATCACCAACCCCCTCCCAGCACAAATGTCCACTAATGCACTCCCATTCTCATCTGTCTCAGCAGGCACACCCCACTCACCAACTATTCCATCCACCTTCACATTCCCAACTTTACCATTCATATCACCGATCAAAAACACTCACTCATTCCTTCCAAACTTTTCCATGCACACTTCTACATTTGTCCAGAACTCTTCTCTCACTCTTCTAGCACGATCTTGCGTTGGCGCATACACACACACAATCGCTCACATTTGTATTCCAACTTTCAACTTTACCCACACAATCCTTGACCCAATTGATCCATACTGTCTTATGCTCTTCTTCCATCTTTTATTCACAACTATACATACTCCTTCCTTTGCCCTCTCATTCTCACCTACTCCTGCACATATACCCCATCCATACTCCCATTCTCTCACACTTTCTCCTCTCCATTTTGTTTCAGTTATTCCACATACATCCACTTTCGCACCCTCAAGCACCTGGACAATCTCTCTCTCTTTCACCTCATCATTCGCTCATCTTACATTCCATGTACCCATTACCAAGTTATCGCTTGTCGTAAATTAACCGTCTCCGGAGAAGCAGTGAACTTTTTTAAAACAATAAAAATATTAAATGCTTTTTTTTTCTCTCTCTCTCTCTCTCTCTCTCTCTCTCTCTCTCTTTATGCGATGTTTTTATCATTAGATTAAAATTCCCATCACACACACCATACGGTCCTTCAAATTCTACATACTGTACTGTAGTTTTCTGTGCACAAGGCTACCATAATATAATGAAGGGGCATCAAAGGGGTGCTGTGAGACTTCCAGCGGATTCCGGTACTTCGCTGCAGTAATCTTCTCCCGTTTGCCAGGGAATGCTCTCCCTTTTGTGCTTCAAGATTACCAAAAGATACAGATAGGGCAAGGTGAACACCTGTCCACAGTTTAAGACTACGGCCCTTAATTATTTCTTCTGAAACTGAGTGTCATAAATAAAGTAGAATACAGTACACTACACTATGATAGAATTAAATCCTTGACACACACTTTTCTACATAAACTCTCATATATCTGTCATTGCAACATCCGGCCCAACACAATATATGGCACTGCTGGCTTGGCTGTATTAAAGCAATATACAGTCACTACTTGTTTTACGATGGGGTTACGTCAGGTCATACCTTATCGAATACCAATTTTATCGTAAATTGGGAGATTGAAGCACATTATAAAAGGGGGGTTATGTCAGCTCAACTTCCCAAAGTCTCCTAACCAAGACTGAACCATAAATGACAACCCACCTTCATTCCTTCCTGTGTTGGTCCAAGTCATCTCCAAGTCATGCCCCCTGAGGCTGGGGGACACAGCCTGTGCTTACAGGCATTAGTGGTCAGCCTTTGAGTCAGACAGGAACAGGTTAGGGGGAGGGGAATCTGCCCCATACCTGCACCAACCTTAGCACTGGGACCCATACCTGCACCAACCATAGCACTGGGGCCTACACTGGCACTGGCCTTACCAATGGGCACACAAATCCACAGTACTGTACAGTAATTCACCAAAAGAAACACTATCACACCAGTACAGGCAGAGTTACTCATGTACAGTAAATTGTTGCAACAACACAAAACAGTACAGTAGTCATACTTGCGTAAAGTTGGCCTGGAGCTACACGATGTCTACTGTAGTACAATGTTTGGCTGAGAGGTGACGATAACAGGGGGGTCACACATGAACAAGTTGAAAAGACAGGGCTTTGAAAGGATGGCGGGACCTGAACCATAACAGTGCACTGCATGCCAGGACCGCCATCTTGCCTGAGACAAGCAATGGTCACCTTGCATGTGCCTGGCGCTTTCCGATGGCATAATCGTTATAGCGGAAAATTTATCGTAAATCGAATTTTGGGGTGGAACTTTTCTGTTATTGTTGTAGCGAATTATCGTAAACCGAATCAACGTAAAACGAGTAGTGACTGTACTGTACAGCGAAATTACGCCATATCCAGTGCCAAAATGGGACGTAACTGGTGGTTCTATTCAATATCGACGTCGATGTGTATCAACCGCCTCGTAAGTGGCAGCCAGCCGGCACTGCATTACTGTATTGTATTGTTACTTTGTTACATTTTATGCATAATTCTCATCTTTGACTCATGGGATAGTTTTTTAGGGTAGAGTGTCGAGACAGATATTAACTTGGTATCTGGCCTGATGCTGAATATTGAGCCGATGGGGGATACCATGCAATATTCAGTTTGGCATTATCCGACATGAGGCTTGGCTGAATTATGCTAGATAACTGAGAGTTTACTGTACAGTATATGAATGAGGGCTTTCCTAGATTTTGTCTGTATTTTTTTCATCTTGACAAACTAAATCAGGCAATATATAAAAAAAAAAAAAAAAAAAAAAATGCATGGTACAGTAGTCACTGGGATCATATGCTAGCCACTCATTTCATGTAAGTTATTGTTACCTTTAGGTGACTTTTGCACTGAGTGACAATCCAAATGGATTCCATTAAGTTACAATATATAAACCAGGCAACCACCTACTACATTGGATGGTAACCACATAGATAACCTGTCCTTTCATGTCTGTACAGGTTGAAGGTTGTCTACTGAGTGGCAGCAAAGATGACCATGTGGCGTGTGGCTGGCGTGGTGGGGTTGTGTAGCTCACTGTGGTATGCGGGACAGCAAGGACTCTCACTGCTGGGATGGACGGTACCGCAGCTGAGTGTAGCACAGATTGGGTGTGTGGCAGCTGCAGCATATGTGGTCACTGGAGGATACTACACACTCTGGCTTATCTTAAGAACTATGCCCAGAGACTTAACGTAAGTTTAGGATGAGATGCTTTACTTAGCAACAATTCTACAGTGCAACTCCTCACAATACAGGTAGAGTACAGTACTGTATAAAGCAGCTGCATTGTATGTAGTAACTAAGGGATACTACACGCACCAACTCATTTACAGAGCACTACCCAGGGACCTCACATAAGTTGAGATGAGATTTTTTTTTTTTTTTTTTAAGCAATTTCTCATATTACAGGCAGAGTACTGTATATGGTAGCTGTAGCCTATATAGTAACTGTGATGTACTACAGTTTGGTTTATTTACAAGATTCTACCCAGGAACATCTTGTTAGTTTAAAGATGTTGTATTCGATGGTTCTTCGTAGTACAAATAAAATGTATGACAGCTGTATCCTCTGTGATTTTGCGGGGATACTACACATTTTGACTCATCTGCAAAACTATATTCAGGAACCTCTCTTGAGTTTTAGGCAAGATATTCTAATTCACAGCTTTTCATAGTAAAGTACCCATAGGATAAATGGTATGAACTAGAACTTGTAGTAACTGTTGCCTGCTGTGCACTTTGGTTCATGTACAAGACTTCATCCAGGGACATCATGTGAGTCCAACACGGGAAGCTGTACTTCAGGCACAGCTTTTCGTATTAGAATTAATCAGTAATTTTTGTTTTCGTTTAAAAAAAAAAAAAAAAAAAAAAGGAAGTGAATGGATTACTGATTTCTGCTCTTTTCAGCTGATACATTGAGTGTCTTATTTCCTGTTTGCACCATATCTTAGGTGCTGGAGAGGGATGCCTTCATGTGGTGCCACCAATATATCTCTGTGGCTCAATTGCCTGGTTATACAAATGTCCCTCAGCTACTTTCCTATCCCCCAAATGGAGGTTGGTGGACTGCAGAACAGTTTAAGTCTGTAGTCTACTGGGTTCACATATCAGGTGAATTTAGGGCTACAGCTACTACAACCATATCCTTAGAGCAAAGGGTTCCTGACTTTCAAAAAAGCCCCTACTCCTGTCTTCAGTAGGATTTCCTCTAAAAACAGTGTTGTTGGATAATCAGATACCATTGTCTAGTTTTGTTATTTTCTAGCAGCAGTGACATGCCCCAAGAGTATGTGCAGATGGTTAAGCCTGTGAGGTGGAGGAGGGGCCAGGAATGAGTTTGACTGGTGTATCGAGTGTCGGTTCATTTTCAGTGGGTGTACTGTTGATAGTTCTCCATTTGGTGAGCTTTCCATTTCCATGTTTTTAGACCCTACCTTACCTCTTCCTTAGGTGGGAAAGAGAGGATGATAATGATAGTGATGACGATGGTAGTTTTTATTTATTTATTTATTTACCCTTTTTCCTTGTTTTCTGTACATTACCTCACCCCATCTTTAGGTGGTAAGAAAGGTCACGATGATGATGATAATGGCTATGGCAGTGATGATGATGGTGAATAAGGTGGTGATGATGAAATGGTGAATCAGGTGGTGGTGGTGATGATAATGAAGGTTATAGTAATGATGATGGTGAAGGTTATAGTGATGATGATGGTGATGAATGAGGTGATGATGATGATAATGGTGAAGGTGGTGGTGATGATGATTTTACTTCCCTGGTCTTCAGTGCTGGGATCAGGTACCTTAAAGTGCTGGCCAAGCTGAAATGGACAACTCACACCAACACCAACATTCCCAAGCTTTTCATGGCCAACGTAAGGAAGAACCCAAACAAAGTGGCCCTGATATTTGAGGACCAAGAGTGGACATTTGCTCAGGTTAGTTAAGAAAAAAAAAAAAAAAAAAAAAGATAACTGCCAGAGGGGCCCATTTTGCCTGCTTCCAAGCCTAGGGACCAGAGACTAGGCTACAGTTAGTCCAGAACATTTAAGGGTAGGAGACCAATCTACACCCTCGTAATGTATATATGATAGAAAAACCTCAGACCATCTCTTCGACCTGACCCATGGCATCTAGGCCAGAGTGCACTCCAGTCAGGGTGCTTAGTCAGTCACGTCACTGTTCTATTCTTGCAGCTTCCAAGTGATTTTCCTCTGCTTAGGAACAACATGTTGTACTGTATAGTTGATGTGTTTTCATTTGACAGAACTAGGCCACTCTTAGAACTTAGATATGACAATGTACTATGTTGTGATTATGTGAAATTCAGTAAGCTTTTTGTTATAAGTAGAAATTAATCTCCTTGGTTACTATTTACATCCATCTTCTGTGTTGTGATTATGTGAAATTCAGTAAGTTTTTGTTGTAAAGTAGAAATTTGTCCTGTTGGTTACTACAGTAACCACTTACAAATCCGAACCTTCATTATACAAACCTCGACATTTACTGAACCTCCATATTGAATAATTAACATAACAAAATTAATAAATGATAACAGATACACAAAAGAAAGAAATTTTAATTTCATGCACATGGCAAAACTCGCGTGGTGGCCAGTAGGTGGCAGAGCAAATCAAAACAATAACAGACACCCACGCTTCGTCACCGTCATTCACATGCCTTGTATGCTTACAATACTGTACTTGTCATTATCCGAATTTTTTGCGTTTTCCGACCCTGCTTTGGCCCAATTAGTTCGGATATGCGAGTGATTACTGTAGCTACAGCCACCTTCCAGTCTGACAACACATGGCCATCAACAGAGCTTAAAGATGTTTGGGGTTAGTACGGTATTAGGTCTGAGTAAACATGCTATAGTGAAGGGGTTTATTGTGGCTGTATATTTCCTCAAAATGAGAAAGTTGCCCTAGGCAGTTTGAATTCCTCAAGGAATAAGATTAAGGAAAAATATACTGTCTTTCCTTTTACACAGTTGATAATAATGCTGCATTTACTTGACTCTACACCAAATGACAAGCAGAATAGCATCTTATAGCCTGTGAGACCATTTACAGCATTGCATGGTAACCATATAACCAGATAGATATCTGATGGTGTAGTGAGTTAAGGCACCATAGTTAGATGTGATGCATAAAGGTTTACACTTGAGGAGTGGGTGGGATATATTGGTCATAATGTCACTTAGAAAAGTAAGTGGTCAGTCTCATCTCAAATGTCAGTGCAGAATAACATATCTCTGGGCCCTTATGCTCCTGAAGGGACATAAAATACAGTAACCTCTCTAGTATCCAGACACCCAATAACTGGACACCCCACAACCCGGTGATTTTGGGCACGGGCCTTAGGAACCCCAGAATGGCAAAAAAATTGAAAAAAAAAAAAAAAATCCTTAATTTTTTTTCTCCCATAATTTGAACGTGGCACATGGCGCCGAACATCTGTGTTTACCCGCAGCCCCTTCCTTCCTCCCCTCCCCAGTTACCTTCTAACTACCATCCTGACTTGATGCTTATCGCAATGGATGCCGCATGTGCTCGTTTTTGTGAATAAACAGTGAGTAAACTGCAAAACCTCGCCACTAGACCACATGGGAATTTACAGTGATGTGCAGTGTTAAGAAATTAGAATTTAAAGTGCAAAGGATTAAGTGCAGAGTGCAAACTGGCTGTTGAAACTGGCATGGTGCAGTTAAGAACAGAATGTGCAGTGTTAAACAATTATAACTCACAGTGCAAAGAATTAAGTGCTGCACAACACTGGATTACTGTACATGCTTCTAGAGCATTGCCAAAGCCATAGAGGAGGCTGGTTAATCTTCTTAATGGCTACGGACGTGCTATGAGTACCCTGTACACTGCTAAATATTTTCCATTCTTCTAATTCCTCATTCTTTGGTTTCTTTTCATTTATTTCATGCTTTATGTCCCATATTTGTGTGAATGGGTACTATGCATGTCCGATAGGGTGTTATTTAGGTGGCTTTCAAAGGTAGGCTGGGTTAGGGTCCATAAGTACCAGTCCAGGAGGCAGGGTCCCAGTATCCAGACAGACCCACTTTCAAGACATGCCTTTGACTGTATTACATCGGATATTGGGAAGATTACTGTAATAGGATTGTACAGTCTAAGGCTTGCTAAGTACAGTGGCAAGAAAGTCATTATGTGATTATGGTTGATGTGCCCTTGTACAGTCGGATGTCTCATGTATAGATAAATGTCTTGTCTTTTCTTTTCTTTATAGTTACACAAAGCACCAGTAAACAGCCTGCCAATCATCTGGCCCTGATGACATATAGAACTGTAAACATGTCTACTTAGACGTGCACTGGGTTGTGCAGCTAACAACTTATTATTGTGACATATATTCAAGCTTCCCTGTGTAGCATCACATCTTTCATCATTAGATGTGTTATTAGAAATGTAAAAACACAATATTCTAAACAGATACTGATAACAGTTGATGGCCAAGTGGTTAGGAAAGTGGTCTGTCGTTGGAAAGAATGTGACTTTGGTTTCAGACTGGAGCAGGCAACAGTCTGATAATTTAAATTTTGTTGAAACAGACGTTATTTATCTTCCACAAGACCCACCAGCATGTTACAAAATTTCCTACACTAATACCATCACGGTAGTCCTAAATGAGTCGATCAAAGTATGTATTCAGTATGGATGATGGCTATTACTGCCAATGTGGTATGTGAAAGTGTGTGGCATGTGGGAGGACTTCTGAGCTTTATAGAATAGGTTGTCAGATCTGTAGCCTGAGTTAGATGCATTATGAGAGAAAGAGAGTAGAACTGTTTTTAAATAATCCCCTATCCTACAGATAGATGAATACAGTAACCGCATAGGCAACTTCCTGGTGGATCGAGGGTACCGCAAGGGTGATGCTGTGGCACTTTTCATGCAGAACAGGCCAGAATATGTCTGCATATGGCTTGGATGTGCTAAGGTTGGTCCACATGCTGCCTATACTAATTTTACCCTTATTTGGTTTGGATTTTTTGTCCTTTTGCAACTTATTTCACAGGGCTTAGTGATAGAAAAAGACAGTGCTATGGTGCAGCATCCTTCCCATGGTATTTATTCATGAACACTAACTTGGCCTAACGGTGCCATCTCCCCGTCTTCAGTAGAAAGGTGTAACAAGAGATTAACAGTAGATTATGATGCAAGTCATGAAGAAGTGCTGTAGAAATAATTTAGAGCCAAAGTGTTGTCTCATTCTGTAACAGTGCTGCCTGAAATAAGCTGCAACAGGTCAATAATATGGTCATAAAGGTAAAATAATTATAGCTTCATGTTTTAGTGTTAATCTCTTGTTACAGCTTGACATTCAAGATTTAGAGATTGCTGCTTTAGACCAAGTTTAAGTGAAAAGAGAATAGTACTTTAATTGATAGTTTGAAGACTAATATAATTCTGTTAATGTAGTTCTTCGTCACAGTTTTTTGTGGGAATGCATGTAGAAATTTATGAAACATTTATGCTAAGTTATTGTATGCCATTTTTCAATACAGTATTCTGTTTCTCGTTTATGTCCACGCAAGAACTTGGAAAGATTGTACCTGTGAAGGTGAATTGACAGTTTCCCTCAGTTTGCAGTACCAGATGTGTAAAGGTGTAATAGTTTTTTTTTTTTTTTTTTTTTTTTTTTTTTTTTTACATCTTGTCTGAAAATGAGAACTCCATAAATCCTCATTTTTCTGGTACTCCCTCATCAGTCATCCAAATGATGCCATGTTTCCTCCTAAAAGGAATTTTCATACTGAGGTTGACCATAGTGCATTTATGTTTTCTATGGACTCTAAGCTGAAGTGCCAAAACCAGCTAATTACTTCCCACCAGTTGCTGGAAACTATCAACAGAAAAGGAAATATGAGATCTGTAATAAGATTTGTAACAGTGTCAAGAGTCTCAGGTTGGACTGTGTGCATGTGGCTGAATGTTTCCTGCATGGCAGTGATGCTTGTGTAGCCAGTTGCGAATCTTGAAGCCACAGTTCACTGTTATGGTACCTCCAAGGATCAACAGTAATCACCCATCTGTTACCTAATACCTGCCCTTAATGATTGGTGGTGTTGTCAGGTTGGTGTGGTGCCAGCACTCATCAACTTCAACCTGCAGCAAGTGCCACTGGTTCACTCCATCAAGGTAGCAGACTCTCATGCCATCATCTGTGGGGCAGAAATGCAGCAAGGTAAGCTGTGTACATAACTGTTTTGAGTCCAGGAAAGTCCCTTTTAACCTCTTCAGCCCAAACATGTGCTTGTTGTTTTATTCTTGCAATCTCCAGATGGGTTTTGCAGATATAGTTTTTAACTGATACCTTTGATACTAGAGAGGTGCATTCATACAGTGGGACTAATGTAACAGGGCAGCACATACCTCAACTAACTCTCTGTCCCATGAACAGGGAATGGTAGACTGCTAGAAAAGAGCAGCTTCAGCCGGCAGTCTACTGTGCTCATGTCCAAATGAGCGTTATTCCACACTGATTAACACTGACTAGCTGCCCTGTTCACAACAAAATATCTCCTAAAAATTAAGTCTTCTGGCAGTAGCAAAAGTAATAATTACAATACTGAATCTTAAAAGTAACTACCGGTATCTTCTGAGTAAGGTGGTTGTAAAGACGGACCCAAATAAATATTAAGTAGCTTGAAAATATCTAAATAAACCAGAACTGACCTGGCAGGACCTCCACAGAACAAAATTGATATTGATTGATCATTCTGTGTCTGAATATGGCTGCTTTTTTTTGTACCTTAAAATAATGGATGTAATGGTGTTTCAGACTGCTGGAATCAGCCGATGGATAAAGTTGTTTTTGATTAGTTTGAGCTACAAAATCATAGGCAGTTTGAACGGTTGTTTTTATGACGGTTATGCTGGCTGATGAGCAAATGAGAGTGTGACCTATATAATTAGGCAGGTGTTGGATACTTCTTCCTCTGTCAGTTTTGTCCTGCTTATTGAACTCTACCTTACCTCATTTTTGAGTGGGAAAAAATGGTTCACAATGATGGTGATATGCTGGCTGATGGTTATACTGGTATGACATAGGTACTTGTTTAGCAGACCTGCTTTTAGGCAGTAATTAGTAATATGACTGTAACAGTGTACTGTTTAGGTGAAAGCTAGTATGCTGTAGTGCATTTGTTATACCTTGATGAAGACTCCAACCCCCTTTCAGCTCAGTTAATAGCCAGGTGAATTCAGTTTAGAGGGCTGATTTGGCTAGTAGCCAAGGAGACTCACTCTGACCTCATAAATAAGGCTTATCCAATTTCTTTGGCCTCAAACTCCCAAAACTTGCCAACTTAATTGAGTACAGTACATTAAAAGTCAGTCAACTAAACCACATTCATTTATGTGCTTCAAGTCTCACTGTAGTCACAAGTGATATATTATTAACATATTTACTCAATACAGTGAGGAAAAGATGCTCCATTTTGATAAGTAAAAAGAAATTGCCAAAAGTAAGTTAGAATACCGTCCCGAGTCCGGGACCAATCTTGTTCTTAGCTGAGTCCATCGATGTTCATGTTCTCTCGTTGTATTTGAATGAAATGAAAAATTCATATCCATATATCCACAGTATATGAAACTAATATAAAGTAATTAGATCGCAAGATGTTAATAGACCTCAGGTGAAGACTGTATACAATGATGCATTCGTCACACTGTTGTCTGCCGCCTAGCTGGCAAGGTTGGTATGGAAACATTAGCATACTGTAGTGTCTCATTTCTGGCACGAATATTTTTCGTTACTCAAACCCCAATTACTCCAATTAAATACACTGACTCATACTCTTTCCTTATTATTTCAACATGTGAAAAATTCACATTCATATACCTATACCCTGTATATGAAAGTCATATAAAGCCATTTGAACACAAAATATAAGTGCTGATCAATTTAAGGTTTTCTGCACTGACCTCACGTGGGCTTATTTGGAGCCTGCAATTTTGGTCAGCAGTTTTGTCTGCCCATGTTTACGATTTTGAAAATTATACATTTTTCGTAAGTACCATTCCACATATTCACTTCAGAATTTGCCAGATGCAGCATTAATCTGATTGAAAACTACGTGATAAGTGTTTCAAAATAAACATGCAGTGTACCACTTGTCATTTTATGTATTTTAGTAACTTCCTCAATATTTTAGTGTTTCAGAATAAACATACAGCGAGACTCGTAATATCATTTGATGAATTCTGTTGATCCACTTGTCGTTTTATGTATTTTAGTAACTTCTTCAATACTTTTATTAACAAATTATGTCTATAAAACTGGTATAATAACCAGCGATTACATTATAGTCTATCTATCTTTCGCCAGATGCCTTAATCCCGTAAGGGGTGACAACAAACAAATCGCCTCCGTGTTGCCGTGTCCCCTGCCATTTCACTGCCCTGCTTCCAGCTCACACCCCCTCTCTCATATACCTCTCCACTCCATCCCTCCATCTCATCCACCGTACTCACATACACTCTCCTTGTCAGTCTCTCGCTCTCCATCCTCTCCAGATGGCCAGACCACTGCAGGGTGTTTCTCCCAACGCTTTCTATCACATCCACATCCACACCACAGCGCTCCTTCACTTCCTCATTTATCAGTCTGCCTCTCCTTGTGACTCCACATGCTCCTCTCAAATAATTCATTTGCACAGCTCTCACTCTTAACTTATGTCCCTCCAACAAGGTCCAAGCTTCACTTCCATACGTTAGGGTTGGTATCACAATACTGTCGTGCAGTAACATTTTTCACTTCCATGCTCACTCTCCTGTTTCTTATGACTGCTTTCAAAGAACCAGCAACCTTTCTTCCTTCTTGTAGCCTTTCAAGCACTTCACCCTCTAAACTTCCATCCATACTCATCACACTACCCAAGTACTTAAATGCACTCACATTTTCCATTTCCTCCTCATCCAACCTCACTGCACATTCAGTGACTTCATTTCTCTCAAAGACCATACCTTTTCTCTGCATTCACCTTTAGACTGCATTTCTTACACACACTCCCAAACTCATTCACCAAACCTTGCAGCTCCCCATCATCTTCACTTAACAACACAGTATCATCTGCAAACAGCAGTACAGGGAGTTTCCAAACACTGCCCTCTATCATTAGGGTTGCTTCAACATCCACTGTCCTACCTTGTGTCTCCTTTATAGCCTCATCCATATGCAGATTGAACAACCATGGGGACATGACACATCTCTGTTTCAGTCCAACCCCCCTCTCTCATATAAAAACTCACTCAGTTCACTGATCACACGCACTGCAGCCTTAGCACCCTCATATACACTCTTCACGGCATTCAACAGTTTCCCATTTACCCCAGTTATTCTTAATTTGTATACTGTTCACTAATAATTATCATGGAAGGGATTTTAGAAGGTATGTGACTGTGTGAGCCAGGAAGAGGTGACCAACTTCAGTTATCAAGTGAGTATGGGCAACTTTTGGGAGTTTGTGGCCAAGAGAATTTGATGTAACCAGGACTTGGGACTCTAGTTGAAAGAATGGCTCTGGTTCATCAGGTAAAAACAAGCCAGCTATAGTAGGGTTAGTATCCCAAGCTGGAATTAAATCATATGGAGAGAATGGATATAAAGAGCTGTGAAAAGGTTTATGTGCTTGCCTTTGAAGGTGGGGGAAGGGGTGGTAGGCTAAGAAGGTGTATAGGTATGTTAATTGAGTGTGTGAGAGAGGTATGGAGGCTGACGAGAGTAGGGAATTGAGATGGAATCAAGTTGGCTGTGTGAATTCTTTACAGAGGAGTGTATGAAAAGGGTTTGGCATCTCTTTTTTTTTTTTTAACTAGGCAGTTGTTGGATTTACTGTTTTGGATAATTATATGAAGCTACAGTACATGTGGACAGATGTATCTGTTGGATGGAGTCAGGATTGCAGGGGCTTGACTGCTGAATGAAGGAGTGTATGGCTCATTTCATTAGACATGCCATTGATTACTGGTAGTTAGTTCTCTCTCTATGAATTCTCTCCTTTATCTGGCTTTCTGTACCCTACATCACCCCACCTGTGGCTTGGAAAGAAGGCAGGATGATAACAGTGATGATGAATGTATTGGTAGAGTACTACACTTTACCTGTGAAATATAACATGGTGCCAAAGAGGGATGCCTTCATGTGGTGGCTTTTATATATGGTAACTGGTTGACTCTGCTGCCTGATTATACAAACATCCCTCAACCACTTTCCTATCTCTTGAAAGAATGATTTTGTGAACTGCAGAAGGGCAGCTTAAGCAGGCAGTCCACCAGTTTCACATTCCAGATGAACCTGGACCAGAACATCAGCATTAACTCCTTGGATGTCATGACAGTTTATGTTTACATCAGGCCACCGCCAGATTATTTTAATTGTCTTGAAGGAAGATATCTTGTTTTACATGTAGCAGGGTTTAAAGAAACTTTATTTTTGCAGGCTGAAACATACAGAAATGACAACAGTTAGGTGGGTGTGCAGTGTCTCCCTGAGTGTGAGACCTGGGGGGGCTAGGTTTACGATGGAAAAGTTGAGAGGAAGGATGGGACTGGAGTGTATTGGTGTTGTGATGTGGAGAGGTAGATTGAGATGGTTTGGGCATGTGGAGATGATGGGGATGGTAATTGGGTGCAGAAAGTGAGAAGTGTTAATGTCAGGGGTAAGGTTGCAAGAGGTAGTCTGAATGAGATAATTGAGCATGACCTTAGGGACAAGGGACTGAATAGGGAAGCTGCCAGAGATCAAACAGCTTGGAGAGCCGCCATTAGTTGACCAAGGTCGATGCATGCAAGCATGTTGAAGGCTTTAAAAATTAAATGAGAATGAAATGTATTTGAGGAGTTTTGTTGAGTGACACTGATTGCTCCAGAACAGAAATTGAGAAAACATAGTTTAGGACATTAAATTTTTGACACATGGCACCTCTCAGAGTTTTTCCATGGAGTGCCTCATGTTATTGTTATGACACTGCTTATGGAGGAACTCACAAGGCTCTAGGGTTAAAGAATTTGTCGTCTTACCTCTATTTTCTCAGTTAATTGAGTTTAGCATGTTTTGTATTCACAGAATTCCTCATTTGGCCTATTCAGTGTAAAGTCCATTCTCAGCTGAATAAAATAGTCAGGAAAGAGCAATGCCAAACTAAAAGAGATTTTTAAAAAGTCACCATATTGAAACGGTTAATATGAAGTAGGCAACAAGGCCATTTGTACTAATGTTTTCCGTGTCTTCCCCAGCGGTGGCAGACGTGCTGGATGAGTTGAAGCTACCAGTGTTCGTATCAGGCTGTGGCAGTGCACCCATCACCATAAAAGGTATGACTTGTATAAGCATGGGTGGGGGGGAGACCAGTACCAAGTTTGTTTCTAAACTACACAAATGGAACCACACTTTTTTCTTACCTTTATCTACACACAGATTGAAAGTTGGAGAACAAATGTAGGCGATTGTGTGTGTGTATGTGCCAACACAAGATCCTACAAGCAGAGTGAGAGAAAAGTTCTGGACAAATGTGGAAGCGTGTATGGAGAAGTTTGAAAGGAATGAGAGAGTGTTTTTGATTAGAGATATGAATGGAACAGTAGAGAATGTGAAAGTAGATGGAGTAGTTGGTGAGTTGGGTGTGCCTGCAGAAGTTAGTGAGAATGGCATTGCTCTAGTGGACATTTGTGCTGGAAGGAGGTTGGTGATAGCCAATATGCTCTTCAGGCACAAAATAATCCATCTGCATCAGCACCAAAATGCTCTATAACTTCCCTTTTTATTTTTCTCTGTTTCCACACAACTACATAAGCTCCTCTAAGATAACTCATTTCCACTCAGCATTTGTGCCTGAAGTTAGTGGGAGTCTGTATCTACCCTCCCTTCCATCTTTCAACATCATCCTCAGTCTCCTTCTCCTCCTCTCTTCCTTCACCTCACTTACATTCACTCTCTTATAGTTCTTTCATTATAACTTGGTGGAGAATTTCATTTTTTTACAGCATGTTTCCCTAGTGTCAGTCTCTTGTCACAGGTCAGCATTCAGTATAGAGTGATGACAGTTTTAGGTCAGGTTAGATTGGACAGAGTATAGGCAATCACTGTCCGGTTTTCACTTAACTGAACTCTTCAATTATGTGTGAAGGTGGTGAGAACTTCGATACGCTGCTGAATGCGTCGGCCCCCACTCCACCAGCTCGCCTGGACACAGTCAACATCACAGACAAGTTGGTATATATTTACACCTCAGGGACCACGGGACTACCCAAAGCTGCCATCATCAGACATGCTAGGTTAGTGTCATGTCTGTTCATAAACCATCATAAACTATCTATCTATGTATTGCCAGACACCTCAATCCCATTCGGGGTGGCAGCAAACAAATCGCCTCCACGTCGCCCTGTCCCCCGCCATTTCACTGCCCTGCTCCCAACTCACACACCCGTCTCTCATAACCTCTCCACCCCATCCCTCCATCTCATCCTCGGCCTCCCCCTCCCTCTTCCCCCCTCCACCTCACTCACATACACTCTCTTCTTCAGTCTTTCACCCTCCATCCTCTCCACAAGGCCAAACCACCTCAGTGTATTCCTCCTAACACTTCCTATCACGTCCACATCCACACGACAACGCTCCTTTATATCCTCATTTATCAGCCTGTCTCTCCATGTGACTCCACAGGCTCCTCTTAAATAACTCATTTCCACTGCTCTCACTCTTGACTTGTGTCCTTCCAGCAACATCCAAGCTTCACTTCCATACGTTAGAGTTGGTATCACAATACTGTCATGTAGTAACTTTTTCACTTCCATGCCCACTTCCCTGCTTCTTATCACTGCATTCAAGGAACCTACAACTTTTCTTCCCTGCTGTACCCTTTCAAGCATTTCACCCTCCAAACCTCCATCCTTACTCATCACACTACCCAAGTACTTAAATGTACTCACATTTTCCAATTCCTCACCATCCAACCTCACTGTACATTCACTGACTTCACCTCTCTCAAAGACCATCACTTTACTCTTCCCTACATTCACCTTTAGATTCCATTTCATACACACGCTCCCAGACTCGTCCACCAAGCCTTGCAGCTCTCCTTCGTCTTCACTCAACAACACAGTATCATCTGCAAACAATAATACAGGGAGTTTCCAAACACTATACTCTCTCACCAGGGCCACTCCAACATCCACTGCCCTACCTTGTACCTCTTTTATTACCCCATCCATGTACAGATTGAACAACCATGGAGACATGACACATCCCTGTTTCAACCCAACCTTAAGATAGAAAAATTCACTCAGTTCACCATCCACGCGCACTACAGCCTTAGCGCCATCATACATACTCTTCACAGCATTCAACAACTTCCCATCTACTCCTTATATTTTTAATACTTTCCACAATCCTTGTCTATCCACCCAGTCATATGCTTTCTCCAAATCCATGAAAGCCGCATACAACATCTTTCCCTTCTCTAGAAACTTTTCCATTAGAGATCTAAGAATGAATATCTGATCTACACAACCTCTTCCCTTCCTAAACCTCCCAGTTCTTCTCCAACTAATTCCTCTGTTCTTTCTTTAACTCTGTCAATAAGTATCCTACCATACACTTTTCCTATTATACTAAGAAGACAAATGAGAGGGCAAAGGAAGGAGTATGTATAGTTGTGAGTAAAAGATGGAAGAGGAGCATAAGACAGTATGGATCAATTGGGTCAAGGATTGTGTGGGTAAAGTTGAAAGTTGGAATACAAATGTGGGCGATTGTGTGTGTGTATGCGCCAACGCAAGATCGTGCTAGAAGAGTGAGAGAAGAGTTCTGGACAAATGTAGAAGTGTGCATGGAAAAGTTTGGAAGGAATGAGTGTTTTTGATTGGTGATATGAATGGTAAAGTTGGGAATGTGAAGGTGGATGGAATAGTTGGTGAGTGGGGTGTGCCTGCTGAGATAGATGAAAATGGGAGTGCGTTAGTGGACATTTGTGCTGGGAGGGGGTTGGTGATAGCCAATACCCTCTTCAGGCATAAAATGATCCACAGGTATACATGGCGAATGATGAGAAGGGTGGGTGGTGAACTGAATGAAAGGAAGGCAATGATTGATTATGTGTGTGTGGATGAAAGGATGCGAAGTTGTGTAAAGGATGCAAGAGTGTATAGAGGTTGGGGGAGTGGACTTTCAGACCACTACTTGGTGGTGGCCAGAATTAGAATGCAAGTAAGATGGAGGAAGAGAAGAAGGGAAAGACGAGAGGAAGAAGTGGTTGCAAGGAGAGTGGAAAGGTTACAAGAGGATGAGAAAAAGGCAGAGTATAAGAGAGAAGTGGAGGAACGATTGGGCAAATATGAATTGGAGCAGATGGGAGACGTGGAAGGTGTGTGTAAGATATTTACAGAAGAAATATGTGCCGCATGTGATGTGGTGTGTGGAAGGAAGAGAAGACGGAGAGGGGTGCAAGGAACAGCGTGGTGGACTGAAGAGGTGAAACAGGCTGTGGCACAAAAGAAGAAAGCATACAATGAATGGATGAGAAATAGAGGCGTGGAAGAAGTTGAGAGGTGGAAGAGAGAGTTATATGTAGAAAGAAAGAGAGAGGTGAAAAGATTAGTAAGAGAGAGTAAGAAGAGAGTGGATGAGGAATTTGGAAGGAATTTGAGTGTAAAGTGGAAGGACTGTAAGAAAATGTTCTAGAGAGAGGTGAAAAGAGTAAGACAGGGTGGAAGTGAAGTTAGTAGGGGAGTGAAAGATAAAAATGGTAGATTACTAGTGGAGAACGGATAACAAGTGAGCAGATGGAGAGAACACTTTAAGGAATTGTTGAACATAGAGGATGGAAGTAATGCGAGTACTGTATAAGTGGTTGGGGAATGGCTGGGAGAAGGAGGGAGGTGAGAAGACAGGAAGAAATCAGTAGGATAGAAGTTGTGGAAGCAATGAAGAAAGTTAAATTGGGGAAAGCCCCAGGAATTGATGGAGTGTGTGGTGAAATGCTGAAGCATGGGGGAGAGATAGTAGTAGAATGGATGTGGAAGATGTGCAGATTGGCCTGGGAGGAAGGTAGAGTCCCGGAGGATTGGAAGTCAGGTATAATTATTCCCTTGTAGAAAGGAAAAGGGGAAAAAGAAGTGTGTGGTAATCATAGGGGCATTTGTCTTCTTAGTATAATAGGAAAAGTGTATGGTAGGATACTTATTGACAGAGTTAGAGAAAGAACAGAGAAATTAGTTGAAGAACAGGGAGGCTTTAGGAAGGGAAGAGGTTGTGTAGATCAGATATTCATTCTTAGATCTTTAGTGGAAAAGTTTCTAGAGAAGGGAAAGAAGTTGTATGCGGCTTTCATGGATTTGGAGAAAGCATATGACAGAGTGGATAGACAAGGTTTGTGGAAAGTGTTAAGAATATATGGAGTTGATGGGAAGTTGTTGAATGCTGTGAAGAGTATGTACGATGGTGCGAAGGCTGCAGTGCATGTGGAGGTGAACTAAGCGAATTTTTCTCTTTGAAAGTTGGTTTGAAACAGGGATGTGTCATGTCTCCATGGCTGTTCAATCTGTACATGGATGGGGTAATAAAAGAGGTACAAGGTAGGGTAGTGGATGTTGGAGTGGCCCTGGTGAGAGAAGATAGTGTTTGGAAACTCCCCGTACTGTTGTTTGCAGATGATACTGTGTTGTTGAGTGAAGACGAAGGGGAGCTTCTTGGCTTGGTGGATGAGTTTGAGAGAGTGTGTAAGAAACGGAATCTAAAGGTGAATGTAGGGAAGAGTAAAGTGATGGTCTTTGAGAGAGGTGAAGTTAGTGATTGTACAGTGAGGTTGGATGGTGAGGAATTGGAAAATGTGAGTACGTTTAAGTACTTGGGTAGTTTGATGAGTAAGGATGGGGGTTTGGAGGGTGAAGTGCTTGAAAGGGTTCAGCAGAGAAGAAAGGTTGCTGGTTCTTTGAAAGCAGTGATAAGAAACAGGGAAGTGAGCATGGAAGTGAAAAAGTTACTACATGACAGTATTGTGATACCAACTCTAACGTACGGAAGTGAAGCTTGGACATTGTTGGAAGGACACAAGTCAAGAGTGAGAGCAGTGGAAATGAGTTATTTAAGAGGAGACTGTGGAGTCTCGTGGAGAGACAGGCTGACGAATGAGGATATGAAGAAGCGTTGTGGTGTTGGTGTGGATGTGATAGGAAGCGTTATGAGGAACACACTGAGGTGGTTTGGCCATGTGGAGAGGATGGAAGGTGAAAGACTGATGAAGAGAGTGTATGTGAGTGAGGTGGAGGGGGGAAGAGGGAGGGGGAGGCCGAGGATGAGATGGAGGGATGGGGTGGAGAGGTATATGAGAGAGGGGGGTGTGAGTTGGGAGCAGGGCAGTGAAATGGCGGGGGACAGGGCGACTTGGAGGCGATTTGTTTGTGGCCACCCCAAACGGGATTGAAGCGTCTGGCAATAGATAGATAAACAAATGCCCCATGATTACCACACACTTCTTTTTCCCCTTTTCCTTTGTACAAGGGAATAATTATACCTGACTTCCAATCCACCGGGACTCTATCTTCCTCCCAGGCCAATCTGCACATCTTCCACATCCATTCTACTACAATCTCTCCCCCATGCTTCAGCATTTCACCACACACTCCATCAATTCCTGGGGCTTTCCCCAATTTAACTTTCTTCATTGCTTCCACAACTTCTATCCTACTGATTTCTTCCTGTCTTCTCACCTCCCTCCTTCTCCCAGCCATTCCCCAGCCACTTATACAGTACTCGCATTACTTCCATCCTCTATGTTCAACAATTCCTTAAAGTGTTCTCTCCATCTGCTGACTTGTTCTCCGTTCTCCACTAGTAATCTACCATTTTTATCTTTCACTCCCCTGCTACCTTCACTTCCACCCTGTCTTACTCTTTTCACCTATTTCCAGAACATTTTCTTACAGTCCCTCCACTTTACACTCAAATTCCTTCCAAATTCCTCATCCAGTCTCTTCTTACTCTCTCTTACTAATCTTTTCACCTCTCTCTTTCTTTCTAAATATAACTCTCTCTTCCGCCTCTCAACTTCTTCCACGCCCCTATTTCTCATCCATTCATTGTATGCTCTCTTCTTTTGTGCCACAGCCTGTTTCACCCCTTCAGTCCACCACGCTGTTCCTGACACCCCGCTCCATCTTCTCTTCATCCCACACACCACATCACATGCTGCACATATTTCTTCTGTGAATATCTTACACACACCTTCCACGTCTCCCATCTGCTCCAATTCATATTTGCCCAATTGTTCCTTCACTTCTCTCTTATACTCTGCCTTTTTCTCATCCTCTTGTAACCTTTCCACCCTTACATGTACTCCTTCTTCCCGTCCTTCCCTTCTTCTATTTCTCCATCCCAATTGGACCTTGATTCTGGCCACCACCAAGTAGTGGTCAGAAAGTCCACTCCCCCAATCTCTATAAGCTCTTGCATCCATTACACATTTTCGCATCCTTTCATCCACACACACATAATCAATCATTGCCTTCCTTTCATTCAGTTCACCACCCACCCTTCTCATCACTCGCCATGTATACCTGTGGATCATTTTGTGCCTAAAAAGAGTATTGGCTATCACCAACCCCCTCCCAGCACAAATGTCCACTAATGCACTCCCATTCTCAACTATCTCAGCAGGCCCACCCCACTCACCAACTATTCCATCCACCTTCACATTCCCTACTTTACCATTCATATCACCGATCAAAAACCCTCTCTCATTCCTTCCAAACTTTTCCATGCACACTTCCACATTTGTCCAGATCTCTTCTCTCACCCTGCTTGCACGATCTTGCGTTGGCGCATACACACACACAGTCGCCCACATTTGTATTCCAACTTTCAATCTTACCCACGCAATCCTTGACCCAACTGATCCATACTCTCTTATGCTCTTCTTCCATCTTTTACTCACAACTATACATACTCCTTCTTTTGCCCTCTCATTCTCACCTACTCTTGCACATATACCCCATCCATACTCCCATTCTCTCACACTATCACCTCTCCATTTAGTTTCAGTTATTCCACATACATCAACTTTCGTACCCTCAAGCACCTGGACAATCTCTCTCTCTTTTACCTCATCATTCGCTCCCCTTACATTCCATGTTCCGATTACCATGTCCTTTGTCTGGTCCTAGGTCGTCATCTTTTGGTCAGCCCTTGTCCGAGGCTTATTGTTTGTTTTTTTAGTTAATTGTTTTCCGGGGAGGGACACTAACCCTCTGCCAACCCTTTTAGTCGCGTTTTACGACAAGCAGGGATACTGGTGGAGTATTCTTGAAAAAAAAAAACTGCCCCCAGGGGTAGGGCATATTGATCCATAGTTACACCTTTTACACCTTAACTTGGCCCAGATTTTTATCCTTTTGCATTTTACTTCACTTAGTTCATTGGCAGCAAGAGACAGTGATACAGCTCAAGATCCATTCTGTGGAACTTCTTCATGACTGACATCATATTCTGTTGTTAGCATCAAGATGGAAACATGTCAGCTTCAAGCAAGGTTAAAGTGATAAGAGTATGTTGTAGTTTTAAAGCTTATTTTTAATGTAAGAAAACATCTATTTTATGAGTGCATATTGTACCTTTTTTGTTTCTTTATTTTTTAGTCTGTGTTACAGGTAAAAATACATTATGCCACCTAAGGGTACTGTACCACTATCATCCTCATATTATTATTGGGTGACTCTACACTGAGTGACAAACGAAATGGTTTCCTTTGCACCAGGAAACCATTTACTATGCTGGGTGGTAACAATATAACCAAATTATGGTGCCTGGTGGTTTAGCAGGTAATTATGGTGCTCCAGTTGAATTGAGCCTATGTAGGTTTACATCCAAGGGATGGTTGTGATTTATTGCTCACATAATGCCACTCAGAGATGAGTGAGGCTGGCCACTTTCGTCTTAAATGTCAGGACCAATTTGCCTAGCCCAGGGCTCCTACGCCTCTCATAGGGCAAAACTGGATTAAGTAATGAATAAATGAATGAATGATTATTATTATTATCATTATTATTATTATTATTATTATTATTTTGTGGTAGGTGGGGGCACTCACCATCCACTCACTCAATGTAGTGCTGCTCTCATGTGTCTGCCCTGTCCTCTCCTCCATTCTTCTTTCCTTCCATCTTCTTGTGTCTTTCTTTCCTTCATTCTTTCCTCGTCCTTCTGCCTACGGATGACTCTACACTGAGTGATAAGCCAAATGGTTTCCTGTACACCAGGAAACCATTTACTACACTGAGTAGTAACCATATAACCAAATATTGGCGCCTGGTGGTTTAGTGGGTAATTATTGTGCTCCAATCGGATTGAGCCAGTGAAGGTTTATATCCAAAGGGTGGTTGGGGTTTATTGCATACATAATGCCACTCAGGGATGAGTGAGGTTGGTCACTCTCATCTTAAATGTCAGGACCAACTGCCTAGCCCTGAGCTCGTACACTCCTCATGGGGCAACGTAGGATTGGATTATGGATGGGTGATGGATTATTATTATTATTATTATTATTACAGTATTATTGTTATCATCATCCATCCATCCATCCATCATCCAATCCTACATTGCCCCATGAGGAGCATAGGAGCCCGGGGCTAGGCAGTTGGTCCCGACATTTAAGATGAGAGTGACCAGCCTCACTCATCCCTGAGTGGCATTACATGAGCAATCAACCCCAACCACCCTTTGGACATAAATCTTCACCGGCTCAATCCAATAGAAGCGCAATAATTACTCACTAAACCACCAGGCACCAAAATTTGGTTATATGGTTACCACCCAGCGTAGTAAATGGTTTCCTGGTGTATAGGAAACCATTTGGCTTGTCACTCAGTGTAGAGTCACCCACAGGCAGAAGGAAGAGGAAAGAATGAAGGAAAGAAAGACAGAAGAGGGAGTGTAAAGTTACCCATAGGCAGAAGGACAAGGAAAGAATGAAGTAAAGGAAGACAGAAGAGGATGGAAGGAAAGAAGGATGGAGGAGAGGAAAGGGCAGACACCCGACAGCAGCACTACATCAAGTGAGTGGATGGTGAGTGCCCCCACCTGCCACAAATTATTATTATTATGATTTTGTTATGGGGGCATCCATCATCCACTCACTGAACATAGTGTTTTCTTATGGTCTCTACACTGAGTGACAACCCAAATGCTTTCCTGTGCCCAGGAAACCATTTACTATGCTGGGTGGTAACCATATAACCGGAGTTTTTGGCTGGGTTAAGTGTCCCCCAGATTCCCCTAACTAAAATCACTAAATCATGGCAGACGTTTTGGAGAGCCTCAGAGGGCCCAGTACCTGCTGAGGGGCCCCATCCAAATAGACAGGTTTGCATGGCCAGTAGGAATGTGAGAGGTGTGAATGAAAAGAGCAAGATCATGGAAGCAGTGAATGTGTTCAAGAGTGCTAAATACTGTATGCTGTGACATCATTGAGTGAAACAAAGATGAAAGGGTTTGAAGTGGAGGAGTGAGAACGTGTGAAATGTGTACGGTCATTGATGAATGAATTGTGGCATAGTGGAATGAGAGATTCCTAATGTGTCAGCTCGAGATGTATGTATGTCAAGTTCAAGTTCGAGAAGACGAAAGTGGCAGTGATTGTAGCATATGCACTGTGTGATGATAGGTGTTTGACAGAGCAAGACGGGTTTGGGGATGAGCTGGATGAAGTAGTAGGAGAAAAGCCTAGGAATTATAAAGTGTTTGTAATGGGCGATACGAAAAGGAGAGTAAGCACTGGTCCTGTGAATGAATATGGGTAGTAATTGAGTATCAAGAGAGAATGATAATGGAAAATGACTGAAGGACATGTGTCAGGAAAGGAGGTTGTGCATTTGTAATCCTTACTTCAGACATAAAAATACACATAAATATGCATGGTACAGAGGGAGATCGTGTTGAAAGGGGCTTGATTGATTCCGTGCTTGTAGAGAAATCAGTGCTTAGAAGTATTGCTATTACGAAGGCAGTGAGAGGACGATGTGGAGGTTTGTCAGATCATATGACTGTGGTATGCAAGATCAAGCTGAGAGGAGTGAGGTGGACCAAGAGAGAAAGGAGCAGTCAGGGAGAGAGACTGAAAGTCGAGAAACTGAGAATCAAAGAAATGGCAGATGAATACAGGGCCAGATTAGGGGAGGAGTTAGAATCAGTGAATTGGAATGAAATGGATCTTGACAGCATGTGGAATGTATATAGGGATTGCTTAGTTAGGATTGCAAAAACGGTGTGTGGAGTGGCAAGAGTAACAACAAAGTAGAAAGGTACGACATGGTGGGATGAAGAGGTTAAGAGGGCAGTGGAGGAAAAGAAGAAATGGCTAGAGTGGATACAAGACAGGGGTTCAGTTGAAGTAAGAACTGAATATATTGAGAGCAAGACACATGTAAAGAAACTAGTGAAGTGGAAAAAAGTGGAGGTAAATGATGATCTAAGAAGAAAAATGAAAGCAAATTACTGTGAAAATAGGAAGTTACTCTGGAAAGAGGTGTGGAAATGTTGAAGTGACAGGGGAAAGATGTGAAAGTGTGAAGGATGTAAGTGGCAGATTATTAACCCATGGGGACGAAGTAAGGACTAGATGAAAAGAATATTTTGAAAGTCTGATGAATGGGAGTAGAGAGAGCAGAGTGGCTGTAAACATGATTGGTTTGGGGAGTTTGCAGAGAAGGAATGCAGTGCCAGGAAACATGAGACTTGCAGAGGTGAAGAATGCTGTGAAATGGCTGAATGGGAAAGCAGCCGAGGTTGATGAGGTGAATGCAGAGACGACTAAATGTAGTGGAGAGAGCAGAATGAAGTGCTTGATGGAGATATGTAAGAAGGTATGAATGAGTGAAACTGCCAATAGAGTGGAAAAAGGCAGTGATTGTACCCCTGTACAAAAGTAGAGGTGAGTGAAGTGAGTGCAAGAATTATCATGGCATAAGTCTGTTGACTGTTGTAGGGAAGGCATATGAAGAATTATTTCAGAGAAAGAAGAGAGATATCAGAGGTCCTAGTGAGTAACAAACTGGGTGGTTTTAGGAGTGGTAGAGAATGTGTAGATAAAATTTTTGTTGTGAGCCAGATAGTGGTGAAGGCATGTGAGAAGGACAGGAAGGTTTTTATGATACATTATTTATGGATCTGGAAAGAGTAAACAACAAAGTAGACAGAGAAGGATTGTGGAAAGTTTTGCACATGTGTGGTGTAGATGGTAAGTTGCTAGGTGCCATCAAGAGTTTTTATGATGGTAGTGAGGCATGTGTAAGGATAAATGGGCATCTAAATGAAAGGTTCACGATCATTGTAGGCATGCAACAAGGTTGCGTGTTGTCCTCATGGTAGTTCAGTATATATGTATATGGATGGAGTGATGAGAGAAGTAAAAACACAAGTAGTGGAGAGAGGGATGGTTTTGGCAGTGAATGGTGATGGCTGGAATATCTCAAATTTGTTGTATGCTGATGATGCAGTCCTACTTGCAAATACTGTATCAAACAAGAACTTGGTAGACTAATGGAGAGTTCTGTAGATGTCTGTGAGTGTCGTTCCTTGAGAGTAAATGTATAAAGTTATGGTTATTGAGATAGGTGACTCCCATTGTGATGTTACAGTGAATGGAGAGAGACTGGAATTGGTAAGAGAGTTCAGAATCTGGGTACAGTGATAGAAAAGAAAGGAAAATGTGCAACGGAAGCTACTTTCCTTCCTTGAGTGGCACAAGGAAGGAAGGTAGCTGGTGCTATGAAAGCCTTAATAAGAAATAGAGGCTTGAGTGTTGCAGCTGCACGAGGCTTACGTGAAGGAATGTTAGTGCCAAGTTTAACATATGGATGTGAGACTATGGTGTAGCATGAAAATGAAAAGTCAAGAGTAAGAGCAGTGGAGATGGGACTGCTGAGAAATATATGTTGAGTGCAGAGAGTGGATAGGATTCGAAATAATGTGATACGTGAGAGATGCAAAGTAAGGAGTTCTGTGGACACTAGAATCGAAGAGTGTACTGGCATGGTTTGTTCATGTGGAGAAAATGGATGACAGTAGGGTGGTGAGAAAGGTTTATCTGAGTGAATTTGAAGGTAGGAGGAGGTGAGGTAGGCCAAGAAGTTGGTGGAGGAATATGGTGGATGAGTGTGTGAGGAAGAGAAGTATGGAAGTTGATGATGCTAGGGGACTGACAAGAGACCGAACTGGATGGATGAATGTTGTGGGAAGTGCATGATTAGGGATTTGGCACCCCTTTTTAACATGACAGTGTTTGGATTGGCTCTGTCAGATTGGTATATGTTAAGTTATGGAATGTGGTGAATTTTTTTGGGCCTGTCTGATGGAGCCAGGATTTTGAGGGCTTGAATGATGAGTGAATGGAAGTGTGGCCCATTGAATTGGGCAAACTTGGGCTGTCTGGACGTTGCTACTCCTCCCCCCCGCCCTAATGTGGGAAAGGAGATCCGAATGATGATGGTGATTATTATTATTATTATGATTATTATAATGTCCAAGGGGTGGTTGGGTTTATTGCTTATGTAATGCCAATTAGGCATCTTAAATGTCAGGACCATTTTGCCTAGCCCTGGGCTCCTATGTTTCTCATGGGGCAATGTAGGATTGGATGATGGATGGATCATATTTACTGTATTATCAGTATTATTGGTAGATTGAGATGGTTTGGACATGTTGAGAGGATGGAGAACGTCAAGTGGGTGCAGAGAAAGATGTGAACGTTGGGGGTCGGGTTGCGAGAGCAGGACCAGAAAATACCTGGTACGAGATTATAGAGTGTAACCTGAGGAATAAGAGACTGAATGGTGAGGCTGCCAGAGATCAAGCAGCATGGAGAGCCACCTTTAGATAACCAAGGCTGGCCCATACAGGCATGTTGAAATCTTTATAAATGATACAATACGATAAACAATGTGGTTATTTTCTTGTAAGTTGAGAGGTCATTCCTAACTGGGTAAAGTTGTCTGTAGCAGCAGTAACAGTTGTAGCCCCATTGTCCTCATCTGAATTGTGAACCCAGTGATTTGCAGTCTGAAGTTGTCTTCATCATGCAGTCCACCATCCTCCTTTCAGGGGATAGGGAAATTGTCTGCAAATAACAAGAATAAAATGAAAGTCATATCTGAACTGAACGAGTTGAGAGTACAAAATAATGTTCAAGTTGACTTGTAACAAAAACTTACTGTATTACAGGTACATCACCAATTTTCCAGCATCAGATGGTTCAGCACTTCTTTTAATCAGGACGAAGTTACAAGGGTACTTGCAATTCCCTTGCCAGCAAATTAGTTTACCAGGTGGCCACAGATAGTGTTGGGTGTAATGCGTACTTACTTGGACTGCTTACATTGCATGTCTTGGTGTTGATCCTTGTATTTTGTCTCATTCTTCCCATTTTACTTACATTTAACTCTACCTATGGCTTCTGTGAAAAATGTAAGTGTCAGTGGTGGTGTCAAGCATAAACACCAGTCTGTTTTAATACAGTCAAACCTCCTTGATTGTGGTTAATTGGTCCGCCATACTACTGCAGTGACGAAATCCCTCAGTAACCGGATAAAGCAATAAAAGGGAATAAATGTTAATTGGTTCAGGGCCCACAATTTTATACTTTTTTTTTCCTAATACCTGAATAATAACCCTATGAATGGAGGGACTGGATCAGCAATGTTTATGTCGTTCCTGCTGCTCTCGATTGTGAACCAGACAACCTTTTTCTCTCACATTTCTCCTAACTAACTGTGAGCCAGCATTGTTATCAGTGTGTTTTGTTTGTGAATACAAAATTCTTACAATTAAACATTCCTAACCATCAATTTCTGTTCCTGTGAACATGACACTTCCCATCAGTTTCCCATTCTTTTAATTAAGTTTACCCTTAAGTACAACTTTGTAGTACCACTTCAGTTCATTCTTAATTGCAACGACAGTGAAATAAAAAAGGTTATTATCGTCACTAGTATCTACTGAGGCACTTTATGAGTGTAAAGTGCATATGGTGGTAGGTGGGGGTGCTGACCATCTACTCAATCAGTGTAGTGCAGCTCTCCTGTGCCTGGCCTTTCCTCTCTTCTGTCTTTCTTTCCTTCCTTTCTCTTCTTTCTTTCCTTCATTCTTTCCTCTTCCTTCTGTTTACGGGTGACTCTACACTGAGTGACAAGCTGGGTGGTAACCCAGTGCCTGGTGGTTTAGTTGGTAATTACAGTGCTCCAACTGATTGAGTTGGTGCAGGTTTATATCCAAGGGGTGGTTGGGGTTTATTGCTCATGTAATGACACTCAGGGATGAGTGAGGCTGGTCACTCTTTTCGTAAATGCCATGACCAACTTGCCTATCTCAGGGCTTCTACACTCCTCATGGGGCAGTGCAGGATTAGATGATGATGATGATGGTAAAGTGCATAAAGCGTTATTATATTCCAGGGTCATTTGTGTATGGAAGCCAGTTGCTGCAAGGCATGCTGTTACCATAGTAACTGATACATAGCAACCCAGTGACCAGCTGCACTTGCCTCCCATGTCTTCTCATGCACACCAGAATCTCCTAAATCACTGTCTTATGAGACTGGGCACAGGCCATGATTTGAGAATTTCACCCATCCATCCATCCATCCATTGTCAGACGCCATGTATCCCAAACGGGGTGGCCGAGGGCTTAGAGTTAATTGTTTTACAGGGAGGGGCACTAATCCTCCACCAACCCCACTTGACACGTAGGGATGCCAACAGCATCTGGTGTTCCCAGGTGGTCACCCATCCAAGTACTAACCAGACCCAACGTTGCTTAACTTCGCTGATCGGACGGGAAGCGGTGTACTCAACGTGGTATGGCCGTTGGCAAGTTAGAAATAACTAGTCTTATGGAGAAAATTACTTAATGAGTCTGTCATCTTGAAAAAGTTGCCCCCCTTTCCCTGAAACCTACATAAAACTGGTCATCAGCAGACATTGACAACCTGGAAAAGAAATAAGTAAAGCATAATTAATGGAAATGAACAGTATTGTAAGATTCTTACTTGACTCTGACTGACAACATTGCTTGAATCAATGGGGGAGGGGGGAGGATTTCGGGGCTTTCTGGCCATACAGTATTTATTTTCGGCCGTGATCCTGTTAGGCCAAAGATGTTTAGGCTGTACCTAACCTAACCTATATTTTGGCCGAAGGCAATTTGGCCGTTTGCCACCTTAGGGCGCTACAGCCGAACTGGCTTGCAGCTGAAACAACCGGGATGTGAGGGGAGGGGTTCCAAGGCTTGAGGTGGACTGCAGTCTCTCAGCACAAAGAGAGTTTGCTGCTGCCTCTGTGCTGTTTCCTCATCATCATTCTCCCTCTAAAACTCCTCAGAGTTCAGTTTGGAGGCAACAGAAACAGTTTCGTCATCACCCATTGCTGCCTCTGTGTTGTTATAAGAATTGTTAATTCATTGAGCTTACCAAACAGGCACAGCCACTCCATATTTTCTGTTGAAATGAGTCTTTCACAGGTTACTTGTTACTCCTGGATTACCACAGCTACTGGGCATTTTTATAACCTTACCTCTGAAAATGAGGATTTAGAATGCATGATACATTGACAAATCCAGTCAGAGTGGTGGTAGATAAAAAACACAGCCAGTTGGAGAGACTGTTCTTAAACACTGCTGATGGCAACCAGCCAACTTCCATGAATACCCCAATTTTGTTTTTTTTTTCCACTCACTTCTTGCACTCACAATTCTGCAGTTAATTATCTGTATTACATGTGTACCAAAATTGCTTAACTTCAGATCGTGAGTTTGTTATTATTGGTGGAATCATTTCTCTATTTTCTATTGAAATGAGTCTTTCACAGGCTACTTTTCATTATTCCTTGATTACCACAGCTACTGGGAGTTTTTATAAACATTCCTCTGAAAGCCGTAAGTGTGGATTTAGAGTGTGTGATAAACTGACGCATTCAGTTGGTTTGGTGGTTGGTAAACAACTGATACTGCAAACTGTTGCATGATGTTGCTGCTTATTATGAATTCGGTGTTTAGAAATGCTTTATTTAGGAGACTCCTCTGTTTTTTCACTCGCCTATCTGGTAAGAATGGTATATTAACCCCTAAAGACCTATGACTGTTGAACGACAGTTACGGAAAATGTCTCATAAAGTCCTATGGCAGTCGATGGTACAGAGGCTACCAAAACTGGCGGTATGTAGCACTGCCTCTTTTTTTGACATATATGGGACCTGGCCAATGAGAACTAAGAAATCAGGTCGTGGGAGGCATGATCCACTCCCTCCCTGGGTGTGGGGACCCCCTCCCTCCCCAGGCTGTCTCTCCACCACCTTGTGCCCTCTGTGTCCCCTCCCACACAAACTACCCTTCATACCCCCAATAGACCATATTGGGTGTGTGTGGCAGACATATTTCCTCCCTTCCTCCCCTCCTGATGCCCCCATGCTCCCTCCACCTCCCTATTCCCCCTTATTGCTCAAGGGCATCCCATTCTCGCTCATAGTGAGGAGTGACTTTTTTTTCTTTTTGATGGTCGAATATGCAGTAACCATCAGACATATGAGAGTGAAACATACATTTTCAGGTGTGTAATTCAAGCTCTTGAAACCTGTAAGATAAAATGTTATCTTGGGGAAAGTTAAAAAATTGGACCCTTTTTGCGGATTTGAGGATAGGGGGGCAGGGAGATTTGTGGTCTTTAGGGGTTAACAGCTATTCAGGGGATTTAATGCAGTAACAGATTTCTATTATGCTAAAAAAAAAGAAAAAAAGAAGGATAAGGTAGAGCTATAAGAAAAAAAAATGGACAATGTTATTCCAGTGCAGAAGTTGTGAGACACATGGTATAGATTCATCAGCTGCTTATGGTGCAAAGGGAAGAGTACTGAAGTTCCACACCGACAGTGATTCGACAGAAAACATAAGAAAAACTCTGTAAGATAATAAGAATACTAAGTATGGTTGCGTGATGGTGGAATGGTTCTGTCATTGTCAGATGAAGTGGACTTGTTAGGTAGCTTGAAATGAACCAGGCTCAGTTTTTCCATAAGGAACTTAAATTTGAACATGAGTGTGATTACACTGAAGGATAGCAGGTCAAAGGTGTATTTTTGGCCAGCTCCATGCTGCCCTTATTGTTAGTTGCATTTTCTTTCTTGTGTTCTTGTATTCTTTCTTATTTAACTGTGGCAGGCAGTTCTGCCCATCAGAGTTAACCGATTGTGACCATCTAGTTGTGTCTGCAAGGTATAGGTTGCTAGGCCAGGGCCAAAAACCTGCTTTTTTTGTAATTTTCACGTTTTGAGTTGTAGAAGCATTATTAATGGGCATAGAATGCTCTGGCTTCTTTAGGCGTAATCTTGAGGATATTCCTTATTGGGAGTGTGCCATCCATTTTTCTCCTCTCTTCTCTAGTTTTCAAGTGACAACCCTGCGATGATTGGCCTCAGCATCCCTAGCAACCACTACCGGTTTTCAAAAATGCCCTCATAGTTCCCCAGCAGCTTGATGGAATTGAATATAAGTTTGCATGCCTATGGACATTGACTAGTACTGCAGCTTTCTATCGTACACCTATGTGCTACATTGGCCAGGTCAGGTGTCAAAGGTCATAAAATGCAAAAACAATGAAAATAGCTAAAATCACAACGTTGCTTGCGCAAAATGCTAAGACTCCGAAGATTATTAAGCCAGGGCCATGATTCTTTGGTGGAATGTTGCACTGGAGTACCTCCATACAGAAATGGCATTTAGTGTCGAAACTCACTTCCGGTTGTTGACAAAGCTTGGTCTGCATAGATCTGGCCATCATTCCCTACCAGCTTGTTGAATTATTATATGTGACCTATGTTGGTCCCTGTTGAATTTTTATGTGACATATGTTGTCTCTGTTTGTCTGGCAAAATCGTTCTTGTGGCAAGGCTCTGGATCCAAGGGTGCCAGAAGATTGATGTGCCTGTATTATTTTTATTGTTGTTACAATTATCATCATCATCATCATCATCTGGACATCCTTTCCACCCTAGGGCAGGGCGAGGAATAGCAACGTCCAGACAGCTGAAATTTATCCAGCTGAATGGGCCATGTTTCCATTCACTTACCATTCAAGCCCCCGGAATCCTGGCTCTTTCTGATGCGCCAAAAACATTCACCACGTTCTGTAGCTTCACATAAACATATCCGATACAGTCAATCCAGACGCTGTTATGATAAAAGGGGTGCTGCTGCTGTTGTTACTACTGTATTATTTATTTTATGTTTTTTTCAGGTATGTGTTCTTTAGCACTGCGGTTCATTACATGGCTGCCCTAGGAGACGATGAGGTGATCTACAACCCCCTTCCCCTCTACCACACTGCTGGAGGCATGGTTGGCATGGGACAGGTGAGTACATCAGAGTGAATATTAGTATAGGACATTTTTCCTGATAAGGTAAAAATGGTACTTTGTGTACCCCTAAGGAAGTTCTGTTGGAGTTAGCCATGGTATAGCTGATGTTTCTTGTGGGCTGGAAGCTAAACATAATACCAAAACCAGGTAATTGCTTCCCACCAGTTTCTGGATGCTTAAAAAAAAAAAAGAAAAAAAGTTTGGTGTGTAAAAAGATTTGTAACAATGTTAGAATCTCAGCTTGGAGGTTATCTCTGTGTACAGTTACTTAGAAGAAAGATCACATGCACATACATTTTTCCTGCCTAAAAGTAATGATTGTGCAGCTAGCTACCAGGTTTGTAGCCACATATTCTCATGGTAGTACCTCCCAGGGTCTGTGGAAGCCACCCCTCTCCCACCTCCTAACCTGACAGAGATCCCTAACCTCATTCAGCTCAGTTAATGGCCAAGTATAGTTTGCTTGGAGGGTTGATTTGACTATAGTGCATTTATTCGAACCTGACAAAGATCTCTTACCACTTTCAGCTCAGTTGGTGGCCATGTTAAATTAGACTGGAAAATTGTTTTGACTAGTAACCAAGATCATTCCTGTCGCACAACTAAGGGTCGTCAAATTTCATTCAGTTGCAGCATAATACTCAGGGTGTGGGAATGGCCCAGTTCTGTCAGGTAAAAACAAATTGACTATAGTAACCAAGGAGTCTCATGCCTGCCTCGTAATAAAGGCATGCTGAATTTCATGCATGTGATACTCAAGCACTGGAAGTGGTCCAGTTCTTTCCAGTAAAAACAAAACTGCATTGTAGTCCAGTGATTTGTCAGTGTTTTCATTAACCCAGTATCTAAAACTGAAATGGGGACCAGCACTGTAAATTTGATGGTTGTGTGTTGCAGTCAGGGGCAAGATTGGGACTGAGAAAAAATTGATTGTGTGCCTTAATGACCATCTTGCAGACTGTCTGTCATTCAGTTGCCAGCACCTTGATCCAATAAAGGATAGCCACAGATAAATCACGTTCATATTGCTCTGCCTCATGCTGTTCTCATATATGTTTCTATTCCTTTCCTCCATCTCATCCTTGGTCTCCACCTCTTTCTCTCCCCCTCCACCTCATTCACATACTCTCTTCTAGTCAGTCGCTTATTCTCCCTCATGTAGTGGAAAGGCAATAATCTTAATCTTTATTGTTCTTCCTCAGGTTCTAGTATTCAACAATACAGCTGTGATCCGCCGCAAGTTCTCTGCCTCACAGTACTGGGTGGAGTGCAAAAAATATGGCTGTACGGTGTGTCTTCTGTTTATGCTGTATTCTGTTGTAAGGTGTTTTATATAGGGTGCAGGGATGGGGCCAAATATGTATTTGTATTTGTAAATACAGTTAGATCAATATTTGTACTTTTAATTGTATTTGAAAATGTCAAAAGTTGCATATTTGTATTTATACTGTACTTGTATTTCATCCTATGATTTGCCATATTTGCTTCAAGTACAGTCAGGTACTGTACAGTAATCACGTATTTGTATTTTTACTTGCATTCATTCATTCATTCATCATCTAATCCAGTGTTGCTCCGTGAGGAGTGTAGGAGCCCTGGGTTAGGCAAGTTGGTTCTGACATTTAACATGAGAGTGGCCAGTCTTACTCATCCCTTGGTAGCATTACATGAGCAATAACCCCAACCATCCCTTGGATATAAATCTGCACCAACTCGATCTGTTGGAGAGCCATAATTACCCACTAAACCACCAGGCACTGTAATTTGTGTATATGGTTACCACCCAGCATAGTAAATGGTTTCCTGGTGTACAGGAAACCATTTGGCTTGTCACTCAGTGTAGTCACCCATAGACAGAAGGAAGTGGAAAGAATGAAGGAAAGAAAGACAGAAGAGGAAGGAAGGAAAGGAGGAAGAAAGAGAGGAAAGGGCAGGCACCCGAGAGCAGCATTACATGGAGTAAGTGGATGGTGAGCAGTCGCACCTACCACCAAACACAGTAAAATCAGTATTTGTATTTGCCTCTTGACAGATTAGTGTATTTGTATCTATTTGTATTTGGTCTCCTGTTTTTGACCCCATCCGTGAGAGGGTGGTCCATAAATATCCCTCCATCTGGAATTTACCTGGCAGTATCTCATGTATTACAGGAATGGCTTAGTCTGCTGGTTTGAGTGTGACTGTGAGAAGGAAATGAATTAATGATACAGGGTAAATATTAATAATGCTGAATGAATCTTCCCTACAACATGTGAGAAATTGCCCAGGTGA
Organism: Coenobita brevimanus; assembly: GCF_032717465.1. Lineage (NCBI taxonomy): Eukaryota > Metazoa > Arthropoda > Malacostraca > Decapoda > Coenobitidae > Coenobita > Coenobita brevimanus. The sequence continues at coordinate 26,350,041 of NC_137058.1, forward strand.
CTAGAACAGGTGTGTTATATATGGACCACCCTGTTTATGTTCTACTTACTCAAATACAGTGTTACAGTATTCTTCCTATAAAGTTTTGCGTAAGATAAAATTCATTTGAGTGATTTAAACTGGTTTTAGCTAAATGCTTATATCTAGAACATTTTTGCATTATTGTACAGTATACTCTTACAGTTATAAATGTTTTATTTTGACAATTGGATATGAATGGGTGGGAGAGAAAGCGGGAATAGAGAACTGAATCGCTGTCTCGTTTTCCCACTCACCCATTCCTTTACCCATACAAGTGCGGTACTGTCGACTGATAGTTGTAAATACTGACTGAGTGTATACTTATCTAGGTGGGACAGTATGTTGGTGAGATCTGCCGTTACCTCCTCAACACTCCACCTAAACCAGAAGACACACAGCACAAGGTTAGCATATACTTTCATTTTTCATATATCATTATGTATGGAAGTGAAGCTTGGACATTGTTGGAAGGACACAAGTCAAGAGTGAGAGCAGTTATTTAAGAGAAGCCTGTGGAGTCACATGGAGAGGCAGGCTGATGAATGGGGATATAAAGGAGCGTTGTGGCGTGGATGTGTATGTGATAGGAAGTGTTATGAGGAACACACTGAGGTGGTTTGGCCATGTGGAGAGGATGGAGGGTGAAAGACTGATGAAGAGAGTGTATGTGAGTGAGGTGGAGGGGGGAAGAGGGAGGGGGAGGCTGAGGATGAGATGGAGGAATGGGATGGAGAGGTATATGAGAGAGGAGGGTGTGAGTTGGGAGCAGGGCAGTGAAATGGCGGGGGACAGGACGACGTGGAGGCGATTTGTTTGTGGCCACCCCAAACGGGATTGAGGCGTCTGGCAATAGATAGATAGATAGATAATATTTTACTCATATGTATCATAGTTTTACCTCATTTTCATCATTGTATTGCCCATCTTACCACCATCTCTTACCCCTGAGGCAGTTCCCTGGATCTCCACATTGTATGTTAATAAAAACTGTGTTGGGGTATTGGACGCATAACAAAGAGGAACCCTTTAAAATGGTCTAATGCAAAACGTGTGATATGAATGAGTAAAGCTCTGGAGACTTTTTTAGTAAGTGAATGAATGTTTGGTGTTGAATAATTTTCCCTCTGTTGTGTTTTCTCTTGCCATGCTTTCTCTACTGTACCTCACCTCATACTTAGGTAGATAAAGGTCATGATGATGATGATGATTTTGATCATGTAAAAACTCTTAGGCCCATATTTGATTAAAACCAGTTACACAGAGATGCAAGTAAGCCCCAGGTTAAATGAACATTTGTGGGTTGCTTATGATTATTGTTTTATAAATATTCATCCTACATTATTGCATCAGTATAGAAAAGCCTGATGTATTCTTTGCCATGTGCTTAAAAGTATCATCATCTCCCCCCCCCCTTTTTTTTTTTTTAATACTGTAATGTGCCATATTCTCTGTTAATCTCTTGTTACAATTCAGCATTCAAGGTGGAGAAAAGGCAATTTTAGGCCAAATGTAAATGGACAGAGTATAACGCGATATTCTAGCATTAATCTCTTGTTGCAGCTCAGGGTTCAGAATGAAAAGATGGCAGCTTTAGGCTTAGTTGTTGACAGAGTGTAGCACCATATTCTAGTAGCTGCAGCCCCAGGTTCATGTGAAATATAAACCTATTGGACTGCAGGCTGAAGCTGCCTTCCTCTTGCAGTTTAACATCCTCCTATTGGGGGATAGGGAGAGAACTGAGGGACATTCTTATAACTTGGCAATGGAACCACCTAATTATGTCAGTGCCACCATATGGAAGTGTCCCTCTCCAGCATCAGTCACTTGTTACAGATCAGCATTCAGCTGGAAAGATGCCAATTTTAGGCCAGGTTAAAGTGAACAGAGTATTAATGTGGTTTGTTGGTGCAGGTAAGGGTGATGTTTGGCAATGGTGTGCGACCACAGATTTGGGAACAGTTTACTGCCCGTTTCAACAACCCATGTATTGCTGAGTTCTACGGGGCCACTGAGGGCATTGCTAATATCAGTGAGTTTAAATGCCTTTTGTTTCTTTATGTTAGGTACATGCTCATATTTGTGTACACTCTCCCATAGTGATATATTTGGATGTTATACATTCACATTCCCCTTCATGATAATTTTGCTTTTCTGCAATTGACAGTCTTTACAATGAACATCTGAGACGGGAACATGGACATACCGTATGGAGAAATTAACTGGTAATGAAGAGGTGCTAGGGAGCTTTCTGTGTTGGCAAGAATGCAAGCCAAGATATGAGATGGGGACTAGGCCTCTCTTCTCTTGTTTTGTGGGACCGTTTTACAGGTACAGTACAGTACAGTACATGCACTGTGCAGGGATCCAGTGCCACCCTGTGGTGCACAGCGCCTCACCAGGGTCACACCGGGGTCCTTCCCATGGCAAGTGGCAGTGAAATATGAGGAGGTTTGCCTCATGGGTGGATTCTGCAGCTGCACCACTCAGCGTGCACTCTTCTTCAGTGCCTCATCATGATTGTCATACTAGAGGATGAATTTGTGAGAAAGAGAAGTATGGAGACCAGTGAGAGTAGGGAACTGACTAGTGATCAAGTTTGTACAGAAGAATGCATAACAAAGGTTTGTTATCCCTTGTTTAACTTGACAGTGGTCAGATTGACTCAGTCTGATTGGTATTTTTGAAGGTAAGTGTGACAGTGATGATGATGATGATTCTGTGTTTCCTAACTGTGGTCTTCATCTTCGTCTATACAGTCAACATGGAGGGGAAGCCTGGTGCCTGTGGGTTTGTGCCGGTGGTGGCACGATTTGTCCTACCTGTGTATTTGGTGAAGGTAGACCAAACCACTGGGGAGCCATACCGGGACAATAAAGGACTTTGCATCCAGTGTGGACCAGGTAAGAATAGCCTCCCTGTTGTGGTAGGTTAGTTAGGTCCCCACCTCCCCTCTGACACACACACACACGGGGTTATGCTTGTGAGACGAAGTTGGGATTAAAAAAAATACTGTAAATAGATAAGTAAAATAAAGTAAATGTGCAGATGTTTATGCTTGTGCGATGGAGTTTGGATTCCAGGGGCTTGAATGGCAATTGAATGAGTTTGTGGCCCATTTTCAGTGGGCATGCTGGTAAGATGTTGTTATCGTAATCCCTGACTCATCTGAATATGAACCCTGTGGACTGGAGGATGAAGATGTCCTCCTCCAGCAGCCTACCGTCCTTTTAGTAGACAGGAAGGGAGATGAGGAACATTTGTATGAGCAGCCAGTGGAGTCATCTGGTTATTTCTGTGCCACCATGGGAAGCTATTCCCACAAAAGAGAAGATAAAAAGAAAATGTGCAGATGATTATGCTTTTGAGGTGACATCAAAATTTCATGTCTGAATGGTGATCAGATGAGTATGTGGCCCATTTTCATTAGGCATGTTGTTCATTATTTCTTTCTTTATTGTCTTTTTCTCTCTCCATGCTTTCTGAATCCGACCTCACCACATCTATACATGGAAAAAAAAAGGGACTGGGTTGATGATGGAAAGCAGGTGACTTCTTTTAATTTATACTTAGTGTGTTATTGTTGATACTAAATTATTTTATTCAACTTTGGAAAAGCCTTTTGTCCTGAAGGGGTTTATTAAGGCTGTATCAAACTCTTGCAGTTTGAAACATCTGTCCTAAGCTGAATAAAATCATTAGGAGATGGCAAGGATAGAATGAAAAGACATCCCCAGGCTTAATGGCTTAATTTTGGTACTGCACTTATGAAATTAATAAGGGCTCTGTAGTGATTATATCGATGACTGATGGAAGTTGTTAAGGTTATAAGATATTTTGATAATCCTTTTTACTTTTAAGCCCATGGTAAATTAAAGAGAAAATGTTCATTTAAGTAACACATGTTCCTGTAAAGCTAATTTGCCAACTTCCCTCCAAATTACACAGCCAGTTGTTTGGAAAAATTTGGTACTGTAATTAGACATCACTGTTATAGGTGGGAGTAAGAGTCAGGATAAGTGTGATGCTGATGATGATCATTGTACCATCAGGAGAGCCAGGTGAGTTTGTGGGTCTGATCAAGAGAAATGACCCAGCCCGAGATTTCCATGGCTATGCAGACAAGAACGCCACACAGAAGAAGATAGTACGGGATGTTATAAGGAAGGGCGACGCTGCCTTCAAGTCTGGTATGTGTAACATTTGCTTTTTGGTACTGATGTAGCTATTTGCAGGCTCAGACATACAAAAATGACAATGATTAGATGGATGTGCTGTGCTTTCTTGAATGCGAGACCTGGGAGGACTAGGTTTATGATGGAAGAGTTAAGAAGGAGGATGGGACTGGGGTGTATTGGTATTGTGATGTGGAGAGGTAGATTGAGATGGTTTGGGCATGTGGAGAGGATGAGGGATGACAGTTTGGTGCAGAAAGTGTGAAAACACCGGGGGTAAGGATTCAAGAGGCAGACCAAACAAGGTCTACGAGAAGGTCATAGAGTGTGACCTCAGGATTAAAGGACGGAATAGAGAGGCTGCCAGAGATTGAACAGCATTGAGAGCTGCCATTAGGTGGCCAAGGCAAGCATGTTGGAGCCTGTATAAATGAAACGTAGAGTTGTTTTTGAGTAGAGGGGTTAGGTAAAGCCTTCTTTAACCTACTCAGTAAGGTAGACTCTGGGAAGACATTTTAAAGTGCAGATCAGCCCTGCTGTACTGTTGGGTGGCCTTCATGGAAGATCAGCTAACATTTAATCATACATTGAAGGTAGGGGTTGTAGTGATGGTATCAGTGAAAATGGTAATCTTGTATTAAAAAGATTTGCTTAATAGAGGACCAAAGCAGTCATATCAGCAAAAGTGGCAATTATACATGGAAGAAAAGGGTGCTAAAATGTTAAGATCATAGAAATAAAGAATCATAGAACAGTTGATTATATACCAAGGTTGACCTGTAATGAGGTTAGATATAGTATTGTTGCCAAACTAGTGGTATGTGAAGGTATGTGGCATTTAGTAGGACTGCTGGGCCTTCGGAAATGAGTTAAACTTCCATGGCTGTTCAGACATGAATGCTACACAGACGATATTGTGGAATGTTGTAAGGAAGGGTGATGCTACCTTCAAGTCCGGTATGTTTGATATTTGGTTTTATTTACCCATTTTCTTCGTGCTGTTAAGTGTTCAAGAAAGCAAGATATGGAGGTTGGCAAGGCTAGGGAAGTGATTAAAGATAGAGTTGGTTGGATGAATTATGTACTGTATAAAGGAGCGTGTGATATGGGTTTAGCACTCCATTTTGAATTTGAAAATCATTGGATTGACTCAATGTGGTCCGTAATGTGAAGTCCATCTATAAAGGAAAAACTGTGTGTGGGTGGTTAGACATTTGAAGTGGTGTCAGGATTCTGAGGACTTGAATAGTTGGTGAATAAATACCATAAGATGGGGCAACTGGGCTCAGTTTTCACCTCATTTTGTTCAGTGTTATTGAGATTGGCAAGAATGTTTAAAAAAGTGAAAAATGTTTTTAAATGACTCCTTTAGGGGCTGCGTTTTGGAACCAGACACATACTGAAGGATCAAAAAACAACTTGCTCAGAAATAAAACAAGGTGGGTGCCCGTTTACCTCACGTAGTGGGGCAACCAGGCACCCAGACCTTTTTATTACTGTGTGAAGGTGCTCATTACTGTTGACTGCTACTAAATAACATAAACTTAGGCAGGTATTACTATTTTCAGATTTCTTTACCTAAAATAGACAGTTCTAACACTTGGTGCCTAAAATGTATGGTGCCACAAAAGATTCCTGTCATCATGGAACATACTGATAAGAAATGCAACTTCTTTGACAGTATAAAGGGGATCATTACAGTTGACTGCTACTAAAAACATGAACTTAATCAGGCATTACATGTTAATCATGGCAGTACATAAAGAACTCAAATTGGTATAATCCTGTGTATCAGGAGTACGCCTGTTTCTTCCGTAGACTGACGCAATGGAAACTTTTAATACAACAGATTAAACAAACTTAGAAACACATTAGTCGAAGTATATGGTTTCTAGACTAGGTTTGGTTGTTTTTTCAAGGTTTGGGTGACATCATGGTAAGCAGAAAAGACATTTGTACCCCTGCTACCCAGAATCTTGTAGTTCCACACCATCACTGCGGTTCTGTGGGCAAATGAGCAAACAGAGTCTTTTAGATTCAGAGCTTGGTGCATCCCTGAGACTTATCAATATAGCAACAGATGACAAGGAGTCTTTGAGACATATTTAGAAACTAAATAATGATAATTAGTTAATGTGCCCAGTTTCCCCTCCCCAAAGTGCTCGGTTACCCCCTTTGAGTTAAACATTGCCATTACCTGGTAATGCTTAATTGTAGAAACGTGTTACTCGTTCTTGTCCTACCTTTGATAATGTCTAGTGAATGAGCCTAAGTAGAGTTCTCTAGCTACCCTGCAACCTAAGTAACTTACCCTTAGTGTTTCCAGTGTTGAGGATTAGGCGAATTCTTGAAAAAATCACTTATATGCTTGCAAGGCATAGTGAACTAGTTTTTCCCATTTCTAATTGTTGATTTTTAGGTCTGTTATTGCTGGGGACTTAGAGCTATACAGTTTCACACCAAAAAAGGTCAGAAAATTAAAGATTTATAGATTTTATATAGGAAAGTTTCCAGATAAGTGTGTGCCTGGTTCCCTGCTAAGTGTCCAGCTGCCTCATCATGCAGTATGTGGTACAGTATATGTAATTGAGGATGCTGTTGGTTATTTCTCACTGTCTCGGGAACAACCACATATCTCACTGTAACACATTTGCTCCAACCTGACAAAGATCTTTAACTCCTTTCAGCTCCGTTGATGGCCAAGCATATTCACACTAAAGGGTTGATATGACTATTAACCAAGGAGACTCATTCGTATCTCAGAACTAAGACTCACTGAATTTCATGCTGCAGCAACTTACTATTCAGACCAGGAGTGACCTATTTCTGTAAAGTGAAAATAATACAGCAGTAGTGTCCAAGGAAACTTATTCCTGCCTTGTAACTAAGGGTCACCAAATTTCATGCAACCTGAGTTTGGATTTAAAGTTGTTGGAGTGGCCCAGTTCCTTGAGGTGAAAACAAGCCAAATACAATTTCCAGTATAAATCAAGTATGAAGTGAGACCTTTTTAACATTACAGGTGATATTCTGGTAATGGATGAGCTCGGATACCTGTATTTCCGTGACCGCACTGGCGACACATTCCGTTGGCGTGGTGAAAATGTGTCGTCCACTGAGGTTGAAGGTGTGGTCTCGAAAGTAGCGGGAAATAAGGATGCTGTTGTGTATGGAGTTGAGGTGAGCACTAACAACTGTCCCCATAATATATGTAGTCATTCCTTACATAGGTTCATTGACTTTAATTATGTGTATCTTCTATGTTTGCATCATTGGAATAACTCTGATATGTGCATGCCTCGGTTTAACGATCTGATTGGTTAGGTAAAACCCCATCGTTAGGCGGGATATTGTATATCGGGGTACTTTTAATGTGTAATTCAGTATGGACCATTTACCAGCCTTGGGTTTCCCCCCAAACCAAGTCCAAAACTCACCCAGATGAGCCCAAAAACAGATTTAAAGGCAATCTAAATGCCTTAACATCTGTCAAGGAAGCTAACCTAAGCCTAACACCAGTAAATAACTCACTAAAACCAACAAATCAAATCTGAATATCGTCAAATATAAGCCAGGAAAAAAATCAAGCTTAGTAAACTGTACTCCAAAATGACAATGTTCACCCCACCTGTGGCTAAAACACATTAATCGAAGTCAAAAAACAGTTTATAAATCAACCTAAACACACAATATTAGTCTAAAATATCATTAAAATCAGTAAAATCAGACCATCATTAAACTGGGGTTTGGCCATTGTTAGGCAGGGTATGGTGCAATTTCTACCCCCATCGTTAAGCCGGGGTATCACATCTAGGGGTATTGTATATCGAGGTATTACAATTGTGTACTCCAGTCCTGAAAGTCAACTTTTAGTATATAATGTTAAATAATTTTAGTGATGTGTTTTTGTCTTTCATAGGAAAAGTATTAGGGGCAAAGAGATTAAATTCCACACCCATTGTACCCTTCTGTCCATCTTCATTGCGTCCATTCAGACTCAGTCACCCAGTCTAAGCCGTAGACAATTACAGTACTTATCTGGGTTAACTTCTTAGAGTCATTTGCTCTTACTACCTATACCAGTTTAATGTTAGGATATTCAGGGAATTTATAATTATGTATGTATGCATGTATGTATAATTTTGTACTGTATCCCTAAGCATAATTAGTTACTTTGTTACTTGGAAATTATTTACCTAGCAAATAGGTGTCTGGTGGTCGAGTGAGTTCAGACGCTGCAAGGGATGTTTGGGGTATCCCAGTATTTGATCTCATAGTGCTACTTCGGGGATGCCTAGCCCCAGGCCCCTGTGCTCTTAATGGGGGAATGAAGTAGTGCATGATAGGTGAAGCAATATAGTGTTTGTGTCCGTCCGTCCGTCCGTCCGTGTATGTATCTGTTGCCAAAATTTCTTGAAAAGTTTCGGAAGAATTTTCACCATACCATCGGGAAATAACAACTCTTTGGATGTGGAGAAGCCTATTACTTTTGGTGAGGATTTGATGAGACACAACCTAATGCCAACCACCATATATATATATATATATATATTTTAATGCAGTGCCTGCAATTTTTCTTCAAATTTGATTTATAGGTAACTTGTACCTAGCCAACAGCATATTTTGGCAGGTGATTAGCATTCAGCCCCCTAATGCTTACCATTAAGTGCTCAGTTAAGAAAAAATCTTGATAAAGTGTTGTTTCTACCTCTAAAGCTGACATGTCAGTTTCATTTACTTTAGGTAGCAGTCATTGAGGGGGGAGAAGGAGGGAAGATCAGTAACATTGTGGAATTCATCCTTTACGTATAATGTGCATTTATTGTATTAGATGATGGATGAATGGACATATACTGGATGGTCTGTAAATAGCACTTCACCAGGAACCCACCTGGTAGTATATCATATGTTGTAGGGACAGGTCAGTCTATTGGTGTGGGAATGGAAGTGGCAGTGGGAGTAGGACAATGAGTAAAAGATGGAGGATAGACATGGATGCAGCCAACTGAACCATCCCTACAACACACAAGAAATCTCCCAGTGAAGTGGAAGGGGAGTGTTATTTATGGACCACCGTCCATATGCCAGTAGTTCATTTGTTCATACCTGCATTCTATTGTGCCAGGTTCCTGGTGCTGAGGGTCGTGCTGGCATGGCGGCCATCGTGGACCCAGAGCAGGAGCTGGTCTTGGACAGCTTTGTTCAGGGTATCAAGAAGTCACTTCCGCCCTATGCTCGGCCTGTCTTCGTTAGGGTTCTAAGTCAGATTGACACAACAGGTAAATGATGATGTAATGCATTTATCTACTGTCCTGTGTTAATTTTATTTGTTTGGTTTGTCTGTCTATCTATCTATATATTGCCAGATGCCCTAATCCCATACGGGGTGGCCACAAACAAATCGCCTCCACATCGCCCTGTCCCCCGCGATTTCACTGCCCTGCTTCCAACTCACACCCTCCTCTCTCATATACCTCTCCACTTCATCCCTCCATCTCATCCTCAGCCTCCCCGTCCCTCTTCCCCCCTCCACCTCACTCACATACACTCTCCTCATCAGTCTCCCACCCTCCATCCTCTCCACATGGCCAAACCAACTCAGTGTGTTCCTCCTAACACTTCCTATCATATCCACATCAACACCACAACACTTCTTTATATCCTCATTCGTCAGCCTGTTTGATTTGTGTATTTATTTATTTATTTTTTTTTTTTTTTTTTATTTTTTTTTTTTTTATAGATTGACTCAATCGGATACGTTTATGTGAAGCTACAGAATGTGGTGAATGTGTTTGGTGTATCCGATAGAACCAGGACTCTGGGGACTTGAATGATGAGTTGAATGGAAGTGACCCATTGGATTGGACAGATTTGGGCTGTTTGGATATTGCTGCTCCTCACCCTGCCCTAGAGTGGGAAAGGAGGTCCAGATGATGATGATGATGATGATTTTTTTTAGTATTATTTTCTTAACCAACAAAGACTCCTAATGCTTTTCAGCTCAGTTGTAAGTTTAAGTAAACAGTATAATACAGTACAGAACTTCCAGACATCTCTTTGAAGCATATCCCATACTTCAGTCTTTATACAGTATTTTATGAGGAGGATGGATGGTGAACTTGTTGAACGAAAGGCAATGATAGACTATGTTTGTGTGGATGAGCAAATGAGAAGGCAAGTGTTGGATGCAAGAATGTGGAAAGGGTGGGGGAATGGATTCTCGGACCATCACTTAGTGATAGCCAAGGTAAGGCTGAAAAGAAAATGGTTGAAGAGATGAAGAGGAAGACAGGAGGAAACAGCTCCTGTGAGAAGAGTGGAGAAATTGCAAGATAGTGAGAAAATGACAGAGTATAAGAGCATAGTGGAAGAAAGATTGTGAAGGTATGAGCTAGAGCAGATGGAAGGGGTGGAAGACATATGTAAGATATTCACGAAAGAGACAGGCGCAGCGTGTGAGGTGGTTTGTGGAGTGAGGAGGAGATGCAGGGGTGTGCAAGGGAGAGCATGGTGGAATGATGAGGTGAAACGAGCTGTGGAACAAAAGAAGAAGTCATATAGTGAATGGGTAGTGAGTAGAGGTAGGGGAGAAGATGAGAGAGAGAATAGAGAGGTGTATGCGAGCAGAAGAAGGGAGGTGAAGAGATTGGTGAAGGAGAGTAAGAAGAAAGTGGATGAAGAGTTTGGAAGGAATCTGAGTGTGAAATGGAGTGAGAGTAAGAAATTGTTTTGGAAGGAGGTAAAGAAAGTAATGCAGTGTGAAAGGGGTAATAGTAGGGGAGTGAAAGATAGGAATAATAGATTGTTGGTGGAGAAGAGAGAGAAACTGAGGAGATGAAAGGAGCACTTTGAGGATTTGTTGAATGTGGAGAGTGAGAGCAATGCGAGTATAAGTGGCTGGGGAATGGCTGGGAGAAGAAGAGATGAGAGGAGGGAGGAAGAGATGAGTAGGGTGGAAATAGTGGAAGCAGTGAAGATCAAGATGGGAAAGGCCCCAGGAATTGATGGAGTGTGTGGTGAAATGCTGAGGTATGGGGGTGAGATTGTTGTGGAGTGGATATGAAAGTTATGTAGATTGGCTTGGGAAGAGGGAAGGGTTCTGGAGGACTGGAAATCAGGTATAATTGTTCCTTTATACAAAGGAAAAGGGGAGAGAGACATATGTGGTAACCATAGGGGTATTTGCCTTCTTAGTGTGACTGGTAAAATATATGGTAGAATACTCATTGACAGGGTTAGGCATATAACAGAGGAGCTAGTTGGAGAAGAACAAGGGGGATTTAGGAAGGGAAAAGGGTGTGTAGATCAGATATTTGTTTTAAGATGTTCAGTGGAGAAGTATCTACAGAAGGGAAAGAAAGTGTATGCTGCCTTCATGGACTTGGAGAAAGCTTGTGACAGAATAGATAGACAAGGTATGTGGAAGGTATTGAGAATATATGGAGTGGAGGGGAAATTGTTGAGTGCTGTGAAGAGTATGTACGAAGGAGCTAGGGCTACGGTGCGAGTGGATGGTGAGCTGAGTGAGTTCTTTGATCTCAGCGTGGGACTGAAACAGGGTAATGTGGTGTCTCCATGGCCGTTTAATATATACATGGATGGGGTTGTAAAGGAGATGCAAGGTAGGGCAGTGGATGTCGGGCTGGCTCTAATGAATGAGGGTGAGATTTGGAAGATTCCGGTGTTGTTGTTTGCTGATGATACAGTGTTGTTGAGTGAAGATGAATGGGAGTTGCAAGGTTTGGTGAATGAATTTGTGAGAGTGTGTAGGAAGAGGAATCTGAAAATAAATGTAAACAAGAGTAAAGTTATGGTGTTTGAGAGGAATGAAGTCACAGAATGCACAATGAGGTTGGATGGTGAGGATATGGAGAATGTGAGTGCATTCAAGTACTTGGGTAGTGTGATGAGTAAGGATGGAACTTTGGGGGATGAAGTGCTTGAAAGGGTACAGCAGGGAAGGAAGGTTGTTGGTTCACTGAAAGCAGTGATGAGAAATAGGGAGGTGAGTATGGAAGTGAAGGGGAACCGCAAGGCTTGGTGGATGAGTTTGGGAGAGTGTGTAAGAAACAGAATCTAAAGGTGAATGTAGGGAAGAGTAAAGTGATGGTCTTTGAGAGAGGTGAAGTCAGTGAATGTACAGCGAGGTTGGATGGTGAGGAATTGGAAAATGTGAGTACGTTTAAGTACTTGGGTAGTGTGATGAGTAAGGATGGAGGTTTAGAGGGTGAAGTGCTTGAAAGGGTACAGCAGGGAAGTAAGGTTGCTGGTTCTTTGAAAGCAGTGATAAGAAACAGGGAAGTGAGCATGGAAATGAAAAAGTTACAACATGACAGTATTGTGATACCAACTCTAACGTACGGAAGTGAAGCTTGGACGTTGTTGGAAGGACACAAGTCAAGAGTGAGAGCAGTGGAAATGAGATATTTAAGAGGAGCCTGTGGAGTCACATGGAGAGACAGGCTGACGAATGAGGATATAAAGGAGCGTTGTGGTGTTGATGTGGATATGATAGGAAGCGTTATGAAGAACACATTGAGGTGGTTTGGCCATGTGGAGGGGATGGAGGGTGAAAGACTGACGAAGAGAGTGTATGTGAGCGAGATATAGGGGGTAAGAGGGAGGGGGAGGCCGAGGATGAGATGGAGGGATGGGGTGGAGAGGTATATGAGAGAGGGGGGTGTGAGTTGGGAGCAGGGGAGTGAAATGGCGGGGGACAGGGTCACTTGGAGGCGATTTGTTTGTGGCCACCCCAAACAGGATTGAGGCATCTGGAAATAGATAGATAGATAGCATGGAAGTTAAGAAGCCACTGCATGATAGTGTTGTGATCTCTATCCTGACGTATGAAAGCGAGGCATGGACCTCTCAAGAGGAGAACAAGTCAAGAATGATAGCAGTGGAAATGAGCTACGTGAGAGGAGCATGTGGAGTGACATGGAGGGACAGGTTGACAAATGAAGAAGTAAAAGAATATTGTGGGGTGGATGTGGATGTGGTGGAGAAGATTAGGAGAAATACACTGAGGTGGTTTGGACATGTGGAGAGAATGGAGAATGAAAGACTGACTAAGAGGGTGTATGTAGGTGAGGTGGAGGGAGGGAGAGGGAGGGGAAGACCGAGGATGAGGTGGAGGGATGGAGTTGAGAGGTATATGAGGGAGGGGGGAATGAGTTGGGGGGGAGGGTAGTCAAATGGTGAGTGACAGAGTGACTTGGATGCGTTTTGTCTGCGGCCACCCTTTGCGGGATTAGGGCGTCGGGCTATAGATAGATAGATAGATTATTTTATTTTTTATCAGGTATCATTAGATGGGAAAAAGTCTTGATGATGATCATGATGGCTTTGATGACAGTGTTGATGATTATATTTTTTAGGTAGATAGTGATGACAATGATGATGATGACAATAATATTAATGATGATGGTGATGATAATGATGATATTTTTCAGGTACATTCAAACTCAAGAAATTATCCCTGCAGAAGGAAGGCTTCAACATAAACTTAATCAAGGATAAGCTGTATTTCCTGGACTCAAAGCAGGGCAAGTATGTGGATCTCACGCCAGAGCTGTACAAAAAGATAGAACAAGAACAGGCAGGGTTGTAGATGCTTATGGCATTAAATTGTACAATAACAGGATAAATACTCTTCTGCTTCATGATGATATGTAGTGAGACTGTGAATGAGAGTTTCCAAAACCATTGATGCAGTCTACATAGCCCATAAATTTCCCTTAATATACAACACATTTCTGTAAGGTTGCACAAAAACAGTTGTAAATATCATTGTGGCCTTAAAATGTATAGTAACAACATACATAAATGGTCTTCTGCTTCATGAGAGTATATAATGTGACTTAGTTTTGGAAATGCAGTGATGCCATCCACGTAACCCATCAAATTTTCCTAGAGATGCAGCACATTTCCGTAAGATATAACAAGTAGGATTGTAGATATCATTGTGGCCTTAGAATATGCAGTAGCTAACAAGGTAATACAGATCTGTTTCATAACAGTACATGACAAGACAGTGAACAATAATTTCTAAAACCCTTTGATATAATCTACATTAATCATCAGATTTTCCATAAGATACAACCCATTTCTGTAAACTAGCACAAGAACAGGCAGGATTGTAGATGTTCATGTGGCCTTGAAATGTACAGCTGCAGATATAAATACTCATTCACTTTATAATGTCAGATAGCAAGATACTGAACAATGGCTTTATAGAGATATGCCATGAACAAGCACAGTTGTAGATATTACTGTGACCTTCATATGTACCATAGTGGACGTAAATATTGATAGACGTTTTAAATGTATTCAGCAAGACTGCATGTCATGACCTTCCATCCCCAGAGAAATGTTCAACAGAGTCCATCAGAATTACCAAGAGATAAAACAGGAACAAGCAGAGCAGTAAATGTTTATGTGGCCTTGAAGTGTACAGTTGTAGCATTAACACTGGTTTGCAGCTGTTGTACCATTGTGGCATTAACACTGAACTACAGTGTTTGTTGTTGCTGGTCAACCCTAGTTCGTCTGGCTGAGCAGACCTGTCATCCATACATAAGCAGCTTCTTCTGTGGGGCCATCCCACAGGTACAGTACTGTATAGTAATATATATACACCATGTAGGGATTCAGCATCCCCTTATGGTAGACGTGCCTTGCCAGGTCTACATTATTTCTTGTCGATAAATAATGAGATAGTAAATGCTGACTTTTGAGTACAGTAAAATAAATAGGTACTGTGTATGTATGTGTGTATATATATATATATATATATATAGATATAGATATATAGATATATATAGATATATATATATATATATATATATATATATATATATATATATATATAGATATAGATATATAGATATATATAGATATATATTCTATATTTCCTGATGTGGCCTTGAATTGTACAGTTGCAGACATGAATATTGATCCATTTCTTAATGATAAATAATGAAATAATGAACATTGACATTTGGAACCAGTGATACAATATTCTGAGTCCAGTATACTTCAGAATACTGTATTGTGTTATTTAGTCTAGTCCTTAGAATGCCTCAGTTGGTGTGAGTCTTGCATAGGTTGCATCCTCCAAGCGTGATTAGAGGTCTTTCAGTCGTGTAATTGTGCTGAAGAGGGATTCCATCATGTGGTGGAACCAGTATAACCAGTTGGCTCAACTACTTTGACCAGCTATTGTCATTTTTGTATGGTTGAGCCTACAAGTATCCTCTTCCTTTATTTCTCAGGTCTCACTACCATACAACATTTCACTCCTAACACATTTCGCATTCAAAGGTACCTTAGCATGGAGGGAGAACCCTTTCAGTGCAGGAGAGGCAACAGCTCCCTGAACTTCTTCCTACCACTCCTTACCCTAGTCACAGAGCTAGCTCCGGCCCCACTTCCCACACATAAAATGTCCTCTAAATAACAAAACTCTTCTACACACTCAAGAGATTCACCAGCAAGATTAATTTTTTCATGTCTAACAATCTTTACATGCACTCCCCAACACACCATACTCACAAAATGAGCATTATCTCGTAGTCTACCTCTAATACCACTACATCTCTTATGCACCCATTGATCACAAATACTGCACAATATGGAATTACTTCCTACATCCTTGTGGCAGACTACACATGGCCATTCTCTCTTTGCTTTGCCAGTACTCCATCAGCCCTTGACACTATCACTTTTGTTTTATCCACATTTACTCTCAAACTTTTATGCCGCATTCTGTCTCTCCAAAATATTTCCTCTGCCTCCCCTGCATTCTCTGCAGTCAACACCAAGTCATCACCATACAACATCTTCCATGGGAGTCCATATCTGAAGACTGTCTATCTATCTATTGCCAGACGTCTCAATCCCGTTTGGGGTGGCCACAAACAAGTCGCCTCCAAGTTGCCCTGTCCCCTGCCATTTCACTGCCCTGCTCCCAACTCACACCCCCCTCTCTCATATACCTCTCTCCACCCCATCCCTCCATCTCATCTTTGGCCTCCCCCTCCCTCTTCCCCCCTCCACCTCACTCACATACACTCTCTTTGTCAGTCTTTCACCCTCCATCCTCTCCACATGGCCAAACCACCTCAATGTGTTCCTCATAATGCTTCCTATCATATCCACATCCACACCACAATGCTTCTTTATATCCTCATTCGTCAGCCTGTCTCTCCATGTGACTCCACAGGCTCCTTTTAAATAACTCATTTCCACTGCTCTCACTCTTGACTTGTGTCCTTCCAACAACGTCCAAGCTTCACTTCCATACGTTAGAGTTGGTATCACAATACTGTCATGTAGTAACTTTTTCACTTCCATGCTCACTTCCCTGTTTCTTATCACTGCTTTCAAAGAACCAGCAACCTTTCTTCCCTGCTGTACCCTTTCAAGCACTTCACCCTCTAAACCTCCATCCTTACTCATCACACTACCCAAGTACTTAAACGTACTCACATTTTACAATTCCTCACCATCCAACCTCGCTGTACATTCACTGACTTCACCTCTTTCAAAGACCATCACGTTACTCTTTGCTACATTCACCTTTAGATTCCGTTTCTTACACACTCTCCCAAACTCATCCACCAAGCCTTGCAGCTCTCCTTCGTCTTCACTCAACAACACAGTATCATCTGCAAACAACAGTACAGGGAGTTTCCAAACACTATCCTCTCTCACCAGGGCCACTCCAACATCCACTACCCTACCTTGTACCTCTTTTATTACCCCATCCATGTACAGATTGAACAACCATGGAGACATGACACATCCCTGTTTCAACCCAACTTTCAAAGAGAAAAATTCACTTAGTTCACCATCCACACGCACTGCAGCTTTCGCACCATCGTACATACTCTTCGCAGCATTCAACAACTTCCCATCTACTTCCATATATTCTTAACACTCCACAATCCTTGTCTATCCACCCTGTCATATGCTTTCTCCAAATCCATGAAAGCCGCATACAACTTCTTTCCCTTCTCTAGAAACTTTTCCACTATAGATCTAAGAATGAATATCTGATCTACACAACCTCTTCCCTTCCTAAAGCCTCCCTGTTTTTCTCCAACTAATTTCTCTGTTCTTTCTCTAAGACTGTCAATAAGTATCCTACCATACACTTTTCCTATTATACTAAGAAGACAAATGCCCGTTTGATTACCACTGACTTCCAATCCTCCGGGACTCTGCCTTCCTCCCAGGCCAATCTGCACATCTTTCACATCCATTCTACTACTATCTCTCCCCCATGCTTCAGCATTTCACCACACACTCCATCAATTCCTGGGGCTTTCCCCGATTTAACTTTCTTCATTGCTTCCACAACTTCTATCCTACTGATTTCTTCCTGTCTTCTCACCTCCCTCCCTCCCCCAGCCATTCCCCAGCCACTTTTTTTTTTTTTTTTTTTTTTTTTTTTTTTTTAATGCGAGGAAGAAGGAACCAAAGGCCATGAGCCCGCAGTAACAGTTCCCTCCAAGAGAAAAACAAAATACAATATAGAGCCAAATTCAAGATCCACGTATACTCGCATTACTTCCATCCTCTACGTTCAACAATTCCTTAAAGTGTTCTCTCCATCTGCTCACGTGTTCTCCGTTCTCCACTAATAATCTACCATTTTTATCTTTCACTCCCCTGCTAACTTCACTTCCACCCTGTCTTACTCTTTTCACCTCTTTCTAGAACATATTCTTACAGTCCCTCCACTTTACACTCAAATTCCTTCCAAATTCCTCATCCACTCTCTTCTTACTCTCTCTCACTAATCTTTTCACCTCTCTCTTTCTTTCTACATATAACTCTCTCTTCCGCCTCTCAACTTCTTCCACGCCCCTATTTCTCATCCATTCATTGTATGCTTTCTTCTTTTGTGCCACAGCCTGTTTCACCTCTTCAGTCCACCACGCTGTTCCTTGCACCCCCCTCCGTCTTCCATGTCCATTCTACTACTATCTCTCCCCCATGCTTCAGCATTTCACCACACACTCCATCAATTCCTGGGGCTTTCCCCAATTTAACTTTCTTCATTGCTTCCACAACTTCTATCCTACTGATTTCTTCCTGTCTTCTCACCTCCCTCCTTCTCCCAGCCATTCCCCAGCCACTTATACTCGCATTACTTCCATCCTCTACGTTCAACAATTCCTTAAAGTCACTGAGAGAACTTAAAGTCCATGACAGACAGTGAAGGGCTCAGTACTGAGTCCTGATGCACACCAACATTCATGATAAACTCATCACTCAAATCTCAATTTGCTGCCGCCTGGGTGCGAGCAACCACACGTACTGTACATGGCCATAACCACTCTATCCAGCCACTCCTCGACCTCAAGGTTTCTCATTACATACTTCACCACCTCCCTAGCATCTCTGTCAGAGGCCTTCCCCAAATCAACAGAACCAAAGTTCAGATCCCTTTTCTTGTATATTTTTCCTGAAGCTGTCGGACAATGAATATGGCATCATTGGTCTCCTTGTCTGGCATAAACCAAAACTTCATCTCATCAGTATTCCCTCTTTCCCATACCATACCTTTTAGGACTCTCACCATGACTTTCATTATCTGGTCCAAAAGTTTTATCTCTCTATATTTTCCTCTTTCCGGGACATCATCCATCCCTTTGTACATATTTACAGTCACAGGCTTCAGCCAGTCATGTGGGACGGCACACTGATATATAATCAGATTTGTCAAATCAGTAATTAAGCCAACTCCTATTTCTCATGAAACCTTCAGCATATGCATTCAACTCAGACACACCTGCCACCTTCCCCAGCTGCATCCTGCCTGTTGCCCTGCTCAGATTAGCAGCATCTATCAGAACCCAGGGGCCAAACACTGGATCTGCTGACTCCAAACCCTCCCTGTCCAGTCAAACTCCTCATTCAGCAACCTGTTATACTGTAATGCCCCTTCCAGGAATCTTTAATATCCTCACTCTTCACCTCCCTTTCCAGTATCTTTCCTTCACCATTCATTTCACACTGCCCACCTATGATATTCTTGTTTTCCCTCTTCATCTGATTTGTCACCTTAACTGTGGCTTCTACACCCTTATCCTACCACCATGTCTTGGAGGGCCGTTGTTCATCCACACACTGAATCATTATTTATTTATTTTTTTTCCCTCCACCTGACAAAGTTAGAGGAGGGTGTAGTTATCACTGGGATCAATAAGTGTCTGTCCATAGACTTAAGCAGCTGATTGGATGTGGAGATTTCATTTGAGGGCCAGAACTCGGAAAATATTCACTATAGTCATGAAATTTCACATAGTTAAGTCTTATTGTGAACTGGTGCCTATGGTAGGTAGAATGCTGTGTCTTATGTAGTTTTTTAAGATAATGAAAAAATAAAAATAAAATCCAGAGGTTTCAATGCGACCTGCACAGGGGCCTAAGGGCCTAGGTTATGTGTCCTCAAGGTATTCTCCTTATGCCCACCATTATAAAAAATGATTGGCAGGGGAAGAGGGTTATTATGTACTTGGTTAGGTGTGCAGGCAGGTGGGGGAATTCGCTTGGTCATATGGAGGGTTGGAACAGTGTAGCATTGCCTAGGTTTTTTTTTTTTTTTTTTACATCATCTTCGTCATTCAGGCCCTCTTTGACCCTTATAAACAAGAGCAGTGGGAGCCAGGGCTGGTGTGCTAAGTCCTGGCATTGAAGGTAAGGATGACTGTCCTTACTTGCCCTTGAGTTGTGGCATTACGTGTGCAAGAAACCCCAGGTGCCCGTCAGATGGAAACTCCCATAGGCCCCATCAGGTTGGAGTGCTTTAACTCACTAGATCACCAGATGTCATTCGGTTTTATGGTTGCCACTCAGCATGAGAAATTATTTTTAGAAAGTGGAGAGATATTGTTGTCTGCACATGTGCTTTCATACCCATTATGACATAATCCCAGACACATCCAGAAGCTGTAAGAGACCAATAAGCTCAAGCACCATATCAGTGCAGCACATGTTTTGGTGACATTCAGATTCATTATCCAAGAATACAGGTGTTTTTACTTAATGCCATAATGTCCCGTGAAAACTTGTGAGAGGCATGTGGTGAGAGATGTTTCTTGACCATCAAGTTACCCTAGAAGTAATACAGTTCTACATTAGTCATCTGAGTCCAGGTTAAGAAGAGATAGTTTGAACTGGAAGAGTGAGACAGAGCCTGTCTTTACTCCCTTCTCTGTTAGAGGTCATCCTTAAGTAAAATAATTTGGTGGTAACAAAACATGTGAGGCATGAAGTATTAAAGGGACAAAGAAGCCAATTTTTAAAAACTGAGTTTCAGTCCGTACTGAATAGGCAGAACCTTCCTCTAGCAATCAGTATTGGTGTTAGAGGCAAAAACAACCATCCATTCATTTAATAAAATAAATCAAATAAATGAATTTAAATTTTAAAAAAGTAAATAAATGCCCTCTTCTGATGATAATGATTTTTTTCTTAGATAGCTATATGGTACATTTATATAAAAAAAATGGGTGTGTTTCATTATTTACTTTAAATTAAAATTAATATAAATCATTTAATAATTTTTTGATGTGGATGTGATTGAAAGTGTTAGGTGAAATATTCTGAGATGGCTTGGTCATGTGGAAAGAATGGAGAATGAGAGACTGTCTGGTGTATGTGTCCTTTAGTGGAGGAGAAGGGCAGGGGGTGACCAAGGATGAGATCGAGGGATGGATTGGAGAGAGTGAGGTGCGAGTTGAAAGAAGGACAGCCAAATGGCAGAGGACAAGAGGACATGGAGGTGATTTGTTTCTGCCCACCCCATATGGCATTAATGCACCTGGCTATCAACAGATAGATAGAAGGCCATTACTTACTTTTAATTTGAATGAAAGTTATATAAATTATTCCGAGATCTTCTGAAACTGATTATGGTTTCCTTACTTATCTAGTGCTGCGCGTCCATGAAGAACATTGTCCTGTATGTACCGGTATGTGTGCTGTTGTGTACTCATAGGTGAAGCCTCATGCTGTTTGCCAAAAAAGGATTGCAGTACAACAAAATGTTCCTGAATCTTTAATTTTTTCATTCTGTATGTAGGGAACATTATCATATTTCGTATGTTACCTTATAACTGAGCCATTATTGACAAAGTTACACCAAAGCAGAAACTGAGAAACTTTATACCCCATATTCTCATAATTTACTCTGTTCACCCCATCAGTACTATACCCTTTTTACTTTAACTTAGCCTAAAAAATGTCATCTATCCATTTCAAATACCAGTTTGCAACAGGTGATTAATTACTAGAATATGATGCTAGTCACGAAGCACTACTATGGAATAGATGTAGAGGTGTAGTGTTGTCGTATTCTGCCAATTAGGTACGTGAAATAAGCTCTAGTGTGAAAAAACAACCAAGTTAAGGTAAGGGGAGTATAGATACCTCATATCCCAATAGTGTGTTCAGTCTGTACACCTCAGAGAGGGTAAAATAGGATTGACATTACCATTCTACTGTACAGTATATACACTATACTCTTTTCACCTTAACTTGGCCTAAAATTTGCCCTTTCTCCATCTTCAGTGCTGATGTGTAACATTGAATTAGTCCTAGAGTATGGTGCTACTCATGGAGAAGTGGTGTGGAAAAGATGTAGATTTGTACCATTCTTTCTCTGTTACTGAACGCTGTGAAGTAAGCTGCAAATGGATGAAAATTTTGGTCAAGGTGAACATACAATAGCAATAATGTAGTGAGAGAAGGAGTCCCTGTTGCGGAGTGAGTACCTTATAGAGTTTAGGTCTGTATTATTAAAACTGAAGATTGCCAAAGTGTGGACAAGGCCCTAGGTTTTTATTTTATTTCTAGAGCATGTGATGATGGAGATGTCTGACCTTTGCATATCATTGCCAACTTCATTTGGTAATGTGGGTTGCAGGCTGATCACAGCTAACAACTACAGGTGTTCCATAAATGACTGTCAAAATTCAGGGACCTGCCAACACTTTCTTTTGCTTTTAATAATAGTGCCATCAGTGATAGGTATTTAGACTGAGATAGGTCCTATATTCCTCTTATATATTCTGTATCTTTTGTTATTATATTTGTAGCACCAGTCAATAGCATTCTTTTTAGGACAGTACAGAGTTTTAACTGCAGTCTTAGCTAGGTGCAGAATATATGACAGTGCTGTAAAAGTGTGCGTTGTTGTGTGTATATAGTTTATTATAATGAAGTCATCTAAATACAGATTCTCTGACTGCAATAAACAGAGGTTTTAGTAAACTGATTTAGTATATATTATAATCCTAATATTCTAGTTGGAGTAGAAAGTATTGGAATGTGAAATATGTGGATTTCTGCAGTTAGGGATCTGGATGTGTATTATGCCTTTCAGGAATAATTTAAAAGTACCCGGTACTGTATATGATTAGACACAATCTGAATTTGAATTATGTGGATTATGGTATTTACAGAGCTTGATGTTTATTGAAGATTTCATGGATCTGGTAGAATCATATGAAAAAGTGCATAGGGATGGATTATAGGACTGTAGAAGAATGTACTTAAGGTTATGGTAGGGAAACTGCTGTGTGCTCTAGTCTCTGTTGGAAGGACAAAAGTCAAGAGTGAGGGTGGTGGCAATTAGTTACTTGAGCATGTGGACTTACAAGGAGAGACAGACAGACAAATGAAGATGTCAAAGAGCATTGTGGTATTAATGTGAATGTAAGTGAAAGTGTTAAGAGAAATAGCCTGAGATGTTTTGGCCATGTAGAGAGGATTGAGAATGAAACTGACTAGAAGAGTTTATGTAAGTGAGAGGGAAGGGGAGACCAAGGATGAGATGGAGAGATATATTAGAGGGGATGTGTGAGCTGGAGGGTGGGCAGCCAAATGGGAGAGGTCATGATAATTTCCCTTTTTATAGTTTAGGCTCTTTTTGTAACTTTCATCGCTGTTAACTATGTCATATGCTATCCTGAAGATGCAATTTAGTACTGCATGGTCGCTTTTGCCGAGTGGAGGGTGATATATTAAACTGTCAATATCATTTTCTTGCCTAGAAATATGAGATCTAGCATTGAAGGTACATCGAGTCCTCTTTTTCTGGTGGTTTCCCTCACATGTTGCATTAGGAAAAACTCTTGCACGAGATCCAGGAGCTTTTGGTCCCAACAGCTTTCTTGGCTTATTATATCTAGAGTATTCCAATTTATATTTGTATTAAAATCTCCAGTTAGTATAATTCTTTCCTATTTCTCTTCCATTTTATGTGGTAATGCTCTTAAACTCTGAATTGTACTCTTTGCCAGGTCCTCATATTCGTCTCTTTCCCATGTGTTTGATCTGGGTGGCATGTACAAATTGGCTACAATTACTTTCCCTTCAGATGTGTTGATCTCTACTGCAATCAGTTCTACTTGTGAGGGTATATCTAGTTTTATTTCATTGACTTTTAGATTTTTCTTCGTTAATATTATAATTCCTCCTCCTTTTTTTAAGTGTCTATCTCTTCTCCATATATTATATTCCTCTAAGTCTAGTATATATGTCATTTGATATCCTTGGTGTTAATTTTGTTTCAGTTAGGCATATTATATGTGGTTCATTTTCTCTGACATAATCATTCATCTCTAATAATTTAGATACCATTCCATCCACATTTGAGTACATCAACTTGATCATCTTGTTTATATACTTGTCATGACTTGGTTCTACTACCTTCCTCCATTTTATTCCCTCCTGGTTATGTACCACTTTTGTACCTGCAATCCTATTACTTTGTAAAAAAATGAGTTCTTCTCCTCCTCTGATCTTTCCTCATTTTTTGTTTTTGCTTCCTCCCTCTTTTCTTTCAGTAATTCCAATTTCTCTTGTGTTAGGCATCTTTTTATCCATACATTTTTGACCTCCTCTTTTTCACATTTTTGAACTCCTCTTTTTCCATAAGATTCTTTGCATTTTTTAGTATCTCCTCCACGGTGTTTACACTCTGGAAAGTTACCTTTAGAGGTCTTGACTTGCTTTTCTCGTATTTCCCTAACCTTTGTGTTCCTCTATGTCTTTACTATCTTTACTACAGATTTCCTCTGATACTTCTTTCAATAAGCTCATTACATTTGCCATCTCCTTTTTGTCTCTTGAGATCTTGTTTTTTACTTCTTCCTCTTCTGTACCAGTGATTACTATAGATTTGTTGATATCTCTGACTAACTTTGGATTGTTCTTTTCACTTCCTTTTTAATGCTTTTTTCTTCCACCCTTGTTTCTAAGTCTTTCTTTACTTTCACCATTTCAGCATATGTGGTTTCCACATCATTTTTGTAGCTTTGCACAGCTTCATTCACCTGTGTTATCTTCTCAATATCACTGCTCTGGTCTATCAGACTGCTTACTTGCCTAATTGTCTCTGTATCATTTTTGAACTCTTCCATAATACTCTCGTGGTTGACTACTGTACTTGCCATTTCACTCATTTTCCTCCTAAGTGTACTCAATTCCACTGTTAGTTCACATAATGGTTGTGTCTTTCTTGTTGACCTCCCTTCCTAGTTTTTCTATTTCTTCCTTTTGCAAGTGCATCTGCTTCTTTATTTCATCAATTTCATTCTGGGAAGCCATCTCCAGTCTGTGTACACGCTCTAACAGTTTATTGTGTCTCCATT
The DNA here is from genome assembly GCF_032717465.1 of Coenobita brevimanus. Classification (NCBI taxonomy): domain Eukaryota; kingdom Metazoa; phylum Arthropoda; class Malacostraca; order Decapoda; family Coenobitidae; genus Coenobita; species Coenobita brevimanus. The sequence goes on from NC_137058.1 coordinate 26,374,903, forward strand.
TCAACCAGTTCTTGGTAGAAATCATCATCTTACTTTCTACCTTTATCCCTTTTCTTTTCCAAATTTGCTTTACTAAAGTACTGTATGTGGCCACTTTGCAATACTAAAAGCACAGAGTACTTACATTCCCTGGGGCAGTTGTAGTCTAAACACAATCAGCTGACTGAGCGCATTCTTGTGTGTGTGTGTGTGTGTGTGTGTTGTGTGTGTGTGGTAGGAGGGTGTTATTTATGGTGAGATGTAGGATGTGACTGTGTTCTGCTGTCCAGTTTGTGAGAAGGGTCACTGTAGATTTGGCAGGGGCTATTTTGAGCCTGTTTGTGGTGAACCATTCGTGTAGTGTGTTGAGGTAAGGTTGGAGGATGTATGCAGCTGTGTTTGTGTTTTGGTGCATACATGTGTTATATTATATGCATAGGAAGCTATGTGTATCTGTGGGGTGTGGGGTGTGGGTATGTCGTGCATGTATAGGTTAATGCAGGGGACAAAACAGATCCTTGGGGGATGCCATTTGTGAAATTTTTGATGTTAGAAGACTAACTGGCATGTTACATGTGCACATGTGCCTGCTAAGTAGTTTGCCAACCATCTTTTTGTGTTATTGTGCATGTTTGTGTTGAGTATTTTGTTTGTGAGGTTGTGGCGGGGGATGGCATCAAAAGCTTTGCTGATGTTCAGTGTGACTAGGAGTGTCCTGTGTGGTGGCCTTGCTGAATTCATGCCATCGAAACTCTCTGTGTATAGTCTGTAAGAAGGGTGTTTGTGGAGTGTAGTGGCTTAAAGTCATGTTGTGATTGGGCTAGGGGAATGTGAGGTGTGACTAGTTGTACTAGTTGTTCAGTGACTTTAGAGGGGGTGCAGAGGAGTGTGATGGGGCGGTGTGAGGAAGGTAACGTGGGGTCTTTGTTGGGTTTAGGGACAGTGATGATAATGCCATGCTTCCAGATGTTGGATATTATGTTGTGTGAGTAGCTGTAGTTTGATATGTTGGTGAGTGCTTGTATGCCGTGTGGTCCAAGATGTTTAAGGTGAATGTTGCTTATGTTGTCTGGTTCACAGGCAGATGAGTGCTTTAGGTTGCTAATGATGTGCTTCGTCTGGTTGTAAGTGAAAGCTGCGTAGTCTGGGTTTGTGGGGTACTCTCTTGCGTCAGATGATACGTCGGTCTTCGGGATGGGGGTTTAGATGGTTGACTTGTGAAAAGTGATTGATGAGAGTGTTTGCTTGTTGTTTGTTTGAAGGTATGTTGCCTGTTGTCGTGATGGCGGCATGTGAGTGTGTAGTGTTGCTGCTGGAGGGTGAGATGCTGTCTAGTGTTTTGTAGAGTTTACTGGTGTTTCTTTTGTGGTCACGTTTTTGAAGATAATTATTCCAGTTTAGTGTTTGCTGTTCTTAAAATGCCGTATAGTCTTACGGAGGACAGCCCAACACCCCCAGAAAGAGCCTACGGAGGGGTAAATAGAGCTCCACCTGACTCCAGGCAACAGGGACAAAAGTCTGCCCTGGCTGCGCGCCCCTATGACCCAGAACTCGCCCGCCACCACTATAGCAGGAAAAAGAGACTACCTTCCGGGCGAGTCAACCATCAACAAGATTGGGGTGGGGCTATTACTCTAGCTCCAGGAAGCATCACTGAGACGGCTGGTAGCCGCTCAACACTCCTGCAGCAAATGGCCTGCAGCTGCTCTGGAGGTAATAAGGAGACGGCCTGTAGCCGCTCCTGCCTTCGTCAGAAGACGACCATAAGCTGCTCTGAAGGTGCCCTTAAAGAGAAGGCCTGTAGCAGCTCGACCCTCCTACAGGAGATGGCCGGTAGCTGCTCCGAAGGTGCCCTAACAGAGACGGCCTGTAGCCACTTGACCCTGCTGCAGGAGACGGCAGGTAACCACTATGGAGGTAACCAGGAGACGGCTGGTAGCCACTCCGAAGGTGCCCTCAAGTCAGCTTGTAGCCGCTCCCTTCCCCAGGCCACGGCCAGTGGCCGGGCCTTTGCGACGGCCGGTAGCCACGCCCCTAGAAGGCCATGGCCAGTAGCCGGGCCCTATGAGAGGAGACGGCAGGTAGCCACTCCTCCATCAGGTGCTGACTCCCCTACACGTGACTACGACCCAGAGGGAGGCCCCAGCCTGGAGGACTACTGGAGAGGTCCCATGACCACCACTGAGCTCTCCTTACTACAGCCAGTCCCTGAGAGGCCTCACCTGACAGACCCCGACGGAGGCCGACACCGCAGCCCACTCCTGACGGCGTCCCCGACCACTGAGGACCACAGCCCATAGGACCTCCAGACTGTCCCCAGGACCCCCGGGCAGAACATCGCTACACCCCGACGCTGGAGACCCTCGTCCTCTGTCAGGTGCCTGAGTGGGAGATTCAGGCAGCTGTTTTGCCCCAGCCAGAGGTCCAGACTCCAGCACTGATCCCCAAGAGCACGGGACCCTTCACCACCAGCAGCCCCGGACGAGAGAGGACGCCTCTATGCGTGATCCCGTGGCCCCTGAATACGGAGGCCCCCGGCGGAACTCAGCCCGTCAGTAGTTAGGTTGAGTTGTTCCCGCCACCCTTGTGCCTGACCGCCACTACACACAGTCCCGAAAGTGAGTGACAGTGAAAGCACAGTGAAAGTGATACAGTGAAGCAAGGGCAGAACAGTGAATTATCAGAGTACTGGAAGTCAGAAATAAAAGCGTCAGTGTTAGTGTAATAGAAAGATGGAATAAATAAAGTAACTGTGAGATAGTGAATATGGCCGGGCAGTGAAATAAGTGTCTGTCTGAGTGAACGCGCTAGGCTACCATCTTAGTGATACAGCCTCATGCTGAGATCATGCAGAGGCTCCAGTGCAATAACAATAATTAATAACACGACGGACAAAGGAGTTAGACTACCCACAGTGAAAACAGTGCCACAGCCCTAGTGAACAGAACTCCACCTGATAGATAAAACCTGGACTTCCCCCCAAGTGATAGTACTTGGTCTCACTGCCATAGGACTCCTGTTCGTAGTGCTATTCACTTTACCCGATCTTGTCTCGAATAGTATCCTGCTTGATACTAATATCCATAATTTAGGCCTAAGGTTTATAATTGTTCAGTATAATTACTCTTGTGACATCTATCCGTTCCACTTTTAGAATTTAGCAATACACGTGTAAGGTTGATGCCTTGAGTTTTTGTGTCCTACCTCTCTCTTATTTGTCTAAGCTCCGGTCTGGAAAGAGAACCCAGCTACACATTAGGCGTTAGAGAGACGGGAAGCTGACTCTAAAACACCTAGCATTACACTGGTGGACAGCGGTGGTTCTTGACCCGGGCATACAAGAGAGGTAATCAGGAAATACCAGCAAAATGACAACCAAACCTCATGTGCAATTGCCCAAATTCGACCCCGAATAGTATGATGCTCACACATACCTGGCAATTATTAAACCTTTGCTAGACATCGTGTTCGATTCGAAGATGACAAGCAAAAAATCGCGGTTACACTCCCGTTACTGGGTAAAGCGGCAGCCAATATCGCACCAAAGATCGTTCTGGGGCTCACCTGGCAGAATTTTACGAAACTCGTGATTTAGGCCATCACCCCATCACTAGGTAAAGTGGTGGCGCTATCCCAAATTGGATAGCCTAACTTTTGATGGCAATTTAGATGACACTCTAATCCAGTCCAGACCTACCCGGAGGCAGATGATGAAACCCGGGAGGAATACACTTTCAATACTCTCCTCAGAGTGCTCCCCAGCATGGTCAAGGAGCATTTCACAATCCATGACCCTACTGGAGACATGGATAAGGATATCCAACTCATACGCCGCCTCCTGACCTCCCGCCCCACACCCCAGCAAATCAACGTGGTGTAAAAGTTCCCCACGAACATCCAGGCTCCTCCTGTCAAGCCACGTCCGCCTATGCCCCACACCAGCTCCACCCCAGCACCCAGCCTGCCTAGGGCGCACCCCATCCACTGGCGCCCCAGTCACAAGGCGAACCCCAACCTCATTCTGGTGAATCCCTGGGAGTTCTTCGCTTGCAGCTCCAGGTGCCCACTGCATATCAGGGACCAATTGAAAGCTGCCAGGCGAAAGACCACCACCCCAGGCCGACATATCGTGATGATCGCGCAGCTTCCCACCCCCCACAAGCTTGCTCTGCGCTTTACAGGGCCACACACCATCACTCACGTCTCAAACCACTACTATGTGACCGTAAAATACCATGGTATGTCCCGCACCCTCAGAAACTGGCATGTCCACCCCTTCCACGCCCCTACCTCCCCGGCTCCACCCTGCGCCCCACCCCACCCCCACCCCATGCCACCTTCCTCTACCTCCTACAACTGCAATATCTCTCCCTTCCCTTCTCTCTCTCCCTCTTCCTCCCCTGCCACCCCCACCTCACCCCCCACCACGTCCAGCACCTCGCCTGACAGCTCAAAAACACCACCGAGCCCCTGCACTTCCCCCACCCCATCACCACCTAGTACCCGGGCCACCACACCCAACACCAAGTGTCCCACCCACGCCCCCGCACCCTTGCTGCCCGCCACACCCCCTCCTCAACCTCCGGCCCCCTCCGACAACCCAACCCACCAACTTCCGCCCACCCACACCCCCTCAGTCTGACCCACCCCAGCTCCCATCCCTGCTTCCGCCAGAGCCACCCACACACCTGCCCCATCACCAACCCCTACACCCACCTCCCACTCCCTACTTGCGCTATCCACCCACCGACCACCCACAAACAAACTGCCCGTGCCCTGCGCCCATCACAAGGGGGCCGACACCGCATGCCCCCATCGCCGCCCACACCCACCCTCAGAACCACCACTACCCGTTCCAGCTGCCTCTCTCACCCACCCGCCCGATATGCCCACTCGCCCACCCCACACGCCTCGCCACAAATTCAGATGCCGACCCCTACCTTAAGCCCGCCCGCGCTGCGCACCCCTATGACACGGAACTCGCCCGCCGCCACCTTAGCAGGAATACAAGACGACCTGCCGGGTGAGCTGCCCACAGGTCAGACCGGGATAGAACTGTTTCTCCAGTTCCTAACAGCACCCCTGAGACGGCCGATAGTCGCTCACCCTCCTATAGGAGACGACCTGAAGCCGCTCTTGAGGAAACAAGGGGACGACCTGAAGCCGCTTCCGCCTTCGTCAGTAGACAGCCTGAAGCCGCTCGGAAGGTGCCCTACAATGAGACGGCCTGCAGCCGCTCGCCCTCCTACAGGAGACGGCCTGAAGCCGCTCAGCAGGTGCCCCTCAGAGAGACGGCCTTCAGCCACTCACCCTCCTACAGGAGACAGCCTGAAGCCGCTCCAGAGGTCAATCAGGAGAAGGCCGGTAGCCGCTCCCTCCTTCGTCAGGAGATGGCTGGAAGCCGCTCCGAAGGTGCCCCTGGAGAGACGGCCTGTAGCTGCTCCCCCTACATTTTTTTTTTTTTTTTTTTTTTTTTTTTTTTTTTTTTTTTAATGTGTCCGACTCTGGGCATAGGCTTCACAGCCTGCTATCAAGGCCCAGCAGTCCTCCTACATACCATACACCTCTACATGTCACCTACAGGAGATGGCTTGAAGCTGCTCCGGAGGTCAACCAGGAGACGACCGGAAGCCGCTCCCACCTTTGTCAGGAGACAGCCGGAAGCCGCTCTGAAGGTGCCGCCGCCGGAGAGTCGGCCTGTACCCGCTCTACCCTCCTGCAGGAGGCAGCCGGTAACCACTCCGAAGGTGTCCCGAGACAGCCATGGCCAGTAGCCGGGCCCTACCACCAGAGATGGCCTGAAACCGCTCCTTCGTCAGGTGCTGAGCCTGGTCCAGGTGCTGAGCCTGGAGAAGTACTGGAGAGGCTGTGTGCCCACCACCGGGCTCTTCTCCCTGCAGCCAGTGGAGACGCCCCTGACGGACCCCGACGCTGGCCGACGCCGCAGCTCACTCCTGACGGCGTCCCCAACCTGCGGGGACCGCAGCCTCCAGACAACCCCTCAAACTCCCGGGTGGGACCTCCCTGCACCCAGACGCCGGAGATCCCCATCCTCCGTCAGGCGCCTGACTCAAAAGTTCAGGCGACTGTTCGGCCCCAGCCCAGAGGGCCAGACTCCCACCCCGAGCCCAGAAGCCTTGGGCCTCTACGCCCCCAGCAGCCCTGGACGAGAGAGGACGCCCCTACGCACTGTCCCCCACCCCCGGAACCTAGCCGCCCCTGGCGGATCCCAGCCCCGTCAGTAGGGAGGCTGACTCGGCCGCCAACCCCTTCGCCTGACTGACACGTCCGACCTGACAGTGAGTGTAAGTGGACACACGCAGCATACAGAGAGTGTAGGAGTGACAGAGTAAAGTGGGCCAGTTGTTAGAGCATAAAAGAAAGTGGTGGAAAAGATAGTGCAATATTTAGACAGTGAAGGACGGGCCTACCATAGTGTACAGTGCCGCCGTCTCACGTGAAGATCATACGTAGGCCCCTGAGTTGAAGTTTCAGTACCGCCCTCTTCACCCGGGTACATAGTAAAGTATTGTAATAGTGACCTACGAGCAAGGTACAGTGAACACTGTACTGTGTACTACAGTGACGGCACGTCTCGGTAAGGTCACGCTTAAGCCCAGTGTAAAATATTAATGCTACCCTGGGAAATCAGACAACCACCACCACCGGCCTAGGAAATCTAAACTCCCCCACCAACATAAGTATCTAGCTCAAGTGTTGTTCCCCTAACCAGTCCTGTACAGTATCCTGCGTGATACTATTATTCCATATCTGCAGCCCCAGAATTATAATTGTCCAGCTTGTTTGTATCTGTGACAACTGCTCGTTCCTGTGTAAGATTTAGTAATACACATGTAAGGTGTTGCCTTGAGTTTTTGTGTCCTGCCTCTTTCTTATTTGTCTAAGCTCCGGTCTTGAAAAAGAATCCAGCTATTCACTAAGTGCTCTAGGGACGGGAGGCCGACCCTAAAACAATTAGCATTACTGTGACAATATAAAAGAGTGGCGGACTAAGCAAGGTAACAGTGAAACGGTGAACACGGCAAGGCAGTGAAATACCGGTCTATCACAGTGAACACGCGACACCGCACCACACTAAGATCATACGCAGGCCCCAGTGTTGAAGTAATAATTACTCACAGTGAAATAGTGCCCAATGGACTTCCTGCAAAAATAATGCATAACTCCTCTGCCCGAAGTACTATTCACCTTACCCTACCTTGTCCTGAGTAGTATCCTGCGCAATACTAATACCCCATATCTAAGCTAAGAACTATAATTGTCCAGTATACCTGTATTCGTGACATCTGCCCCTTCCGCTGTAGAATTTAGTAATACACATATAAGGTTGTTTTGAGTTTTTGTGTCCTGTTTCTCTCTTATTTGTCTAAGCTCCGGTCTAGAAAGGGAACCCAGCTACACACTCGGGAAGCAGATCCTAATACACCTAGCATTGCACTTTTTTTCAGTCCAAGAAAGTTCACAACTACCACACATTTGTTTAGCTGGGGTTATGTTGTTGCCGGCCTGGGAATCATCGAACTCACTAATGAAGGTGAGTTAAATAAGCAATTACTCAAATATTTTTTAAGACTCAAGAAAGTTCAAGAATACCGCATTTATGGTGTTAAAGACGCCTTGTAGAATTAATTGAGGTTAGTGCCCGACGTGAATGACATCAAGAAAGAAAGAGAAGAAGGAGAACGGAGAACAATCAGTGCCCTCAAAACCATTGGCGTGTGTGGGTATGAGGGTGGTTTTCTCTACTTAATTTTTTTTCTACTGTTGTATGAAGGTATGTGCTCGGAAATTGTCTTCGTGGTCACTTGTAGTGGACTGTGTGCTTGGTGTTCTTATTGTATTTGGATGTCGGCAACTATACTATGTATTTAAAGATTGAGATATCGTAACTGAACCTTAGTGCATCCACAGGTGGTTAAAAGGAAGTAGTTTGTGGTCAGTGGGACTAGCGGGTTAAGATAACTTCATGTTTTATAATTGTTTCCATATGTGGCTCTGCAGAACCATGATTGTAATATGATTTAATTCTTGCCTCATGAGAAAAAGACATACTTTAGGCTGCAGGTATGTTTTTGTATATTTTTCTTTTTACTCTGAATAGTGTTATAATTGGGATTTAACCCGTTAACTGCTCTATACAGCCTGGGCTGTTCTGAGTGCGACTGCTTGATACAGCCCTGGCCGCGCAGGTGCATTTCAAATATAGTGCCACAGTGACCAAGTTCGACACATGCAAGCATGTTGGAGCCTTCAAAACCAAAAATGAAAGCATAAACGAAAACCATACGTTCCAATAGGGTTTTAGACACTTCGATGTTCTTCCACGGCCTTACCAAGGTAAATATTGAGCTAATATTTCGTTATTATATACTTTGGCATTTATTCTCTCAATTCCGTAGACAAAATTTGACCTTTGGAAAATTTCAGTTTTACTACTATGTCTGAGCACCACAGACATAAAAAAACAGCTATGAGCAGTGAACGGGTTAAGGTGGGTCTGTTCTGCAGACTTTAGTTTGAAGGATCTTATTAGCCTGATGGACAACCTGCAGAAGAGCTCTCATTAACGAATTATGAAAATTTTATGACTAATTATCTTTTATAATTGTAAATTCATTTATGACATCCATATTGTGCAAAACTATTGCATGTCCAACCTTCAGTAATAGAATCTATCCATCTATCTATAGCCTGACACCCTAATCCCGCAAAGGGTGGCCGCAGACAAAACGCCTCCAAGTCGCTTTGTCACCCACCATTTGACTACCCTCCCCCCAACTCATCCCCCCCCTCCCTCATATACCTCTCAACTCCATCCCTCCACCTCATCCTCGGTCTACTCCTCCCTCTCCCTCCCTCCACCTCACCTACATACACCCTCTTAGTCAGTCTTTCATTCTCCATTCTCTCCACATGTCCAAACCACCTCAGTGTATTTCTCCTAATCTTCTCAACCACATCCACATCCATCCCACATCGTTCCTTCACTTCTTCATTCGTCAGCATGTCCCTCCATGTCAATCCACATGCTCCTCTCAAGTACGGTAACTCATTTCCACTGCTCTCACTCTTGACTTGTTCCCCTCTTGCAAGGTCCACGCCTTGCTTCCATACGTCAGGTAAGGGATCACAATACTATCATGCAGTGACTTCTTAACTTCCATACTCATCTCCCTATTTCTCATCACTGCTTTCAGTGAACCAACAACCTTCCTTCCCTGCTGTAACCTTTCACACACTTCATCCCACAAAGTTCCATCCTTATCACACTACCAAAGTACTTGAATGCACTCACATTCTCCATATCCTCGCCATCCAACCTCACTGAACCGTACATTCCGTGACTTCATTCCTCTCAAACACCTTTACTTTTGTTTACATTAGCTTTCAGCTTCCTCCTCCTACACACTCTCCCAATTTCATTCACCAAACCTTGCGACTCCCATTCATCTTCACTCAACAATACTGTATCATCAGCAAACAGCAACACTGGAATCTTCCAAATCTCACCCTCATTCATTAGAGCCACGCCAACATCCACTGCCCTGCCTTGCACCTCCTTTACAACCCCATCCATGTATATATTAAACAGCCATGGAGACATCATACACCCCTGTTTCAGTCCCACATTGAGATCAAAGAACTCACTCAGTTCACCATCCACTCACACCGTAGCCCTAGCTCCTTCGTACATACTCTTCACAGCATTCAACAACTTCCCCTCCGCTCCATATATTCTTAATACCTTCCACATACCTTGCCTTTTTATTCTGTCATAAGCTTTCTCCAAGTCCATGAAGGCAGTATACACTTTCTTTCCCTTCTCTAGATACTTCTCCACTAAACATCTTAGAACAAATATCTGATCTACACACCCTTTTCCGTTCCTAATCCCCCTTGTTCTTCTCCAGCTAGCTCGTATGTCATGTGCCTAACCCTGTCAATGAGTATTCTATCTATCTATCTATCGCCAGATGCCTCAATCCCATTTGGGGTGGCCACAAACAAATCGCCTCCAAGTCGCCCTGTCCCCCGCCATTTCACTGCCCTGCTCCCAACTCACACCCCCCTCTCTCATATACCTCTCCACCCCATCCCTCCATCTCATCCACCTCTCCATCTCATCCTCGGCCTCCCCCTCCCTCTCTCCCCCTCCATCTCCCTCACATACACTCTCTTTGTCAGTCTTTCACCCTCCATCCTCTCCACATGGCCAAACCACCTCAGTGTGTTCCTTATAACGCTTCCTATCACATCCACATCAACACCACAATGCTCCTTTATATCCTTATTCGTCAGCATGTCTCTCCATGTGACTCCACAGGCTCCTCTTAAATAACTCATTTCCACTGCTCTCACTCTTGACTTGTGTCCTTCCAACAACGTCCAAGCTTCATTTCCGTACGTTAGAGTTGGTATCACGATACTGTCATGTAGTAACTTTTTCACTTCCATGCTCACTTCCCTGTTTCTTATCACTGCTTTCAAAGAACCAGCAACCTTTCTTCCCTGCTGTACCCTTTCAAGCACTTCACTCTACATGAGTATTCTACCATATATTTTACCAGTCACACTAAGAAGGCAAATACCCCTATGGTTACCACATACTTCTCTCTCCCCTTTTCCTTTGTATAAAGGAACAATTATACCTGATTTACAGTCCTCTGGAACCCTTCCCTCTTCCCAAGCCAATCTACACAACTTCCATATCCACTCCACAACAATCTCACCCCCATACCTCAGCATTTCACCACACACCTCGTCAATTCCTGGGGCCTTTCTCATCTTGATCTTCTTCATCGCTTCCACTACTTCCGCCCTACTGATCTCTTCCTCCCTCCTCTCATCTCTTCTTCTCCCAGCCATTCCCCAGCCGCTTATACTCGCATTGCTCTCACTCTCTACATTCAACAAATCCTCAAAGTGCTTCTTCCATCTCCTCAGTTTCTCTCTCTTCTCCACCAACAATCTATTATTCCTATCTTTCACTCCCCTACTATATCCCCTTTCACACTGCCTTACTTTCTTTACCTCCTTCCAAAACAATTTCTTACTCTCCCTCCATTTCACACTCAGATTCCTCCCAAACAGTTCATCCACTTTCTTTTTACTCTCCTTCACCAATCTCTTCACCTCCTTTCTCGTGCTCACATATACCTCTCTCTTCTCTCTCTCATCTTCTCCCCTACCTCTACTCGCTAACCATTCACTATATGCCTTCTTCTTTTGTTCCACAGCTCGTTTCACCTCATCATTCCACCATGATGTCCCTTGCACACCCTTGCATCTCCTCCTCACTCCACAAACCACTTCACACGCTGTGCCTATCTCTTCCCTGAATATCTTACATACGTCTTCTACCCCTTCCATCTTCTCTAGCTTATACCTTCCCAATCTTTCTTCCACTATACTATTATACTCTGCCATTTTCTCACTATCTTGCAAATTCTCCTCATTTCTCACAGGAGCTGTTTCCTCCTGTGTTCCCCTTCATCTCCTTAACCATTTTCTTTGCAGCTTTATCTTGGCCATCGCTAAGTGATGGTCCGAGACTCCAGTCCCCCACCCTGTCCACATTCTTGCTTCCAACACTTGTCTTCTCATTCCCTCATCCACACACACGTAGTCTATCATTGCCTTTCGTTCAACAAGATCACCATCCATCCTCCTCATTACTCTCCATGTATACCGGTGGATCATCTTATGCCGAAAGTAGGTGTTGGCTATTGCCAACCCCTTACCAGCACAGATGTCCACCAAAGCACTACCATTCCTATCTACTTCAGCTGGCACACCCCACTGACCAATCACTCCATCCACTCATACATTCCCAACTTTGCCATTCATGTCTCCAATCAAAAGCACTCTCTCGCTCCTCTCAGATTTGTCCATACATGCATCTACTTTCGCCCAAAACTCATCTTTCACTCTTGCCACTCGGTCCTCTGTCGGAGCATACACACATCCAATCACCCACGCTTGTATACCTACTTTCATTCTCACCCATACAATCCTTGCACCCACTGTTCCTTACTCTCTTATATTCTCCTTCCACTTCTTGCTTATCATCAGACATACGCCCTCTCTTGCCCTCTCATTCTCATTAACTCCCTCACATATACCTAACCCATATTCCCATTCTCTCACCCTTTCACCTTTCCATTTAGTTTCAGTCAATCCACATATATCCACTTTTGCATCCTCAAGCACCTGAACAATCTCTCTCTCTTTCACTTTATCATTCACTCCTCTCACATTCCATGTTCCCACCCTCAGAATGTCCTTTGTCCGTTCCTTAGTCGTCAACGTATGGTCCGTCCTGGTCCGAGGCGCTTATTCGCATGTTTAGTTAGTTCTTTTTACGGAGTGGGGCACTAACCCACCACCAACCCTTTTAGTCGCCTCGTATGACAAGCAGGGATACTGGGGGAGTATTCTTGAAACCTCCCTACCCCCAGGGGGTAGGGGGGGTTTCAGTATTAGAAGCCTGTTATAATTTGAATACAGTAAAATCATCTAAAAGTACCAAGAATAGTCTGTAGACTATCTATTCTGTCTATGTATTGCCAGATGCCAAAATCCCTTAAGGGGTGGCCATTTGACTTTGAGTTATTTATTTTATGGGGAGGGGCACTAACCCTCCACCAATCCACTTGTTGACACGTAGGGAGCACGTATGGTTTGGTTATAAGATTACCACCCACCGTTGTAAATGGTTTCTTGGCTTACAGGAAACCATTTGGCTTGTCACTCAATGTAAAGCCACCTGTAAAGGAAAGAAAAGCAATAAGAAGTGACAGGAAAGATGGGAGAAATAGGAAGAGAGGAGGGCAGACACAGAAAAAGAATGATAAAGGCTAAGGAAGAAGTAGGCAACACTACATCAAGTGAGTCAGTAAATTATATTGTCAGATTCCAGGAGTTAAGTGTATGTGTATCTATAGCAAGATATTGTAGTCTTACAAGGAGTGGCCCACAAACAGCCTCTACGTCACCCTGTCTTCTGTCAGAAGAAACTCCCAGGAGGCTCAAGAAGCCCTCTGCCTGTTTTTGGACATAAACCGCCAGTACAGGAACTTTGCTACAACTAGTTTGTCGAGATATGAGACCTCCCTAGTAAAACTCCTCTAAGGTTTTCCATTCTTACATTTGGAGGAAGAAGGTCTGTAATTCTACCATCGGATCTCTGAAGACATCTTCTGGGCAGATTGTTCATGATGCTGGGACCATGTTTGAAATATTTGCAACCTCCATTGCCTCAGTTTATACATACCTTAACTTCTCCTCCATCCCCAGCCCCGCACCAAGCCTTTGATGGTCACATTCCTGATCTTGACATCAGGCTTAATAACATCACAGCTGCCTTGAGCAAACTGGATGTTTCCTCCTCCATGGGTCCTGATGGTATCCACCCTTACCTTCTTAAGTACTGTAGTCCATTGCTGGCATATTCCCTGCTGCTGATCTGGGAATCTTACAGCCAAGGAACTCTGCCACAAAATTGGAAAATGTTTGATGTTATACCTATTTTCAAAAAAGGTTCTAGATGTGACCCTCTTATGTACAGACCTACTTCTCATGCATTGGTTTGTGTCAAAACCATGGAGTGTATCATCACCAAATTCATTTATGAGTACATTAAATCCAACGACCTTCTGACCAAGGATCAGTTCGGCTTCAGACCAGACAATCAGCAAAGGATCAACTTATCATTGTACGGTATATAATGAAGTTCCCACCTGGCTAGATACTGGCTACAATGTGGACATAAGGCATTCAGCATTGTATGCTGTGGTATCCTGATTGTGAAACTCAGAGGACATTTATTAGACTGGATTAGGGTTTCTTACTACATCGCAAAATGAGAGTTGTTGTCAATCACCATCATGGCAACCTCAGGAGGGTACCTGTACTAAGCGGTGCCCCCCAGGGCTTGGTCCTTGGACCCCTCTTGTTTCTGTTGTATGTCAATTTTCTTAACAATGATGTGAACTCACCCACAAAATTATATGCAGATGATCTCAAACTGTATGTAAACATCAAGCTGGATACAAACCGGAATATTGTCGATAATGTGACTACTGGTACCGTACCTGCCAAGCAGTTATGAACACTTTCATTAGGGTTTCAAAGTCTTGGGGTTTATCCATGAATACTGACAAATGTGTACCGGTACATCTGAGATTTACCCGTGAAAATATCCCATGGGAAGAACTGGCCTCTCTGGCATGTACTACCTGGATGATCTACCTATTCCTTAGAGGAAATCTGTATCTGACCTGAGAGTACTGTACTGATTGATTCTTCACCTAAATTTCACCAACATATTTCAAACTTGGTTCTTAAAGCTGGAGTTCTGTTAAACAGTATTTTGAAGTCCACAGTCGTTGTGGAATCTGGGGTACATAGGCAACTTTAGGCTGCTGGAATCAGTCCAACGACATTGGACATCGTCCATACAGGGGCCTGGAAACCCTTGACTATGCGAGTAGATTGAGGGCTTTGAACTTATTCTCCGTTCAGGGGAGACTGCTTCGACATGACATCATCAAATACTGGCAAATATTTCATGGAAACTCCTCATTGACCCCAAATAATATGTTTGCCCGTCCTCTTTACCCTACTACTTGTGGCCACCAGTTCAAAATTGCCCACTCCGGATGTTATCTTGATGTGCAGAAGAGATTCTTCAATATCAGATGTGTATCTGTCTGGAATTCCCTGCCCAACTCTGTTGTTCTATTCAGGACCTAGCTTCTTTTAAAGAATCACTCACTCCCCATCTTGGTGACTCCATGTTCCAGTTCTGTTAACTGTTGTGATGATATTATTTCTCTCTTGCCCTATTGCTATATACCCCTGCCCCCTTCACTCTTCTGCAAGTACTGGTAGTTACTTTTAAGCTGCATATGGTGCACCTTCCAGCCCATATCTTTGCTTTGCTTTCTTCCTTATTTCCTATTTTCTGTGGGCTGGTGCATCAGCAGTGTGTGGCTTCCATAGGCCCTTCCACTGGGCAGGCTCAGGGTCCAGGAAGCCCACTAGGTAAGGTAAGTTAACCAGGTAAGATTAGGCTGCTGTCTCTTCAATATACATTCTTCTCCACTCCATCTATCCATCTCATCCTTGGTCTCCCCTTCCATCTTACATATACTCTTCTAGTCAGTCTCATTCTCCATTCTCTTCACATGGCCAAACCAGGAAGAGTGGCCTGTACAGAAAAGCCTATGTGATAGAAAGGCCAGAAACCTGCTAATGCCCTTCCCCCCCCTCCCAACAAAAAGGAATTGGGCATTTTCAAAAGATGTTCATGGGGAGAACATCAAAGTTCGAACCTATGAAACTCATGACTATGAACTGATATGCAGAGGGAAGTACAGTAGCTGTGCAAATAATCCTAGCAAAATCTCAAATGCAGCAATCTTGGGTAACAGTGGGTTAGTGGAAGTCAGTTTGAAAGTTATATATCTGTCTGTCAGTCTATCTATCTCTTGGTCTGACTGTCCGTGTGTCACTCTGTCTGTAGCTAGATAGCTTAATCCCAGAAGGGAAGGCCACAAAATGAATTACTTTCATGCCATTCTGCCCTGCACCATTATCCTGCCCTCTTTCCTGGTCACACACTTATGTCACTTATACAGTATACCTCTCCATCCTCTTCCTCCATCTCCTCCTCAGTCTGCATTTTCCTCTCCCCTCCTTCACCTCACTCACACTCTCCTAGTTAATCCTTCATTCTCCATCCTGTTATCATGGCCAGAGTGAATTGAGTAGGTTAAATACATTTCATTAAATACAGTACCGGTAGTTTTGTGAAATGTTTAGAAGTCTGTTAATGAAACAGCTACATGTACTTGGAAGAATGTAGGTGTATGATTAGGTGGCATTGTCATAGAGAGAGTACTGGAGTGTGTTAGTTCAAAGACCCATACTGAAACATGTCTAGGAGTTTTTGAATTTACAGTACCGGTATGTATAAGTGATTGTTAACTTTTTCACCCAGTTTCTGTCGTTCACTCCTCCACTTACTAGTAGATATTTCCAACTCCCACTCATTTTGTGAGAAACAAAAAATTACTAGTCTTTATTCTTGAGGAATCATGCACTGTTACAGCAAGGAGTGGTCACAGGCAGTATAACACTTTTACCCTAACCTGACAAAAATCTCTAATACCTTTCATCTCAGTTGATTGCCAAGATACCGTAGTCAGGTAGAACAGTAAATTTAATTGGTAACCAAGGAGACTCATTCCCACTTTATAAAACGAGGCTTATGGAACTTCATGCAACCAGGATTCAATATTAAAGCTATGGGAGTGACTCTGTTCTGTCTGATGAAAACAAATTGAGTATCTGTGGCTGCCACCCTAGGCTGCCTCACAGATTGAGCAGAGGAGAGGTTACATTGCCAATTTATAACACAGGAAAGAGAGTACAGTAGTTACCATATTCTCCTCTTTTAATGGATATATTCAAATTACTTTGCCCTTCTTAGTCATAATACTACATACCGTAAATTTTTGGTACGTTATGTACATTCAAAACACATGAAAACCCACCAGAAAAAGCAGAAGTCAAGGCCAAAATGTAGGATTGTGTTAAATTTTAACAAATTTCAAATTTTCCTCCAAGGGTAGCCTTTTTTTTTTTTCCTCCTTGTTAAGAATCCATGGTTGACAATATAGCTAGCTAGCACGTAGGCTACAGCAGTGAAATTTAGTTTCATATACTGGTAGCAACATTGCATCGTACTGTACAAGTGCTCTTATACGGTACTCTGATTTTGATTATGGTACAGTTACTGCTGAGGTAGGGGTGTTGCAGTATGATATCACCTCACTTCAGTTAGTCCTGTGTCATAGAATATCTCTTTGGCCTTGGAGACTACTTGAGTGAGATAAAGATCAGAGACTTCCGCCCACAGGCTAATCACCATCTCAACTTGAATTCTCACCCAGAAGATGGGGTGAAATTGTTTTTGTTGTTGTAACCCCATGCTCATCTGGTTGTGAACCCAGTGGACTGCAGGTAATCAATGACAGACCTGTCACTCTTAGAGGTGTTCTGTTGAGGTTGTGTTAAAGGACCATCGTGTGTGTGTGTGTGTGTGTGTGTGTGTGTGTGTGTGTGTGTGTGTTTTAATGCAAGGAAGAAGGAACCAAAGGCCATGTGGTGAGTAAGTTTATTGCATGATGTGGGGGGGGGGGCTGCATAGCAATGTGTACAAAGTGCATTACAGACTGACAACTGAGGTACTGGTAGTAAAAGAGCATTGTGTTGATGTGGATGTGATTGAAAGTGTTAAGTGAATACATTGAGATGGTTTGGCCATGTGGAGAGGATAGAGAATGAGAGACTGACTAGAACAAGTGTATGTGAGTGAGTTGGAGGGGGAGGAGAGGTAGGAGAGACTAAAGATGAGATAGAAGGATGGAGTGGAGAGACATGAGGGAAGGAGAGAGCAACCAAATGGCAGAGGACAGAGCAACTTGGAGTCATTGTGTTTGTGGTCATCCCTTACAGGATTATGGCATCTGGCAATAGTTAGACAGATAAAGAGATGTCTAATGGGATGAGTGAAGAGCCAGAAACAAAGGAAAAGCATAAAAGCAGGATTGCTCAGTACCATCAGACAACATATTATACTCAGTGAAAGGGAACACACAGTCATTTGGATATCATCCAAGTCTTTGAAATCCTGGCTGCTCGTCACGAGAGAAAGTCTGCACTTACTGTTATTATTATTATTATTATTATCAT
Organism: Coenobita brevimanus; assembly: GCF_032717465.1. Classification (NCBI taxonomy): domain Eukaryota; kingdom Metazoa; phylum Arthropoda; class Malacostraca; order Decapoda; family Coenobitidae; genus Coenobita; species Coenobita brevimanus. The sequence goes on from NC_137058.1 coordinate 26,392,663, forward strand.
TATTATTGTTGTTGTTTTTGTTAATGTTGTTGCAGTTATTTTTAACATTATTACTGTATTATTATTTTGTTATTATTACAGTATCTGTTGTATGAATACCTTATCTATTTTATTGTTTTATTTACGCATGTGATCAGTCCTTTGACTGCTAAGAGGAGTACCAAACACTTATCATGCTTTTCTCTGTACTGTACGTACCCGGTACTTTATATGTTCATTTTGAGCTTATCAGTGTCTTGGCCTCTTCAGTTTTTATACCATGCATTTCTCCCGCACACTCATTTACCACATCTGTCCATTTTCTTGGCCTACCATGCTTCGTCTCACTTTCAGACACATATGCCTTCTTATTCACCTTGTCTGTGTTCATTCTCACTGTATGACCACACCATGAAAGCATTCTCTTATATGGGTTGGTCAAATTATTTCCATACTCAACAGTTTTCATTAATCTTTGTGGTTCATATCTCATTCATTCTCTGCAGTCCCTACACATTCCTTTAACCCTTGGACTACTGAGATATCATTCCACAGAATAAATCACATGTTTTTAACTTACATACTGTCTATTCTTAGCTGTACCATTAACAGAGAGTGGGTCTTTCAGGATTATGTATGAAGCTGTTGACTACTCTCATTTCCCTAAGATGGGGAAGATCTTCTGTTAATGTAAATGATATAACCAAATGCACCTACCACAGCAAAAGGATGGTTAAGAGACCCATTTTTACTACTCTGTCTTCAGTTTTCAGACTTCATTCCAAAGTCTCACACCCACACATTACTGTGGGCACTAACAGGAGATTGAAAGTGTTAAGAGAAATAGCTACCTTGAGATGGTCTGGCCATGTGGAGAAGATGGTGAATAAGAGACTGGCCAGACGAGTATGTGAGTGAGGTGGATGGGGAAAGGGGAGGGGAAGACCAAGGATGAGATGGAGTGATGGAGTGGAGAGAGATATATGAGAGAGGGGGTGAGTGAGTTGGAGGGAGGGCAGCCAAATGGCAGAGGATGGCGATTATTTTGTGGCCACCCCTTCCAGGCTAAAGGCATTTGGCTGTAAACTAACACACTTTATCCCCATGATGCTGGCAGTATTTTGGCGCAGCTGCCCTCTCAATACTGCAACATTTCCCAAAATAGCCTTTTTCTGACCTTCATATATGGGAAAGTATAGCAGTTAGGGAAACAAATTAAAGATCATATTACTCATCAACTCTTCTTCTTGCGAATGAAAGCATCCCCAGGTCTGCAGGTGGTCGCGTTGATGAGGAAAGGCATTAAGAGGATGCGTAATTTGGAGCTAGAAGCAGGATGTCTTCATGCCTGTGCATGCGGCCCCGACTTTGGCTTCGCTATCTAAGTGATAACTTTTCCACTACTAGATTAACTTGACACATTGGCATCCAAGGCATGTCCTATGGCAGTATCACTGAGCCGTTTCCTAATATCCTTGGAAAGAGGCATGGGAGGGTGAATGAGGCAAGGGGCCCACGTGAAGGGGGAATGGAATCAGATGAGAAGTTTTAGAAATTATTGTTCTATACCTGGCAAAATCATAGCGAATTCTGAGGTATGCTTGCGTGAGGTGGTGGGAGTCTCTCCCTACCCTTTAATGATGAGATCAAGTGGCGGCCACTTCAGACTGTGGCAGGAATACATTTGTTGTTCCGAGAGACAGCTGGCATGTAGGGTTTAATGCAGTCCTGTGGCAGCCACCACACTCAGTCCTCTGTTTTGTATCATGGCCTTCATAGCACCACCACATTTCTTTGGGCCACTGCTTTCCACCTCCTCTATGCATACTCAGTCTGATCTCTTGCTGCTCAGAGATATTTAAACTCTTCCATCTTACTCATTTTTACTCTATCTTGGTCCAGAGTTTCATCCTTTTGCAGCTTATTTTATGCATCTCAGTGGCAGAAAAAAACAATACTTCATCATTAGCTACTTCCTTTCCATTGCACCTCTTCTTGACTTGCATTATATTCTAGTGTTAATCTTTTGATTCAACTTAACATTGAAGATGGAGAGATGGGAATTTTAGGTCAAGTTAAAGTAAGAAGGATATGATTCAGGTCTCCCCATTCATCATCACATCACACTGAAAATCATCATTGCTCACAACAACAGTGATTTGACTCTCTGCCTTCAGTTACTGTCAAGCCTCTCTGCTCTCAGGCATTTACAAGACCTTAACCATTCTGCAAGGATTCTGTCACTGCAAATAAATAACACATAGTCATTATCATACATAGCTTTGAGTATATGGTATCACCCTTCACCATACGTTGCCAACCCACCCTTGTTTTCATTGCACTTGTCATTAATCGTCCAATACTCACTATTGTAGGGTATATTCTCCTGCCCCAGCCCCACTTGTCATTAATTGTCCAGTACCCCACTACTGTAGGGTATATTCTCCTGCCCCAGCCCCACCATTCACAACGTTCCAGCCATCCCAGCCTTTCCTTTGCTCACCATGTCCATTTTGTTTGCCCTTTGATAGTTTTATGGCATGATATAGGTCACATAATTGGAATGCACTTACCGTACATACTATAATATGCTTTGTTTCTATCCATCTGTAGCCAGACACCTTAATCCTTTACGGGGTTGCCACAAACAAATCACCGCCATGTCACCTTGTCCTCTACCAGTTGGCTGCCCTTCCTCCAACTCACACGCTCTTCTCTCATATATCTCCACTCTATCCCTCCATTTCATCCTCGATCTCCCTCTCTCCATCTGATGCACATGCACTGTTCTAGTCAGTTTCTCATTCTCCATGCTCTTGATCAACAGTTTATCAACCCTGATAGCTGATCTACTTCAAAGTCTCTGATCTAATTTGGAGTGCAGTATCTGGTGATGGTGAAACAGAGGGCAAAGTACAGATCAGCATTAATCAGTTTCTTAAGATTACTGTTTTTCCTCTGACATGGCCCAGATTTCTGGCCTTTTGCAGCTTATTTTATGTACCTTTGTTGCAGAAAGAGGCAATACTACTGCGCTACATACTTTCCATAGCACTTCATTGTGACTAGTATTATCAGGATGGAGAGATGGCAGTTTTAATCAGATTTACAGTTAGTTTTAGTCTAACACGATCAGTCGCAGACATTGTTTGTGTACTTTCTACCATCAGATGATTTTATTCAGTTCATGGGAGACTTTCTGTATTGGTTATTGTGGCTTCAAGCTTAAGTGACCATGAAACTGGTCTTTACTTTTTTGGGGAATGGGGAGGGCGTAGAGGGATGTTTGTATAATTAAGCAGTTGAGTCACTTGGTTACTGAATGGGCCATTATTGCCACCACGAGACTTTTTGCAGCTAAATGAACTAAAGAAGTTGTTTCTAAATCTTCACTATTGGATCTCTGCTTATCTGAATAAAACAATTTGTATAATTTATTAACCAACATAAACTAGAAATGTTGTATATGTCTATCTATCTACCAATATCTATCAGCTTGTCTGTCAGTTGCCAGATACCTTACTTCATAAGGGGTGGCCACAAACAAATCATTTCCATGTTGCCCTGTTCTGTGCTTTATCTCCAGCTCATACACTCCTCTCTCTCATATGTATCTCCACTCCATCCCTCCATTTCATCCTTGACTCCCCCCTCCATCTCACTCCCATGCACTCTGCTAGTCAGTTTTTCATTGTCTTTCCTCCCCATATGGCCAAATAATCTCACAGTAATGATTTCAGTCACATCCATAGGCTATCAATACCGCAGCACTCCATTACTTCTCTGTCTGTCTGTCTGTCCGTGTGTCTCTACATATAACTCCACATGCGCCTCTTACAAATAACCCCTTTTCTCTGCTCTCACTCATGACATCTGTCCATCTAACAGATTTCAAGCTTCATTTGCATTTATTAGTGGGTTCACAGTAGGCTACTGTCGTGGAGCAACGTCTGAAAAAAAAAGAAAAAAAAAAAATCCATACTCTTGGACCCATGTTATAACAGTTACCATTTGTCTACTGTGTCCCCCCAAAGAATCCTTAATTATTTCTTCTGCATTTTGAAACAGTGGATGAAATTTTGTTATATGTGCCACTAACTTCTGATTATGAGAGAGGGGGGATGTGAGTTAGAGGGAGGGCACCCAAATATAGATAGAACTTCTGATTTATGTGTATGCTTCCAATTTCTAGCTATACTGTACAGCATAATGATGCAGCTTTATGTAGCTAACCTGTGAAATTCACCACACTGTATGATAAATAAAGAAAATAAATAGATAAAAAATAAAGTGAATGGTAATAACTCTTACCATTAAACTGTTATTTATTATTAATTTTTTGCGGATGGGAGGGGTTGTACAGTTTCCAAAGTTATTTGAACTGATAGTAATGGGACTGACTGTGATATTGATATGATGTACATGGGTGTGGATGGTTATTCCTGAGAGATGAAGGTTGGATTCTGAGCACTTCAATAGTGAGTGAATGAGTGTATAGCCCATTTCATTGGTCATGTTGTGGATTAATTCTGTATCATGTTTTTCTCTTCTCTTGCTCCTCAGACTCTACCTTGCCTCATCAGTGGAAAAAAGAGGTCAGGATGATGGTGGTGATGTGATGATAATGGTGCTGGTGGTGCTGGTGATTTGTATTGACCTGACTACCTGCATGTATTTTGACCAAGAATGACAGTGTTATGCACAAGTTAATAAGTACTGTATGCAGGTTGGGTAGTTTACTATAGGAAGAAAAGGGGTTTAAGCATGAGTATGATATACCAAGATAATGTAATCTCCTCTGATAAGGTTGGTTTAGTTTACGTACCAGATCTCTGGCCATCAGTATGTCCTATTCTGGGCTGGGTAACAGGTGTCATTTACAGTTTGTGACTTGCTCTCTTCTTAGGTGTGTTCTAAGTAAGTACTAGCCCCTTGTTGCTTGAGAGGGATACCTCCATCTGGTGGTACAGATATGGCTGTGTGGTGGATCTTCACGGTCATGAATATATCCCTCACCTGCCATACTTTCCTGTCCCCTTAAAGGAAATTGGTGGACCGTAGGACAATGGAAGCTTGATCCTGCAGTCCACCAGGTTCACATCCAGATGAGCCTGAAGTCATGAGAACAACAACTCACCCCTTCAGTCAAATGACACACTGCATTCCATATTCCTGCTATCTCCAAATGATTGTATTCAACTTGGGAGAGCCTTTCAAACTAGCTGCATCAGCTGCAGCCTTGATTAACCCCTTTAACTGATATCTGTCCTACCATGTGATGATTTTAGTACAATTCAGGATGGATGTCAGGTATTGAATGGGTTAATACTGTATTTAACCTCTCTAGTTAAAAAATTGTAAGTTGGATAAAATTGTATGAAGGTAGCTAGAGTAAAACAAAAAGTACATCATCTGAGTGAAGGGTTTTGTGCCAAGGTTGCTCTTGAATGGTAACACTAACATACTTTATGAGAGGCCTATGTACAGATGCCATTTGTGAAATAACCCTTTGCAAGGGCATATATTCACTTGGATATTTTGCTCCACCCAGTGGCACTGAAGAGGAGCTTATATGTGGTGGCACTGTGTGCTTTGGGTGGAGCTAAGCTGTTTTTGACATCCACTCGGAAGCCAAACCTTCTCATATTTCCCTGCACCTTGCCCTGAGGAAGGACCCTAGTGTGACCCTGGAAAAGTACTGTCTACCAGATGGGGCTGCTGCTTCCCTGTGCACAGTGTATGCCCTCTACTGTACTTGTAAGATGGTCCTACAGATGCAGTTTCTACCTTTAGATCTACAGGTCTGCCTAGCAAGACAGACTGAGATCAGTGAGCAACAAGAACAACTCTGCCTAGCACCTGACACTGTTATTAAGCCAAGGTGGAATCCTGTCAGATGAAGTGTTCAGAGTAGGAATATTACCAGATTGAGATTCATATAATTGGTGTTTTGTTTTGTTTCATTTATAAAGGTCCCAGCAAGATTGAATGCATCAGCTTCGATCACTTAATGATGCTCTCCATACTGCTCGATCTCTGGCAGCCTCCTTGTCCAGTCCCTTATCTCTGAGGTCACACTCAGTGACCTAATCCTGTGTCTTTTTTGGTGTGCCTCTCGCAACCCTACCTCCAACATTCACATTTCTCATTTTCTGCACCCAGTTGTCATCCCCAATTCTCCCCACATGCCCAAACCATCTCAATCTACCGCTCCTCATCACATAACAATACACTCAGTCCCATCCTTCCTATTAACTCTTCCATCATAAACCAAGACTCCTCCAGGCCCCGCATTCAAGGACACACTATGCATCCAGCTAATCATTGTCATTTCTGTATGTTTGAGCCTGTGAATATCCTCTTCCTTTACTGCCTCAGTCTCACTGCCATACAGCATTACACTCCTAACATGCCACATACTGTACAAGGATCTCTTAGCACAGAGGGAGAGCCCTCTTAATGTGAGGAGTGGCAACAGCTCCCTGGACTTCTAAGCACACCTCACTCTAGCCACAGAGCTAGCACCAGCTGCACTGCCAGCACATAGCATGTCTCCCAAGTAACTAAACTCTTCCACACACTCAAGAGACACCAGCAAGATCAATCCTGTCATGTCTGACAATCTCCACATTGTCTCCCCCCACATACCACACACATGAAATCAGCATTATCTCTCAGTCTACCGCAAATACCACGGCATCTCTTATGCACCCACTTATCACAAACGCTGCACAAGATGGAATTTCTTCTCTTGCCCTTGTGGCAAACCACATACAGCCACCCTCCCTCTTCTTTGACAGTACTGCCACCAACTCAAGATACCAGCACTTTTGTTTTATCTGTATTTACTCTCAAGCCCTAGTGCCCCATACCATCTTTCCACTTCCTGAATCTTTCCTCCACCTCCTTTTCATTTTCTGCAGTCAACACCAAGTCATCAGCATACAACATCTCCCTTGAGAGTCTGTTTATAAAGTCATGTGAGAGTGCTTTAAGCATCATGAAAAACAATAAGATGCTCAAGACCGACCCATGATGCACCCCAACATTCACGGAAAACTCATCACTCAAATCCCCATTCACTCACGCTTGGGTGTGAACACCCACATACATACCCATTACCACTCTAAGGAACCACTCCTTGAGCCTAAGCTTTCTCATTGCTCATTTCACCACCTCCCTAGGGACTGTCAAAGGCCTTCTCCAAATCATCAAAAACAAAGTACAGATCCCATGTCTTTCAAGTATATTTTTCCTAAAGCTGTCAGACAATGGAAATGGCATCACTGGTACCCTTGCCTGGCATAAACTGAAACTGCATCTCATTAGTATTCACTCTTTCTCTTATCATACCCTCTAGAACTCTCTCCAGTAACTTCATTAGCTGGTCCAAAAGTTCTATTCCTCTATAATTTTCTCTTTCCAGGGCATCACCCTTTCCCTTGTACACCTTTACAGTCACAAGGGAAAGGGTGATGCCCTAGAGAGGGGAATTTATTGAGGCATAAGGCTTTTGGACCATTTAATCCTAGCAGCTCTGGATGATGGTATTCAATGCAGGGGAGTCAGTAACCCTTTTTACACTAGGGGTGTTACCCTAAACAATAAAATAATCTGGTAGGAGCTAGAATATACTGGTATAGAAAAACCTTAGTACAGTCATTACTCGTTTTACGAGGAGGTTACGTCAGGTCATACCTTATCGTATACCGATTTTATTGTAAATCGGTACATTGAAACCGTATATAAAAGGGGGGTTACATCAACTCAACTTCCCAAAGTCACCTAACCAAGACTGAACCATAAATGACAACCCACCTTCATTCCTTCCTGTGTTGGTCCAAGTCGTCCCCCTCGAGGCTGAGGGAAAGCCTGTGCTTACAGGCACTAGTGGTCAGCCTCTGAATCAGACAGGAACAGGTTAGGGGGAGGGGAATCTGGCCCATACCTGTACCAACCTTAGCACTGGGACCCATATCCTGCACCAACCATAGCACTGGGGCCTACACTGGCACTGACCTTACCACTGGGCAGACAAATCCACAGTAATCCCTTACTTCACGCGAACTTTTTTCACATGATTTCGGTTATCCAAAATTTTTCATACAATAATTAAAACATAAAACTATAGTATTCAAATACATAATGTTAATGTGTGAGAGAAATAAATAAAATATAAAAATGCCTACCCGCTGCCAGTGCGCATACATGTGTGTGTGTGTGGGGTGGGGGGGGGGAGGTCGGTCTACCACGCACCACACAGTCAGTTTGAATCCGACGGTCGAACCGTGCGTGACTGGCGAATCGTTATTTGTGGCTTACTTTTCTACCTTCCAGTCATTGCTTGCCTTGTTTGTCAACATAGGGCCTAAGCGTGGTGCTAGTGATGCATGTAATGACACACCCAAGCGGGCTCGTAAAGTGATGTCGCTGACAGAGAAAGTTAAAGTGTTGGACAAACTTAGGGAAGGATTGTTGACGACAATTCGTCGTGAGGACGATTCCCCATCATTTATTTACATACCAATTTGCTTAGCAAGTATAGTACACTAGTTTTTTACTTATTTGAGTTATAAAATCACCCAGAAAATTATTTATTAAAGTATTAATTAATCAATAATAAGTACAGTACCTTCGCGTCCAACACACGTTAGTCCAGCACGATTCTCCCTTGAGAGTCTGTTTATAAAGTCATGTGAGAGTGCTTTAAGCATCATGAAAAACAATAAGATGCTCAAGACCGATGGCGGAATCAATTCACTATATGCCTTCTTCTTTTGTTCCACAGCTCGTTTCACCTCGTCATTCCACCATGCTGTCCCTTGCACACCCCTGCATCTCCTCCTCACTCCACAGACCGCCTCACACGCTGTGCCTATCTCTTCCGTGAATATCTTACATACGTCTTCCACCCCTTCCATCTGCTCTAGCTCATACCTTCCCAATCTTTCTTCCACTATACTCTGATACTCTGCCATTTTCTCACTATCATGCAATTTCTTCACTCTTTTCCTTATAGATATATAGACCTGTGGAATAGCCTGGACAAAGAGATTGTCCAGTCTAAACACTTAAACGAATTTAAAACTAAATTTGACTTACTGAGAAACAGAGACGGGACCCCACGAGCATAGCTCAATTCCTGTATATCAGAATTAGGTAAATACAATTAGGTAAATGCATACACACTGGCATGTACTACATTCTGTCTCTCCATTGACAGGCCAAATAGTGTGAAGCAGTGTGTGGTGTTGTGACAGTACAAAATGTGGCCATCTGCTGTGGCTGTGGGTGCGGCTAGTGTGCTCATGTACACCACATCCATCAACTCCTATCTTGTGGCAGCTATCACTGCAGCTCTCTACATCTACTTAGGTGGATCTCTCACATTATGGCGGATCTACAAAACATTCCCCAGGGACCTTAGGTGAGTAAAGAACATTGTTTTTAATTACAGTACAGTTGGCACTCCATATTCATTAAATTATTGTTAAATCAGTCTTTCGCATTCACAAGAGGTATGTTTTTAAGATGCCCACGCATGGCAAAAATCCACAAATACTTGGAGCCTTCCTTCCAAAGTGAACCTTGTAATTGCCTAAAAACCTTGTGCAGTGCCCCAAAGCATCATGAGATGTCAGAATCTTTTCATTTAAAGTGTACTTAGAGATGGTTTATTAACTCATAAATAACTGAACCTGCAAATGGCAAAACTGTCAATATGGAGGGCCGACTGAACAAGTTCCTTACTATTTCTCTGTTCAGTACTGTTCATTGTTGTGTTGTAGTGTGTTAATAATTTCAAAACCATCAGATCCAGAGGTAATGGTAAGGAATATTTATGTTATTGTGGATTTGAGTGGGCATGATGGGTAGGTTGAGGCACCCACCATCCATTCACTCAGTGTAGTGAAAGTCAGGTGACTGAGTGACAAGCCAAATGCACTTATGTAACCTAGGAAACTGTTCACAGTCTTGAGGAAATTCATGTTTGCCACAAACATATGCCTGTTTTACACACAGTTAGGATACAGATGTGTAATGGGATACAGAACTACAGCTGTGACTGTATCAAGCAAAAGCACTCTTCAGTCCAGTGATGTTTTAGCTGCACTTATTTTCCTGTTACCTTCAGACAATTTTTTCAGCTTAAGAGATTCTGTGCAGTAAAGGAGTTACTGAAGGCTATTTGTAATGCCTCCAGTTTGAAAGCTATCTTAACCCTGACCCCCAAGGGAACAGTTATATCCGACACAAAGTTTGTGGATCAGAGATGCTGGGTGTCGGATATAACCACAAGTGTTCTCACGCCATAGTTTGAAGTTGCTGCCACTTAATCTCATCGCCAAAGGGTCGGGAGAGACTCCTGCCACCTGAGGCAAGCATACCTCAGTCATCTCTGTGACTACCAGGTGTAGGATGATGTTTTCTTAAACTCTCACTGGATTCCATTCCTGCTTCACATGGACGCCTTGCCTCATCCACCCCTGCCAAGCCTTTTTCCAAGGATACGAGGAAAGGGCTCAGTGATAGTGCCATAGGGCATGCCTTGGATGCAACTGTGTCTAGTTTATCTAGTAGTGGAGAAGATATCACGTAAAGAGTGAAGACAAAGTCGGGGCCGCGCACACACGCACAAATACTGGGTGACCCAGAAAAACCTCCCACATCTCAAAGATAAATGAAAAAAAATGGTTAAAGATAATCAAAATATTATTTGCACACATGAAACTTCATTCAGTACAGTTTTTATTCATCATCTTTTAAAGATGACATCCTCCAAATGGTGGCCGTCATTGTCTATACACGCTTGGAGGTGATTTCTGAAAGCTGCCATGGCTTGACGGGTCATGTCGGGTGGAACAGTGGCCACAACTCGAACACCTTGAGCTTGAAGAACTCAAAGTGTGGTTTCAGCAAGATGGAGCTACGGCACACACAGCTCGAAGATCGTTGCAAGTGCTGAGGGAAATGGTTCCGGATCGGGCGATCTTGTTGGGTGGCCGGCCCGTTCCCCTGACCTCGCCCCATGTGATTTTTTTCCGTGGGGCTACCTTAAATCACGAGTGTATGCTCATCGACCCCAAACTCTTGAAGCCCTTAAGGTTGCTATTCAGCAGGAGGTAGCCGCTGTTCCTCCTGACATGACCCGTCGAGCCATGGCAGTCTTCAAAAATCGCCTCCAAGCTTGTATAGACATTGATGGGCATCATTTGAAGGATGTCGTCTTTAAAACATGATGAATGAAAACTGTGTTGAATGAAGTTTCATGTGTGCAAATAACATTTTGATTATCTTTAACAATTTTTTTTTTTTTTTTCATTTACCTTTGAAATGTGGGTGTTTTTTCTGGGTCACCCTGTACATCCTGCCTCGTGTGCCAAAAGTTAATCATCTTCATGACCTTGCTCATCAATGCGACCACCTACAGACATGGGGATGCTTTTATTCGCAAGGCAAGGAGTTGGTGAATAATATGGTCTTTAATTTGTTTCCCAAACTAATATACTTTATGAGATATTAAGGCTTGAAAACAGATAATTTTCGGAAAAATGTCAGTACTGAGAGGACGACCACTCCTTAAATAGTCTGGCATCTAGGGGTCAAGATTAATAAAATTATAAGGATATAGCAAGAGCAAAATAAGTACACTGCTGGATTGGAGCAGTTGCAAGCATTAACACGATGGCATGAGAAGGCCAAGTACAGATAAGTGGTATATCCAAATGTATTTTTCTGCTCCTGATGGACATGGAGTACCAAGGTAAAAATAAAACTGAACTCCTAAAAAACACCTTCACTGACCCCCCCCTCCCCTCAAAGAAAGCTTATTACTTGTCCCATTGAGTTTTTGTTGTGTTTTTTGCTGTCTCCTGATGATTTTATTAAGTATAGGATAGGCTGTTTGAACTGGAGGAGTTAGATATAGCCTTGATAAACTCCTTCAGTACTAAAGGCATTTCCTAAATTGAATATAATTGTCCAGTAGCAGCAAGAATAAACTAAAAAGGATTATTTCCCAGTTTCAGAGGATTTCACTAATCATACATTTTTACTGCTACCAGATGATTTTATTTTACGTAGGAAATGTATCTTGTATCAGAAGGTTTTATTATGGCAATATCTAACCCCTCAAGTTCAGAAATTTTTCCTTTTGATGTAATTGTCAGGAAAATGCAAAAATAAAGTAAAAAAGTCAATCCCCAGATCAGTGACTTTACCTCCTTTAGCCACTGCATGTCCTTGTCGAGCCGTATGAGCTTTCAGACAGCACATCCTGCCACTGCTGTAAACTAAGAGTGCTGGAGAGGAGTGCCTTCAGCCTTCACAAGGTGGCATCAATATAGCCAGGCTATGTGTTTATACAGTACTGTATAAACATCCCTTAACCTCCTCCCTGTTGCTGGACAGGAAGAGGTTGGACTTCCCCTGTTGCTGGACAGGAAGAGGTTGGACTTTTTAAGAGAAGGGCAGCTTCAGCCCACAGCCCACTGGGTTTACATTCAAATGGGCCAGGGATCACAACAACAGCAACAACAATCAGTGCATCCTACCAATACTGTATCCTAAGAAAGTGCAGAAATATCAGAAACATTGTTTCGTGGTTCAATAGAAGTCCGTGCTTCACTGTACTGTTTTCACTTTATCTTGGCTTAAGTTTGCCATCTCTGTCTTGAATACTGGTTTGTAGCAATAAATTAACATTATAAAAGCATACTAGTCATGAAGAAGTGATCAAAAGGATTTTGAGCCATAGCAGTATCTTTTCTTCCACCAAGATACATGAAATAAGTTGCAGAAGTGTGAGAAACTGAACCAAGTTAAGGTAAAAAGTGTATAGTTCTTCCGTGGTTCTTGTGAATCATAGTGCTCTGCTATGGTATTATTTTGATGGTATCTGAGAAGAGCATGTGGAGTTATGTGGAGAGGAGAGTATTTGGGAGCATTGTGGTGTTTATGTGGATATGTTGGGAGGTGTTTGAAGTATCCATTGATAATTTAGCCTTGTGGAGAGTATGGAGAATGAAATATTAACTGGGAGAGTGTAAGAGATGTATGTGAGTGAGATGGAGGGGGAGACAGAAGATAAAGTGGAGACGTACCAAAATATGAATGAGGGTGGTGTGAGGTGGAGGGAGGGCAGCATGATGGTGGAGGACAAAGTGACATGGTAGTGATTTGTTAGTGGCAACTCTTCCAAGATAAAGACATTGATAAACAGATAGAAGGTATCTGGTTATACAATACATACATAGTTACCTTACCCTCTCGAGTGGTTTTAGATAGATATATACATAGTTACCTCTGTCCCTCTCCAGTGGTTCCTGTTGTGGTGTAATTGGAGAGTGAAGATTTATTCCTCTCTTGCATTATTGTTTATACAGTAGTACCATAATGCTGCAGTAAGAGTGGAGCAGTCCTATCAATACATTTAGAGGCAGTCCTTATTATAAGTCAGAGAGTTGTTCCAAAATATCACAACTGTTTCCAGACAACTGATACAGTAAACTGGTTGAAATGACAAGTCAGCTTCATAGGTAGGAATGAACTTGAATAATATCTTTGATTTGTAGTGGACTTAATGTCATAAAAGAAAGTACAGTAAAAACAGTGACATAAAGATGACAGCCTATACCACTAGTAGTTTTTAAGCACCATATTTTGTACAGTCTAGGCCCAGACAGTAGGCTCCTATGCCCCTGTTTATATGGGGCAAAATGGGATTGGATGCTGGATGTTGGTTTCATATTCTCACACACACTTAGACTATACACAGTTTCTAATTGCATGCATAATCAGGGACAATAGCTTATCAGATATTCTGCCTCATTTACTAATCACATATCTCTGCTGGCAAATATTCCTAAGTTGAGAGAGAGAGAGAGAGAGGCTTGGTATGTTTCTCAGTCCATAGATGATTCTCTTTCTTATGGTGTGTCAGGGAGGAAAGTGACGGAGATGCCCGAAGTGTGAACTGTGTATAGTGGGATGGTAGAGAGAAGCTTGGTACAGTATGCTTTTCTGCCCGTAGATGATGTTCTTTGATATGATACAACAATGGAAGGTGACAGATATGCCCTAAGAGTAAAGAAAGGGCAGTAAAATAGTGGGCCGGCTTTTGGCTCGAAGTGTACACCTTTGAACATATAATCAGCTTTATCTGACCTACCTCTTGTATTTTGATTGTCTTTCCTGATTATTATCTTCCTCTTTGATGTTATCTGGGGTTGTGACCGGCTCCTGCACTTGCATCTCCACACGCCAGATAATGCTCTTATTAGTTCATTCCCCTCTCTCTCTCTCTCTCTCTCTCTCTCTCTCTCTCTCTCTCTCTCTCTCTCTCTCTCTCTCACACACACACACACACACACACACACACACACACACACACACACACACACACACACACACATCAGCGAGAAGGTGTGGAACATGTATACACTGCTTGCAAATATGAGAATAGCATTCACATACATAAATGAAGACATGCTAAGAAGGATAATAACATCATTCATTAGACCAACCCTGGAATATGCATCAGTAGTCTGGAGTCCTCATCTCAAAAAGCACATAGACAAGATTGAAAAAGTTCAAAGGGCCGCTACAAGATGGATACCAAGCTTAAGGGACCTAAGCTATGAAGTAAGACTAAATAAACTGTATCTACCAACTCTACAGGAGAGAAGGAAAAGAGGTGACATGATAATGCTATATAAATGCATATCAGGAAAGGAGAAAATAGACATAAATGATTACTTAACATATGGAGAAGCATCAGCAAGAGGACACTGCAAAAAAATTGCATAAGAAGAGAGGTGATAAAGACGTAAGGAAATTCAGTTTCCCAAACAGAGCAATTGATCAATGGAATGCACTACCGAATGAAATAGTGTGTGCCAAAACAATTCACAAATTTAAGGATATGTACGATAAATATGGTTTAAGACACGGGACAGTACGAGCTTGACTCATTCCTGTAAAGATACAATTAGGTAAGAACAATTAGGTAAGAACACACACACACACACACACACACACACACACACACACACACACACACACACACACACACACACACACGAGACTGAAGCAAAAGACATGTCAAGAGAGGTGAAAGACATAATAAGGAAGAACCCAGGGCTGATAAAGGAAACAGCTGGAATTAACAAATCTGTATTCATCACTGGTAGAGATGAAGAAGAAATAAGGAATAGAATCACCAGAGATAACAAGGAGATGGTAAATATAATGAACATATTGAAAGTAGTATCAAAGGAAAGCTGTGAGAAAGATGTAGAGGAATTTAAGAGATTAGGGAAATATGAAAGAAACAAGTCAAGGCCCCTGAAAGGAACCTTCCAAACCGTGAACGCTGTAGAAGAGGTATTAAAAAATGCTAACAACTTAGGGAATCAGAGGAGTACAAAGAAGTGTGGATAAAAGGTGCCAAACTCTACACACACACACACACACACACACACACACACACACACACACACACACCTCTTTCTCTCTCTCTCTCTCTCTCTCTCTCTCTCTCTCTCTCGTGATAATTATGATGATGGTGGTGATGATAATAATAGTAGTGGTAATGATGATGATGGTAAGGGCATATTTATCATCAGGATCCTTATCTTCCCAAAACAGCTTACGGTTTTTATTTACAGTATTTGCATTTAATTTAGCAGTGGAAAGGAGTTAATTGAGAGGAGCCTGTGGAGTTACATGGAGAGACAGGCTGACAAATGAGGAAGTGAAGGAGCGTTGTGGTGTGGATATGGGTGTGATAGGAAGCGTTAGGAGAAACACATTAAGGTGGTTTGGCCATGTGTAGAGGATGGAGAGTGAGAGACTGATGAGGAGAGTGTATGTGAGTGAGATGGAGGGAGGGAGAGGGAGGGGAAGGCCGAGGATGAGATGGAGGGAGGGAGCGGGAGGGGAAGGCCGAGGATGAGATGGAGGGATGGAGTGGAGAGGTATATGAGAGAGGGGTGTGTGAGCTGGGAGCAGGGCAGTGAAATGGCGGGGGACAGCGACATGGAGGCGATTTGTTTGTGGCCACCCCTTACGGGATTAAGGCGTCTGGCAATAGATAGATAGATAGCTTTTAATTTGCTGGAGAGCCAAGCATTTTTAATAAAGTGTTGCAGATATTTTTAAAAGCTGTTAGATCACGGGTATAGAGCATTAGAGCTTTTGTTTTCATCTGACGTCACTGGGTCACTCCTGCTTGATTCCAGCATTATCGTCAGTTAAAGAAGGTCTCTAACACCCCGTCCTAAGCGATTTATATTGCGTATTATACATTAGTGTAGTATCGTGTTTTGTGTTGCTTTAATCATTCTAATATCGCCATACTCTGCGATAATAAGGTACGGCTTGTTATTTACTAGCCGGATCCAAAAATAAATCGCTAAGGATGAGATGATACGTGGCCTTCTTAACCAACGAGAAATCGGGTCATAGTTGCCTGAAATATGGTAACTTGTGGGGTTGGAGTGAGTCCCCTTGGTTAATGTGGTTGGTGTGTCCTCGCCTGACAGAGATTAATAACCTCCTTCCAGCTCACTTGATGGCCAAGTTTAGTTAGGTTAGAGGCTTTATTTGACTAGACTCTGTTCACTTTACTTTGGCCTAAAATTGCCATCTCCCTGTCTTGAATGCTGAGTTATAGCAAATCACCTAGTTTTTGTGGAAAATGACAGCACCTGACGGTCAGTTTTATAAACATTGCCTGGTCCCAGGGGGTTAAGTGACAATACCTCATTTACTATGATGCCAGCCATGAAAAGGTGCTAAAGAAAGATGTAGAACCATAGTTTTTTTTTTTTCTACTTAGATATGTGAAATACCATGCAAGAGGATAAAAATCTTGGCCAAGTTAAAGTGAATCAACTATAGTAACTAAGAAGGCCAAGTGTAGTTAGGTTAGAGGGTTGTTTTCACTTGTGGCCAAGGAGACTCCTGCCTCATGACTAAGGCTTATCGAATTTCATGCTTCCACCACTCCACTTAGTATTCAGGTTATGGGATTGGCACGGTTCTATCAGGTGAAAACAAATCGAGTTTAGTAACCAAGAGATTCATCATAACTAAGAGTCATCGAATTTCACGCCTCCACGACTTCATATTCAAGTTGTAGGTGTGGCCCAGTTCCATCAGGCGACAAAACATAGTCTTTTTTTTTTTTTTTTTTTTTTTTTTTTGTGGTGGTGGTAAGGTTTCGTAACGCTTTGGCTGGTGGTAAGGTTTTGTAACGAATTTTTTAAAATGATTGTTTTTGACTTGTATAAGTATACGTGTGTGTTTGATGAAGGCGATGTCGATAAGGAAACGCTTTAAGTAATAGCAGTGTACCTAGGGTATCCATCTGTTGACTTATCTATCTCTCTATACCTGTCCGGCTGTCTGTTTGTGTCAGACTGTCTGACACTCCATCTGTATCTGTCCTACTGTTTGTCTTTCTACCTGTTTATCTACTCGTATATCTGTGTATATCTATCTGTCTACCTAACCTACCTGCTTATCTGTCTGTCCATGTATCTGTCAGTCTGCGAGTATCTATTCATCTAATTATTTATTTGTGTACGTAATATATCAGTCTATAGCCAGATGCCTTCATCCCAGTGGAGTTTGCCGCGAACGAAATCACTTCCACGTTACTGCCTTCCGCCATCAGGCTGCCCTTCTTCCAACTCACACCACCCACATTCATATGCCTCCACCCCATCATGCCACCTCATCCTCGGTTTCCCCCTCCACCTCACTGACAGAAAAATATTAAATGGTAAAGGGGGAAATTAATCTTTAAGGAAGAAATAATACAAAATTTCGTAAGTAATCGAGCCTGCGACCTTGTGTACGTAATCAGATATTTATTTGTGTTATCTGCTTTTGCTCATAACATACTCAATGAAAACGATATATCTTTGCGCCAGAATGGGGTATTTGGGTTCGTATGACATTGATTTATTTAGGTATGTAATTATTATTATTATTATTATTATTATTATTATTATTATTATTAATATTCCACTCACTTGATGTAGTGCTGCCTACTTCTTCCTTAGCCGTTACCATTCTTTTTCTGTGCCTGCCCTCCACTCTTCCTATTTCTCCCATCTTTCCTGTCACTTCTTATTGCTTTTCTTTCCCATACAGGTGGCTTTACATCGAATGACAAGCCAAATGGTTTCATGTAAGCCAAGAAACCATTTACAACGCTGGGTGGTAATCATATAACCAGACCATACGTGTTCCCTACGTGTCAACAAGTGGGTTGGTGGAGGGTTAGTGCCCCTCCCTGTAAAACAAATAACTCAAAGTCAAATGACCACTCCTTACGGGATTATGGCGTCTGGGAATAGATAGATAGATAGATGTAATTATTATTATTATTATTATTATTATTTATTATTATTATTATTTATTATTATTACTACTACTACTACTACTACTACTACTACTACTACTACTGCTGCTGCTGCTGCTGCCGGTACTATTTCCTTGCAAGTGATGGCACATTAAACATTACACAATGTTCTTTATAATGTTCTCTCTTGGATAGCTTCCTTCTGGAGCATTGATGTCGGGGATGAGGTCTCCATAGTTCCAATTTGTCAATAAGCATTCGATTGCCTGTATTCCGGAATTTCGGCTCTGCACAGCCTTCTGCAGCAGACGTGGCAAGCTCGCCAACCACACAGTGCTCCAGACTCCAGAAGGAAGCCATCAGAGAGAGAGAGAGAGAGAGAGAGACCATTACAAGGAACATTAATTTGTAATTATGAAGGTGCCATCACTTTCAACGAAGTATGTTTGAGAGAACCTCCTGCCTACCTGTACCCTAAATACTAAAATTTGGTGGTAGTAGTAGTAGTAATTATAACTGTAATAATAATAATAATAATAATAATAATAATAGTTATTATTATTATTATTATTATTATTACCTACGCTGGTGTTATCAGTACTCCTGCAGAGGGAAGAAGAATAAAATAGCGTACCTCCCTTGGCTGAATAGATTAATGAAGACGGAAATAAAAGTAAGAGCACGCAGCCAAATCAGACGACTTTATTTACTTTAGCATATGTATTTTTTTTTTTTTATCTGCTGTTAATCTCGACGAACATGTAAAAACGATCATGTGCTAGAATTAACAATCAAGCTTCTGTGACTCACGCGCTGCTGAATGAAATCGTCTGGCTTTATCTTTGGGAGAATGTGTGCCAGAATTGCCCCAACCAGGAAGAGAGTAAGAGGAGGCACGCACGTCACCTGACCCTGAAAATATTGTTTACCTTAACACTCATTTTTTTTTTTTTTTATCTTCAGGCCAAATACTAAAACGATGCCGGGCTTCGTACTTTTTTTTTTTTTTTTCCCCGTCAGCCTCGACACGTACGACACTTTCCATAAACGTGGTTGGGGCTGCCAGGCGTTGTCAAAAGCAATAATATTGATGATGTACTTTAGTGTTATTGGTTATGATTTTGTTGTTATGGCGCTGTTGTAAAATTTAGGTACTTTATTGTTCAGAAAGTTTGGTATCGTACGTTTGGCCGTTGTGCTGCAGTGGGTTAGAAAGGGAAAGTAGCAGCAACATAGGAGCAGTCCCAGGTAATATATTTATGAAGAATCTTAACTAAATTTTACGATTACGGAACATATAAGAAAATGTGGAAGTTAATTATTTACAAAAATATTATTATCTGATCGTATATTTTTTCTCAGTGGTTTGTGTTTGTGTAGTATTTGGTTGGTATATGAGTGGGGAAATATGTATAAATATCCTAGACAGGTAGTGAGTAGAATGTCTGTAAATGCAGAACTTGCGGCTGGGAGTAGGAAAGAGTCAGGAAGTGAACTGCAGAGTGTGTTGAGAACGGTGACGGTGTGGAGCGGTGGTAGAATTTGGAAGAAGATTGATGTCTGTTAATTTGAATTGATTTGGAGAAGTGTGCGTCACAGATTTAAACTGACGAAGAGAGATAATAGAGATTTGTACTTCATAATACTCCTTACATTAGATATGTTTTCCACTGATGGGGATGGATGTGTCGTGATTTTGGAAAGAAAGTTACCGGTGCTTTTGTATCCGTTCATTTTAAGTGAAATGAGACTTTATGTTACCTGTGTACACGGGGGAAAAGTGAAATGGTGAAAATTTATTCTTTGAGTTCTTACCGTAGGCTACACAATTTCCCTAAGAATGGAATTTAAACCGGTGTTTGGTTTTGTGTACTATTGTTGTTTTTCATTTTTTGTATAAAAAAAAAACTTTATATCCCGTATTCTGATAGGGATTGAGATGGTGAAGATTTTTACTCTAGTGACTCCATACACTACACATTTATAGTGATAGAGTTAACGTAAAATACCTGTGCTTTTTAATAGGTTTATTTGGATCGATTGTACCATTATTATCATGCATATACACTGATGGAGATATTGGAGATG
Organism: Coenobita brevimanus; assembly: GCF_032717465.1. Taxonomy (NCBI): domain Eukaryota; kingdom Metazoa; phylum Arthropoda; class Malacostraca; order Decapoda; family Coenobitidae; genus Coenobita; species Coenobita brevimanus. The sequence continues at coordinate 26,413,103 of NC_137058.1, forward strand.
TGTGCTTTGATGACTTCTTGTATTACGCATTTACGCAGATACTGCCTGATATTACGCATTTACGCCGAGGTACTTGTGATTTGTAGAGAAGATTTTTGGTAACTCCTTCCTAAGCGTATTTATGTAGATAATGTCTGAGATTGTTAACATTCGTATCGATGAAAATAGCCATCTAGCAGCTTTGTGGGAAGGATGGGGTTAGTGAAAGTTTGTGTCGTTTATGAAAGAAAACTAAGCATTATGAGAAGGTTACAGAAAGAGATGTTATACAATGAATAGTTGTCATTATATGGAACTGAATACAAAGAGGATTAATTTTAGTGAAACTGAATAGAGAATAACCGGTATGATTAAAGATCCATATTCTCGTCGCTGAAGGAGGCTCCCTAACACACTTCCTTAGTTATTTATTTTTGGATATGAACAAGAACGTAAGAAGAGGGGATAACTGCAGATGGCCGGTTGGCCTATGCTAGGCAGCTCCTAGAAGAGTAACTGAACTACTAGAATGAGATAAGGACAGCAAAGAAGAAGGCTCTCCCCCGCCCTCCAAACCCTCCAGCGGAAGCCGGCAGGAAAGTCAGAAGAACACCACGCAATATAGGAAAACTGGCATGGACATTTTATATGAAAGTGTGAAAGGAGAATAGAGACTATCATAGTGTAACCTGAAAGGGAAAAATTATGAATTAGTATTGGTTATAAGATTTTCTTTTTTCTATACCCACCCCTTATTTGTCATATGCATATCTAGCCTATGCTTGAAACTCCAATGGAAGAGGCAGCAACTACTTTACTATAGGTAGCTTATTCCATTCGTCTACTACTCTATTACCAAACCAATTTCTACCTATTTCCTTATTGAAACGGAATTTTTCTAGATTGAAACCATTACTTCTAGGTCTATCCTGTATGCTCACTTTAAGTACCTTGCTAATATCTCCCTCATTTATACCCTTCATCCACTTAAACACCTCAATTAAGTCCCCTTACTCTACGCCTTTCTAGCGAGTGCAGACTTAGTCTTTTCAGTCTGTCTGCATATGACAGGTTCCAGACGTCATGTATCATTTTTGTCATTCTTCTCTGTACATTTTCTAACGAGTTTATATCCATTCTATAGTAAGGACACCAGAATTGTACTGCGTAGTCTAAGTGTGGCCTTACTAATGCTAGATAAAGTTGCAGTATTACTTTTGATGACCTGTTGCGCACGCATCTCGAAATAAATCCTAGGACCCTATTTGCTGTATTTCTCGCATTAATACACTGTTGCCTTGGTTTCAGGTCGTTACTATCTATAATTCCTAGATCTCTTTCGCATTCCGATTTGCTAATTTCTTTGTTATTTAAGCTGTATTTAGTATCTCCAGTGGTCTTGCCTACGTTAAGTACTTTACATTTTTCGACGTTAAAATCCATTTGCCAAGTTTTAGACCATTTGGACAATGTATCGAGGTCCTTTTGTAAGTTACGGCAATCGTCAGTTGAGTTAATGATACGCCCTATGTTCGTATCGTCGGCAAATTTGCTGATGCTGCTATTGACTCCTAAGTCTAGATCACTTATATATATATATAATAAATAATAAGGGACCGAGTACTGAACTGTGTGGTACACCACTAGTTACTAATCCCCAATCCAACTTAGTTCCATTTATTAATACTCTCTCCTTTCATCCTTTCAGCCAGGATTCTGTCCATTTTAAGATATCGCCGTCTATACCGTGTGCTCGAACCTTTTTAACTAACCTTTTCGTGTGGGACCCTATCAAAAGCTTTACTAAAGTCCAGATAAATAACATCGTAAGCTTTATCGCTGTCTACTGCCTCATAGACCTCCGACTCCGAGTAGAATGACAACAAGTTTGTGAGGCAGGATCGTCCTTGCCTGAATCCGTGCTGACTTTCGTTTATAAGGTTAAATCTTTCTAAGTGTTCTCTAATCTTTTTTGCCAAAATTGACTCTAACATTTTTCCTACTATTGACGTTTGACTTACCGGACGATAATTCGACGCAGCTGATTTATCACCCTTTTTAAAGATGGGCACTATGTTTGCGGTCTTCCACGCCTCTGGAGCTTCTCCTGAACTTAAAAGAGTCAATAAATAACGTTAAAAGTGGCTGACATAATTCTTCTTTGGTTTCTTTTATAATTTTTGCATATATTTCGTCCTGACCTGGCGATTTTTGAGGTTTTAACTTATTAATTTCTTTCAATACGTCCTCCTTACTAATGGTTATTTTACTAAGAATATTTTCCGCATTATCGTAAATATTTGCTGCTTGAGGAACCAGGTCTAGATTTTCCTTGGTGAATACTGATATGAAATAATTATTTAGGATGGAGCACATTTCTTTATCTTCACTGGTAATGTCACCTGATTCTGTTCTGAGTGGCCTATCCTATCTTTATTTTTTGTACGGTACATTTGATAAAAACCCTTGGGGTTTTCTTTCGATTCATTAGCAACCTTAATTTCATAACTTCTCCTTGCTTCGTATTTCCCTCTGTACCTGTATTTAAAATCGCGTACTGGTTACGTAAGTGTTCCTCTCCACGTTTTATTTTTTCTAGACTGTATGTTCCTTTCCTTTGGCCTATGAGAGATTTTAATTGTTGTTTAAACATCCTGGTTCTGAATTATTCGTTCTAAACGGTTTTGAAGGGATATATCTATCTTGACCTCCGTGTATTATATTTCTCACTGGTCGAACGTCTGCTTGGTACTGGAGCTAAGTTAATCCCCGTCACCTCGACTACACTCCCATCTACCACCTCACCTTCCACAGAGCACATTCCCACGCGTTTCCTGCCCTTCACCTATGACCTGGGGTTCCCCAATGACCTGGCATTCCCTCAAATAGCTAATCTCCCTGAGGAATACCGTTCGAAAATAAGCTCTTAATCCATCGAAATCTCATACCCGAAAGTTAGGAACTCTGGAGGTATTTTCGGTGGAACAGACATCCCAAATAAATCTGAACTTAATTTCTTCATGATCGCTATTACCAAGTCGTCCACCAACGTCTGTATCACTAATCATATTTCTTTATTAGCTAAAATAAAATCTAGTATATTATTACCTCTGGTGGGCTCCCTGATATACTGATAAAGGAAATTATCCTGTACTACCTCTAGAAATTCCTCTGACTCTGCATCCCCTGTCTGATTTCTTCAGTCTATCCTTGGCAGATTTAGGTCCCCTACAATTATTACTAAGCTGGACTGTGACGCTTTTCTAATTACCTCCCAAAGGTATTTTCCATCTGCTCTACTTAATTTTGGAAATCTGTAAATTGCTTCTAAGTCTAATTTCTCCCTATTGTTACTAATTTCAATCCAGACACTTTCTGTGTCCTTGTTTTCTTTAATGTCTGCTTTATTGTAACAGTTAATGAATCCTTTACATAAATAGCTACCCCGCCCCCCTTTCTTCCCTGACGGTTTGACACAAAAATATTATACCCCTTTATCTGATATTCTGCCAAAAATTCTCGAGTGTCTGTATTCATCCAAGTTTCAGTGATAACGGCAATGTCTATTTTTTCTGTACAAATGAAAGCCCTCAGTTCATCCATTTTATTACGTAAACTCCGGCTGTTTGTGTAGTACACTTTCAAGTTATTACGAGTAGTTATGCATCTACCTTGGGATTTACTATTTTCTATTTTGTCACTGACTGGGGAACTCTTTACTTTACTAATAAAACATTTTTTTGTACTATCACTTATCGCCCTTCTATCATCGCTTGTTCTGTCCTCTATCGTCGCCTGCTCATTTTGAGGTGCCTGAGTGGATGTATCTACACTAATGGTTGAACTGTTGTTCTTTTGCAAGTCTTGATGCATGCATCCAAACATGATAATATTGATTTCTGGGTGTAGTTGCTGCAACTTCCTGTACACCTACTTCTCAACCTCGAAAAAAAACCCTCTAACTCCCTATATATCATTCCAGCTAAAGCAGTAACTCGCTGCCTGCTGAGTCCTTGTGTGCGTATATATGGAGAGTATGGTGATATTGGAATGATTTACATTAAACAACAGAGGATACCAAGATGTAATAAGCAATATAAATCACTTAGGAAGGGGTGTTAGGGAGCTTCCTTAGCCAGGTAGAATACGGGCCAACAAAACTGAAGGGTTAGTGCTAGAGACGAAAACAATGACGTGAGGAAACGTGAAGACGAAGGAACTAATTATAATGTCTCTTTCCCTAGTTATTATAGCAAGTGATGTAGATAACATGACGTCACAATGGATATTAATATTGATAATAGAAATATTCTGTCACACTGAAATTATTAGTTATTTACCAGCTTATTGTAGGTTACAGTATGATGTAGATAAGTAGCTGATGTAATATTTGCCTCAACTTAAAAGTTTTTGCATAATTTTTCATCTCCTTTGTCAGAAGTGCTTGAGCGGGGATTCAGAGATTTACCGTTAAATCGCTGTTGTAACAGTCGACCACCCATTCTGGTATTTCAGGCATCTGCATATAGATAAATAGATAAACAGATAGATAGGCAAATAGATAAATAGACAAATAGATACGTAGATAGATAGGATGAGCCTTTTTTCCTGCGCACCCATCCTTTGCCTCACCAAGAATAAAATTCAGGTTGAGTCGATCTCTGTATATTTATGTGTATGTATATGTATTTATGTACAGGGTATATGTGTTTACAAAATATCTCATCAATGCCTGGTTCGATTTAGGTCGATTGGCACATATCTACTGTGTGTGTGTGTGTGTGTGTGTGTGTGTGTGTGTGAAGTGATTCTATTCTGGTTCAGGTCCATGAAGGTCCAAGGGTCAAGGTCAGAGCTCAGAACGTCATCTCCTGTATGCCTGATCTGATCCGTAGGGAAATTCGCACATGCATTATTTGTGGAGAGAAGAAGTTATTTGATTTGTGTGCAGGTTAATGAAAGGTTAATTGTGGAGTTCACCTAGAGACAAAGATATTCCTGACCTTGAAACACCCCGAACGGCTTATAAAAAGAGTTTAAGGCAAGAAAGGCAGTTTTTTATTTTACCTAAATCTCCACAAGGGGGGCAAGAAAAAGTGTTTCCCCGATGTATCAGAACTTCGATAAATCTATCATTTACGGTGTATCTATCCATCTGTCTGTCTGTCTATATCTATCTATTTATCTATCAGTCTGTCTATCTATCTATCTATTTTGCCATACGCCGTAATCGTGTAAGAGATAGCCACAGATGAATTACCACCACGTCGTCCTGTCTTGTCATTTGGCTGCCCTACCCCATCTCACAAATCCCTCCCATATACTGTATCTCTCCACTCCATCCCTCCATCTCATCCTTGGTCTCCCCCGCCTCCTCTCCCCCTCCACCTCACTCACACTCTTCTCTACCAGTCTTTCATTCACCACCCTCCACATGGCAAAATCATCTTAAGGTATTTCTCTTCTAATCTTATAAACAAACCACACGTGAGTTGGCGGAGGGCTAGTGTCCCACCTTGTAAAATTTTCTAAAAACAGAAAAAAAAAAAAAAAAAAGACATTAAGACTTGAGATGGGAAAATCGCTGAGGACTTTAATTAGACGTGAGCATCGCCCTGAGATGTACTTTGAGATCCACTTCGGTTAAAAATAAAATGTCGAATGTAAGAGCTTGTAAATACGAAATCCTTTGTATACAGGTTCGATCGTAATTAGCACTTCACTGTAAACTTACCTGGCAGTATCTGATGTGTTGCGGGGACAGCTCTGTCTGCTGGCGTGGGCGTGAGTGTGACCGTGGGAGTTGAAAATTCATAAATGATCCAGGATAAACATGGATGACGCTGAGTGAGGCCTCTTCTACCCCGCGACACACGAGAAATCATCCAGGCGAGTGGAAGAGAAGCGTTTTATATGGACCGCCCTCTGTATACTGGTAGATAAACTATACTCTTTTCACCTTAACCTGACCCAGATTTTCACTCTTTTGCACCGTATTTCACGTAGCTTTGTGGCAGAACAACGCAGTGTTACGGCTTTGCATCATTTCCGTAGCACTTCTTGACTAGCATCATTCTGTCAGTATATTTTTACAACTCGACACTTGAGAAAGAGAGATAACAGTTAGAGACTCACACTTGCATTAAGGAACACAAGTATGCCTGTAAAACTAGTAACACAAATAACGTCGTTTTTTGCCCATGCTTATGAAGAAAATCACGTTATCAGTTGAAGTGAAAGCAGATGATAAATGTAATGGATTTTAAAGAGAGTAGGAATATAGAAGCGATATAATAAAACAAAAAAATAACCCCAGCATTATACTTGTTTAACCTTAACTAGGCCCATATTTTTAAGCTTATTTCCCGTAGCACATTGGTAGAAAGACAACAGCGGCTCCGCATCCTTTCCATACCACTTCTTTGTGACTAGCATCGTATTCCACTTTAACTTCTTCTTAGGAGATGGAGAGATGGAAACTTTTAGGCCAGGTTAGAGTGAAAGAGGTATAGTGAAGGTACCTACAAACTTGACCCAATAATGAGAGTTTTGGTAGAGGTCACTGCCTAATCTCTACCTTTCTGTATCAGATCAGGCCGGACTGAATTTGACCTGACCTGACCTGACCTGACCCACTCACCCCCACCCCCTACACACACACACACACACACACACACATACTGAAATGGTGAAAGTAAAGAAAGACTTAGAAACAAGGGTGGAGGAAAAAAGCATTAAAAAGGAAGTGAAAAGAATAATCCAAAACAATCCAAAGTTAGTCAGAGATTCAGTAGAAATAAATAAATCAATAGTAATCACTGGTATAGAAGAGGAAGAAATTAAAAACAAAATCACTAGAGACAAAAAGGAGATGGCAAATGTAATGAACTTACTGGAAGAAGTATCAGAGGAAATCTGTAGTAAAGACATAGAGGAACACAAAAGGTTAGGGAAATACGAGAAAAGCAAGACAAGACCTCTAAAGGTGACTTTCCAGAGTGTAAACACTGTGGAAGAGATACTAAAAAAATGCAAAGAATCTTATGGAAAAAGAGGAGTTCAAAAATGTATGGATAAAAAGATGTCTAACACAAGAGGAACTGGAATTACTGAAAGAGAAAAGGAGGAAGCAAAAACAAAAATGAGGGAAGATCAGAAGAGGACAAGAAGAAATTTTTTTACAAAGTAATAGGATTGCAGGTACGAAAGTGGTACACAAACGGGATGGAAGAAAAAGGAGGAAGTTAGTAGAACCATGTCATGACAAGTATATAAACAAAATGATAAAGTTGATGTACTCAAATGTGGATGGAATGGTATCTAAATTACTAGAGATGAATGATTATGTCAGAGAAAATGAACCACAAATAATATGCCTAACTGAGACAAAATTAACACCAAGGATATCCAATGACATACTAAACTTAGAGGAATACAATATATGGAGAAGAGACAGAAATTTAAAAAAAGGAGGAGGAATTATAATATTAACTAAGAAAAATCTAAAAGTCAAGGAAATAAACCTAGATATACCATCACAAGTAGAACTGATTGCAGTAGAGATCGACACATCTGAAGGTAAAGTAATTGTAGCCAATTTGTATATGCCACCCAAATCAAACACATGGGAAAGAGACGAATATGAGGACCTAGCAGAGAGTACAATTCAGAGTATAAGATCCTTGCTACATAAAATGGAAGAGAAATCGGAAAGAATTATACTAACTGGGGATTTTAATACAAATATAAATTGGAATAATCTAGATATAATAAGCCAAGAAAGCTGTTGGGACGAAAAGCTCCTGGATCTCATGCAAGAGCTTTTCCTAACTTAACATGTGAGGGAAACCACCAGAAAAAGAGGACTCGATGTACCTTCAAAGCTAGATCTCATATTTACTAGGCAAGAAAATGATATTGACAGTTTAATATATCACCCTCCACTCGGCAAAAGCGATTATGCAGTACTAAATTGCAACTTCAGGATAGCATATGACAGTTAACAGCAATGAAAGATACAAAAAGAGCCTAAACCATAAAAAGGGAAATTATCATGACCTAAAGAAGTATTTCTTAGAAGTTGATTGGGAAAATGAGCTTAGAGGACAAGATTTAAATGCTGTATATAAAAAATACTGTAAATTTTATGAAATAGGAGTCCAGAAGGACATCTCACAGCACAAAGAAGCAGATAAGAAAATACAGAAATGGTTCAATACAGAATGTAAAAAATCAAAAGAAAGAAGAGATTTGTTGTGGAATAGATACAGAAGACACAATAGTGAAAGGGCATATAATAATTACAAACAGGCAAGAAACGACTATACAAGAATAAGGAGGGAAGCCCAAAAACAGTTTGAGGAGGATATAATAAATAAAAGTAGTGATCAACCAAAGCTGTTTTACAGCTATATCAGAAGCAAAACCAAAGTAAAAGATATAATACAATCCATCAATGGACGAGGGAATCACTTATACACAAGAGAAAGATATTTGTGAAGCACTAAATAAGAATTTCCAATTAGTTTTTACAGAAGAAAAAAATTTTGAGAGGGACTATGTGGAACACGCATGTCCACACATACTACCAGATATACAAATAGCAGAAAAAGTAATACAAGAGGAGTTAAGTAGATTAGACAGAGGAAAAGCAAGTGGTCCTGATGAAATTTCATGTTGGGTGTTACGAGAATGTGCAAATGAGTTAAGTAAACCATTATTTTTAATTTTCAAGAAATCTTTGAGTCAATATTTGGAAAAAAGCAAATATAGTCCCCTTATTCAAGAAAGGAAATAGACAAAATCCTCTCAACTACCGACCAGTATCACTGACTAGTGTTGTAAGCAAGGTATTAGAAAAACTTATAAGAAAAGCTTGGGTAAATCATCTAGAAAAACACAGTATGATAACAGAAAGACAGTTTGGTTTCAGAAAAGGAAAATCATGTGTTACTAATCTGTTGAGCTACTATGACAGAGTAACAAACACAATACAGGAAAGGGAAGGATGGGTGGACAGTATCTATTTAGATTTCAAGAAAGTTTTTGACACAGTACCACACCAAAGACTTTTATGGAAGCTGTACCATCAAGGAGGAATTCGAGGCAAACTGTTTTGTTGGATGCAAGACTTTCTCATAAAAAGAGAAATGAGGACAGTACTAAGAGGAAACTACTCATCATGGAAAGAAGTGACTAGTGGAGTACCACAGGGTTCGGTGCTGGCACCAATCATGTTTTTAGTGTACATAAATGATATAAACAGTAACACTGGAAATGAGAGCTATCTGAATATGTTTGCAGATGATGCAAAAATACAAAGGAGAATTACTAGCACAGACTCTTGTAGGGAGCTACAAGAAGAATTAAATAAACTTCATGAATGGAGTAGTACATGGCAAATGGAATTCAATGTGGACAAGTGTCATGTAATCAAGTTTGGTAAAAGTGGAAAAAGACCTGATTGGGATTATAAGTTAGGAAATAAAACCCTATACACATCAGAAAGAGAGAAAGACCTAGGTGTGATTATCAATAACAGACTATCTCCGGCTGACCACATCAGCGAGAAGGTACGGAACATGTATACACTGCTTGCAAATATGAGAATAGCATTCACATACATAAATGAAGACATGCTAAAAAGGATAATAACATCATTCATTAGACCAACCCTGGAATATGCATCAGTAGTCTGGAGTCCTCATCTCAAAAAGCATATAGACAAGATTGAAAAAGTTCAAAGGGCCGCTACAAGATGGATACCAAGCTTAAGGGACCTAAGCTATGAAGAAAGACTAAATAAACTGAATCTACCAACACTACAGGAGAGAAGGAAAAGAGGTGACATGATAATGCTATATAAGTGCATATCAGGAAAGGAGAAAATAGACATAAATGATTACTTAACATATGGAGAAGCATCAGCAAGAGGACACTGCAAAAAACTGCATAAGAAGAGAGGTGATAAAGACGTAAGGAAATTCAGTTTCCCAAACAGAGCAATTGATCAATGGAATGCACTACCGAATGAAATAGTGTGTGCCAAAACAATTCACAAATTTAAGGATATGTACGATAAATATGGTCTAAGACACGGGACAATACGAGCTTGACTCATTCCTGTAAAGATACAATTAGGTAAGAACAATTAGGTAAGGTAAGAACAGTCCTGTATGAGACAGCCCTATTATAGCGTGTATTCAATAAGGACGGTGGGTGTTAGCGCTGAAGTGGTGACATGTAGAGGTGTATGGAATGTAGGAGGGCTACTGGGCCTTGGGAGCAGGCTGTGAAGCCTATGGCCAGAGTTGAACACATAAAACACACACACACACACACACACACACACTGGGTCGTAGTCTTGTTTAGAGGAGTCAGCACCTGACGGAGGAGCAACTACTGGCCGTCTCCTCTCGTAGGGCCTGGCTACTGGCCGTGGCCTGGGGAAGGGAGTGGCAACAGGCTGACTCGAGGGCACATTCAAAGCGGCTACTGACCGTCTCCTGGTTACCTTCGGAGCGGCTACCGGCCGTCTCCTGCAGGAGGGTCAAGCAGCTACAGGCTGTCTCTGTTAGGGAACCTTCGAAGCGGCTACCGGCCGTCTCCTGATGAAGGCGGGAGCAGCTACCGGCTGTCTCCTTATTACCTCCAGAGCGGCTACCAGCCATCCCCTGTAGGAGGGTCGAGCGGCTATAGGCCGTCTCTGTTAGGGCACCTTCGGAGCGGCTACCGGCCGACTCGGGTGCTGACTGGAGCTAGAGTGATAGCTGCACCCCTATCTTGTCAGTGGTTGGCTCGTCTGCAAGGTAGTCTCTTTTTTCCTGCTATGGTGGCAGTGGGCGAGTTGCGGGTCATAGGGGCGTGTGGCCCGGGCGGACTTATGTCCCTGTTGTCCGGAGTCAAGTCGCGCTCTATTCACCCATCCGTAGGCTCCTTGTGGGGGTGTTGGGCTGTCCTTCGTAAGACTATTCAGCATTTTAGTATGGTTTTGTGTATACAGTAAGACCTCACTATAACGGACTAATTGGGGCCCAAGCCATTCCGAAAGATGCGAAATTCCGATAAAAGCAACATCCGGACTTCCCCCTGCTAACCTGGACTTTTTCTGATATATCAGACATTATTCTGGATCACATCAGTGGTTTTTAAACTGTTTTGACTACCATTGCACTACTGTACTGTGTTATAACTTCACTACAATAATCAAATGGTATAATATATAATAATACTGTACTGTACACTGATAAGCATGTCTTTTATTTATCTTATTGTGGTGAACATGGCTGAAGTGGTCAGGCAGTCTGGACTGCTTCTGGCTTTATCGGACTTTTTTCGATATAGTAATCCCTCTAATATCCGAACGCCCAATATCCGAACATCCCCACTTACTGGACATAATCGTCCCGGGATCCAATATTCCCAAAATGGGCCAAAAACCGCAATTCGAAAAAAATCTGACTTTTTTCCCTCCCGTAATTTGAAATTGCCGCGTGGCGCCAAACAGCTGTTACACCATGGTCCCTTCACCCCTTCCTTCCTCCCCCTCCCCCTTCCCCTGTCAGGGTTGCCATTTGGTATTTTTCATTACCAAGTGTGGGCCAGTTTGGTAATGAAAAATTCGTTTGGTAATGAATGAGAATAATGCATTACCAAATGGATTTTTCACATGAATGAGGATACACAGGATGGAGATGGTGGATTGTTTGCTCTCTCTGATTAATCTGCTACCCTACATAGTGTGAAAATAATCAACATGGTATTAATCATAAGGAGAGTGGTTACATGTATTTCCACTTGTATATATAATTAGTGAAGAATAAATGCTAGCTTTACGAATTTGGTAATGAAAGTTGAGGAGATTGGTAATGTGGCCGTTGCGATCTGGCAACTCCGTTACCCTGCCATCATCAACAGTCACAGCCAAACTCTGATCGAGAGCAGATTCTTATAGCAGTGCAAGCCACAGGTGCTTGTTTTTTGTGAATAAACAGTGAATAAACTGCAATACCTCGCCACTAGAACACACGGGAATTTACAGTGTTGTGCAGTGTTAAGAAATTAGAATTTAGAGTGCAAAGGATTAACTGTGGACTGCAAACTGGCGGTTCAAACCAGTCCAGGAGCCAGGGACTTGTAAGTACCCAGAATGTTTAATATTGTATAAACTCACCTCTAAAACCTCATTTTATGGTTCTTTTGCATTTATTTCAGTTTTTTATGTCCCTTATTGGTGTGATTTGGGTCTTAAATAGGTGCAATGCATGTCCAGAGGGAGTTGTATAGGTGTTTTTCTGAGTTAGGGTCCATAAGTACAAGTCCAGGAGGCTGGGGCCCAATATCCGGACAGGATCACTATCCGGACATGCCTTAGGCTCTATTACGTCGGATATTGGAGGGATTACTGTATAAGAATTTAGTCTGGTAGCTCTTCGAGTCCGATAAAAGCGAATTCCGGTCTATTGAAGTCCGTTATATCGAGGTTTTACTGTATTGTTTTCCCATTTTAGTGTAAACTTGTGCATATAAATTGCTCTTTTTTTTTTTTTTTTTTTGCCATATATAATTTGCCTATGTTGTTTTGTATATATTCTTTGCTGTGTTAGTGTTTATTTTTGTGCCTGTAATTTGCATTTGTTCCTGCCTGTTTGTCCCTTTGCTGGCACTGATTTATGTTAAAATACAGTAGTCAGTATTGAGTGTGGTGATTTAACAGCAAATCATATGAAGTAAGAATTTGCATATTTCACTGTGTATTCTCTATGTTTACAGTGTTTGTGTTCTTATATAGTGAACCATTATTAAGTGTGGTGTAGTCATATCAAGAGTAAATGAAGTGTGAATTAGAGATGGATGATGATATGATTGTACCCCCCGTGGGTGAAGAGGAGGTTAGTGTTCCTCCCTACAATAGCCCGCCACCCCAACCCCCGGCTTACCCATGGTCAAACTGGATCACCCGCCTTGCCACCATACCTAGAGACCTCAGGTAGTATACATATGTACATACAAGCCTACATGCACTTACATACATACATGCATACAAGCATACTCGCATACACATACTTAACATACATATATACATAACATGCAAATGCATACATATGTACAGTACATGCATACATACCTAGGCATATACAGTAGGTACGCACAGTACGTGAGTTTATGGGCTGCAGAGGAGGTCGCTTACTAGGAAATCGCGTACTGTGAATACATAAACTTATGGGAAAAATTACATATGGTCGGCACCCCCCTTCATCGGTAACCCTTCAGACTCCTTTCAGACCTAAGTATTGTGCTGTACAGGGAAACTATCTAAGACATATTACCTAAGATAAAGTAAACCAACAAGATTGCCATTACTAAATCAGCAAGGATATGGCTTAACCAAACCAACAAGAATATGGTTGCTCACCTTAACCCAAGAGGACAACAAGTATGATTAGCCTAAGAAGGAGATCCGAGGCAGAGTGAGGCACCTAGCGTGCACCCACTGCACCACCCGCCACAACACCCAACACACCACCTTCCTCACGACTCTTGTCACCAGCACTTTCGACACTTTCACTAGCTAATTCACTCACTTCGTTCTTAAACCCTCCAAAGTCTATTTCTGACACCTCAGACATCGCATCATCCTCTTGATCCTCCTCAGGAAATGGCTCTTCTGATGTTGAAGGGAGTGATTCCTCACTTTCTTGAGTGATGGGTGATGAGGGTTTGCTTCCTTCTGTTTACTTCCTGGTTGTACTTGTCGGTGTAGTAGCGGAAGGTTTAGTCCAGTGAAGTCATCACTTCCTCCACTCACAACTGACAGTGTTTGATGTTCTTGAATTCTTCCTTGAATTTACCTAGGGCACACAGTACCCGGCTGATCTCCATCATCAACAAATCTCCACTCTCCATCACTGGTGATGCCGGCTGTTCTGCTGCAGTCTCCTGCTTTGCCGTTGGCCTCGGGGTAATCCCGGATTTGGGTCACTCTTCGCTGGCGTCTCGCCTATTACAAGTTCAATTCGCGTACTACTGTATTAAAAAATACACTAAAATTCGATAAAAAAATAGGTCATCACGTATGATGAGATTTGCTTACTGTGAGCTCGTGTTCTGTGCGTACCTACTGTACAGTATACAGTACATACTGTACAATACATACATAGATACTGGTTCTCTCTCTCTCTCTCTCTCTCTCTCATTTTGATATGTGATGAATGTTATCATCCTCAGGTTTCCTTTCTTAACCACACCCTGATTATTGCATACATAGTTTCTAGGTATCCTACATTGCATTAGATACAGCTAGATTTTTGCATTATGTTGACTGGTACTTTAGAACATTACAGTATATCCAGCCATACAAGTCCTTCATTTTGAAAAATCTCATAAGTTGAATAAAAGCCTCAGAAAGTAGCAAAAAAAAAAAAAAAAAAAAAAAAAGCATCATTGGATTGATAGAGTTGATGGAGTAGAATTGGAAATGTGATATTTATTGGGTGCATGGCATTGCACGATTGTCACCAGATGTAACTAAGAATGTCTGTCTGTCTTTATGCATAATTTTTAATATAGTAAGCACCTCATGTGTAATTCTTGCCAAGTTGAAATACAGTACATCTTCCCAAATCGAAACATCCGCATTCAAAAACCTCAACTTTCCAGAATATTTTTCTATATAGGTGTTGATATTCTTAGTCCTCACACAATCAGTGTATATTTGAAGGCAAAGTTTAACTATGGACAAGTGTAGGAACAGATGATATATTACTTTTACCAGGTACTTCATTGTAGTTACTGTTCATGATACTGTAGGCTGTTTTTTTACATCATTGTCTCATATTTAGTGCAAGTACAGGTATTATGACTCTACAAAATATTCCAATTTCTGCAAAGCCTTTGGACCCAAGCATTTCTGATTTGGGAGTTTGTACTGTACTAAGGAAGCTTCATACTGGTAACACATCTTCCTTATCAGTTTATTTTGGATATTATACCTAAATATTCCCTGGCTGCTTCCTACATCATTTTAATATCAGTATAGGTTGCATCAGATCAGTAGTGTACGAGATAGTACAGTGGGGTAATATGCATAATAAATTATTAAGGAAGAGGAGTTAGGAAAACTCCAAAACCACTAAGAATACAACTCCATGTTGTAATCACCAGTCTTATGTACAATGGGTCACAAAAGTATCGGTGCACAATATGCGTGAAACATTTGGAAACACCGAATGAAAGTCACTGAAATATTAGTGTTTGACCTACCACACATTGGTAGTCCTGATGTCGGGAGGTGTTATATATCACCAGGTAGCAATATCCTCTTACAAACATACAGCAGATGTTATGTTTATATAAACAATCACTGTTCGTACACAGCGAGACGTTGGTAACCATCAGCAGTTGATTGAATGTTTCTGGTAGGCATCGGACCCCCTGTGCACCGATACTTTAATGACCCAGTGTACTCAGTGTTAATTCCTTGGTGCATAATAGTTGTCAGCACACTCAAAGTCATCATACTGCATTAAATACCAGCCACTTCTTGGTTGTTGTTTTTGTTATCAGCATTATGATTATACCACCACCACCACAATTTTTCCTCATTACAGGCAGGCCCTGTTATATGAGTGGGATATGTTAATGGTGGACTGCTTATGTAATGGATACACATGTAATAGATCAGGAAAAAAATGATTGCAAAACTCATATAATGGAGTACTGTATAATAACTTATGTTTAAAATAGGATTAGGTTAACTAACCCTTCTCACATCACCAAATTTGGGCCAAAATTGCTCATTCAAGTATCATCAGTTTCTCGTACAGCGGATGCTCGTATAGTGGGACCAGCCTGTATTAACCCCTAGGCACCGGGCATGGGTAGACCTATCCACGTCCCAGAACCGGGTTATTTACAAGAAAATCGATTGTTCCCAAAATATATTTTTTTCATTACAAATCAATCACAAATGACAAAAAAACACATAAAACGCACGTACTTACTCTCTGTTAGCGATTTGGAGATGGTGGTGTGGTGTGAGGGAGCAGGTGCGTGGCGGCTGGGCTGAGCATGTTCAAGGTCGCGGTGGTGTGTTGCTGGTGGTGGTGGAGGGAGGAGGGATGATTATCTTGCACCAAAATAAGTGATGGAGTGTGTCTTTGAGTCTCTCACTAATTCACAATGCCATATGAACACAATATTACAACTAAAATTGAAAAAAAACACAAGAAAGTAACTAATAAAGATCAGCTTATTTTTTTTTTCCCATGATATTTATTTTCTAACAAACTTATGTCTATATAGGTATTCACAATTATTTACACACTATTTACACATTATTTCACTGTTTTTAGTACCTCTTGACAATGCGATACTCCCTAAAGGCAGGCTATGGTCAGTACAAGTGTACTCAAGCACCCATACACTCTCCCACACACCCCTCATGGCCCCCTAGTAGCCCTCCCCACCACCCCACCCCACCCTACCCCACCCTTCCCAACCCCTACTCCTACCCCGAACCAGTATCAGCTGGTTCCAAGGCCATACTCTCCCTATGCCGGCCTCCCACCACCCTTCACCACAGCCCTCCCCACTGCTGGGCTGCCCTCCCACCCCTCCTCAACCCCCACCCCCGCCCCCTCCCCCGGCCAGCCAGCGTGACCTCGCGCACCAGTCATGCCAGAACATTACTCTGAGTCCATATGGCGTGCTACAAAGTTCAAACATGCCCGCAAAAAATTAAAACGTCACATGACGTGGACCGTAGGCCTCTACCAACACGTCATGTGATGTGGACCGGTGCCTAGGGGTTAATCTTTGTTATCATCATCATCATCATTATCATCACCCTGACCATCAGTCCCTCAGTGCTCATCCCATGATGATTTTTTCACAGAGCACTCAAAAAGTACATCAGGTTGCAGTACCTCCTGAAGCGAGCCCAGCGCAACAACCTGAGTGTGCCGCGTCTCTTCCAGGAGGTGGTTCGGAGCAACTCTGGCAGGGTGGCATTCTACTTTGAGGACCAGAAGTGGACATTTGATGAAGTAATGTTACTTTTACTTTTCATACTTCTGGCCTTCCTGCTAAATTCATTTGCCTTAACTTGGCAGAGGTTTTTGTTTTTTTGTAGCCTAGCCTTTTTCTTGTACATGTACTGTAGTTCATTGACAGAATAAGACAGTGTTACAGCTGTGGATCCTTTTCATACCATTTTTTTATGGTTTGAATCACATATTGTATTAATCTGCACATTCAGTATGAAGAGATGGTAGTTTTAGGCAAATTTAAAGTGGACTGATTATAATGGTTAGAATGCCCCAGTTGGAGTAACAACTTTGAATAGAGGTTCAGTCTTTGAGAGTTGACCGGAGGTTTTTAAGTTTTGTAATGCCACCGATGGAAGTATGCCGGTCATCCACATGTAAATTAAAAGAACAGGATTCCAGTAGCCTTGCCTTAGACCCCTGTATCTTAGAAGAAAATGGGATTGGTTAATGCTTTTTTTTTTTTTTTTTTTTTTTTTTTTGTATGGTTTACCTGTGATCCAAAAAACATCCCTCCTTTAGTTTCGTGATGGATTTTTGTTCCTTTTTCTTGCTGCCAGCAGACAAGTCTATTCACCAGTTTTATTTAATGTATAGAAAGAGATGATAAGGCTATACCTAACTCTTCCAGTTTATGACATCACAGTGTGGTGAATACGAGTTTTGTTGCCTGGTGGTTATAGGAAGAGTGCATTGAAATAATGTCATCTGATTGAAGAGGTTAACTTCATTGGGTGGTAACCATGTAATGAACAACTGGATGCCTGTTTTTTTTTTTTTTTTTTTTTTTTTTTTTTTTTTTTTAAAGACAAATGGAATGGATGCAGCCCATGATGGGTCATGCCTAGGGATGGTTGGGGTTTATTGTTCATGTTCTGTAATATCATACAGAGGTATGTGACTGATCCCTTCACCTTAAACTTCTGCAGTGAGTAGCATAGTCCTGGGTCCCTACGTTCCTGGTGGGGCAACACAGCAATGGACAGTGGATGGATGGATGTGTACCTACTGAACCACATATTCTTAGCTTTTGTGCCTAGGCTGTATTATATTATTTGAAAGTACAGTACTTTTTATTTTGATGATGATGAAAAACTATTGCTAGTCCTTGCACTGCCCTTGGGTGGAGGAGGTCCGGATGGTGATGATGACTTTTTAATTTTTTTTTTTCCCAGCTCACACCACTTTCATTCTGACTGATGATGGATAGGCTGACATGGTGGCAGTTTATTTATGGTCACCCTTTCTGGGATTAGGGATCTGGTTGTAGATACTGTAGTTAGATATGCAGTAACTCAATAACAGTACATTATTATCCTGGTTCAGGTATTTGTAGCTTAGTGAGATGTCTCCATTATTTGTTCTAGGTTGAGGAATTGAGTAATCAGGTTGCCCACTACTTTGCTGAGAAAGGTATCCAGCATGGGGAAGCAGTGGCACTCTTCATGGAAAACAGAGTCGAGTACATCTGTATTTGGCTTGGACTCACAAAGGTTTGTATAATCCTTCACCTTTTTACATACCCAAATAAATCCGCATTGTAAGGATGGAAGTTTGGAGGATGAAGTGCTTGAAAGGGTACAGTAAGAAAGAAAGGTTGTTGGTTCTTTGAAAGCAGTGATAAGAAATAGGGAAGTGAGCATGCAAGTGATAAAGTCACTGCATGGTAATATTGTGATACCAACTTTAATGTGTGGAGGTGAAGCATGGACCTTGTTGGAAGGACACAAGCCAAGAGTGAGAGCAGTGGAAATTAGGTAGCTATTTGAGAGAAACATGTGAAGTTAGGTGAAGAGACAGACAAATGAAGAAGAGAAGAGCATTGTGATGTGGATGTGGATGTGATGGAAAGTGTTTGGAGAAATACATTGTAGTGGTTTGGACATGTGGAGAGGATGGAGAGCATGAGACTAACAAGGAGAATGTATGTGAGTGAGTTGGAGGAGGAAGAGGGAAGGGGAGGCTGAGGATGAGATGGAGGGATGGAGTGGAGAGGTATATGGGAGAGGATGTGTGAGTCAGGGGGAGGGCAGTGAAATGGCAGGGGACAGGACAACATGAAGGGGATTTGTGTGTGGCCACCCGTTATGGGATTAAGGTGTCTGACGATAGATAGATAGTTTAACATCTCTTTCACCACCATATGAGTTCAGATTTACCCCTCTATACGATCCCCCTTTATGCGATACCCCGCCTTAGCAATGTAAAAAGTTAACTCCCTGCCCTGCCTAACAATGGCCTTTGACAGAGTCCCTAGAGAGGTGGTGAAATGGGAAATGAGAAAGCTTGGGATCAAGGAGTGGCCAGTTAGGGGGGTTATGGCCATGTATGTGGATGCTCACACCCAGGTAAGGGTGAATAGAGATTTGAGCGATAAGTTTTCTGCGAATGTTGGTGTGCACCAGAGGTCAGTTTTGAGCCCATTGTTGTTTATCGTGGTACTTAAAGCTGTCTCTCATGACTTCAGAAATGGACTCCCATGGGAGATGTTGTATGCTGTGATTTGGTGTTGATTGCAGAGAATGAAAGGGAGGTGGAGGAAAGATTTAGGAAGTGGAGAGGTGGTAAGGGGCACAAGGGCTGAAGAGCAAATGCAGATAAAATGAAAGAAAAACATTCGGGAGCCATATGCTAATTGCCCACCAGCATGTGCTGTTGGCCAAGTCCAAGATTTTGGCCATATCTTGATACCCTGAAGGTTTCACATTGAAAGCTCAAGACTTTCATGAGATATAATGATGCTAAAGGCTGGCAGTAAAAACTAATTGACCTTTGGCAGCCATTTTGGCAACCTTGAACTTGACCCCAAGTGCCCATTTTCGAACTTGTCGAAGATTTTGGCCATATCTTGATACCCTGAAGGTTTTATGGTGATAGATCAAGCCGTTCATGAGATATAATGGGTACAGATTCACACACACACACACACCAACAGACACACAGAGGCAGGTAAGAACATTATCGCTCTGCCTTGTAAAGGCAGGCGGTAATAAGGCTGATGGTATCTAGGGCTGGTGGCAGTACTGTCAAAGAAGAGGGAGAGTTGCCATGTGTGATTTGCCACAAGGACATGGGAAGTAATTCCATCTTGTGCAGTGTTTGTGATTAGTGGGTTCATAAGAGATGTAGTGGTGTTAGAGGTAAACTGTGAGATAATGCTGATTTCATGTGTGTGGTGTGTTGGGGACAGCAAGAGATAATCAGGTATGAAAGGATTAAACTTGCTGGTGAGTCTCGTATGTGGAAGAGTTTTGTTATTTGGGAGACATATTATGTGCTGGAGGTGGGGCAATAGCTAGCTCTGTGACTAGAGTGAGGAATGGTTGAAAGGAGTTCAGGGAGCAGTTGCCTCTCCTGACATTGAGAGGGCTTACCCTCCATGCTAAGGAATCTTTGTATGCAGCATATTAGGAGTGTAATGTTGTATGGTAGTGAGACCTGGGCAGTAAAGGAAGAGGCTATTCGCAGGCTCAGATATACAGATATGACAATGATTAGGTGGATGTGCAGTGCGTCCCTGAGTGTGAGGCCTGGGGGTGCTAGGTTTACAATGGAAGAGTTGAGGAGTAGGATGGGACTGGAGTGTATTCGTGTTATGATGAGGAGAGGTAGATTGAGATGGTTTGGTTATGTGGAAAGGATAAGGGATGATAAGTGGTTGCAGAAAGTGAGAAGTGTAGCCCTTAACCGTCGGCAGAACTTTATATAAACTGTGCAAAATCTACTGAAAAATTACGGGGAGTCTATACACCCATACCATGTTATCTGGCACATCAGTAACTGGCACTTCACTAGGCCGAACACAAGAAATAAGGGAACATTCCCACAATCCGAACAATTTGAATGTCTGTCGCCTCACTAGTCCGACACCTCGCCTCTCCTTAGGTTTGAAATGAGGCTATCCCAGGCCTCCCGTCCTCCCTCCATCCCATCTTTACCCCCCTCCATCTCTACCTCCCCCCCCCACTGTCCCACCTCTTCTCCCCCTATCCCTCCTCCATCCTCCACCATACTCGGCACTGCCAGACGTGTCTTCCTCCCTGTCCCCCTGCCCTTCCTCACCCCTGGTTGTCTCCCTCTCCATCTCCACACCCTCTCCCGCCCCTGTTTGTCTCCCATGTGTGTGTGTGTGAGTGAGAGTGGTGAGTGAGTGAGGGTGAGCGAGTGAGAGTGGTGATTGAGTGAGAGTGGTGAGTGCGTGCGTGGGAGTGTGAGTGAGCAAGAGTGTTGAGCAAGTGAGAATGGTGAATGAGTGAGTGAGAGTGGCAAGTGAGTGAGTGAGTGAGAGTGGTGAGTGAGCAAGTGAGTGAGAGAGCAAGTGAGAGTGAGTGAGTGAATGAGACTAAGGGGGGATAGTAGGGGTGTTTGGCTTTCTTGTCTTCTTCCCTGTCCCCCCACCCTCCCCCACCTCCACTTGTCTCCCTCTCCATCCCCCTACCCTTCCCCACCCCCACATGGTGCACTGCCGACTGCCTGGCTGCCTGTCAGTTGCCTTGAAGCATCTCAACACCACACATCCCAGGAAAAGAGAAGGAAGGGGAAAATGATGAGAGAGAGTAGAGATCTGATGTGGAAGGAAACTAATGTTGGGCAGAGGTATAACTTTTTAGGTTTGGCCATTTTACAAGGCATAGTAAAGAAGCCTACAATCTGCTCATACCACTCCACCAACCAGATCCTTGCAACCCCCTTCTTGATATGTTAATGAAATATAGCAACAGTTCCACATTGTGGTAGAGTCTGTATATAGATTATATTAAAACTTTACATGCAGTAGAGTCTACATACAGATTATGTTAAAACCTTACTTAATGTGGTGTAACTATATTTATGTTCCAGTCCAGTGGTCGGGGGCATCTATATAAAGATGATTTGTTTTTTTAGGTGTTTCTTAGCAGCTGCTGCTACTGGCTAAGGGTTAATGTTAGGGGTAGGGTTGCAAGAGGTAGACCAAAAAAGACCTGAGACGAGGTCATTGAATGTGACCTCAGGGATAAGGGACCGAATAGAGAAGCTGCCAGAGATCAAGCAACATGGTGACCAAGGCCAATGCATGCAAGCATGTTGAAGCCTTCAAAAATGAACAAACGAAATCCCCGGTTGTGCGATTTTTTTTTTTTTTTTTTTTTTTTTTTTGACCTTCTTTCCTTCCATCATCTTCTGTCTTTCTTTCCTTCATTCTTTCCTCGTCTTTCTGCCTACGGATGACTTTGCACTCCCTCTTCTGTCTTTCATTCCTTCATTCTTTCCTCTTCCTTCTGCCTGTGGGTGACTGTACACTGAGTGACAAGCCAAATGGTTTCCTGTACACCAGGAAACCATTTACTACGCTGGGTGGTAACCATATAACCAAATTTTGGCGCCTGGTGGTTTAGTGGGTAATTTTTGTGCTCCAATCGGATTGAGCCGGTGAAGGTTAATATCCAAGGGGTGGTTGGGGTTTATTGCTCACGTAATGCCACTCAGGGATGAATGAGGCTGGTCACTCTCATCTTAAATGTCAGGACCAACTGCCTAGCCCTAGGCTTCTACGCTTCTCATGGGGCAGCGTAGGATTGGATGATGGTTGAATGGATGGATGGATGGACTTAAATTTTGTGTTTAGGTTGATTTATAAACCAATTTTTGACTTAGATTAATGTGTACACTGTCATTTTTGGGTGCAGTTTACGGAGTTTGATTTTTTTCCCAGAATTGTTTTTCATGATTTTCAGATTTTTTTATTTGGGTTAGGTGAGTTATAAACTGCTTTTGGGCTTAGTTTAGCATGTTTTAAAGCTAATTGGGGGTATAGGTGAGCTAGAAACTTGTTTTTAGATTCATTTGGGTGGGTTTTAGTCTTGGTTGGGGGGGGGGGAATCCCAAGGCTCCAAAATGCATCCCTATAATTTCTCTGTTATATTATCCCTGTTTAACAGTAATGTGGTTCAACGATGGGTTTTCGCTTTTGACCATTTTATTCAGCTGAGGGAATTTCTAGCAGATTAATGGAGAGAGTTTTCAACCCCTGGCTATTACAACTTTCCTCAGCTGTAAAAAAAAAAAAAAAAAAAAAAAAAATTGACAACTGATAGAAATAAATATGTCCACAGATAGCAAAAAGATTTAATAGTTCAGAAATTACTATTATTTTTATTATTTTTTTAATGCTTGTAACCCTTCACTGGTGGTGCAGAGGGGCACTCTCCTGTGGTGCCTGATATAATTAGGCAGATCTAGTGCTTGGTTATACAGATGTACCTCAGGTCCCTCCCTGTCCCCTGAAAAGTGATAATGGGCTGCAGAAGAGCACTCTCAACCTGCCTTCCACTAGGTTCACATTTCAGATAAACCTTGGGCTGCAGCAACAGCAACCTTTTCAGTCAAGAAGCAAAGCTATGTGTATCAGTAAAAGTTGTTTCACTTAAAGCAGTATTTCACTAGTATTCATATTAGGCTTTAAGCACAAAAAGTTAAGACAAACTGTATTAAATGTCTTTGTCATTTCAGTTGGGAGCAGTTCCAGCTCTCATCAACTTCAATCTGCGGCAGGACCCTCTTCTGCATTGCATCAAAGTTGCATCATGCAAGGCCATTGTCTGTGGGGCTGAGCTTCAGGAAGGTAAGAGTAGAATTTTAACCTATTTGCTTGATCCGTCAGTCCAGTAATCGTTTTTATTTTCGTAGGCTCCATAATGCTTGCATTCGTCAGCCTTGGTCACCTAATGGTGGCTGTCCGTGTTGCTTGATCTGTGGCAGCTTCCCTATTTAGTCCTTTAACACTGAGGTCACACTCAATGACCTCGTCCCAAGTCTTTTTTTGGTCTACCTGTCACCACCCTACTTCCAGCATTAACACTTCTCACTTTCTGCACCCAATTATCATCCCCTATCCTCATCACATGCCCGAACCATCTCAGTTTACCTCTCCTCTTCACAACACCAATACACTCCAGTCTCATCCTACCTCTCAACTCTTCCATTGTAAACCTAGCCCTCCTGCACTCAAGGATGCACTGCACATCCACCTAGTCATTGCCATTTCTGTATGTTTGAGCCTGTGAATATCCTCTTCCTTTACTGCCCAAGTCTCACTGCCATACAGCATTACACTCCTAACACATGCTGCATACAAAGATCCCAAAGCACGGAAGGAGAGCCTTCTCAATGTCAGGAGAGGCTCAGCTTCCTGAACTTCTTCCAACCACTCCTCTGTCTAGCCACAAAGCTAGCTCCTACCCCACCTCCAGTGCATAACATGTCTACTAAATAACAAAAGTCTTCTACACATTCAAGAAACTCACTAGCAAGTTCAGTCCTTTCACACCTGGCAATATCCACATGCTTTCCCCAACACCCCACACACTTGAAATCAGCATTATCTTACAGTCTGGCTCTAATACTACTACATCTCTTATTCACCCACTTACCACAAACACTGCATAAGATGGACTTTCATGCCTGGCAATATCCACATGCTTTCCCCAACACCCCGCACACTTGAAATCAGCATTATCTCACAGTCTGCCTCTAATACTACTACATCTTTTATTCACCCACTTATCACAAACACTGCACAAGATGGAATTACTTCTCACGCCGTTGTGACTAATTGCACATGGCCACTTTCCATATTCTTTGATAGTACTGCCCCCAGCCCTAGATAGCATCACTTGTTTTATCTGCGTTTCCTCCTAAGCCCTTGTGCCCCATACCATCTATCCGCTTCCTAAATCTTTTCTCCGCCTTCCTTTCATTTTCTGCAACCAACACCAAATCAACAGTATACAATGTTTCCCATGGGAGTCCATTTCTGAAGTCACGTGAAAGGGCTTCAAGTACCATGATAAACAACAAAGGGCTCAAGACTGACCCTTGATGCACAACACATTCATGGAAAACTCATCACTCTAATCTTCATTCACGCTTACCTATGTGTGAGCACCCACATACATGGCCATAAGCATCCTAACCGGCCACTCCTCGATCCCAAGCTTTCTCATTGCCCACTTCACCACTCTTTAGAGACTCTGTCAAAGACCTTCTCCAGATCAACAAAAACAAAGTACAGTTCCATTTTCTCTCCTATGTATTTTTCCTGAAGCAGTTGAACAATTAATATGGCATGAGTGGTCCTTTTGCCGAGCATAAATTCAAACTGCATCTCATCACTATTCACTGTTTCTCTAGTCTAGAACTCTCTCTCCATTACCTTCATCATCTGATCTAAAAGCATTATGCCTCTATAATTTCGTCTTTCCAGGGTATCACCCTTTCCCTTGTACTCATTTATAGTTGCAGTATACTCCAGCCAAGCATCTGAGACAACACACTCATATATAATCGTATTTATCAGGCCAGTGATTAACCTCACTACTATATCACCTGAGTCTTTCAGCAGTCAGCAGTCATCTCAATCACACCTGCTGCCTTCCCCACCTGCATACTGCCTATTGCTCTGCTCATTGTAGCAGCGTCAATCAAAGCCCATGGGCCAAATGCTGGAGCTGCTGGCTCCTAACCTTCCCTGTCCCAGTCAAATTCCTCATTCAACAACCGGTCATGATGCTCTCCCCATGCGTCTTTAATATCCCCACTGTTCACCACTACCCTTCCTTCATCATTCTTCGCACACTGCTTACGTATGACCTGATCTGATTTGCCACCATAAAAATCATATTCTTCACCTCAACACGATTTAGGTTAACGAGTAAAAGTCTCTGTGACTCAGACTTCTCACTGTAAACGTCTTTTCTAGCCTAACACATGGCAGCCAAGTATTCCTCTTTGTTACCACCCTTCTTTTTTTCCTGGAAAAGCCTTCTTTTCTCCTTAACTGCAGCTTCCACAACCTCATTCCACCACCAGATTACTTTATGTCTTGGTGGGCCTCTTGCCTATCTACATACTGAATCAGTAATTCTCAAGACGTTGTTCTTGAAGGCTCTGTACTGTTCATTAACACTTTCGTCCTGGTCTTCCTGTTCAGCCACCACTCTTCTTATCTCACTGTAGAAGGCATCACTTACTGCTCGGGTTTTCAACTTGCACATTTTTAGGTGCACAGGTCCTCTTTTTCATCATCCACTCCTTGCGTATCATGTCACATATCAATAACTTGTGTTGCTGCACACACTTCTCGTTCCCTTTAACTTTAACATCCCTCAGTAACCTCCTGTCAACCCTCCTGACCAGGAAATAGTCTATCTGGCTGCTGTTTCCCCCAGACTCGAAGATAATCAACCCACTCTCTCTTTTCCTAAAATGTGTGTTGCACACAATCATGTTCATTGCCTCCTCAAACTCAAGTATTCTTTCCCCTCGCTCATTTCTTGTACCATATTCTCATCCCCCATGTGCTCCTCCATATCCTTCAGCTGCTTCACCTACGTGATCAGTTAAATCCTCCCTAATACTATGATTTCATAATCCCCTGTACCACTTACTACGTGTATGAAGACATCCCAAAATCTATCCTTCTCAAATCTATCCTTCTCTACCTCATCCAGGCCTGCCTGTGGAGCATATGCTGATACAGTTGGAAACACCATCCCACCGAACAAAATTTTCACTAATTTTATCCTATCGCCTACTCTCATAACATTCATGACATATTCCAACCATTTCTCCCTAACCAACACCCCCACACCCATCTATCCTACCCTGCTAAAACAACTTCTAGTAATAATCCCTCCCAGCAATCTTTCTGGCTGATCCACCTCTATACTGGACTTCTTGCACACATCCCACATCCACCTACCTCCTACTCATTACCTGAACCACTTCCCCTGCTCTGCTCTTCAAACTTTCAAGTACTGTACATTTTATTCAGCTCATAATCTCTAGACATTATTTGGCTTATTAGTGTTGGAGTTGGAAAAGGTGTATGTTTTCCTCTTGGTTAAAGTAATGAGAAGTTTAATTAAAGTTACAGAGATGATCTTATTTTGTTTTTTCCTGAAATGGGGATTTGTCACAACTTGAAAACTTTGTTGTGGTAGCATGAAAATCACTGAGTCTCATTTATGGTGCCAGAATGATTTTCCTTTGTTACTAGTTAAAGCAGCTCCTCAGGGTGACAATGCATCATTATCAGCTGAGCTAAAAGGGGTTAGGAATTTTTGTCATGGTAGAACCAGTGCACTGTAAAACTGGTGTAAGATATAAGTAATGTACATAGTGTAGGTAAGTGGAAAGCAGAGTAGCTCATGGAAGTAAAGTGGCAGGTGCAATGAAGGACTTGGATCAAGTCGCGTAACCCTGGACCCCTACACTCCTTCTGGGCCCAGATGGACTGAATGGTAGGTAGATAGATAGTATTTTTATATGCCTCCTTATAACCTTTGGTAATTGATTTTGTATGATGTTTCCAGCTTTGACTGATATCCGAAACGAGTGCATCTCCAGCATCCCTGTATATGTGTCAGGAGCAGGCAAGACTCCACTTCAGTACCAGGGTCAGTGCATCGATAGCTCAATTGTTTCTCTGTCGTATCCATCCAATTCCAAGTGCTAGTTCAAGTCCTCACAGACTCCACATGACCGAGTAAAAAAAAGTGCACTTTCTTTCCTGTCACTGTTCTTCTGACTGGGGGTAAGATGAAGCTGCAGAAAGTGGGTAAGAAGGTGGTGAAGGCACTGAAGAGGATGGGGGTGAGAGTAGCTAGGATTGGCTTGATAGTGAAAGGTGAGGGAGTGTATGTCATACAGTTAACTTTCCAGGTGTTGGGTTTCGGACTGGTGATTGTCATGGTACCTGTAGGGGTGTTGGTTTCAGTGGCTGCTGTGGTGCATCACACGGTGAAGGGAGTCAAGAGGGCTCTTCGAGAACTCACAGGTTATGGGTGATTGGTTAGTATGTCAGGAGAATGGCTTGCTCTGTGTTCACCTTGGTTTTTTTTTGGGGGGAGGCAGTGGCTTAGTTGGTAAAGAGGTGGCCTGTAGGCCTACCGGACCCAGGTTCAGATTCCCGCTGGGGCGGAGAACAGTTTAAGGATTTGAATTTCATAAAATCAGACATTACTAATGTACCTGAAAGATGCACTGACATCGTAAAAATACCACCACGAATACCAAGACACCAATCCTGTATGAGACAGCCCTAGCATGTATTCGGTATGGACTGTGGGTGTTAGCGCTGAAGTGGTGACATGTAGAAGTGTATGTTATGTAGGAGGACTACTGTGCCTTGGAAGCAGGCTGTGAAGCCTATGCCCAGAGTTGGACACACAAGAAAAAAAAATAAAGTTACGGCTCTTTACCTTCATGTTCAGTAGCAGATCAAAGAGTGAGGTGGGGAGCAACATAATATTGGCTAGGGGTGAGTGGCAGCTTATTCTTGCCTTAAATGTCTGAATTGAGTAATCCAGCTTCAGGCTCGAAGCTCATGATGGGGTAGTAAAGAATTGGATGATTGGATGGATGGAAAATTTGCTGGGCATAGCAACATCCAGGCATTTAACTTCATTCAGAAAGTTATGTAAGTTTAATAAAAGTCTCATATTGTATTGTTCTTTGTGTAAAGTTAAGTAATTGTTTGACATATTTCACTGGTTGTGCCATTCATATATATATATATATATATATATATATATATATATATATATATATATATATATATATATATATATATATATATATATATATATATATATATATATATATTTTTCACTGTGGAAGGTAGGGGTGCTCACCATCAACTCACTCGATGTATTGCTGCTCTTGTGTGACTGTCTTTTCCTTTCTTCCTTCCTTCTTTCCCTCCTTCCTCTTCTGTCTTTCCATCATTCATTCTTTCCCTCTTCCTTCTATCTATGTGTGACTACACTGAATGACAAGGCAAATGATTTCTTGGACGCCAGGAAACCATTTACTACGCTTCTTGGTAACCATATTGTCACCGGGTTTTTAAGAGTATGTAATATTAAGGAATAATATTCAATAATACTTAAGAGCAGGGACAAAGAACTGACTTGTGAAAATCAAGCAGTTATTACTTTATACTGGCTTACTTCACCGATTCTCTAAGGACGAGAATTTATAAACTTTCTCAACAGTACACAGCAGAGACTAATTATTCACATGTGCTGTTTATTAGTACTGTTGGCCTCTGGTTAAAAGTGACTTCATCTCTGACAATCAATAACTAATGCTATTAATGATAAACAGGTTCTTGCTGGTGCAATTAACTCCTAGATGGCACAACGGATTTAAGTTAATAAAAGGGACTGGCCTAAGTACCAATTGTAAATAATGCAAAGCATTTATGCAAACTAGAAGCTATAACTAAAATAAGCTAAATGTGGAATAATAAACATGAGTTTACATTACATTAAGCTCAAGAGAGAAGAACTGTAAATTTATTGATTACAATGAGATAAATTTACATTACATGTTTCAAAATGAATTCAAAATAAGGAGATCGCACTCACTCACTCACTCAAAAGCTAAACTCTTAAACCTAGGAAAAACGAAAAGAAAATACTGGTCAGAAAAGTGGCTAGGCGGGATGAACTGGGCATCGTTGCTGAGGAAGGATGCTGCCACACACGCTAGGCCTCTTGCTGACTCACACTAGGTGGGAATTCAGGAACTTGCTGGACAATGGCGGCACTGCTCCACGCTGGGCCCATCGAACCTGCATCCACGATGTTCAGATCCTGACTGAGTTCATATCGTGAGAGAGAGGCGAGTGTCGAGTCGCACTTGCTAATGGCTAGAATGAGCGAAACATGCCCATAACAAATCACTCAGCGGAGGTGCTAATGTCGCACAGAAAGACGATCATTTATGAAACAATGAAAAATGGTTCTGAAAACACTCCCGATCGGGTGAATACGTGGTGGTTGACTGAGTGATACATACTGGGATTCCTCTAGAATTCGCGGTTTCCCACCAAAGTTTAATGTCATGAGTTTATTTAAATATATGATTGCACCAACTCGGGACACATATACAGTTAAAGTCCAATTATTCAGCAGCTGATTATTTGGTAAATCCGAATTTTCGGCAGTTTTGAGAAGCAGTCCCATTTACGGTAGTCTTTGATTGTTTGGCAGACAATCCGAATCATCTTGACACTCCAGGAAGTGTTATCTGTGACATGTAGGCCTACTGTGTCATTACACTTGAATCCATCTGTCCATCCATCATCCAATCCTATGTTGCCCCACAGAAGAGCGTAAGAACCCGAGGCTAGGCAAGTTGGTCCTGACATTTAAGATGAGAATGACCAGCCTCACTTATCCCTGAGTGGCATTACATGAACAATAATCCCAACCATCCCTTGGATGTAAACCTTCATTGGCTCAATCTGATTGGAGCACCTTAATTACCCACTAAACCACCATGCACCATAATTTGTTTATATGGTTACCACCCAGCATAGTAAATAGTTTCCTAGTGTACAGGAAACCATTTGGCATGTCACTCAGTGTAGAGTCATCCATAGGCAGAAGGAAGAGGAAACAGTGAAGGAAAGAAAGACAGAAGAGAGAGAGTGTAAAGTCACCCTTAGGCAGAAGAAAGAGGAAAGAATGAAGGAAAGAACGACAGAAGAGGAAGGATGGAAGAGAGGAAAGGGCAGACACCCAAAGCAGCACTGCATTGAATGAGTGGATGGTGAGCACCCCCGCCTACCACATACTTGTTTATTTTCACTAATTTCTGTATTTCAGATTCAGGTACAGTACTGTATTGAATATAGTTTTGTACAGTATCATACAGTACAGTACAGTAAACCCCCCCCACCCCCACCCCACCCCAAAAAAAAAAAAAAAAAAAAAAAATTAGAGAGGTTACATTCCAAACCCCCTCCCCAGTTTTTGAATTCGCAAATTCTTTATGCCTTCCTGTCTACTGTATCTATCTCTTGCCAGACGCCATAATCCCGTAAGGGGTGGCCATTTGACTTTGAGTTATTTGTTTTACAGGGAGGGGCACTAACCCTCCACCAACCCACTTGCTGCCATGTAGGGAGCATGTATGGTTTGGTTATATGGTTACCATCCAGTGTTGTAAATGGTTTCTTGGCTTACAGGAAACCATTTGGCTTGTCACTCAGTGTAAAGCCACCTGTAAAGGAAAGAAAAACAATAAAAAGTGACAGGAAAGATGGGAGAACGAGGAAGAGAGGAGGGCAGGCACAGAAAAAGAATGATAAAGGCTAAGGAATTCATGGTAGGTGGGGGCACTCACCATCCACTCACTCAATGTAGTGCTGCTGTCAGGTGTCTGCCCTTTCCTCTCCTCCTTCCTTCCTTCCATCCTCTTCTGTCTTCCTTTCCTTCATTTTTTCCTTGTCCTTCTGCCTACGGGTAACTTTACACTCCCTCTTCTGTCTTTCTTTCCTTCATTCTTTCGTCTTCCTTCTGCCTGTGGGTGACTCTACACTGAGTGACAAGCCAAATGGTTTCCTGTACACCAGGAAACCATTTACTGCACTGGGTAGTAACCATATAACCAAATTTTGGTACCTGGTGGTTTAATGGGTAATTATTGCGCTCTAGTCGGATTGAGCTGGTGAAGGTGTATATCCAAGGGGTGGTTGGGGTTGATTGCTCATATAATGCCACTCAGGGATGAGCGAGGCTGGTCACTCTCATCTTAAATGTCAGGACCAACTGCCTAGCCCCAGGCTCCTACGCTCCTCATGGGACAGTGTGGGATTGGATGTTGAATGGATGGATGAACAAGTAGGCAGCACTACATCAAGTGAGTGGATGATGGTTGCCACCACCTACCACTCACATCTTCCTGAAAATGACTTTTACCTGTAATTGTGTAGCCTATGAATCACTGATACTGTAATGCATTATCTATCTATCTATCTATTGCCAGACCCCTCAATCCTGTTTGGGGTGGCCACAAACAAATCGCCTCCAAGTCGCCCTGTCCCCCGCCATTTCACTGCCCTGCTCCCAACTCACACCCCCCTCTCTCATATACCTCTCCACCCCATCCCTCCATCTCATCCTTGGCCTCCCCCTCCCTCTTCCTCCCTCCACCTCACTCACATACACTCTCTTCGTCAGTCTTTCACCCTCCATCCTCTCCACATGGCCAAACCACCTCAGTGTGTTCCTCATAACGCTTCCTGTCACATCCACATCCACACCACAACGCTCCTGTATATCCTCATTCATCAGCCTCTCTCTCCATGTGACTCCACAGGCTCCTCGTAAATAAGTCATTTCCACTGCTCTCACTCTTGACTTGTGTCCTTCCAACAACGTCCAAGCTTCACTTCCGTACGTTAGAGTTGGTATCACAGTACTGTCATGTAGTAACTTTTTCACTTCCATGCTCACTTCCCTGTTTCTTATCACTGCTTTCAAAGAACCAGCAACCTTTCTTCCCTGCTGTACCCTTTCACGCACTTCACCCTCCAAACCTCCGTCCTTACTCATCACACTACCCAAGTACTTAAACGTACTCACATTTTCCAATTCCTCACGATCCAACCTCGCTGTACTGTACATTCACTGACTTCACCTCTCTCAAAGACCATCACTTTACTCTTCCCTACATTCACCTTTAGATTCCGTTTCTTACACACTCTCCCAAACTCATCCATCAAGCCTTGCAGCTCCCCTTCGTCTTCACTCAACAACACAGTATCATCTGCAAACAACAGTACAGGGATTTTCCTAAAACTATCCTCTCTCATCAGGGCCACTCCAACATCCACTACCCTACCTTGTACCTCTTTTATTACCCCATCCATGTACAGATTGAACAACCATGGAGACATGACACATCCCTGTTTCAACCCAACTTTCAAAGAGAAAAAAATCACTTAGTTCACCATCCACACGCACTGCAGCCTTCGCACCATCGTACATACTCTTCACAGCATTCAACAACTTCCCATCTACTCCATATATTCTTAACACTTTCCATAATCCTTGTCTGTCCACCCTGTCATATGCTTTCTCCAAATCCATGAAAACCACATACAACTTCTTTCACTTTTCTAGAAACTTTTCCACTAAAGATCTAAGAATGAATATCTGATCTACACAACCTCTTCCCTTCCTAAAGCCTCCCTGTTCTTCTCCAACTAATTTCTCTGTTCTTTCTCTAACTCTGTCAATAAGTATCCTACCATACACTTTTCTTATTATACTAAGAAGACAAATGCCCCTATGATTACCGCACACTTCTTTTTCCCCTTTTCCTTTGTACATGGGAATAATTATACCTGACTTCCAATCCTTCGGGACTCTACCTTCCTCCCAGGCCAATCTGCACATCTTCCACATCCATTCTACTACTATCTCTCCCCCATGCTTCAGCATTTCACCACACACTCCATCAATTCCTGGGGCTTTCCCCGATTTAACTTTCTTCATTGCTTCCACAACTTCTATCCTACTGATTTTTTCCTGTCTTCTCACCTCCCTCCTTCTCCCAGCCATTCCCCAGCCACTTATACTCGCATTACTTCCATCCTCTACGTTCAAGAATTCCTTAAAGTGTTCTCTCCATCTGCTCACTTTTTCTCCCTTCTCCACTAGTAATCTACATTTTTATCTTTCACTCCCCTGCTAACTTCACTTCCACCCTGTCTTACTCTTTTCACCAATAAATATAAGGTACTGAGTGGGTAGGTTTTTCGTTTATTCAGCAAAACCGATTACAGTACTAGGCATCAGCCTGGTCCCTTAGGTGCCGAATAATTGGAATTTTACTGTAACCAAATTATGGCTTCCTGTGGTTTAGTGGGTAATTAAGGCACTCTAACTGGATTGAGCTTGGACAGGTTTATATCCAAGGGGTGGTTGGAGTTCATTGCTCACATAATGCCACTCAGGGATGAGTGAGGCTGGTTATTCTCATCTTAAATGTCAGGACCAACTTGCCTAGCCCCAGGCTGCCACCCTTCTCATGGGGCAACACTGGATTGGATGATGGATGGATAGAACATTCTCTTTCCTTCATTTTGGATCTTACCTCATCCCGTCCTCAATAGGGTGGAGTCAAAGGCTTTTTGTCTCATCAACTCTCCTCCTGTTACTGGCTGCCTTCAACCTCTGTCTCTTTGCCACAGTGTTGCCTCTTTACCTCATTTCTATCACTGCTTCATTGGTCACTACTCTTCTGAACTGTCTGCTTGCATCCCTCCACCTCTGTGACGGGTTCGTAGCACCCATCTAGCAACAAACTCTCATCCCTTTTCAGTCCACCTCTCTAATGCAAGAGTTAACTGTTACTCCCAGTTTTTCATTTATGCAACTGGTCAACACTGGAACTGTCTTCCTCTGTCTGTATTTCCTACTTCTTATGATCTCCAGTCTTTCAAATGCAGTGTGTCTAGGCATCTTGAAATGAACAGATCTTGAATTTGGCTCTATTTTGTATTGCTTTTATTTTTTCTTGGAAGGAATGGTTTGCGGGCTTCTGGCTTTTGGTTCCTTCTTTCTTGGGGGAAAAAAAAAAAAAAAAAAGATTAAGACATAAAGTGGCAGGTATAAACAATGGTTTTATATTTTGTGGCTATGTTTACTCTCATTCTGTTGCTCTTTAAGCCATATTTGTCAGGTATATTTCAGAGAGTAGTAATGGACAAGTCTTGCCCATACAGTACAAACTCTCAAATATGAAGTGCTTGGTTCAAGAGGCTATATTTCATGGCAAATGGAATACAATAATCCCTCCACTATCTGATGTGATAGAGCCAAAGGCATGTCCGGAAAGTGGTCCCGTCCGGAAAGTGGACCCCTGCCTTCTGGACTGGTACTTAGGGACCCTAACCCAGCCTAACTTTGAAAGCCACCTAAATAACTACCTATCTGACATGCATTGCACCTATTTAAACCTATTCAAGACCCTATTTACACCAATAATGGACATAAAGCATGAAATAAATGAAAAGGAACCAAAGAATGAGAACTTAGAAGTGACTGTACCTCAGCCAGGGTACTTACAGCTTGTGTGTGGCCACCTTCTCTAAAGCTTTGACAGTGGTGAAAATGCTCTTGAAGCACGTACAGTAATCTAGTGTTGTGCTGCACTTACAGTAATTCATTGCGCTGTGAGTTATAATTGTTTAACACTGCACATTGCTAATTGCACCATGCCAGTTTCAACTGCCAGTTTGCACTCCACAGTTAATCCTTTGCACTCTGAATTCTAATTTCTTAACACTGTAAA
Source organism: Coenobita brevimanus (assembly GCF_032717465.1). Classification (NCBI taxonomy): domain Eukaryota; kingdom Metazoa; phylum Arthropoda; class Malacostraca; order Decapoda; family Coenobitidae; genus Coenobita; species Coenobita brevimanus. Next base: position 26,448,259 of record NC_137058.1, read on the forward strand.
TTCCCGTGTGGGCTGCTGGCAAGGTATTGCAGTTTATTCACTGTTTATTCACAAAAAACGAGCACGTGTGGCATCCACTGCAATAAGCATCTACTCGCGGTCAAAGTTAGGTAGTGACTGTTGGTGACGGGGAAACGGAGTTGCCAGATCGCACCGGCCACATTACCAAACTCCTCGATTTTCATTACCAAATTTAACTTTTCATTACTAAATTTGTAAAGCTAGCATTTATTCTCACTAATTATATATACAAGTGGAAATACATGTAATCACTCTCCTTATAATAAAAAACATGTTGATTATTTTCATGCTATGTAGGCTAGCAGATTAATCAGAGAGAGCAGACAATCCACCATCTCCATCCTGTGTATCCTCATACATATGAAAAATCCGTTTGGTAATGCATTATTCTGATTCATTACCAATCGAATTTTTTATTACCAAATTGGCCCACATTTGGTAATGAAAAATACCAAATGGCAACCCTGACAGGGGAGAGGAGAGGGGGAAGGAAGGAAGGGGTGAAGGGGCCGTGGTGTAAACAGCTGTTCGGCACTGCGCGGCAATTTCAAATTACAGGAGGGGAAAAATCGGACTTTGGGGGGATTTTTTTTTCTTTTTTTTTTTTTTGTCCATTTTTGGGTTCTGAAGGTCCAGGCCCACAATGTCTGGTAAGTGGGGCATCCGGAAAGTGGGCGTCTGTATAGTATAGGGATTACTGAATTTTGGAAAGTAGAATCATAGTGATAATTTGGAGAAAGTCATGTAAAATACAGCCTACTTTACCATGAACAATCATTGCAGTGAAGTACTTTGTATTAGTATTATATTGTCTGTTATCATACTTGTCCATAAATAAAAGATTGTCTTCAAATATGCATTGTATGAAGACAGCTGATACCAACACCCCCCTCCCCCCTTTGCATGAAAAAATGTTGTAGAATGTGGAGGTTCTTGGAAATCAGATGTTTGACTTTGGGAGTTTTTACTGTACTCAGTTCTCCTTCTGTGTGGGTTCCCCCAAGGAACTGTTTTAGGTCCAATTCTGCTTACAGTTTATGCTAGTAGTTTACTGTTTTTACTTGATACTCATGATGTATCCTATCATTTTTATGTTGATGACAGCTTTATGCTAAGATGCAGATATTGATGATACCAAGAATTAACTGAGACCTATGATAATGGATATTAAGATCTTGTTGGCAAAGAGGAAACTTAAGCTGAATGATGGCAGAACAGAAATCATCATTATTTGAGGGAACAGGAAGGGTGGTGATGCTGACCCTGAATATTAGAGTCACAGCTTCATCCAGCCAGTTCTGTGTGAAATTTGGGTGCATATTTTAATTCAGAACTAAATAACAAAGAATATACAGTGGGACAAGGCTGTAGCACCAGCTAGTCAGGGTGGTACTCATGAGGGGAATGGGAATGCTGGTGATAGGGAGTGTTGGAGGAGCTCCTATTTCACAAACTACCTATCCATCCCCTTATTGCTAACCTTTTCAGTGTGACACTAACTTGGAGAGTAGACCAGCATGCTTTCCCAGACACTTCCTCAAATTATCTCATGCACTACACCACATCCACTCAGCATAACATACCCCACAACGTCACAGGGGTTGACATCAGCAAGGCCATGCAGCCAGAAAACTTTGCCCCTGCTACCTAGTTGTGGACTTTTTGAGGAGAGGAGTGATGAAGGCTCTCCCTGCATAGGTCGTGGAGTGGAGTGAGATGGGGCTTGAACCTGTGCTAAAGGGTTCAGGGCATGGCGATTCCCAGTCTGCCGTTGCTGCCCAATAGAGAGGGGCCCAAACCTGGGAGTAGTGTCCCGGGAGGCTGCCCTATCAGTGGGTGTATAATGGCGGGGCAGTTACAGTGCCAAGGCGCGCTTGGAGGGTGTCCCTGTAGCTGTCTTGGCAGGGTTCCCCGAGTCTACTACCACAGCCACTGGTCAAGGCCGGTGGGATAGGGGTCCCTGATTTATTGCCTGGACCTGGGACTGTGCAGTGGGTGGGGCCTATGGCATGTCTTTCCCCTTTATTATTTTACTGATTATGACCTACTTAAAGAATGAAATTCAAAGCAAGCCTGAGGACACTAAATCACCCAGGGGGATCAGAGTGATTGTCGTAGAATGTGGGAAGTTTGAGGGGTAGAGCGGGAGAAGTAGTTGAGATATTGAGCAGGATGTGGCTGGATGTGGGATGTGTGCAGGAAGTCCGGTATAGGGGTGGATCAGCCAGAAAGATTGCTGGGTGGGAGTGTTATTACAAGTTGTTTTGGCAGGGTAGGAGAGATATGGATATGGTGTTGTGGGTGTGTTGGTTGGGAAGAAATGGGTGGAATGCATCATGAATGGTATGAGAGTAAGTGACAGGATAATAGTAGTGAAAATTTTGTTTGGTGGGAAAATGGTTACATTTATATTGGTGTATGCCTCACAGGCAGACTTGGTTGAGGTAGGGAAGGATAGATTTTGGGATGGCTTAATTCATGTAGTAAGTGGTATGGGGGATGATGAGATTGTAGTTCTGGGAGGGGACTTAAATGGTCATGTAGGTGAAAAAGTTCAAGGATATGGAGGAGTACATGGGGGATGTGCATATGGTACAAGAAATGAGAAAGGGGAAAGAATTCTCGAGTTTGGGGAGGTAATGAACATGATTGTGTGTAACACACATTTTAGGAAAAGAGAGATTACATATGAGTCAGGGTGAAGTAGCAGCCAGATAGACTATTTCCTGGTCAGGAGGGCTGATAGGAAGTTAATGAGGAATGTTAATGTTATGGGGAGTGAGGGAATGTGCACAGCAGCACAAGTTATTGATATTTGACATGGTGTTTAAGGAGTGGGTGTTGAAAAAGAGGACCAGTGCACCTAGGAGGAAAGTGTGGAAGCTGGAAAACCAAGCAGTAAGGTATACCTTCTATAGCGAGATGAGGAGAGTGATGGCTGAACAGGGAGACGTTGTCAGAAGTGTTAACACTTTGGCACGCTGATGATGATATTCTCATCATCCAGAAAACTCCTGTAGGCCCGCCAATGACGATATTCTTGTCATTGAAGCAAAATGTTTGCCAAAAGCCCATTTATTGTTCAATTTTCATGGGATATGGTTTAAAATGAGCACCAATGTGTTCCCATTTTGTCTGTGAGTCATGTGGCTGCCCCAGACTGCCACGCAGCCACCCAAGCCAGAGAAAACGTCAGTAACTTCCCTTCTGTGTTCGTAGTTAGACCCTGGTTACTGCCACGTCTGTTTACCTGCAGTTTTCCGTGGATTTTTTCATCATTTTCTGTGTCTTACTGCCTTTATATTCACTGTAAATCTTATCCATGATGGATGGTGACAAAGGAAATGGCAAATCCATCTTGAAAGAGGAGAAAAATGCGTATAAAAGAGAAAGTTTTGAGTGTACACCAGAAGTATGAAGGAGTGACTCTCGCACCAACAAAGTTTGGGACTATAATGGAGGAATTTTCAGAGAGTGATTTTGAAGACCTTGACAGTACAGATAGTAACAGTGATGTTGCTGTTGAATTGGTAGAGAGTGACACAGTAAATGAAACAAGTGATATTGGCAGTGGTGGTGGTGGTGTCAAGTGGGAGGCTAGTGGCAAGCGTGAGGCTGGTGGTGTGAGAGAGAGTGATGGTCAGGACAGTAGTGATGGTGGATCACCACCGCCTGATGCCTACCCAATTGGTCCCTGTACCTCCAACCAGACTCATGCCAGTGCCCTATGTGCCCGTTTCCAGCATGCCAGAGCTCCTCATATCATTCGAGCAAATGATTCAGCCTGGTCAACAGACAGCTCTTCACCATTTGTAGAGATTTTTACTGAGACACCAGGCTTGACTGTCCCAGCACCAGCCACTGCTCATGGATTTCTTCAACTATTCACTAGGAGAGATTTGCTGCAATATTTGGTAAATGAAACTAACCTGTATACAGCACAATCCTTGCACAATGCTTCCAGCCCAAGGAGGACTGAGTGGGATGAAGTGAATGTGAAAGAGATGGCAAAGTTTTTGGGTATGACTATGTTGATGGGAGTGTGAAAGCCCCAGAGATGACGATATATTGGCAAACAGGTAAAAAGTGGCTTGTGCCTGCTGTCATTGCATGCATGACTTCGAAGCAATATGCTGTTTGCTAAGTATTTTCACACATATAACAGTAGAGCAATTACTGAAGACACTACTGACAGACTCATAGAAATTAGAACAGTAATGGAATACCTGACCAATAAATTCAAGACCTTCTGTATTACCAGTAAACACCTGTCTCTAGATGAAGGCACAGTGACATGGATGGGCCATTTAGCATTCAGTGTTTATAATTCAAATAAACCTGATAAATATGGATTAAAGCTGTACATGCTGGCTGAGTTAAAGATGGTTTATGTCTGATTTTGATTTGTTTGTAAGGATTGGGAAAACAACCATTGAAACAATAATGGGTTTGATTGCACCACTGATGAATAAAGGTTATCATTTATTTATGGATAACTACAACAACTCAGTGGATCTTAGTGAACAGCTCATAGAACAAGGTATGCACACCTGTACACCAGGAAATCATTTACTATGCTGGATGGTAACCACATAACCAAATTTTAGCACCTGGTGGTTTAGTGGGTAATTACAGTGCTCCAATCGGATTGAACAAGTGAAGGTTTATATCCAAGCGGTGGTTGGGGTTTATTGCTCACGTAATGCCACTCAGGGCTGAGTCTGGTCACTCTCATCTTAATGTTGGGACTGGCTTGCCTAGCTCTGGGCTCCTGCGCTTCACATGGGGCAACGTAGGATTGGATGATGATTGAATGAATGAATGGCTAATGGAGAAGGAAAAAAGTGAGCAGATGGAGAGAACACCTTAAGGAATTGTTGAACATAGAAAATGAAAGTAATGCGAGTATAAGTGGCTGGGTAATGGCTAGGAGATGGAGGGATGTGAGAAGAGAGGAAGAAATCAGTGGGATGGAAGTTATGGAAGCGATGAAAAAGTCAAAATGGGGAAATTCCCAGGAACTGATGGAGGGTGTGATGAAATGCTGAAGCATAGGGGAGAGGTAGTAATAGAATGGATGTGGAAGATGTGCAGATTGGCCTGGGAGGAAGGTAAAGCCCCAGAGGATTAGAAGTCAGGTATATTTATTTCCCTGTACAGAGGGAAAGGAGAAAAAGAAATGTGTGGTGATCATAGAGGCATTTGTCTTCTTAGTGTAATAGGGAAAGTATATGGTAGGATACTTACTGACAGAGTTAGGGAAATAACAGAGGAATTAGTTGGTGAAGAACAGGGAGGTTTGAGGAAGGGAAAAAGTTACGTAGATCAGATAGTCATTGTTAGGTCTTTAGTGGGAAAGTTTCTAGAGAAGGGAAAGATGTTGTATGCAGCCTTCATGGGGAAAGCATATGACAAGGTGGATAGGCAAGGATTGTGGAAAAAATTAAGAATATATGGAGTAAATGGGAAGTTGTTGAATGCTATGAAGAGTATGTATGAGGGTGCTAAGGCTGTAATACTTGTGGACAACGAACTGAGTGAATTTTTCTCTTTGAAGGTTGGATTGAAACAGGGATGTGTCATGTCTCCATTGTTGTTCAATCTTTATATGGATGGGATTGTAAAAGAGGTACAAGGAAAGGCAGTGGATGTAGGAGTGGCCCTAATGAGAGACAGCAGTGTTTGGAAACTCCCTGTACTGTTGTTTGCAGAGATACTGTGTTGTTAAAATGAAGGGGAAGTGCAAGGCTTGGTGAATGAGTTTGGGAGAGTGTGTTAGAAATGGAATCTAAAGGTGACTGTGGGGAAGAGTAAAGTTATGGTCTTTGAGAGAAATGAAGTCACTGGATGTACAGTGAGGTTGGATGATGAGGAAATGGAAAATGTGAGTGCGTTTAAGTACAGTAGTGATGTAATGAGTAAGGATGGGAGTTTGGAGAGTGAAATGCTTGAAAGGGTTCAGCAGGGAAGAAAAGTTGCTGGTTCTCTGAAAGCAGTGATAAGAAACAGGGAGATGTGCATGGAAGTAAAAATGTCTGCATGATAGTACAGTATTGTGATACCAACTAGGGATGTGCCGGTAATATTGGTATTGGCAGTGTCGGCCTTTTTTTTGTAGTATCGGTATCGGTATTGGCAAGGTAAAATTATGGCCGATACTCCGTTACTTTTCTGGTTTATTATGTGATTCAAGACACTCATGTTTCATGACACTGACAAACAGATGGTTATGATATTATATTATGGTACATTATAATTACATGTATGATGTAACATTATCATATATTAATATTATATATTGATTACTATATTGCTCTTGCATTAAGAACATTCACATTACCGGCATCAAATAAATCAAAATAAAATCAAATAAATAAAATCGAAATAAGAAAGTATCGGTATCGACTGAAAAGTGGGTATCGGTATCAGTATCGGTATCGGCCAACATCTTGGTATCAGCACATCTCCAGTACCAACTCAAACATGTGGAAGTGAAGCTTGGGCCTTGTTGAAAGGACACAAGTCAAGAGTGAGTGCACAGGAAATGAGTTATTTTAGAAGACCATATAGAGTTACTTAGAGAGACAGATTGACAAATGAGGAAGTGAAGGAGCATTGTGGTGTGGATGTAATTGAAAGTGTCAGGAGAAATTCATTGAGGTAGTTTGTCCATGTGGAGAGGATGGAGAACGAGAGACTAATGAGGAGAGTATGTAAGGTGGAGGGGGGGAGAGGGAGAGGGAGGCCAAGGATGACATGGTGGGATATGGTGGATAGGTACAGTATATGAGAGAGAAGGTGTGGGCTGGGAAGAAGGCAGTGAAATGGCGGGGAACTGGGTGACATGGAGGTGATTTGTTTGTGGCCACCCCTTGCGGGATTAAGGCATCAGACAGTAGAGATAGATAGATAAAAAAATTTTAAGGAGTAAGTAGTTCTAGCTTGTAATACTATAGAGTTAACATTAGGTCTGTTATATTAAAATTATCCTTATTATGCTGCTGTTGCTGCTGCTGCTGTGGTGGTGGTGGTTGCTGTGGCTGCTGCTGCTGTTGCTGTAGCTGCAGCTGCTGCTATAGTTGCTGCTGCTGCAGTTGTTGCTGCTGCAGCTGCTGTAGTTACTGTTGCTGCTGCTGCTGGATCCAACTTCACTTTTTCTCTGTGGAGGGGGAAGTTCAAGACGATGATGATAATGATAGCACTGATGATGATGACAGGAATTATGATGATAATGATGAAGATGATTGTTCCCTATATTTAGGTGGAATCGACCTCGATGCTGGGCTGCCCTCGTGTTCTACTACTTCTCCACCTCAACTGGCCAATGTGAATTTCTCGGACAGTATGGTGTACATCTACACCTCTGGTACCACAGGACTCCCTAAAGCTGCCATTATTAAGCACTCCAGGTAAGGGGAGGGGTAGGGAGTGGAGAGAGAGGGAGTGGGGCTGCAGTGAAGAAGAGAGAGGGAGAGAAAAGGAAGATGAAGTGAGACCAGATTAACAGAAAACAGCTAGAGTTCTTTCAGTTCTACATGACTTAGATTTCTATCTTTTTATCTCATATTTCTGATAGTTCAGTTACAGATCCTTTCACTAGCATGTTTTTGTGACTAGCATCTCATTAAAGGCTAGTGTAAATCTGGTGTTATAGCTAAGCATGTAAAATGGAGAAATGGCAGTTTTAAATAAAATTTAAGTAAAAAGAGTACAGTAGATGGTGCAGTAAGTCATCATTACAAATTGTCTTTTATGTTGATTTATTTTTTACTTATATTTATTTGATTATTATTATGGCAAATGCCACTCGGGGATGAGTGAGGCTGGTCACTCTAATATTAAATGTCAGGATCAACTTACCTAGCCCGTGGCTCCTAGCTCCTCATGGGGCAGCACAGGATTGGAGGAGGGATAGATGAATTATTATTATTGTTTATCTTCTACCGTCCAGCACACATATTAGATGAAACGTTCTTGGTGCAGGAGACTTGGGGGAAATTTACCTTATTTGCTTAAAGAATTTTCATAGAAGTACATAACATATGTCAGTGAAAAAAAAAATCATAAACAAGTACATCAGCCTCTCGACTCACAAATGAAACAAACTGGAAGATTGTTGATAATCCCATTCTGTCATGGTGATAAATTGATATCATCTTGTTTATAGCTCTTTTTTGGTGCTGTAAAGGGACACCTTCCTGTGATGGCACTGATATTACCTGGCAGATCCAGTGCCTAGTTATGCAAGTGTCCTTCAGCTACTTCACAATCCCCTGAAAGAAGGATGGTGGATAGGAGGAGAGCAGCTTCATCCTGCAGTTCTCTGAGTTCACATTTCAGAGGAGCTTGGGGTTGCAACTATTGCTACTAGTATAACTACGACAACTACGACTACTGCTAGCTATTTTAGGCCTTTGTAGTACTGTATGTTTAGGTTGACTAATGGCCAGACAGATTAGGAATATCCATCATCACCCTGGTGGTAGTAATGGTAGTAGTAACCCCAGGTTCATATGAAATGTGAACTCAGTGAACTGCAGGCTGAAGCAGGTCTCCTCGTGCAGTTCACCATCCTCCTTTCAAGGGTTAAGGAGGGAGTTATGGGTGTTTGTGTAACCAGGAAGTGGAGCAGCATAGTTATATCTGTGCCACCACATAAATGTGTCCCTCTCCCAAAACCCAGCCACCATACGTGGCCACTCACCAGGCTGAAACACTTGCTTCATGCTGTAAGGAAATGTAGAAAAAAAAAAGCTAGATTCTGGAAGAAACACTGCAGGGCACTGAAAGTTTCTTCTGAAATGTTCATTGCAGCTGAGGGGTTAAGTGCACAGTACAGTATAAAAACAAAACAAAAATATATATACATATATATATATATATATATATACAGGTCTCCCTCGTTTTACGTTGTATCGTTTTACGATATTTCGCATTTACGATCCTTCTTCTTTAGTACCAAGTGTTCATTTTACAATTGAGCTCCCTCGCATTTACGATTGGGCATGTGGAAATCCTGCACTCACAGGCAGATCAGCTGAGAGATGCATGGCATACCCACCCCACCCACACAGTTTCCCTCACTTTTGCCAGTCTCACCCGCGTGCTTGTTCAGCATACAACTTCTGTGCATCTGTGTGCATTAGTGCCCATGATATTACTATTTCTCCTGTTCTTCATATTTTGCACCCCTAGTACCACCACCGTGATGTCTTGTAAATGCCCTGCAACATCTGGTGCTGGTGATATGAAGCCAAAGAAAGCAAGAACGTCCTTAACCCTGGAGTCTAAGCTTAATATTGTGACGCAGCACGAAGCAGATGAGGGGGCAAACTCCATCGCTCGTTCCATGAGTCTTGCACAGTCGACTGTATCGACTGTTATAAAGCTTACTGTCAACATTAAGAAAGCTGGGGAGACAAGCATGACTCTACAATACATAAAACATCATCATTATTATTGCATATTAGATCACTTGTATGGGTCTTGGGTTCCTTATACACAAATCCAGGAATGCATCCCTATTTATCCCATTAAACCTTAATTTCGCTTTACGATATTTCGATTTACGATTGCCTTTCTATGAACGCATACCAATCGTAAAATGAGGGAGACCTGTATATATATATATATATATATATATATATATATAATACATACATATATATATATATATATATATATATATATATATATATATATAATACATACATATATATATATATATATATATATATATTGCTACATGTTAAGCTGATTTCACCAGGAGACCATTGACCATGCTGGGTGGTAACCATATAACCAAATTTTGGTGCCTAGTGGTTTAGTGGGTAATTAAGGTGTTTTAGTCAGATTGAGCCTGTGTAGGTTTATATCCAAGGGGTGGTTGGGGTTTATTGCTCACATAATGCCATTCAGGGATGAGTGAGGCTGGTCACTCTAATCTTAAATGTCAGGACCAACTTGCTTAGCCCCGGGCTTCTTACTGTCCTCGTGGGGCAACATAGGATTGGAGGATGGATGGATGGATGGCCAGTTACCCCAGTTAACAGTATCAGTTGTATGGAAAAAGTTGGGTATATTGTAACACATCCCTGACTATAAATGATGACTACCTTCATGGCCTGTCTGCTGTAACTTGACCAAAAACTGCCCTCATTTGATGCTGAGTGTTGACCTGTGACAAGAGATTAACAGTAGATCATGATGCTAGTCATAAAAAAAAAAGTGCTGTGGAAAGGATGTAGAGCCATAGCATTACTTCAGAGGGACACCTTCACGTGGTGGCACTGAAATAACCAGATGAAGGACCTGCGCAGTTATGCAATCATCCCTCAGCTCACCCAATTCCTCAGAGGGAGAATGGTGGCCTGCAGGAGGAGGGCAGCATCAGCCTACGGTCCACTGATTTCTCATTTCAGATGATCATGGGGTCCCAAACAGTACTGTACTACAGTTACCATTGAGCTACAGGAAAGATACTGTCAGAGTATGAAAGTCTTCACAAAGTGAAAGTGAGCATACTTTAGTTTGTATAGGAATAGAAGACTGATTGTATGTGGAATGATTTTAGTACGTTATTTTGATACACTAATTTAATTACATGCATGAACGTTTTCTCATGCGTGCAGTAGAACGTTACTTGAGGAGTATTTTTTTGTTATGTAGCTTATTGCTGACTATCCTTCTTAAAACCCTTATTTCACATAATATTTTTGAAAGTTTAAAGTATTTTAGCATTATTGCTTTAAGTAGTCTTAGCAAGTTTCTATATGTTTTCTGAGTGTGCCTTGCTTTATCTACGTTATCATAAAGAAACATAATTAACCCAAACCATGGCACCCCTCCCTGTCTATATTTCTTGTTACTGCATTTATTATCTTTCATGTAAGCTCATGAAATACAGTTTCTTTCATCTTTTCCCACCCTTAGCTTTAGGAAAGTTATAACCAGGCTCTCACACAGAAGTATGAAGGCCTTTTGTCCAGAGTCAAGGTGTTAGTGTTGTTTGAAGCATTGTTAGGTTGCATGAGGAACATTTGGTAAGGACACAGTTACTTGTGCAGTCAAGATAATGCGTTAAGGTATTATTGTAGATCAAAGATTTGTTAGACTGCCTGAAGAACAGTTCATGATGACACTCATATAGTCTAGAGGAATTTGAAGTTGATACTCCGGTTCAGAGCTTTGTAAGACTTCATGAGGAACACTTTTTGATGATACTGTTACTTGTGCAAGTTCTAGATGATACTTTTGTTTGAAGCTTTTGCTAGACTGTATGGGAACAGTTTGCAGTGACAGCTACTTCTGCAGTAGGAAAAACTCAGAACAATAAACAGTGGGTCTTTATTTGATGTGAAATTATAGGTGCAACTTCCTTCAGCCAGGGATGGGGGAAGAGGATAGACAAAAGAATGGCTAATGAGTATATCATCATAGATTGGTAGTAATGTTCCTAAGTACAAGCACAGTAGTATGAGTGCCCTTTCCATTATTTGTTTAAACTTACAGGTTTCAGGTAATTGTCAGGATTCAACTGATATCTTTAGCTACTTTACCACTAGCATTAGCAACTGACATAGTTATTTCCAAGTCTAGTTTGTTTTGCAGTTATCATAACCACGTAATAGGTAGTGATACCTCTCATCATCTTCTGAGGATAACTGATTTCTGTTGGGTTGCACTTCATTTTCTCAGTGTTGTGGAAGTTATTGGCTAAGATAGGCCCCTATGCTCCTGTTTCTATGGGGCAATATGAGAATGAATGATGGATGGATGGGTAGCCAGAATCTTCTTGAATGGCATGACTGTGGACAAGTAGGTCTGCCTTCCAATGCTGCCACTGTAATGAATTCAGATAATTAAACTAGTAGTTCCTTGCCCCATTTTGGGATCCACGTCACAGACAGCAGACCAGTTCCCTAACCACTTGCACCTGTTTCTCGGTGACTCATGGGGTTAAAATTTTTGACAGAAGATCACATCCCTAACCATTTGCATCTCAGCTTCTTTGTCCTTCTCGTGCCTGGGATCAAATCCAGACAGCAGATCATCGTTCAAACCATTTGCACCTGTTTCTTGGTCCTGCCCCATCCTTGGACTGAACTCACAGCCTCTCAGACAGCAGCTCACTTCTGTATCCACTTGCACTTTTGTGTCTCAGTGACCCAGGAGCATAATGTCCATAATAGTAGATTTCTTTGACTCAGCCTAGGATCAAACTCATGAACAGCAGACCACTTCTTTAACCACGTACACCTCTGCTTGTTGGTGATAGCAGATTATTCCGTGCTTCAGCCTAGGATTGAAATCATGAATGACAGACCACTTCTCTAAACACTTGCACCTCTATTTCTTGGCTACTCAGGGGGATAATGGCTGTGATAGCTGGGACCATCATGATTGGCCTGACCCCTGATGATGTGATATACTCCCCCATGCCACTGTACCACCTGGCAGCGGGTCTGTTGGGGTCGGGGCAGGCAATATTGAGCGGTATCCCGGTGGTACTGAGAAAAAAGTTCTCAGTCTCAGCATACTGGTCTGATTGCGTTAAATACCGATGCACGGTAAGCTGACAGCAGGGAAGTTCTGGGTGTGGACATCTTTTTAATCAAATTCTTGCCATTTCTAGACATTTTTATTCAGCTTTTGATTGATTTTTTTTACTGGAGAGGTTATATACAGTCTAATGAAATCCTTTCCTTATAAGAGGCCATTCCTCAGTTGAATGGAATCATCTGAACAGACATCACCCAAATTCAGAGGATGAATTCACTGTAGGTAATGATATATTTGGTTTATTTTTCTATCTATCTATTGCCAGATGCCTCAATCCCATTTGGGGTGGCCACAAACAAATCGCCTCCAAGTCGCCCTGTCCCCCGCCATTTCACTGCCCTGCTACCAACTCACACCCCCCTCTCTCATATACCTCTCCACCCCATCCCTCCATCTCATCCTCGGCCTCCCCCTCCCTCTTCCCCCCTCCACCTCACTCACATACACTCTCTTCGTCAGTCTTTCACCCTCCATCCTCTCCACATGCTGCTGCTATATGATTTTTATCGAACTTAAGAAAGGCCTCAAATTGAAGGGGCTTAATATGGCTATATATAACCCCTTCATATTGAAATGTACCTTTAGCTGAATGAAACCATCAGGAAATGGGCGAGAATATAATTAAAAAGACATCCCCAAGCTAAGTGGGTCACTCTTGTTAATATATGACTATTCATGTCTCATTCTTGCAGGACTGGAGTGAAAGGGAAAGAGAGAGAAGTTAGATGTATTTGCATCTTTTTACTTCCTTTCACATTCCATTTTGCAACATTTGGGCTACATGTGGATTTGAAACCTCGCCAGTTTTCCCTTTGCTTTGTGATGGGAGGGAAAAGGGAATATCATAAATGCTTTGACTAAGATTCTCCTTTCAGTAGATCTGGCTGTGATCAGCTTTGAGAAATTTCATACTCTAGTTAACTGGTACCGTAAACCTTGTAATCTGTGTGTGATCCTTTTTTCAGTAGTTTTTTCTTGCTGCTGTCAGACAGTTTTGTACAGGTCAAGAAAGGCCTCTCATATGGGTGGGGCATATCAAAGCTGTGTCTAAGCCCTCCATTTCTAATGTCTGTCTGGAGCTAAATAAAAGTGTCTGGAGAAGGCAAGGGTAAAGTGAAAAAGCATCTCTAGGCTCCGAGGGTTCATGAATTCTGGTTTGGTATTGAACTATAAGTTAAATAGGATATATGACGTGAGTTTTGCTTGTCTCTTTGTATTACAGAAATGAATGATTACTAGCCAGAAAAGTTAAATATCTTCAGCATGGCATTTTGTTGGAGAGAAAGACACTAAATTCAGAGCAGAGACCCAATTTATTCATTGTACAGTGATCCCTTAGCTATTGCACATAATTGGTATCAAGCCTAGTGCATGATAATGGAACTGCGTGATAATGAAAGCACAAAACCTGTGGGATTTATCCAAATTGGTACAGTACCAGACACCCCACTCATAAACCCAAGACACTTTTTACCCTCTAAATACATACAAACTGTTATGGTATCAGAAACACATATGGGCATGGTTAGGTTATAGAATGGGATGTAAAGGGCACAGTAAGGAAGAGAACACTTACAATAGAGAGACTTGGGATGGGCTTGAGGCAAGGGGTTCTGAGGCTAGAAGGTGGAGAGTTAGTGGTCTCCACCACCTAAGATTAACTCTTTGAGTATGCCCTCATCTTTGAATCCCTCAGAAATGTAAAACACACACACACACACACACACACAGCTCCCAGACCCAGGCTGCATACCTTAAGTAGTTTCCAGGAATTATGTTTATCCTGTCTCCTATGGTTTTGTTTTAAGTTTAAAATATTGTAAGTTAATATAGACTACCAAAAATGTAAAGATTTATTGGGAAGAATATACATGAATGTTTTGTAGTATTTTCGGTAACAACTGTTTTTGCTACAGTAACCAACATCCAACATGGCCAAAAATGTAAACACTGAGGGACTCGAATTTCCAGGATTTGATAGAAATACTAATATCATGGATCTGGTTAAAACATTGATAATGAGAATTAGTGAACTTGAAAAGAAAGTGGAGAATTTAGTGTTAAAGGACGTGTCTGAGAATACGGAAATTACTATACAGAGTCTGATCCAGTCCAATGAGACGGCGAATGAAGAAATCAGAAATTTGAAGCGTGAAAATGTTGAATTGAGGAGGAAACTAGAAGAGAGTACTAATAAAACAGAGAAGGTGAGTAGTGTATTAGAAGAACATAAGGCAAAGTGGGCACACGTAGAAGAAGAACAGAAAGAAGTGGTCAGCTTAAGAGAAATCATCCAGGAAGAAAGGGAAATGAACAAGAAAAAGATGGAAGAGAATGTAGTGAAAATACTGAAGAAAAAAGAGAAAATAGTGAGAGAAACTGTAGAAAGGAACAGATGCGTGGTAATATTTGGAAACAGGGAAGAGGAAGAAAAGGTTAGATTCGTGAGACTCGAGAGAGACACGAACCTGGTGAGAGGTATATTAGGCAAAATTGACCCCAAAGGAGACAAGTGGGTAAAAGAAATTGAGGAAGTAAGGAGGATAGGGTCTTATAGGAAAGGGGAAACAAGACCAATGAGAGTCAAGTTGACATCAGAAAGTTTAGTAAACGACATACTCAAAATGACCTGGAAATTAAGCAAAGAGGCTGGAATGGAAAATATTATAATAAGAAAAGATTTATATGAAGAAGACAGAGAAGTTTTAAAATCATTGAAGGATCAACGATCGTAAAGGAAAAAAATGATAAGAGGACAGAGGAAGAATGAAATACTTTTTTTTGGAGAGTATTGGATATGAAAGTAAGGAAGTGGTATATAAGGAAATAGAAGTGAAGGAGACTAAGGGGGATAGCTGTGAAAGATTAGGAATTGAGAAAATGGTAATGACGGAGAGAAGGAGAGAAGAGGGTATAAAAAACATGAAAAATAATTTAAAGGTGATATACACTAATATTGATGGTTTAATATTGGCCAGGATTGAAATTAATGATTTCTTGAGAGAATATGAACCTGATGTCATGTGCCTTGTAGAGACCAAATTAAGAGAGGATATTGATGTTCATTTGGGAGATGGTAAATACAATCTGTGGAGAAGAGACCGAAAAGAAGAAATGGGAGGAGGAGTGATGATCGCAGTGAAGAACAACATAAGTGTAGATACCGTGGAAATGGGAGAAGGCAGGGCTGAAGTGATATATATGAAATTAGAAACTGGAGAGAAAGTCCAAGAGAGATGTGGCGGTAGTGTATGTTCCCCCTAAGACGAGAGCATGGAATGATGACGAATACCATGAGATGTTGTCAGATATGGCTAGCTATTTACAAAAAATAATTGAGAAAAGCAATAATATAATTTTGGTGGGTGACTTTAACTGTAAAGAGGTGAACTGGGAGGAATGGGACTCAGGAGGCAGCGAGGATTCGTGGGGCACTATATTATTAAATATAATAATGAATAATGTGATGACGCAATGGGTCAGAGAAGAGACACGGTTCCGAGGTGAGGACACACCAGCAAGGTTAGATTTACTGTTTACCAAAGAACCTGATGTAATAGAATCATTGAAATATTTCTGTCCTATAGGAAAAAGTGATCACTTGGTCATTGAGTTCCAGATGATAATAGGGAACGTTGAGCCAAGAGACGAGCTTCATAGACAGGGAAGATACAACTTTGGGAAAGCTAATTTCACAGGACTGAGAAACTTTTTTGAAAATGCAGATTGGAGAAAATTCAGAGAAACAAGAGAGATACAGAGGAAGTGGGATATCTTTCTAGACCTCTACAATTTGGGAGTGGAAAAATTTGTACCAAGAGTAAGAGGGAAAGAAAACAGGAAAAAGGAGTGGTTTAATAGAAGGTGTATGATAGCAAAAAAAGAGAGAGATAAGGCGTGGAACAACTGGAGAAAGAGGGGCAACACCAGAACAAAGGAAGAATATAAAAGAACTAGAAATTATTACACAAGAATACATAGAGAAGAAGAAAGGAATTTTGAAAAAGGTATAATAGACAAATGCAAGGATGAACCCAAACTGCTTTATAGATTTGTTAATGGCAAATTGAAACAAAGGGAAGGAATCACTAAATTGAAAGTAGAAGGAGAGGTCTATAAAGATGCAGCAATGCAAGCAGAAATAATGAACAAATGTTTCCAATCAGTTTTCACTAATGAAAAAGAGTTTGTGGAAGGGGAGGGAGTGACTAGAAATGTACCGGTGATAAAAGATATATAAGTGGAGGTACAGGAAGTGAACAAATTATTGGAAACTCAAGATGTAAGGAATGCCCCAGGACCTGATGGAATTTCTAATTGGGTACTGAAGGAATGCAGAGAACAACTGACAGATAAAATTCACAGTTTAATCATGTGTTCTCTGGAAGAGGGGAAAGTGCCACAAGAATGGAAGAGGGCAAATGTGGTACCAATTTATAAGGGAGGAAACAGGGAAGAACCCCTGAATTATAGACCAGTGTCTCTAACCAGCATGGTCGCAAAATTGTGCGAGAGAATCCTGAAAGACAGATGGATAAAATATCTAGAAGAGATGAATATTTTGGCCGAATGTCAGTTTGGATTCAGAAGTGGAAGGTCATGTATTTCTAACTTGTTGAGCTTTTACTCAAGAGCAATTGACGTGTTACAGGAGAGAGATGGTTGGGTGGATTGTGGGTACTTAGAGAAGGCCTTTGACAAGGTACCCCATAAGAGACTAATGTGGAAACTAGAATATATACGAGGACTGAAGGGGAAACTCCTGGAATGGATAAGAGACTTTTTGAGAGACAGACAAATGAGGACAGTAATAAAGGATAGAATGTCTGGATGGAGGGAAGTAACAAGTGGAGTCCCCCAAGGCTCGGTGTTGGCGCCAGTAATGTTCCTGATTTACGTAAATGATATGGTAGATAGAGTGAACAGTTATGCAAGTCTGTTTGCTGATGATGTAAAGATCTTGAGGAAGGTAGAGGTTGAGGAGGATTGTAAAATACTGCAGGAGGATCTGGATATGATACATGATTGGAGACAGAAGTGGGAAATGAAATTTAATGTAAAGAAATGTAAAATATTGGAAATGGGTAAAAGTACCAGTAGGCCATCAATGAATTATTTGTTGGGTAATGAATTAATCACTAAAATGAGAGAAGAGAAAGACTTAGGAGTGCTGGTCCAAGATAGTTTGTCACCTGAAAAGCACATTAAGAAGATAGTTAGAGAGACTTGTAAACTCCTGACTAACATAAGAGTAGCATTTCATTATATGGATGAGGAGATGATGAAAAAATTGATAGTGGCCATGATCCGCCCCAGGTTAGAATATGCAGCGGTAGTGTGGTC
This sequence comes from Coenobita brevimanus, assembly GCF_032717465.1. NCBI lineage: Eukaryota > Metazoa > Arthropoda > Malacostraca > Decapoda > Coenobitidae > Coenobita > Coenobita brevimanus. The sequence continues at coordinate 26,466,184 of NC_137058.1, forward strand.
CCCACACAAAAAGAAAGATATAAACAAGATTGAGAGAATACAAAGAACAGCAACCAAAATGGTCCCCAGTCTGGCAGATGTGTCATACAGAGAGAGGCTGGAAAAGCTGGATTTGCCTTCCTTAGAGGAAAGGAGAAAGAGGGGAGACATGATTGCAGTGTTCAGGACCATGGTGGGAGTAGATAAAATTGACCAAGAAGATCGGTTTTTATGGGATGAGAGAGCAACAAGAGGACACGGAATGAAATTGAAAAAGTCAAGCTGCTTGAAGGATATCAAGAAATATAGCTTTCCTGACAGAAGTATAGAATTATGGAATAAGCTGGACAAAGAGATCATCCAGTCTAAAACTTAAACGAGTTTAAAGCTAAATTTGACTTACTGAGAAACAGCGATGGGAACTCACGAGCATAGCATAGTTCGTGTGTATCTCAGTTAGGTATATTGGGTAAATACATAAGTATTTGGAACGACTTAGACAAAAAGGTGGTGCAGGAGAAAAACATTCATGTGTGTAAAGGTAAACTAGATAAATGTGGATATGGAGACAGGACAACACGAGCACCGCTCAATTCCTGTATACTACAAATAGGTAAATACAAATAGATAAATACACACACACACACACACACACACACACACACACAGATCCTGTACTGGTATCGTTGATGGAAACCCTATCAGGTGAGCGACAGTGATATTTTAAGCCAGAAAATACGCAGTTATGGCAAGAGATCATATTTTCATTTTGTATTGATAAGAAAAACCACTATTACCAATTGCATGATAACCAAGGGATCACTATATAGCCAGTTCTGGCTTCATCAGGGTATTCTTGATGAAGCCTGCCTTGGTGACGTGTCGAATAAACTGGGTCTTTGTTCTGCATTTGATCTCTTCCTCTCCAAGTTGTTAAAGCTTTCATTGGATGCAACATAAGGCATTTTGTTCTAAGTAAATCAGTGCGATATTTGTAACCCAAGTCGCTCAGAAATGTATGAGTTTTATTGAGACATACACGTAGATCATAGCCAGAGTTGTGAGAAGTCAAGGCTTATTTCCTACATTTTCATTATGTGGATCTGTAGCAAGGTTTCAAGTTGTATGGGGGGCTGAGGTTTATATGACAAGTTTCCATGGAATGTTGGGTAGTACTGACAAGCTTAGCTTTGTGTGGGGTGTCTGTCTCGTCTTGTAACTCGTTTGATAAAGTGAGCATTAATATATTTCATTGTTTGGGTTGAGATATTGTATTGTGTTTTATGTTTCATTTAGGACTGAGGCTTCTTGCATATTTCCATGGAATGTAGAGCAGTGTGGCAAGGCTAAGGTTTGTGTGGGCCAGTTGTCGCGTCATGTAAATCATGTGGTAAAGCAAGCATCATAAAGAGAGTTTTCTAGGCATGATATCTGGGGAATGATAAAGCTAAGGAATGGGGCCACCACAACTCATCCAGCGAGAAAGGAACTCAGTCCCAGAGAGGTGATGCCCCATGTTGCCAAAAGAACTTTTGGAGATGCTTATCTTCCACCAGCCAGGTAAATTCATCAGACAAATTATCACATGTGGAGATCACAAAATCTCCATGCATTTTTCAAACATAAACATGATAATCTCAAGATAAATGTTTGGTGCACACGCTCCTACAACTGTGTGATTTACCCATTTAGCTTCATTGAGAATCCCTGCTTGTCGTAAAAGGCGACTAAAAGGGTTGGCGGAGGGTTAGTGCCCCTCCCCGGAAAACAACTAACTAAAAACACAAACAATAAGCCTCGGACAAGGACTGACCAAACGGTGACGACCAAGGACTGGACAAAGGACATGGTTATCGGAACGTGGAATGTAAGGGGAGCGAATGATGAGATGAAAGAGAGAGAGATTGTCCAGGTGCTTGAGGGTGCGAAAGTGGATGTATGTGGAATAACTGAAACAAAATGGAAAGGAGAAAGTGTGAGAGAATGAGAGTATGGATGGGGTATATGTGCGGGAGTAGGTGAGAATGAGAGGGCAAAGGAAGGAGTATGTATAGTTGTGAGTAAAAGATGGAAGAGGAGCATAAGACAGTATGGATCAGTTGGGTCAAGGATTGTGTGGGTAAAGTTGAAAGTTGGAATACAAATGTGGGCAATTGTGTGTGTGTATGCACCAACGCAAGATCGTGCTAGAAGAGTAAGAGAAGAGTTCCGGACAAATGTAGAAGTGTACATGGAAAGGTTTGGAAGGAATGAGAGGGTGTTTTTGATTGGTGATATGAATGGTAAAGTTGAGAATGTGAAGGTGGATGGAATAGTTGGTGAGTGGGATATGCCTGCTGAGATAGATGAGAATGGGAGTGCATTAGTGGACATTTGTGCTGGGAGGGGGTTGGTGATAGCCAATACCCTCTTCAGGCATAAAATGATCCACAGGTATACATGGCGAGTGATGAGAAGGGTGGGTGGTGAACTGAATGAAAGGAAGGCAATGATTGATTATGTGTGTGTAGATGAAAGGATGCGAAGATGTGTAATGGATGCAAGAGTTTATAGAGGTTGGGGGAGTGGACTTTCTGACCACTACTTGGTGGTGGCCAGAATTAGAATTCAAGTAAGATGGAGGAATAGAAGAAGGGAAAGACGAGAGGAAGGAGTAGTTGCAAGGAGAGTGGAAAGGTTACAGGAGGATGAGAAAAAGGCAGAGTATAAGAGAGAAGTGGAGGAACGATTGGGCAAATATGAATGGGAGCAGATGGGAGACGTGGAAGGTGTGTGTAGGATATTTACAGAAGAAATATGTGCAACATGTGATGTGGTGTGTGGAAGGAAAAGAAGACGGAGGGGGGTGCAAGGAACAGTGTGGTGGACTGAAGAGGTGAAACAGGCTGTGGCACAAAAGGAGAAAGCATACAATGAATGGATGAGAAATAGGGGCGTGGAAGAAGTTGAGAGGTGGAAGAGAGAGTTCTATGTAGAAAGAAAGAGAGAGGTGAAAAGATTAGTAAGAGAGAGTAAGAAGAGAGTGGATGAGGAATTTGGAAGGAATTTGAGTGTAAAGTGGAGGGACTGTAAGAAAATGTTCTGGACAGAGGTGAAAAGAGTAAGACAGGGTGGAAGTGAAGTTAGCTGGGGAGTGAAAGATAAAAATGTAGATTACTAGTGGAGAAGGGAGAAAAAGTGAGCAGATGGAGAGAACACTTTAAGGAATTGTTGAACATAGAGGATGAAAGTAATGCGAGTATAAGTGGCTGGGGAATGGCTGGGAGAAGGAGGGAGGTGAGAAGACAGGAAGAAATCAGTAGGATAGAAGTTGTGGAAGCAATGAAGAAAGTTAAATCGGGGAAAGCCCCAGGAATTGATGAAGTGTGTGGTGAAATGCTGAAGCATGGAGGAGAGATAGTAGTAGAATGGATGTGGAAGATGTGCAGATTGGCCTGGGAGGAAGGTACAGTCCCGGAGGATTGGAAGTCAGGTATAATTATTCCCTTGTACAAAGGAAAAGGGGAAAAAGAAGTGTGTGGTAATCATAGGGGCATTTGTCTTCTTAGTATAATAGGAAAAGTGTATGGTAGGATACTTATTGACAGACTTAGAGAAAGAACAGAGAAATTAGTTGGAGAAGAAGAGGGAGGCTTTAGGAAGGGAAGAGGTTGTGTAGATCAGATATTCATTCTTAGATCTTTAGTGGAAAAGTTTCTAGAGAAGGGAAAGAAGTTGTATGCGGTTTTCATGGATTTGGAGAAAGCATATGACAGGGTGGATAGACAAGGATTGTGGAAAGTGTTAAGAATATATGGAGTAGATGGGAAGTTGTTGAATGCTGTGAAGAGTATGTACGATGGTGCGAAGGCTGCAGTGCGTGTGGATGATGAACTAAGTGAATTTTTCTCTTTGAAAGTTGGGTTGAAACAGGGATGTGTCATGTCTCCATGGTTGTTCAATCTGTACATGGATGGGGTAATAAAAGAGGTACAAGGTAGGGCAGTGAATGTAGGAATGGCCCTGGTGAGAGAGGATAGTGTTTGGAAACTCCCTGTACTGTTGTTTGCAGATGATACTGTGTTGTTGAGTGAAGACGAAGGGGAGCTGCAAGGCTTGGTGGATGAGTTTGGGAGAGTGTGTAAGAAACGGAATCTAAAAGTGAATGTAGGGAAGAGTAAAGTGATGGTCTTTGAGAGAGGTGAAGTCAGTGAATGTACAGCGAGGTTGGATGGTGAGGAATTGGAAAATGTGAGTACGTTTAAGTAATTGGGTAGTGTGATGAGTAAGGATGGAGGTTTGGAGGGTGAAGTGCTTGAAAGGGTACAGCAGGGAAGAAAGGTTGCTGGTTCTTTGAAAGCAGTGATAAGAAACAGGGAAGTGAGCATGGAAGTGAAAAAGTTACTACATGACAGTATTGTGATACCAACTCTAACGTACGGAAGTGAAGCTTGGACGTTGTTGGAAGGACACAAGTCAAGAGTGAGAGCAGTGGAAATGAGTTATTTAAGAGGAGCCTGTGGAATCACATGGAGAGACAGGCTGACGAATGAGGATATACAGGAGCGTTGTGGTGTGGATATGGATATGATAGGAAGCGTTATGAGGAACACACTGAGGTGATTTGGCCATGTGGAGAGGATGGAGGGTGAAAGACTGACGAAGAGAGTGTATGTGAGTGAGGTGGAGGGGGGAAGAGGGAGGGGGAGGCCGAGGATGAGATGGAGGGATGGGGTGGAGAGATATATGAGAGAGGGGGGTGTGAGTTGGGAGCAGGGCAGTGAAATGGAGGGGGACAGGGCGACTTGGAGGCGATTTGTTTGTGGCCACCCCAAACGGGATTAAGGCGTCTGGCAATAGATAGATAGATAGATAGAGAATTCTGTGATCTCTGTTATTGCCTAGATATTGTTGAATTGTATGCAGTGCCTCAGCTGGAGGATATGCTGCATCAACAATAGTAACAACCAGAGATCCTGTTTTGTACACAGTGACCATTGTTGTTATGCTTCCATGATCATTTTACTGTAATCAATCAATAATTCAGGGCATTTGTCACAGCAGTGGGGATGAACACTGTGATAGGGCTTATATATGACCCCCTGGCTCTGCTTCACCGCCAGAGGGGTTATAGAGGTTGAACAGATCCTTTTCAGTGGAAGTAGCACAGTCATCCAATGCAAATTTTCATCCATGCCTTCCACACCCATTTCTCTTGGTCTCTTTCCCACCATAGTTGGTCTCTCACAGTGCCATAATTTTTGCTTCATGCAATCCATTTTTTCTCCCCTACACTAAGGTCTCTCTCTCTCTTTTTTTTTTTTTTTTTTCTCTCCCCCCCATAAGAAATTACAGAAAATTTTTCCCATCATATTTTCATTCTACTAATGTTGATACTTTATTCCATTTTTTTTTTTTATAACAGAACGGAGTAAGGAAACACAAAAGAATAAAAAAATAATCTATATGCCTGATTGCAGGTGTCTTCCATTCTTAAAAAATCTGTAACAGTTGGACTTGAACAGCCATAGGTTGAAGTTTGGGGGAAAACCACTCCGGGGAAGCAAGTTCCAAAGTGATGTAGTTCAGAAAATAAAAGAATTCTGACAGGTAGAAGTTCAGCAATATGGCAGTGTGACAGTCCAGTCAAGGGCACTACCAGATGCCCATGTAGTGTGGGGGAAGGTGTGCAGAGGTGGCACAATGGATGCAATTTCATCTGAGCATTTGCCATAAAAGTATCTGTAAAATGATTCAAGGGAAGCAACATTTCTTCTTACCTGTAGGGGAGGTAGTTCGTTTGTAATAGTAGGGTTATTAATAATTCTAATAGCTTTGTTCTGAATTTTGTCCAGGTATTTTAGTGCAACCTCTTCACATCCATTTCACAAGGGTGAGCAATATTCCATCTGAGAGCGCACATGACCCTTGTAATGTTTAGCTAACTGCTCGTCAGTGAAGAAGTTATGGACTCTGTACAATAATCTGAGTTTCTTTGTAGAGGTTTTAGTAAGTGATCTAACATGAGAGGTCCAGCTGAGGGCATTGTTAAGTGAAACTCTGAGAATTTCAGTACAGTATTTAGAAATTGGAATATTAGTACCATTGAAGATAATTTAGAATCAGGCAATGACTGTCTACAGGTAAATTGTATATATTTGGTTTTTCAAGTGTTAAATGATATATTGTTGTTTTGTCCTTATTCTGTAATCTTAGATAAGTCTTGATTTATGGAGATTGCTGTATTGAGTAGTGAGTTAGAAATATTAACTTTGTGAATGGGTGTTTAAGTGTGAATGAACTGTGAAGTGTTGAGTCATCTGCATATGAGTGAATGGAATTATGAGTGACAGATAAGAGATCTTTAATACGAATTAGGAATAGGGTTGGAGCCAGAACTGATCCTTGTGGCACACCGGCATTAATCAAGTGAAAATTGGAATATACGTCATCTGTTTTTACTCTTATCTTTCTGTTGCTAAGATATGAGGAGATAAGAGGAACAAGAGATGACAGGACATAACAAAGGAGTTTGGATAGCAGGGAATGGTGCCACACTTTGTCAAAAGCTTTATAAGTATCAAGGGCTACTGCATGAGTTTCTCCATGTTGGTCATTTGACTGATGGATGGTTTGAGTCCGGAGACTGAGTATATCAACAGTGGATCTTTTGTGGCAAAAACCATACTACACTAAATAAGGTGTTGGATTCAAGATGTTTAACATTGTGCTTATTAATTACAGTTTCAAATACTTTACCAAGAGAAGATTTGATAGTTATTGGTATGTAATCAGAAGGGTCAGAAGAACTTACTTTCTTTGGAATTGGGTGGCTATTGGCTTCTTTCCAAGAATTAGGGAATGAAGAAGTACATATGCATAATCTGAGTAACTTAGCAAGAACAGGAACAAGTTCTGAGGAACACTTTTTCAAAACTATTGGAGGAAATCCATCTGGACCTGGAGCTTTGTTGGTTGGTAAATGACTTGTTAAAGTACTGTAAATCCCCACAGTACGCGAGTTCCGAATACGCGATCCCCCATGTACGCGAGGACCTATTTTTTTTTTTTTTTCCTAGTGTATTTTTTTATTAGTACATGAATTGAACTCCATTTAAGCGAGGCGGGCAGTGAAGAGTGGCCCAAATCTGGGGTTACCCCGAGTAGCGACATTGTCCCCCCAAGAAGCTATAATGGTTACTTACGCTCTGCCCACCTTGTGACGTCGATGCTGCTCACTCGTCACGTGATGCCCATATGCTCCGCTTGGAGGGTGGTGAGGTGAGTCCCAGCAGAAAGACACGCGCACTGAGGGTACACTCGCTGTTCCAGGCACCTCCCCATGTACTCTGAGGCTATTTCTGTGAGCCAGGATGTCGGCCCCCTCCTCCAGGAAGAAGAAGTGCATCACCCATGCCATGAAGATGCAAATCATTAGGAAGAAGGAGAGTGGGAAGGGTAACACGGCCATTGGCAAGGAACTAGGCTTGGCAGAATTGTCCGTGCGAACTATATGGGCTAACAGGGAGGCCATAAAGAAGACTGTGAAGACATATGTGACGGCGGCATTGGACGGGAGAAGCAGGCTGACCAACCAGGCTATAACTCTTTTGGAGCAGTACCTGGCTACATTTATCCTGAGGAAGGAGAAGGAAGGAATTCCACTGAACGGGCACTACATCGGGGACCAGGCCAAGATTTTCTACAAAGCTGAAGCTCTGAAGCTTCTATCTATCTATCTATAGCCCGACGCCCTAATCCCGCAAAGGGTGGCTGCAGACAAAACGCCTCCAAGTCGCTCTGTCACCCGCCATTTGACTACCCTCCCCCCAACTCATCCCCCCTTCCCTCATATACCTCTCAACTCCATCCCTCCACCTCATCCTCGGTCTGCCTCTCCCTCTCCCTCCCTCCACCTCACCTACATGCACCCTCTTAGTCAGTCTTTCATTCTCCATTCTTTTCACATGTCCAAACCACCTCAGTGTATTTCGCCTAATCTCAACCACATCCACATCCACCCCACAGCATTCCTTCACTTCTTCATTCGTCAACCTGTCCCTCCACGTCACTCCACATGCTCCTCTCAAGTAACTCATTTCCACTGCTCTCACTCTTGACTTGTTCCCCTCTTGCAAGGTCCATGCCTCGCTTCCATACGTCAGGGTAGGGATTACAGTACTATCATGCAGTGACTTCTTAACTTCCATACTCACCTCCCTATTTCTCATCACTGCTTTCAGTGTACCAACAACCTTCCTTCCCTGCTGTACCCTTTCACGCACTTCATCCCCCAAAGTTCCATCCTTACTCATTACACTACCCAAGTACTTGAATGCGCTCTGAAGCTTGCTGTAAAGAAACCATTTAAAGCCTCCGTGGGATGGCTTTGCCACATTCTGAAGAGGAAGGAGCTGCGTCACATTTGCCTCACAGGGGAGCGTGCATCAGCGGATGAAATGGCGGCCAGGGATTATCCAGCCATCCTAAAGGGGATAATCAACGAGGGCGGCTACAGCAGGGGCCAAATTTATAACATTGATGAAACAGCCCTATACTACTGTACAAGGCTGTGCCAAAGTGTACTTATATTAGTAAGCACCAGCGCCAGGCCCGGGGCAGAAAAATCGACAAGAGCAGGATAACAGTCATTTTCGCCGTTAACTTATCAGGCTTACACAAGATGCGTCCTGTTGTGGTGCATACCGCGGCACACCCCAGATGTTACAAGAATCTGCGCTGCATGGATGACAGCAGGGTATACTGGTACAGCAACTCCAGTGGTTGGATGATGAGTAGCATCATTTCCGAGTGGCTGTTGTGACATTTCATCCCTGATGCCAAGGCAAAATCCTGGGAACTTGGCATCCCCTTCAAGGTGCTTCTCATCCTTGATAATGACCCAAGTCATCCAACCTGTCTAGCAGACCTCAGCAAGGAATGCCAGATCGTTTTTCTGCCCCCAAGAATGACCTCTCGCATCCAACCCCTAGACCAGGAGTTGATTGCAGCGGTCAAGCAGCTATACCACCAACGCCTCTACTCTCACCTCTGCAGCAAAACCGACAGCTGTGAGGAACTGCAGGCAATTCTTGACTTGAACTTAGTTGGGAGTGATGTCATGGATGCCGAGGATGGTTTGGACTCGCAACCCGCTTCACCCACTTCGTCCTTATTGTGCACAGCACCCGCACAACCAACTTCAACTCCTGAGAAGATTATTATGGCTTTTTGGTGGTCATTCGACTCAAGGATGCTATCACTCACTTGTTGTCCTCTTGGGTAGATATAACCACTACAACTGTTAACCATGCTTGGCGCCTCCTCTTACCGCACCAGGAAGCAGCTTTCAGTCCCTGGCTGCTGCTGAGGCGGCCACTCTCACAAGTGCACAAGCTGTGCCCGGGTTTCAGGCCGTCTCACTGGAGGAGATCAGGGGTTTACATTCGGCAGCAGCAGAGCAGGATCGCCAGGAAATCATGCAGTGAGTGGATGAGGCTGACGCAGAGCAGGAGATCGCAGCAGAAAAGGCAGCAACACCAGTGATGGAGAGTGAAGATTTGTCCATGATGGAGATCAGCCGGGTACCGTGTGCCCTTGATAAATTCGAGGAAGAATTCAAGGACATAGAACACTCTCAGTTGCAAGTGGAGGAGGTGATGTCTTCACTGGACAAAACCTTCGGCAACTACACCAACGAGTACAACCAGGAAGTAAACAGACGGAAGCAAACACTCATCACCCATTACCTTCGGCTTGAACAAAGTGAGAAATCACTCCCTTCAACATCAGAAGAGCCATATCCTGAGGAGGATCAAGAGACTGATTCAGTGTCTGAGGTGTCAGAAGTAGACTTTGAAGGGTTTATGAACAAAGTGAGTGCATTAGTTAGTGAAGTGTCGAAAGTGCTGGTGATGAAAGTGGTGAGGAAGGTGTTGTGTCGGGTGTAGTGGTGGGTGATGCAGGAGATGCACACTAGGTGCCTCATCCTGCCTCGGATCCTCTTCTTACCTCCTTCACGCCTGTTGTCCTCTTGGGTAAAGGTGAGCAGCCATATTCTTGTTGGTTTAGTTAAGCCATATCCTTGTTGATTTACCTAGTAAAGCCATAATCTCATTGGTTTACTTTATCTTAGGTAATATGTCTTAGATAGTTTCCCAGTATAGTACAATACTTAGGTCTGAAAGGGGTCTCAAGGGTTGCCCATGAAGGGGGATGCCGCCCATATGTAATTTTTCCCATAAGTTTTTTGTATTCACAGTACGCGAATTCCTAGTACGTGACATCCTCTGCCGCCCATATACTTACGTACTAGGGGGATGTACTGTAATTATTAAAGAATTGAGAGTTGACTGGAACATTCTGTTGTCATTAAGATTATTTAACAGTTGGATGCTTGGTCATGAAGAAAGTTTGATTTGGTGAGATTAATTACTGCTTTTGCATGGTTTCTATGTATCTGAATTGACTGAGTGATTCAGATGATTTAGATTTTAAGTAAGTCATATGCTGAGGACTTTTGGGTCATTGTTCTGGCACAGCTGCTGTCAAACCATTTTGGGGAGTCTGATCTTTTAGTAAACTGTTGAGTGGGCATGAACAGTTTCATACCAGCTTGTATTAACTCATTATTGTGGGACTGGGTAGAATTGATGTCACTGGAGAAGAAAGACTACCATGGAGTATCAGCAGGATAATTTTAAATCTATCCCAGTCTGTCCTCTCAAAGTGCAATCTGGTCACTGTGGCAGGATCAGAATGGGGAGGTTTGGGGCAACTAACTTATGAGGATTTGATGAGAATGTGGCTGGACAATCCAGGTAGTGACAGTCCTTCTGTTCTGTAATGATCTGGATTATTTATCAGGAATAGGTCCAAGAGATAGACGTTGTGGTCAGGATTATCTGGTATTCTGGTTGGTTGTTTTACCAGTTGCGTGAGATTAAACAATTCTGCAAACAGCTTGCATTCTTGACCAATATCGTCAGTCCTGGCAGAATGCGATAACCATTCTACATTATGAACGTTAAAATCACCCAGAATGGTATTTTCAGTGGTAAGGGTAAGGTTAAGTTAGTCAACTGTGTAGATATAGAGTCAAATATGCAGGGTTTTGAGGAAGCACTGGGAGAGCAATAAACTGCACAGACATATTTGGTAATATTTAGATAAATTAGTTTATGTAATGAATAATCATAAATAGCTGAAGCGAAGTTCAAAATAGTGTTAACTGCAAATTCAGATTTGATATAACAACAGGTTCCACCTTTGTTACGGAAGTTTGTGAAGCGATGGTAACCAGGAAAACAAAGTGCGGATATGTCAGTAGAGGGAGAGATTTGTGTTTTTCTGAGGAACAGGGCTAGGTACCATTTATGCTAGGTACCATTTATGCTAGGTACCATTTATGCTCGATAACCAAGGGATCATTGTATTGGCTTTTTGTCTGCCAATGAGTTACGTGAAAGAAGCGGCAAAAGGATAAAAACTTGGGTGAAGTTAAGGTGAAAAATGAGTATAATAGCCTCAATTTATGTGTCTTTTCCTACCATAACTCCTGCTTCATACAGCATTATCTTTCTGCCATACTCTGCCATCACCTATATCTGTTCCCCTTGGTCTTGATTCCCCAGGACATTTTTGGCAGCAATTGGGATGAGCGTCATGCTAGGCCTCACCCCATCAGACATTATATATGACCCCCTGCCCCTCTACCACACTGCTGGGGGGGTCATAGGGGTGGGGCAGACCATCTTGATGGGATCTGCTACTGTCATCCGCCGTAAATTCTCAGCTTCTCAGTACATGTCTGAGTGCATCAAATATGGGTGTACGGTAAGAGTGAATTTCTCACTGAGGATGTATTTTTTATTTTATTCTCGATACCTTGTCACTTTTGTACAGATCGCTCACAGAGGAATGAACTTAATTCCATCAACATGGTGACCTTTTCCCCCCCCCCCCCCTCCATTTGGAGTGCTAAGAGGAACTTCTTCCAGTGATAGCACCTGTGTAACCAGGCAGGTCTGCTATGTGGTTATACAGCTGGCACTCACTTCCTTCATTATCCCTTAAAAGGAGGGTCTTGGACTGCAGGAGGGAAGGCACCTTGAGCCCACAACCATTGGGTTTATGTTTAGATGAGCCTGGGGTTTTAGGTGCTATAACTGATATCACCAGGCTATATGATTCATCTAAAGAAGAACTTTTCAAACAGGATAAACTAAATTTATGTGACCTGTCTGAAGAAGTCAATGGAGAGTCATTATTATTTATATCCTTCATCGTAAGAGATGTTCTAAAATTCAGACGAAAGCATCAGGAGGTATCAGGAATAACAAGAAATTATGTCCTAATACTGAGATAAAATGGTGGTGGTGTAGATGGTGGTGGCAGTTGCTGATTATGTGAAACTATGTGTTCTGGGTTCAGAGTGGTAGTGAATGCTGCTCAAGATAATTCTGTTAACAGGTCATGGATGAGAAGTCTTGCAAACCCTCAGATTACATTACAGTACTTAGTTATGAAATGTGCATCCATATGTTCTGTACAGTGACCCCTTGCTATGGCAGTTAATGTACCTGCTTTGCATACATTACAGAAATGTGTGTAATTAGTACCCTAAGTACTCTTGTAGCTAATGTCATCCAAAAATCTGAAAGCTGTCCCAAATTCTCCATCTCAAAATTCCAGAGCTGTCCACAACTTCCATCTCAAAATTCCAAAGCAGTCCCCAACTTCCATCCCTAAATTCCAAAGCTGGCCTCCACCTCCCCACACCATTTAGAAAAATTTTTATATTCTTGCTACACCAATGATATGTTACCTGAATGCCTTTACAGTAAGGCACCAGGGTTCGTTCCAAGTAGGAACCGTGAAAAGTGCTAACATAGGTGGGGCATTGACCTTAAGGGAAATAAGCTAATAGGGACGAGGCCCGTAAGAAAACTCACCCCCTACTTTAATTATGACCTAAAGTTATCTGAAATGTTGCTATTAACACATTAAATCATAAAATAACTTTTTATTAATAATAAAACATTAAAACTCGTCATCATGCATGTGTTTTTTCACCCCCATGTGTTAGCCATGCTTGGCCCTTCCTTTGCCACCTGCTGTTCCAGGTTCACGCCTTCTTACACCATTTCCACTATCACCCAGTCAACCTCCGGGTCCACTTGAAGCAAAAGATGACATTTCCAACAGTTACTAATCAATAACACGAGAGTGTAACACTCAACTTGATGATACACTGAACATGTGTAGGATACAGGCCGAAACTGACTGTTGGCTCTGGGGTCGCTGTGACAAGAATTCGAAACCTGTGCTGTTGGAGGGCACAAAAGTGCGTTTTTTAGTCGTGAATGTGCAGTCTCAGGAATATTTGATGGCTGCTGCCAAAGTGCGATTTTGCCAATCTGGATGCAGCGAAACCTGGTGCCTTACTGTTGAGATAAAATATACATACAGCGGTGGTATATGAATTCCAAGTCAAGAGTTTGGAACTGCAATGGTATTTTTTGGCAAGAAAATACCTTTCACTGCATGATGGCAGCTGGTTTGCAGCAGCAGTTATCAGAAGTCAACATTGGATGGGAAGATAGGTTGTTTGAGGGACATTATGACTCAGCTTTGGGCACAACCACATCAGTAAACCACTAAATACACTCAGGCTCCTGTGACTAACTCTTGGCTGAGTAAAATCATCTGGCATTAGCTAGAATAGGATGCAGTAATCTCTCGGTTATCCGTCGTCACAATATCCAGCCTATCGCACTTTTAGCTCAGCTTTAGTCCGGCACTTTTAGCTCAGCTTTATTAACCCCTAAAGACCGATGCCGCACAATCGTGCTTTTGTGTAATTTGACACGCCAGCCTATCCCGCACGATTGCTAAAGGCACAAAGAAAACTGGGGGAAGGTAACTCCGCCCCTTTGGTGACGTATATGGGATCAGACCAATGAGAGCTAGAGTGTTTGGGGTGGTATGGCATGATTGGCCCCCTAAGATGGGGGAGAAGGAACCCCCCCTCCACCACCGTCATTTTGCCTTGCTTAACCCCACTGCATCATCTCCACATTGTCCCCTCCCAACCAACCATACCCCAACATATCCCCTACAGCGGTGTATGTGCATAGCAACTCTTCTCCCCTCTCCCTCCTCCCTTTCCCTCCTCCCCCTTCCAGCCATACACATTCCACCTCTACTTTTTACCTGGCTTGTTTTGTTGCTGTGGGCGTATGCCACACTGACATCTTGTCCTACCAACTTCACATTGACATTAGTTATGTACTGTATATATAATTACAATCAACCCTCAGCTATCACGGGTTCTGCTATAGTGTATCTCGCTATCACGCCTATATAAAAAACTACCCAAATACCTTTATCACGTACTAAATGCCTGCTATTGCGCTCCGGAAATGTTCAAAAATTTCGAAATGGCCGGGCTCCGGTGCTCCGCCCAGCCAACAAAACCTTCACTCCTTGATTGGTCGTGTGACGGCAGTGCCAGCCGAGCACTGGTTGGCCTCCCAACCAAGTCTCCTGCCCGCCAAACCATTCCAGTGCACGCCCTTGTTAAATATTGATTAACAATAATAGTTACTTTATGTTTGTATTTTTATATATTCGGCGATTGTCAGTGCGCTTTTGTTTTGATTCAGTGATGTATACAGAGCAAGGATGGAGGGCAAGGCGTGAGGCTGGCCGTATGGGCAGTCGCTTGAATGAAGAGTTCCTGTAGTCTACATGAGTCTGCTTATCCTCTATGCTTACTAGATCTACTGTTTAACAATTTGTAGCAGAGCGTGGTTGTGAGCATAGAGTCGATTAACCCTCGTAACCTGTCAGCGAGTGATGACTAGAAGTCTGGTTAACGAGTGATGAGAGGCATCACTGTATGTTACAAGTTTACAATTCTTCAAGTTGCCTAAAGCTGGAAAAAGTAAGTTACAGTCTTCACTATTCAGTTTTTTAACACACATATTAGCCCTCAGACCGTGAACAGTGATAGCGAGAAAAATAACCTTTTTTATGATATGTCCATGGCCAACGTACCCCCTCCCCGTCCCCCTACCATTGCCCAGCGTAATGCTGCGGCACCTGGTGGGGAAATAAAGAAGAGGAAGAACCTAAGTTATGCAGATAAACTGGAAATGTGAAACAATGGTGAGACCAAGCGGCGTGTGGGGAAGAAATATAACATCAGTGAATCAACTGTGAGGGGTATGTATAAGAATCATGATCACATCATAAAACATGCCCATTTTTAGACTATTATATGTTAATATGTGGTACAAAAAGGGTATCTTAGGGGTAAATATTGAGGTCATGGCACCAATTAGAATTATTACCATAAGTTCTTCAGTTCGGCTATCACGGTTATGGCTACAGCGCAGCCATAGCGGGACCAATTGGGAGTGATAGCCGAGGGTTGAGTGTATTTACCATAAATAATGCATTTTCGGTACATTTTCTATTTTTGCCCATAGGGGATTGGTAACTTTTTTGCATCTTTGACGGGCAATTGTGCGATAACTATTTGGTCAGTTTGGCTGAAACATACATTTTCAGGTGTGTAAATTCAGTCTTGAAATGTGGAAGAAAAATTTTTACCTTCGTGAAAGTAAAAAAATCAACCCTGTTTTGTGGCTGGAGGGAGAGACCTGCTGAGCAAATTGTGTACTTTAGGGGGTTAAAACAATGTCTGACAAAATTAGGCAATATCCAGCTCAGAAATGGAAACCAATCTGTGGCACTATGCATTTTTCGGCAGTAATGTGTATCATCCGGCTCAGGCGTAGGACCCAGTCGGTGCATGAACAGACCTCACAACACATGCCAGCCAATCACAATGCATTGAGAGAGCAACCCACCCAACACACCAAGCCAGTCGTTGCCCTCTCATTCTCTTCATTGGATATCGTATACTGAGGACCTATCCATGCCTTGTGCATTGGCGACCCACGCGGTGAATACATTGTGTACTGTATTACTGTACTGCACTTTGTGGTAGGTGGTAGTGACCATCATCCACTCATATGATGTAGAGCTCCCTACGTCTTCCTTCACCTTTATCATTTTTTTCTGTGTCTGCCCTCCTCTCTTCCAATTTCTTCCATCTTTCCTGTCACTTTTTATTACTCTTCTTCACTGAGTTACAAGCCTAATGGTTTCCCGTTAGCCAGGAAATAATTTGCAGTGCCGAGTGGTAACTATATAACCAACCCATTCTTGTTCCCTACATGTCAACAAGTGGGTTGGTGGAGGGTTAGTGCCCCTCCCTATAAAACTACTTACTCATTGACAAATGGCAACCCCTCACAGGATTATGGCGTCTGGCTGTAGATAGATAGATTAATGTACTATGTGTGCTGTATCAATACTGTATTTACGTTTTATTTCATTCTTAAATGCATGGGTAATATAGTAGAAAGGTTTTGAGGATAGAGGGTCGAGATGGATCGTAGCAGATTATGCAGGTCATTGCCAAATGAATAGCCAACTAGGGGTACTATGCAGTATCCGGTGTTCTGTGATATCTGGCGTGGGGGTTGGCAGAATTGTGCTGGATAATTGAGAGCTTACTGTACTTGAGTTGTGTGGACTGAGAAAGGGTTAATGGCCACAGCAGCAATTGCCTGTCCCATTAAATTGTGTTCATAGTGTTTGTCACTCTTGTTTTGCTAGCAGCAGAGAATGTCTTATGTACATTTTCTGCATGAGCCATGTGCAGGTCATGATGGGCACATAAAGACTGACTATCTAACTCAAGCATGTCAAAGTGAGGGGTTACTGTACTAATGCTTTATCATATAGGAAATAACAGCATGATACTAACTTTACAAGATACTGAAAGTGGGTTTCTTGAAGGAAGACTAAGCAAATTAACTCATAGCAACAGCTTGGAGTGAAAGGATGAAAAGAGAAGAGCATACTTTCCCTATGCATTAAAGAAAAATATTTATTGTGCAGTTTCGGGTTAGAAATATCGCTCCTTTTTTTTTACTCAAGCAGTTTTGAAACTTACACAGAACTCTGAAATACAGTTTTGTGAAGTCTCAAAGATTGCCTACTGTGTTTTGAAAGTCATTGTTCGTTGGTTCATTATTTATCATTTGAAGTGTATCAACACTCACATCTGTAACAGTGTCTTTGGACCAGTGAAAGTGATTAAGTAAAAATAAGCAAGAAATACTGATGGATCCTCCCCCATCCATTCACTTCCATGCCAGAATAGCTTTTATGGTGTGTGTGATAAATGGGTGCATAAGAGATGTAGTGGTATCAGAGGTAGACTGCGAGATAATGCTGATTTTATGTGTACAGCGTGCCGGGGTGAGCAGGTGGAGTTTGTCAGGTGTGATAGGATTGAACTTGCTGGTGAATCTCTTCAGTGTGTGGAAGAGTTTTGTTATTTGGGAGACATGTTATGTGCTGGAGGTGGGGCTGGAGCTAGCTCTGTGGCTAGGGTGAGAAGTGGTTGGAAGAAGTTCAGGGAGCTCTTGCCTCTCCTGACATTGAGAGGGCTCTCCCTACGTGCTAAGGGGTCTTTGTATGCAGCATGTGTTAGGAGTGTAATGCTGTATGGCAGTGAGACCTGGGCAGTGAAGGAGGAAGATATTCACCGGCTCAGACGTACAGAAATGACAATGATTAGGTGGATGTGCAGTACGTCCCTGCGTCCAAGGCCTGGAGGGGCTGGGTTTACAATGTAAGAGTTGAGAGGTAGGATGGGACTGGAGTGTATTGGTGTTGTGATGAGGAGAGGTAGATTGAGGTGGTTTGGACATGTGGAGAGGATGGGGGATGATAATTGGGTGAGGAAGGTGAGAAGTGTTAATATTGGGGATGGGGTTATGAGGGGTAGACCGAGAAAGACATGGGACGAGGTCATTAAGTGTGACCTTAGGGTTAAGGGACTGAACAGGGAGGCTGCAATGGATCGTGCAGTGTGGAGAGCCGCCATTAGGTGACCAAGGGCGACACATTCAAGCATGTTGGAGCCTTTAAAAACGAAACAAAACGAATATAAGAGTAAAAGAATTAGGAAAGGATTAAGTAAAAGTGATGTATAAGGACAGAGCAGCCTTAAAACCTCTGGTATGGGAGTTCCCAGGAGTGGACAAAACACCAGTGAAATAGGTAGATTCAGGTAGGTATGTGAGGAGTGTGATCAAGATAGATAGATAGATACCAGTAGATTTGCAAGAAGTTAGGTTGTGATAGGTAGATACTAGTATATATGTGAGGAGTGCATGAGCCTCATCTTTAGGGTACACACATTATCATTTCATGCACAGAGCTAAATGGTAGTGCTTTTTCAGTTGTGACATTTTCCATAAACCTTCAGAATCATCATTCAGTACTATTCGGTTGTGAGCTTACACCCAGGGTCATATACTCGTCATCTCAGAGAGTTTTATTACATCTCTTTCATAGTGATTTATTTGGCATGCTACACATCATTGTTTTCTTGTATGCTGTTTATGTCTTCTGAATATGGGCACAAGTTACTTTGCAAAAATAACATATAAAAGAAAAATAATGTGTCATGTGTAGGAATAAGCTGGTAAGGAAGAGTGCTAGAAGGCCCTATAAGCTCACAGGAATATGAACGAAAGATCTGTATGTTGGCCCAAGGCCTGGCTCAGTGGTAGACCTTACCTGAACCTCATTGTAAATCCCCAAGGCTAGCATTACCACAGAGTGTGAGCCATGGGGAGGAAGAATGGCTCTCCTCTGCTCTGATAAAACATAATGAAAAGTGCCTCGGTGACCTCTACACAGAGACAACTTGATTTTGTGGCAGTGCAAAACTTATACAGTACAGTAAATGTATTCTCCAAGGGTAATCGTGGTATCGTAAAGGATGGTGACAAAAACAAATTTTAGTTGAGCAGGAAAAGAAGAAGGTACTGTATATACTGTACTGCAGCGTAATCACATACAGTTGGCCTTTATTGCGTGGTACGGTTAAGGTAGAGAACATGAAAATTAGTGAGGGAAACAGTTGTACAGTACACCATATATGGTAGCAAGGTGGGTTCAGGCCCCACTTAGATGAGACTGCTTCACAGTATGATGTTATTACAGAGAAATAATGATAAACTTCCTTTTGCACTTATTCAAGCCCTGTAAATTAGTCTGTTATTTGTGATCATCATGTTGTATGAGACCAGGCTTGTAGCCCACTTAAATGGCCTCAACATAGGTGACATCAAGAGCTTCCCACAAGCTGTTCAGAAGGCTGTACAGTATATGCAAGAACTTCTCTCTTTAAGTGTATATACTAGAATGGTCCATAGAAAAGGTGACTACAGATCATGGTGTCACCTTACCAGGTACAGGATAATGAATGAGGATTTTGAAAGTTTATAAGAATTTCATTATAAATTCTTAAAAGCACATTTCACTTATAACACACACATTTTCTTTCACTGACTGTATCAAGACAGTACCTGTCACTTCCACTGTCCTTTGCACAACACGAGTGGTGATGGACATTCTTTACTTCTCATTACCTGCCTGCACAACCTGCTGACTGAGTAGGAAGGAATGATTGGTTTTGCCAAAGCCTTTATTTTCTATCTATCTATTGCCAGACTCCTCAATCCCGTTCGTGGTGGCCACAAATAAATCGCCTCCACGTCGCCCTGTCCCCCGCCATTTCACTGCCCTGCTTCCAACTCACACCCCCCTCTCTCATATACCTCTCCACCCCATCCCTCCATCTCATCCTCAGCCTCCCCTTCCCTCTTCCCCCCTCCACCTCACTCACATACACTCTCTTCGTCAGTCTTTTACCCTCCATCCTCTCCACGTAGCCAAACCACCTCAGTGTATTCCTCCTAATGCTTCCTATTACATCCACATCCACACCACAACGCTTCTTTATATCCTCATTCGTCAGCCTGTCTCTCCATGTGACTCCACAGGCTCCTCTTAAATAACTTATTTCCACCGCTCTCACTCTTGACTTGTGTCCTTCCACAGGCTCCTCTTAAATAACTCATTTCCACCACTCTCACTCTTGACTTGTGTCTTTCCAGCAACATCCAAGCTTCACTTCCATACGTTAGAGTTGGTATCACAATACTGTCATGTAGTAACTTTTTCACTTCCATGCTCACTACCCTGCTTCTTATCACTGCTTTCAAGGAACCAGCAACCTTTCTTCCCTCCTGTACCCTTTCATGCACTTCATCCTCCAAACTTCCATCCTTACTCATCACACTACCCAAGTACTTAAACGTACTCACATTTTCCATTTCCTCACCATCCAACCTCGCTGTACATTCACTGACTTCACCTCTCTCAAAGACCATCACTTTACTCTTCCCTACATTCACCTTTAGATTTCGTTTCTTACACACTCTCCCAAACTTATCCACCAAGCCTTGCAGCTCTCCTTCATCTTCATTCAACAACACAGTATCATCTGCAAACAACAGTACAGGGAGTTTCCAAACACTATCCTCTCTCACCAGGGCCACTCCAGCATCCACTGCCCTACCTTGTACCTCTTTTATTACCCCATCCATGTACAGAGTGAACAACCATGGAGACATGACACATCCCTGTTTCAACCCAACCTTCA
This sequence comes from Coenobita brevimanus, assembly GCF_032717465.1. Taxonomy (NCBI): domain Eukaryota; kingdom Metazoa; phylum Arthropoda; class Malacostraca; order Decapoda; family Coenobitidae; genus Coenobita; species Coenobita brevimanus. The sequence continues at coordinate 26,486,744 of NC_137058.1, forward strand.
AAGAGAAAAATTCACTCAGTTCATCATCCACACGCACTGCAGCCTTAGCACCATCATACATACTCTTCACAGCATTCAACAACTTCCCATCTACTCCATATATTCTTAATACTTTCCACAATCCTTGTCTATCCACCCTGTCATATGCTTTCACCAAATCCACGAAAGCCGCTTACAACTTCTTTCCCTTCTGAAGAAACTTTTCCACTAAAGATCTAAGAATGAATATCTGATCTACGCAACCTCTTCCCTTCCTAAAGTCTCCCTGTTCTTTTCCAACAAATTCCTCTGTTCTTTCTCTAAGTCTGTCAGTAAGTATCTTACCATACACTTTTCCTATTATACTAAGAAGACAAATGCCCCTATGATTACCACACACTTCTTTTTCCCCTTTTCCTTTATACAAGGGAATAATTATACCTGACTTCCAATCCTCTGGGACTCTGCCTTCCTCCCAGGCCAATCTGCACATTTTCCACATCCATTCTACTACTATCTCTTCCTCATGCTTCAGCATTTCACCACATACTCCATCAGTTCTTGGGGCTTTGCCCAATTTAACTTTCTTCATTGCATCCAAAATTTCTATCCTACTGATTTCTTCCTGTCTTCTCACCTCCCTCCTTCTCCCAGCCACTTATACTCGCATTACTTCCATCCTCTATGTTCAACAATTCCTTAAAGTGTTCCCTCCATCTGCTCACTTTTTCTCCCTTCTCCACTAGTAATCTACCATTTTTATCTTTCACTCCCCTGCTAACTTCACTTCCACCCTGTCTTACTCTTTTCACCTCTTTCCAGAGCATTTTCTTACAGTCCCTCCACTTTACACTCAAGTTCCTTCCAAATTCCTCATCCGTTCTCTTCTTACTCTCTCTTACTAATCTTTTCACCTCTTTCTTTTTACATATAGCTCTCTCTTCCGCCTCTCAACTTCTTCCACGCCCCTGTTTCTCATCCATTCATTGTATGCTTTCTTCTTTTGTGCCACAGCTTGTTTCACCTCTTCATTCCACCACGCTGTTCCTTGCACACTCCTCCATCTTCTCTTCATCCCACACATCACATCACATGCTGCACATATTTCTTCTGTGAATATCCTGCACACACCTTCCACGTCCCCCATCTGCTCCAATTCATATTTGCCCAATCGTTCCTCCACTTATGTCTTATACTCTGCCTTTTTCTCATCCTCTTTTAACCTTTCCACTCTCCTTACAAATACTCCTTCCCGTCCTTCCCTTCTTTTATTTCTCGATTGTAAATGGATCTTGATTCTGGCCACCTCCAAGTAGTGGTCAGAAAGTCCACTCTCCCAACCTCTATAAGCTCTTGCATCCATTACACATTTTCTCATCCATTCATCCACACACACATAATTAATCATTGCCTTCCTTTCATTCAGTTCACCACCCACCCTTCTCATCACTCGCCATGTATACCTGTGGATCATTTTGTGCCTGAAGAGGGTTTTGGCTATCACCAACCCCCTCCCAGCACAAATGTCCACTAATGCACTGCCATTCTCATCTATCTCAGCGGGCACACCCCACTCACCAACTATTCCATCCACCTTCACATTCCTTGCTTTACCATTCATATCACCAATCAAAAACACTCTCTCATTCCTTCCAAACTTTTCCATGCACACTTCCACATTTGTCCAGAACTCTTCTCTCCTTCTGCTTGCACGATCTTGCATTGGTGCATACACACACAATCACCCACATTTGTATCCCAGCTTTCAGTCTTACCCACACAATCCTTGACCCAACTGATCCATACTCTCCTATGCTCTTCTTCCATCTTTTACTCACAACTATACATACTCCTTCTTTTGCCCTCTCATTCTCACCTACTCCTGCACATATACCCCATCCATACTCCCATTCTCTCACACTCTCACCTCCCCATTTAGTTTCAGTTATTCCACATACATCAACTTTTGCACCCTCAAGCACCTGGACAGCTGTGTTTATGACCAGCACTAGCCTATTGCATTTTTTTGTGGATTCTCATAAGTCGAAGACACATTATTGAAAATATGGCTGTACTCATTCTGTTGCCCCAAACTGCACATGTACTATATCATTTTAAGTTGTTCTGGGCATGATACACTGTACTCTGTGCATTATATATTATTTCTGTACATGATTACAGTCATGAGGTGTTAGATGCAACATTTTTTGGTGTTTTTACGAACTGTACTCTTTAACCCCATCACTGTGAGGTGTTTTCTTAACCAAATAAAGTCATCTGGTGGTTGCCAGAATCAGGCATGTTGTCATAATAATAATAGTGCTGTTGTGATTATAATCATAAAGAGTTTTCTTTCTCAGAAACATCAGTTCTTTCAAAGGAATTCTCAAGTGCTCAGAACATGTTTGCACTTTTGCATTAAAGAGAATTATGACATTTCTCACATACAGTACTCTGCTAAATTAATCTGCCAAGGTGGCTACAAGTAGAAAATATATTACAGTATACTGAAAAGTTAAGAAGAGATACCATATTATGTAGTTCATTTACTTTTATATAACAATCTGAGTAAGGGATGGGGAATTGGTAATCTGAGATTATATTTAGGTAGCTCTTCTGTAGTGTAGTTAACCTTTATCAGATTTTATGATCCTCACTTTGGATAATGTAAAGAATTATCATTAACCATAGAATTTTCTTCTCTGTTGGAACTTGGCACGAGTTGGTCAGTTAGGACTCTTACTGCATCATTTTTTTTGTTTCTTTGTGCAGGACTCTTACTGCATCATTTTTTTGTTTCTTTGTGCCTATTCCATGATTATTTTATTCAACACAGGAGATATTTTTGCAGATTGAAGTTTTAAAAAGTCTCTTTTAGCACCCAGTCGTCTGAGAAAGTGTTCCATTTCATTTTGGCAACCACCAGATGATTTTTACTATATTGATATTATTATAAGCATCATCTTGACAGATTTTGCCTGAAGAAGTGACTTTTATATATTTCTTTCCCACAACTGCCTGTTGATTTAACCCTCTCCAGCTGAAGTTGTTAGAAACAGTATAAACCCTTTAAGTTTTTTGCAGGTAAACTGATTTAGGTTAGGAAGGTCCCTTGACCAAAGAGCTTGTTATTTTGAAAATTTGCTTGCAGCTTGTGCTTTGTGCCGCTTTATGTACAATAGTCCTTCACCCTTGCATGCTTGTTTGTGTAGTTTTTAGTGTCTACTCAGAAGTTTTGAAGATATTTATATGCTATCTTAGGTAGTATTCACATTTAATGCACATTGTAAATACAGTATACTAGTTGCTTTCAGAGTTTTCACTGATGTTGAAGGTAAGGAAACATTTCTTGTACTGTACTTTGATTTCAGATATTTGTAGTTAGCTGTTTGCCCACTGAAGTTTGATGTTTCTCATACATTGTTGTTTATAAAATTAAAGAACTTAAATTTATAGATTACAAAGCACATTGTAATGAAGATATTTAGGTATGCCCTATGGTGGGAAAGGAGTTCCAGATGATGATGATGATGATTAAATAATGTTCATTGGAAGCATACTTTCTTTAAAATATTCTCCATTTTTGTATTTCAGGCATACTGTATGAAAGACTGGGATTTTGCATTATGAATGTGGGAATGACAGAAGAGCATAATATTGGCTATATTTTCAGATTATGTAATGTCTAATAATAGTAGATGGAGTGAAGAATTCTGTGAAATCATTGAAGAATGAGAAGGCAGGCATTGAGGAGGTGTATGCAGAAATGATTGTGTGTAGTGTAGAGGTTGGAATTAACTATTTGTGGACAGAGTAGCATATACCCAAACCCCTTCAATCCAGCTGGGGCAGTAAAGGACTAGATGATAGGTAGATGGAGAGTTGTTGTGACTCCATGCTCATCTGAACATGAACTGTGGTTTGCATGTTGAAGTGTCTTTTCTGCAGTCCACCATCCTCCTTGCACAGCTTAAGGAGGAAGTTGAGGAATGTTTGAATAGCTGGACAGTGGAGCCACCTGGTTATAGCAGTATCAACACATGAAGGTAACCCTCTTGAGCACCAAATTGATAGATGGGGAAAACAAGCTAGGAGACCAGAATTACTCGAGTTGTACCAGTGGAATGAAAGAAGGCTGTGATTGTTCACAAATATAAATAGCTTTAGTGATGTACCCACATATCACAGACATTGCACAAGATGGAGTTACTTCCCATACCCATTTGGGCATGTGCAATTTTCCACAAGGGTGTGGAAAGTAACTCAATCTTGTGCAGTGTTTGTGATAAGTGGGTGCATAAGAGATGTAGGATGTAATGGCATTAGAGGTAGACTGAGTGATGATGGTGATTTTGTGTGTGCGGTGTGTCAGGGAGAGTGTGTAGGGACTGTCAGGCATGAAAGGACTAAGCTGGTGAGTCTCTTGAGCGTGTGGAAAAGTTTTGATATTCAAGAGACATGTTATGTGTAGGATGTGGGGCTGGGTAAGGAGTGGTTGGATTTATGTGTAGGATGTGGGGCTGGGTAAGGAGTGGTTGGATGAAGTTCAGGAAGCTGTTGCCTCTCCTGAGATTGAGAGGGCTCTCCCTCCGTGCTAAGGGATCATTGTCTGCGGCATGTGTTAGGAGTGTATTGGTGAATGGTAATGAGACCTGGGCAATAAAGGAAGAGGATATTCTTAGACTCAAACATACAGCCACAGAAATAACAATGATTAATGGATGTGTAGTGCCTCTTCAAATGCAAAGCCTGGGGAAGCTAGGTTTACAACTGAAGAGTTGAGAGGAAGGATGGGATTGAGTGTATTGGTGCTGTGATGAGGAGGGATAGATTGAGATGGTTTGGGCAACCTGAGAGGATGGAGGATGGCAGTTGGGTGTGGATGGTAAGAAATGTGAACATTGGGGGTAGGATTGTTAGAGGCAGACCAAAATAGACCTCGGACGAGGTAGTAGAGTGTGACCTCAGGGATAAGGGGCTGAGTAAGGAGGCTGCCAGAGACCAAGCTGTGTGGATAGCTGCATCTGGGTGACCAAGGCCAACAACACATGCAATCATGTTGGCGCCTGTATAAACAGTACGAGTGAATGCAAAAGTTATCCCTGAATAAGAGTAATATGTGTTGTGACAATGGTATATGGAACAATAATAGAAGATAAGAAAGGTAACAAACTGTTTTGTGAGTAATGGTGGCTCTCAGAGTGGTTTGGAATGCATAAATGTCATGTATATGCCTGTGGGGTGGATTAATAATTCCAGGGACTTGAATGGTGAGCTTATGAACATGTGAACTATTCAGTTGAGTAAATTTTGGTTCATTTTCATTCTGTCAAGGTTTTTTGAACTCTCTGGACCCTACCTCACCCCATCTTTAGGTGTGAAAGGAGATGGTGATGATGATGATAATGAAGTAGTCAGAGATTTTTATATCATGTACTGTATGCTGTTAATGTTAACATGATGATGATGATGGTAAAATATAAGATTTCTTTTACTGTGTGGTATATGTCATTGATTTGTACATGTGTTGACAATGCTTCTCAGGTTGGACAGTATATCGGTGAGATTTGCCGCTACCTCCTCAACCTGCCTGAGAAGCCAGAGGAAACCCAGCATAAGGTAAGGTTAGAACTAGGTCTGAGAGTGTGGATGTGACAAGGCTGGCAGTTTTTTACTATAATTTCTGAAATGTAATAATGACAGAACATGTCTGACATCTCAAATCATTGCTCTGATGTACTGTAGCATGCAAAGTGACTACATCTAACAGTTACAGGTGTTCCTTAAATGAACATCAACACTTGGAGGTTGCTTGCATCTTTGTGCACCTAGTTTTTATTGTATGACCATTAGTACTATCACACTTTTAGGGGGCCAGCACTGTCACATTTTTGTGGGATTCAGCACTGTTACATATTTTTGCAGGGTTAAAACACACTCTAGGGTCAGTGCTGTTTTACTTTCTGGAGGTCAACACTGTCACATTTCTGGGGGATCAACACTCCTCCATTTTGGTGGGTCAGTACTGTCATGCTTTTGGGAGGTCAACATTAAAAGACTGTATGGTCTGTAACTTGCAGGTAGATCAGTCAGCCTGGCTATATTCCTACATCATTATAGCTGCTAGAGTTCATTGCGTCAGGTACCGTAACATATGCAGGAAGTCCCCTTATAATTTTTCACTCCATATCAAGTGGTAGTAAAATTTTATTGCATTGATGATACTGTTGCAATAGGTATAGGGTGTGGTCATATTCTGTTAACTTCCAAGGTGTATACTTCTTCATACTGTACAAGGTTTTTACATCCAGTTCTGTTTTTCAAGGTCTTATGCCTTCTTAAACTCTGTAGTCAGATGATGTCATTCTTATTTCATTGTTCTATCTATCTGTGTATTGCCAGACACCCTAATCCCATAAGGAATGGCCACAAACAAATCGCCTCCACGTCGCACTATCCCCCACCATTTCACTGCCCTGCATCCAGCTCACACTCCCCTCTCTCATATACCTCTCCACTCCATCCCTCCATCTCATCCTTGACCTCCCTGTCCCTCTCCTCCCCTCCACCTCACTCACATACACTCTCCTGGTCAGTGTCTCACTCGCCATGCTCTCCACATGGCCATTCTTGCTTCCTTCATAATATAATATTCAGTTAGGGAGTGAGTTTTCCAACTGGAATGATGCAGTATAACTTCCATTAACCCTTTCATTTTGAGTTCCATCCCAATCTGAATATAATGGTCGAGTAGTGAACCAGTGAATATGACAATTACATTACCTGATTGAAGGAGCTAAAATCCACACTTTACATCCTCACACATCCACTTACTGTATCAAGCCTACCCCATCCTTTTCATGCCTCCTCCCACCTACACACTAGGGCAATTTTTTTATGTGGCATCAGAGAATTGGTAACACCTCCTCCTTAGGGATATAGGCTATTGTGCATATTACACAGTATCCTCATGTATGTTATTAATACAAACTAGAGGTCAACCCTGGTTTAACAGTGGGATGCCTTAAGAAAAAGCCCATCACTAGGCGGGATATCGCATATCAGGGCTGATTTAACATGTATAGGGATGCGTTTTTGAACCTTGGGATTCCCCCCCAACTAAGTCTTAATCCCTCGCAAGTGAGTCCAAAAACAAGTTTATAGGCAATCTAAATTGCGTAACGACTGTGAAAGAAGCTAACCTAAGCCTAAAACCTGTTAATAACCACTAAAACCAACAAATAAAATCTGAAAATAAAAAAAAATAGGTCAGGAAATATCAAACACCTCTCATCACTTACTTCTTGTAAGTCCATATCTGGTCCTGGTTGTCATCATTGCTATCCCTCTACGGCTAGAGGACATGTGGTGCTCCATAGCACTTACTAATCCTCCTCAAAGGCTTCAAACCCCATCTCCGGGGGAGGATCAGAGGAGGGGAAGCCTGGCGAGGTGGGGTGATGGTAGCGGGAGACTAATACACTGGCTTTTGGGACAGCGATGGGGTGCAATGCAATGACTCACTAGGTGGCGATGGGGTGCGTTGCGATGACAGACGAGGTGGTGAGGATGACAGCTGCTATTACTGGTGAGGTGGCAAGGGAGACTGCTGCAATGACTGATGTGGTGGCGAGGAAGACAGATGCATTGGCTAATGTGATGGTGAGGAAGACAGAGGCAATGGCCAAAATGGTGTTGGAGATCGAGGCTGGGGCGAGGAAGTTAACGATGGAGTGGTAGAGTGCTGCAGTGGAGACTCAGGTGACACGGGAGACGGGGATCGGCTTCAGTTGAGGTCCAGCACTGCCAAGCACAACGTCCTCAGCAGGACAAGGCCCTTACTGTTTCTCTGCTGGTTGAGGGCTGGAAAGATCCTCTGTGGGTCACTGGTGTGGTTGGGGCCTGTTTGAAGAAGGCAGAAATGGTAGTCTGTCTGGCCGCCCTCATCTTTTCCTTCAGCATCACCCGATACACCTTCATCCCCTCCTCCAGCCGATCAGATGCATCCCTGCTTCGTCCTGGGAGAGGATCATGATTGTACATAAGTGTGATGGCCTTATCAACCCTGGCCACCATCTCCTTCAGAATTATCATACTGAAGACTCACATCTCAGGGACAATCTCTTCCTCCTGTGCCTCCTGGTGTGCCCTTTGAATCTCCATATTGAGGAGCCCCTCATTGCTGAGCTCCTCCCTGTGGCTGTCCAGGACCTCCTTCACGTCCTCCTCATGGGACAGTTGCTCAGTGTCCCGCCGCACCTGTTCTGTCGGCGGTGCTCGCATGCCCTTGGGGAAGCCAGTGAAGGAGTGTATTCACTCTGGCCACAGCTTGCACCACACACCTTTCATGGTTGGCTGGCCTACTTCCCTCCATGCAGCCGTGATTTTTTGATTGCATGACGTATGTTATATCCCTTCCAGAATGACTGCACTGTTGTCCTGTCATCGCTGTCACATGGCCTAACCAGTTGCTGCATAGTATGGTGGAGGTAGTATGCCTTGACCATTGTTATAACCCCCTGGTCCATAGATTGCAACAAGAGCGTGGTGTTGGGGGGCAGGAAATCCACTTCTGTATTACTTGCTCGGTCCTTCATGACAGGAGGATGGCTAGGCATGTTGTCCACCACCATGAGAAATCCATTGGCTAAGTTCTCCCTGGAGGCATACTTCATGAGGACACAAGAGAGGTAAGAATGAAAATAGGAAGAACAGATGTAGTACGTCAGCCAGGCCTTCTTGTTTGATTTCCAAATTTCCCCCAAATTCTCCTTAACATAACCACTCAGAGCCCTCGGATTTTCAGAGTGACAGACTAGGAGCGGTTTTAACATGAGGTCACCTTGGCATTGCCCCCCCAGCAGCAGTGTAAGCCGGTCCTTCGAGGCCTTGAACCTCGATGCAGACTTTTCATCTATTGCAAGATATGTCTTGGAAGACATTCTCTTCCAAAAAAGCCTAGTCATGTCAAAATTCAAGACCTGTTTCGCATTGTAGCCACCTTCCGCGATGATCTGCTTAAGCTTGTCAGGACACTGCTGCCGCCACCGCATCCGCACTCGCTGCCTCACCATGCATCCTAACGTTTTGCAGGCTTGCGTCTTAAAATGATCAAACCACCCATGACTAGCCTTAAAGGTTTCACTAGCATCAAGAATGCATCATCTCACCTGTAAGCCATCCCACAGGGAGAGAGCTTTTGTACATATGATTGCCTGACTCATGGATGCCTTCCTCCTGTTCTGATCTTCAACTCATGCGGAGCATCAGCCCCAGCTCCTCCTTCACAGACTCTCTCTGGTGGGTGATATGGGAGTCAGTGAAGGTTGCAACTTTCCCAGTGGCAGCCTTGATAGTCTCCCCCTTCTTGATGATCATCGAGACAGTCGACGGGGCCAGGTGGAGAGCCAAGGCAATGGCACATACGCCCTTGCCTTTGTCGTGGTGCATAAGAAGACGGAGTTTACGAGGGCGCTTTGTGGGAACATCACCAGCACCATCACTAGCAGATCACCTACCACCTTGACTAAGGTCACCACTAGCCTCACCACGTGTAGTGCCCTTACCAGACATGCTCGTTTAATTAGGCCAAAACTAACACAGAATTACACCCCACACACGGTAAGTATCACTGCCCCTCTCGTGGCACTGCTGGGACAGTTACAATTCACTGCCCTACTCATGGCACTACTGGGACACAGTTACAATGCACTATGATAGTGGCTGGCATAATATTGGTAATGTATCACGATTAGGGGTAGGCGAGCGTAAGAGAGATCCTCACTCAGTGATGGGCGGTGCGAGAAGAACGATGTGGGTGCGCAAAGGGTGTGGGGCTGCACAAGTGTTTCTGTGCGTCTTGCCAGGCGGGTGGGCTCAGCTGACTGAGGAAAAGCGTGTGATTCAAACTTTGGGACCATCTCTCCAAGACAATACATCACAGGACACATCGCAAAATCAAGGCTTGGCCATCTTTAGGCAGGGTACGATGGTATTTCTGCCTCCATCATTAAACTGGGGTATCACTTTACCGGGTATCGCATATTGGGCTTTGACTGTATGTTGATCTCTCTATCTGTAGCCAGATGCCATAATCCTGTAAGGGATAGTCATTTGTCTTTGAGGTAGTTGTTTTATGGGGAGGGACACTAACCTTCTGCCAATCTACTTGTTGATACACAGGGAACACATATGGGTTGGTTATATGGTTATCACCCAGCATTGTATGTGGTTTCCTGACTTACAGGAAACAATTAAGCTTGTCACTCAGTGTAAAGCCACCTGAAAAGGAAAGAAGAAGAAGAAGAATGAAAAGTGACCAGAAAGATGGGAGAAATAAGAGAGGAGGGCAGATACGGAAAAAGAATGATGACGGTAAAGGAAGAAGTAGGCAGCACTACATCAAGTGAGTAGATAATGGTCATCACCACCTTCCACCAGCTGTGTTGATACCTTGTATTAAACAGCAGTAGAATTAGTTGTAGTGGGTATAGCCCCAGGTTTGTCTGAATATGAATCCAGTGGACTGCAGGCTGGAGTTGCCCCTTTCTATCCTATTGGGGATAGAGTGGGAGTTGAGAGATGTTTTTATAAACAGTCAGCAGACTTGCCTGGTAATATTAATGCCTCCACATAAAGGCATTCCCTCCCAGCACCATATAGCATACATGAAAATGTTAGGGTGTAATAAGGCAGTAACATTAGCTAAGGATGGGGTGCTCTGAAGCCTCCTGTACCACTTTTATATGGCCCTCACTCACATAAATCCATTTCATCTGCATCAACATATCCATTCTCTCCATGTGACAGACCATTTGACCACACTGTCTTGCATGCTATTTCATTTAGATAGGCCCCAGATGCATGTGTGTGTGTTTGTCTTGGTCGCCTAAAGGTGACTAAGGACAATCTCCAGCAACCTCCCTGTTACATAGTTGGCATAAATGAAAGGTGGAGACGGATCCACTCACTCGATGTAGTGCTGCTTTGGATGTCTGCCCTTTCCTCTCTTCCATCCTTCCTATTCTACCTTTCTTTCTGTGTTTCTTTCCTCTTTCTTCTGCCTACGGGTGACTTTACATTCCCTCTTTTTTCTTTCTTTCCTTCGTTCTTTCCTCTTCCTTGTGCCTGTGGGTGACTCTACACTGAGCGACAAGCCAAATGGTTTCCTGTACACCAGGAAACCATTTCCCACGCTGGGTGGTAACCATATAACCAAATTATGGTACCTGGTGTTTTAGCGGGTAATTAAGGTGCTTGAATTGGATTGAGCCTATGTAGGCTTATATCCAAGGGGTGGTTGGGGTTTATTGTTCACAAAATGCCTCTCAGGGATGAGTGAGGCTGGTTACTCTCATCTTAAATGTCAGGACCAACTTGCCTAGCCCCGGGTTCCTGTGCTCCTTGTGGGGCGTCATAGGATTGGATGATGAATGGATGGAGACGCACTACAGGCCCTGCCTGCATAGTTCCTAACCCAGACGGGAACTGGGATACCCCCAGCCCGATTCCTGTCCAAATCCACATTGATGGAGCCCAGTTGGAATAAATGAAAGGTGGAGATGGACCACAGGCCCTGCCTGCACAGTCGCCAATCCAGACAGGGGAACTGGGACACCCCCTGCCCATTCCTTGCCCAAAGCTGTGTTGCTGGAGCCCACCCCACACCTCCTGTCATGTCTGCCACTAGGTAATGAGGGTGAGGTTTTCTAGCTACATGACGTCCTTGCCAGCACCAATCCCTGTGTCATAGTAGGGTACAATGTGTGGTGTGTAAAGTGCATGTACAGTAATGTAGTGTCCAGGAGACAGTTAGAAAAATATGTTAAGGAGAGTATGCTGACCTCTCCATGTTGGTGACACTCTGAAAAGGTCAGCAAAAGGGGATAGTCAGGAACTAGTCTTGAGGGCTAATGAAATGGGAGCTCCTGTTCTCCCTATCACCAGTTTTCCCATCTTCCTTGGGAGTACCACCCTGGTTGGCTGGAGCTACAACCTATCTATCTATCTATATACCTAGGCTGCTTCCCCCAAGGAAAGGGAGGTAGCCGAGACAGGACGACACACTCCCCATTTACTCATCCATTCAAACACATTCATTCACATCTTAGCCCCAAAGGGGAGAACGGACAGATCCTCACCGCACCACAACGCACAAGGGTCAACTGCGCAATGCAATCAGTGACATCCGCAGCAGGGCCTGACAGCAGAACTGGTTTACCCCTGCCACATCATAACAGACCCATCCCCTTACCCACACCTGACCTGACTAGCTGATCAGACCAAATGTGGGAGAATATCCCCTCAGGGCTGCGTCATCACTTATTCATTCACAATTTCTCTCCACCCATTTCTGTCATGCACAGCCACTCTTCCTTGCTCAACAGACATCCCTCTCGCATCCAGCGCTCTCTTCACACTGTCCATCCATCCTATTCGTGGTCTTCCTCTCAGCCTTACACCTCTCACATCAGATCTAGTTATCTTTTTCACCAATCGCTCATTATCCATTCTCTCCATATGCCCAAACCATCGCAACACCCTCTGCTCAACTCTACCAGCCATCTCCCGAACAACTCCAGTTCTCCTTCGCACTTCATCATTTCGCACCCGATCCATACGCGTCACTCCACACATACTCCTCAGACACCTCATCTCCATTACATTCAAACTTTTCCTCTCTGCTGCACCCATATTCCATGTTTCAGCCCCATATAATGCAGTCGTTACCACAACACCCTCATACAGCCTTCACTTTACATCCATTCTAAGCGAACGACATTTAAACACTTTTTTCATTCCTCCCAGCACCTTTCCTACTTCATTTATTCTAAACTTCACTTCTGCATCTATTCTTCCATCCACAACAACATGTGACCCTAGATATTTAAAACAATCTACCTCCTCAAGCACCTCACCATTCAAAACTATATTCATCCCCCTATCATCTATCAACCTCGTACACTTCATCACTTTACTCTTATTCTCATTTACTTTCAATTTCCTCCTTTCACACACCCTTCCAAACTCCTCTGCCAACTGTCTCAATCTCTACAACCTACTCCCTATAAATAAGTAAATACACTACTCCAGTGATAATCTTTTTTAATGTTTGCACCATTCATTATATTTCTGCAGATCCGTATTATGTTTGGCAATGGACTGCGGCCAAGTATCTGGAAGGAGTTTGAAAATAGATTTAAAATTCCCACGATCTGTGAGTTCTATGGAGCCACCGAGGGAAATGCCAATATCAGTAAGTGGATTCTTAACACTGACATTTTGAATACTATGTTGTCAAGTATTTTTGCTATTACCGGTTAGGCAGTTCATAAAATTGTGAGAAGTTTCCTAGTACAATCTGTGTGATAACTGTGAACTATTCTATTAGGGATCAGATATATATGCTAAGAGTACATTTTTTTTCTCTCAGTTTCAGTGTTCCATTTTGATGATTAGATAATAAACTAGATTGCATTTTTGGTGACTAACAGTATTTCCCAAGCAATTAATAAAGTGTTTGTTTGTTTTTACTCTCAACAGTAAACATGGATGGTAAACCAGGTGCTGTTGGGTTCGTGTCTGTGCTTTTCCCAAGTGTGTACCCAGTGGCGTTACTTAAGGTGAATGAGGAGACCAGGGAACTTGTGAGGGACGAGAATGGCCTGTGTATCCGCTGCAAGCCAGGTGAGGAGAAGAGAGTGGGAGGCTGCATGTTACAGAGTACAACATATAGATATTCTTTATAGACATATACTGTACTGTAATCCCCTCTTTTGGCTTGTAGCTACCATATTTTTCAGTGATGTGTGTGTCATTATGCAGCCTGTTTTTCTGGATATGCAGTTGATAGTTCTCCCATTTTTGTACACTCTTTTCCTTGTTTCTTGATTCTACCTCACCTTTTCCCCAAGGCCAGAAGAAGAAAAAAATCAGGATGATGTGATAGTGATGATGAAGATTCGTATCATTTACAAAGGCTCCAACATGCTTACGTACATCGGCCTTGGTCACCTAATGGCGGTTCTCCATGCTGCTCAGTCTCTCACAGTCTCCCGATTTAGTACCTTATCCCTGAGGTCACATTCTGTGACCATGTCCTAGGTTTTTTCGGTCCACCTCTTTGCAACCCTACCCCGTATGTCCACACTTCTCACTTTCCACACCCTACTGTCATCATCCATCCTCACCACATGCCCAAACCATCTCAGTCTCAATCTACCCCTCCTCATCACAGGGCCAATAGTCTCCAGTTCCATCCTTCCTCTCAACTCTTCAGTCATAATTCTATCCCACCCCCAAGGCCTTGTGTTCAAGATTGCACTACACATCCACCTAATCATTGTGATTTCTGTACATTTGTGCCTACAAATATCCTTTTCCTTTACTGCCCAGATCTCAGTACCATACAGCACTCTTAACATGCTGCATACGAAGAACCCCAAGCACAGGGGAAGAGAGCCCTCTCAATGTCAGGAGAGGCAACAGTTCCCTGAACTTGCTCCAGCTGCACCTCCAGCACATAACATGTCTTCCAAATAACAAACTCTTCCACACACCTCAAGAGACTTGCCAGCTAGATCAATCCCTTCATGCTTAACAGTCTCTGCATGCTCTCCATGACATATCAACTCTGGAATTGTCTCCCTCTGTCTGTGTTTCCTGCTGCCTTTGATCTCCAGTCTTTCAGACACAGTGGTGTCCAGTCATCTCAAAATGAATGGATCTTGAATTTGGCCCCCTGTTATCTTGTTTTTGTTTTTTCTTGAAGGGAGCAATTTGCAGGCCCCTGGCCTTGGTTCCTTCTTCCTTGCATAAAAAAAAAAAAAAAAAAAAAAAAAAAAAAAAATCGCACACGAAATTAGCGTTGTTAAGCAGTCTACCTCTAATACCACAACATCTCTTATGTTCTCACTTATCACAAGCACTGCTCAAGATGGAGTTACTTCCCACACGCTTGTGGCAAACTCCACTTGGCAATGCTGTTTCTTCTTTGACAGTACCACCACTAGCACTAAATATCATCACTTGTATTTTATCCACTTTGACTCTGAAACCCTTATGCTCCGTAATTCTATCTATCTATCTATTGCCAGACGCCTCAATCCCGTTTGGGGTGGCCACAAACAAATCGCCTCCACGTCATCCTGTCCCCCGCCATTTCACTGCCCTGCTCCCAACTCAAACCCCCCTCTCTCATATACCTCTCCACCCCATCCCTCCATCTCATCCTCGGCCTCCCCCTCCCTCTTCCCCCCTCCACCTCACTCACATACACTCTCTTCGTCAGTCTTTCACCCTCCATCCTCTCCACATGGCCAAACCACCTCAGTGTGTTCCTCATAACACTTCCTATCACATCCACACCACAATGCTCCTTTATATCCTCATTCGTCAGCCTGTCTCTCCATGTGACTCCACAGGCTCCTCTTAAATAACTCATTTCCACTGCTCTCACTCTTGACTTGTGTCCTTCCAACAACGTCCAAGCTTCACTTCCATACGTTAGAGTTGGTATCACAATACTGTCAAGTAGTAACTTTTTCACTTCCATGCTCACTTCCCTGTTTCTTATCACTGCTTTCAAAGAACCAGCAACCTTTCTTCCCTGCTGCACCCTTTCAAGCACATCACCCTCTAAACCTCCAATCTTACTCATCACACTACCCAAGTACATAAACTTACTCACATTTTCCAATTCCTCGCCATCCGACCTCACTGTACATTCACTGACTTCACCTCTCTCAAAGACCATCACTTTACTCTTCCCTACATTCACCTTTAGATTCCATTTCTTACACACTCTCCCAAACTCATCCACCAAGCCTTGCAGCTCCCCTTCGTCTTCACTCAACAACACAGTATCATCTGCAAACAACAGTACAGGGAGTTTCCAAACACTATACTCTCTCATCAGGGCCACTCCAACATCCACTACCCTACCTTGTACCTCTTTTATTACCCCATCCATGAACAGATTGAACAACCATGGAGACATGACACATCCCTGTTTCAACCCAACCTCCAAAGAGAAAAATTCACTTAGTTCACCATCCACACGCACTGCAGCCTTAGCACCATCATACATACTCTTCACGCATTCAACAACTTTCCATCTACCCCATATATTCTTAATACTTTCCACAATCCTTGTCTATCCACCCTGTCATATGCTTTCTCCAAATCCATGAAAGCCGCATACAACTTCTTTCCCTTCTCTAGAAACTTTTCCACTAAAGATCTAAGAATGAATATCTGATCTACACAACCTCTCCCCTTCCTAAAGCCTCCCTGTTCTTCTCCAACTAATTCCTCTGTTCTTTCTCTAACTCTGTCAATAAATATCCTACCATACACTTTTCCTATTATACTAAGAAGACAAATGCCCCTATGATTACCACACACTTCTTTTTCCCTTTTTCCTTTGTACAAGGGAATAATTATACCTGACTTCCAATCCTCCGGGACTCTACCTTCCTTCCATGCCAATCTGCACATCTTCCACATCCATTCTACTACTATCTCTCCCCCATGCTTCAGCATTTCACCACACACTCCATCAATTCCTGGTGCTTTCCCCAATTTAACTTTCTTTATTGCTTCCACAACTTCTATCCTACTGATTTCTTCCTGTCTTCTCACCTCCTTCCTTCTCCCAGCCATTCCCCAGCCACTTATACTCGCATTCCTTCCATCCTCTATGTTCAACAATTCCTTAAAGTGTTCTCTCCATCTGTTCACTTTTTCTCCCTTCTCCACTGGTAATCTACCATTTTTATCTTTCACTCCCCTGCTAACCTCACTTCCACCCTGTCTCTCTCTTTTCACCTCTTTCCTGAACATTTTCTTACAGTCCCTCCACTTTACACTCAAATTCCTTCCAAATTCCTCATCCACTCTCTTCTTACTCTCTCTTACTAATCTTTTCACCTCTCTCTTTCTTTCTACATATAACTCTCTCTTCCGCCTCTCAACTTCTTCCACGCCCCTATTTCTCATCCATTCATTGTATGCTTTCTTCTTTTGTGCCACAGCCTGTCTCACTTCTTCAGTCCACCATGCTGTTCCTTGCACCCCCCTCCATCTTCTCTTCCTCCCACACATCACATCACATGCTGCACATATTTCTTCTGTAAATATTCTGCAGACACCTTCCACGTCCCCCATCTGCTCCAATTCATATTTGCCCAATCGTTCCTCCACTTCTCTCTTATACTCTGCCTTTTTCTCATCCTCTTGTAACCTTTCCACTCTCCTTGCAACTACTCCTTCCTCTCGTCTTTCCCTTCTTCTGTACCTCCATCTTACTTGTATCCTAATTCTGGCCACCACCAAGTAGTGGTCAGAAAGTCCACTCCCCCAACCTCTATAAGCTCTTGCATCCATTACACATCTTCGCATCCTTTCATCCACACACACATAATCAATCATTGCCTTTCTTTCATTCAGTTCACCACCCACCCTTCTCATCACTCGCCATGTATACCTGTGGATCATTTTATGCCTGAAGAGGGTATTGGCTATCACCAACCCCCTCCCAGCACAAATGTCCACTAACGCACTGCCATTCTCATCTATCGCAGCAGGCACACCCCACTCACCAACTATTCTATCCACCTTCACTTTCCCTACTTTACCATTCATATCACCGATCAAAAACACTCTCTCATTCCTTCCAAACTTTTCCATGCACACTTCCACATTTGTCCAGAACTCTTCTTTCACTCTGCTATATCGGACAAGAGCATGATAGATGAGTGTAGAGTTTTGTAGATGTCTGTGAGCGTTGTGCCTTGCGAGAAAATGTAGAAGAGAGTAAAGTGATGGTAATCAAGAGAGAAGGTGACTCCCAGTGTGATGTTGTAGTGAATAGTGAGAGACACGAACTGGTGAGAGTTGAGATACATGGGTACAGTGATAGAAAAGAGGAAAATGTGCAAATAAAGTGGAAAATAGAGTGGCACAAGGAAGAAAAGTAGCGGGTACTATGAAGGCCTTGATAAAAAACAGAGGCTTGTGTGTTGCAGCTGCACGAGGCTTACATGAAGGAGTATTAGTGCCAACTTTAACATGTAAATGTAGTAGTAGTAGTAGTAGTTGTTCCCTAGGCAGTGTGGCCGGACAGCCCCGAGTCCCTTAGGAAGGCCATGGCCGAGACCGGGCTTTCCCACAGAGCTCTCAAAGAGTGTATGTTGTGTTGTTGGCATAGGTGATTGTGTGCAATGCAGTCTTCCATAATGTGCTTAATAGTATGGGGTGCTGTGTTGCATCCTGGACAGGCATCAGCAACAGAGTCATCCAGCCTCTTCTGGTAGCTTAAGAGGGCTTGATGGTGCCTACATCTCAGCCTGGCCAGGTGGACCCTGTCCTCACGAGGAAAATAGGATTCAGAAGGGTGGATATCAGGAGGCCGTGCATGCAGCTGTGTGTTGTCTTTAAGTGACTGAATGGAGCAGCGAGTGATCTGAGTGTGGATATGCTTCTGGAAGCTGGTTTGAGGTGGGCGAGGGGGGAGAGATGACAGTATTTGTGTATGGTATCGTGTGCTGGGTGTTGTTTTGATGTTCCTTGGTGTGAGTGGATGTGCTGCCATGTACTGTAATGGATGTTGTGGGTTTATGGAGGCTGCAGCAAGAAACTGGGTGCCTCTCATGTCTAGGTGATCCTTGACTTTGAGGACTTTGGTTTCTTGATGTAGGTGGTCTGTGGGTGTAGTAGCTGTGCAGCCTGTGATTATTTTTAGGGCCTTGTTCTGTATGGTCTGTAGAGTGTTGTTGTGCGTTTTGGTGAGGTTAGAAGCCCAGGCAGGGCTTGCATAATTCGTCACTGAATGTATGTATTGTTTGTATACTGTGGTGGTGGTTTCTTTGTTGTGTCCGAATGTTGTATGGGCAAGTGACCTCAAAACATTGAGTCTTGGTGTTATTTTATTTTTAATGTTTGTGATGTGTTGTTTAAATGACATTGATTTATTGTATGTTACACCAATGATTTTGGGTGTGTGTGTGTGCGGTAGGGGGTTGTTGTTTATGGTGAGGTGTGGGATGTGACTGTGTTCTGCTTTCCAGCTTGTGAGAAGAGTCACTGTAGATTTGGCTGGGGCTATTTTGTTTGTTGTGAACCATTCGTGTAGTGTGTTGAGGTAAGGTTGCATGATGTGTGCAGCTGTGTTTGCATTTTGGTGCGTACATGTAAGTGTCATATCATCTGCATAGGAAGCTGTGTGTATCTGTGGGGTGTGGGTACATCGTGCATGTATAGGTTAAAGAGTGTAGGGGACAAAACAGATCTTTGGGGGATGCCGTTTGTGAAGTTTCTGATGTTAGAAGACTGACCAGCAAATGTTACATGTGCACATCTGCCTGCTAAGTAGTTTGCCAGCCATCTTTTTGTGTTATTGTGTGTGTTTGTGTTGAGTATTTTGTTTGTGAGGTTGTGGTGGCATCAAAAGCTTTGCTAATGTCTAGTGTGACTAGGAGTGTTCTGTGTGGTGGCCTAGCTGAATTCATGCCATCAAAAACTCTCTGTGTAAGGTCTGTAAGAAGGTTGTTTGTAGAGTGTAGTGGCCTAAAGCCATGTTGTGACTGGGCTAGGGGAATGTGAGGTGTGAGTACCAATCGTTCAGTGACTTTAGAGGGGGTGCAGAGGAGTGTGATGGGGCGATGTGAGGAGGGTAGCGTGGGGTCTTTGTTGGGTTTAGGGATAGTGATGATATTGCCATGCTTCCAGATGTTGGGTATTATGTTGTGTGAGTAGCTGTAGTTTGATATGTTGGTGAGTGCTTGTATGCCTTGTGGTCCTAGGTGTTTAAGGTGAATGTTGCTTATGTTGTCTGGTCCACAGGCAAATGAGTGCTTGAGGTTGTTAATGATGTGCTTTGTCTGGTTGTAAGTGAAAGGTGCGTAGTCTGGGTCTGTGGGGAACTGTCTCTTACGTCGGATGATACGTCGGTCTTCGGGATGGGGGTTTAGATGGCTGACTTGTGAAAAGTGATTGATGAGAGTGTTTGCTTGTTGTTTGTTTGAGGGTATGATGTCTCTTGTTGTGATGGCAGCGTGTGATTATGTGGTATTGCTGTTGGAAAGTGTGATGCTGTTTAGTGTTTTGTAGAGTTTACTGATATTTGTTTTGTGGTCAAGTGTTTGGAGGTAATTTTTCCAGTTTAGTGTTTGCTGTTCTGATATTTTATTGTTTATTTGAGTGTTGAGTTCTTGTATTTGTTGTATGGTGTCTTGTGTATGGGGTGTTGGGGAGTGTCGCAGTGTGTCCCGTTGTCTGATGAGGCCTTGAATTTCTGGTGTGAAGTTGGGGTTGTATTTCTTTCTGTTGCCTCTAGGGATGTGTCTTTTGTCTGCATTTTGTATGATTGTATTGAAAGTGTTCACAGTGGTGTTGATGTTTATGATGGGTGTACTGTTTAGTGTTTTGAAATATTGTTCTGTTTCAGTTACAAAGGCCTCCCAGTTGGCTCTCATATAATTAGTGTATGTGTGTTTGTGGCCAGGTGGGGTGATTCTGGTTTTGGTAATGATGATGATTGGGAGGTGATCAGAGCACATGTGAATGTAAGACTATGATGTGGCATGAAAATGAAAAGTCAAGAGTAAGAGCAGTGGAGATGGGACTGCAGAGGAATGTACTGTATGTGGAGTACAGAGAGTTGATTGGATATGGAATAATGTGATTTGTGAAAGATGCAGAGTGAAGAAGTCTGTGGACACCAGACTTGAAGAGAGTGTACTGAGATGGTTTGGTCATGTTGAGAGAATGGATAACGATAGAGTGATGAAAATGTTATATCTGAGCGAATTTGAAGGAGGGAGGAGGCGAGGTAGGTCAAGGGAAAGGTGGAGGGATATGGTGGATGAGTGTGTGAGGAAGAGAGGTATGAAAAGTTGATGACGGTAGGGGACTGACAAGAGAGCGAGCTGGCAGGATGAATGTTATGAGAAGAAGTGCATGATCGGGGATTTGGCACCCCCTTTTATCGTGACAGCATTCAGATTGACTCTGTCAGATAGGTACAGGTATATGTGAAGCTACAGAACATGGTGAAATTTGGGGTGGCTGTTTGATGGAGCCAGGATTCCATGGACTTGAATGATGAGTGAATGGAAGCATGGCCCATTGGACTGGGAAAATGTAGGCTGTCTGGACATTGCTACTCCTCACCCTGCCCAAGGGTGGGAAAGGAGGTCCAGGTGATGATGATGATGATGATGGTGATTATTATTATTATTATTATTATTATTATTCTAGGTGAACCAGGAGAATTCATTGGGAAAATTGTAAAGAACGACCCTTTGAGAGACTTCCATGGCTATGCTGACAAGACAGCAACAACCAAGAAGGTCGCGAGAGATGTATTCACCAAAGGAGACTATGCTTTCCTATCAGGTTAGTGTTTGTTGAATTTGGATTGACCTCATGATAGATGATGTGGAGTGTGCAGGTATTGATGTTAATACCTTTGTGGTGGAGTCAAGGGCTTGCATGGTGAGTGAATGAGAGTGTGGCCCATTTAACCCCTCCTTGGCCCACCGTGGGAAATTTGCTGGGACCCACAGGCTGAGAAGGGGGCTGATTTTTCAAGTTTCGAAAATCAATTTTCTTTTCTTGCCAAATTGAAGAGAAACATCAGATGCACCTGGCAGTGCAATTTTGAGCTTCCTAGACCCATCCTGTGCTGTGCAGTGAAGTGCAGAAAGTGCACAAATTTACACATGATACCGGTCACACCTAGATATTGCTGTGACAAAACCGTGTTTTTTATTTATTTATTTTTTTACAAAAACACAATGTTAGTGATGGTGAAATGGTGTTAGATGACTAGATATGTGTATTTCGAAGTTTATCAATACAGTACATATTATGTGAGGTTTCAGTTTAAAAAATATATATATGAATTTATTTAGCATTTTTTGGTGTTTATTGTGTTTATGATAGTATCAACTTATTTTTGTAGTCTGAGTGGTGGAGTTTGTGGGAAAAAGAAGGTGAGAGATTATGTTTTTAGACCTAATTGAGATAAAGGTCATCCCTTGAGTGTACAAGGTGAACAGTGAGGGCTGAAATGCAAGATGACCTGTGATTCGCACCTCTCACGAGATGATTGACGGGAAGAGAAAGGAGGCCTTTCCACCTGCCAAAACATCACGTGAACACAGCAGATGTTGCTGTAATGCTAGTGCTAGGCAAAAAATGTGTAAAATGATCCAAACCAGTACAACAAGCCTGAGGAAATAGATAAAGATACCCCCCAAAATTTATTTTTCTCTTATTTTCATGTCTTTAATGTTTATGCCTGTATTTATTTATAATCATTAAATGGGTGGTTGTGTGTATCGCACGGGAGAAGAAAGATGGTATTTTCTGTCTGGGTTGATATAATGGGTGTAGCTGTGTGTTTTAGACATGGTCATGAGTGAAGATGTCCATTCATCATGGCAGCAGGCACTGAACTGACAGATGAGGTGTGTGGGAGTGTAGTGAAGGTCAGTCTCAAGACGTCCAAGACGTTCATCTACTTCCCAAAATTTTTACAGTTTTCTACAAGTTGCGCTACATCAACGCCAATGGCCACGTGACGGTAAAACGTTGTTCGATGCCGGCAGCCACGGAGAGGTTAAGGCAGACTTTTACTAGCTCTCCTACTGGAAGGCTTATTCCTGCTGTCTGGGTCCTACCTTACCCCATCTTTAGGTGGAAAAAGAGGTCTGGATTGTGGTGGTGGTGGTGGTGATGGTGGCAGCAGTGGCAGTGACAGGGTGAAGTCTATCTATCTATCTGCCTTTACTTGGTGGATATTTTTGTTCATTGGCAGCTTATTTCCCATAGCTCAATGGCTGAATATGAAATCCTGTGGCTCCACATCCTTTTCATAGCACTTCCTTGTGAACAGCATCATATTCTAGTGTTGATTTCTTGTTATAGCACAATCTTCATCCTTCATGATGGAGAGATGGCAGTTTTAAGCCAACCTGAAATGAAAAGAGTATAGTGTGAGTGTAGTTTCACTTGGGGAGTGACAGTCAAGTTGTGCAAAGCTGGAAGAGGTATATAGGGTGACACCTTTTAGAATCAGTTCTTGTTATCTCCAGATGATTTATTCAGTTTATGATATACTTTTGATTAGGAGGGATTCTACTTCCCTGGCAGCCTTTAGATGACAGAAACACCTCCATGCATTCCTTCTTTCCTCCCACCCTTGACCCTTTAGTCTGGTGACCTAATTCTTATATACTTTAATGGTCACTGCTCCTCTGAACTGTCTGCTTGCATTCCTCCACCTCTACAACGGGCATGTAGCACCCGTCTAGCAGCAAACTCTCATCCCTTTTCTGTCCAACTCTCTAATGCAAGAGTTAACCGTTACTCCCAGTCCTTCATTTATGCGACAGGTCAACTCTGGAACTGTCTCCCTCTCTCTGTATTTCCTGCTGCCTATGATCTCCAGTCTTTCAAACACAGTGTGTCCAGGCATCTCGAAATGAATGGATCTAGAATTTGGCTCTCTTTTGTATTTTGTTTTTCTCTTGGAGGGAACTCTTACTGCGGGCTCATGGCCTTTGGTTCTTTCTTCCTCGCATTAAAAAAAAAAAAAACTATGACATGTCTGCGTGGTGTCATGGTCCTGTAGTGGCCACCACCAGCGTCCACTATAATAGTTTCCCCTGCAGTCACTTCCTTTGGTGGGCTCGGAGAAAACATACGTGTGCTCCAGGCAACAATGGCCCAGGGGACCCCTGGGCGCCATGTTCTTTTTACTGGCAGGAGCACCTGGTCCGGCTTCCCCGACGTGGCTCGTTATGCTCCTGCGGCCAAAAAGGGCATAGCAGCCAGGGGTCTCATGCGCCATTGTTGCCCGGAGTGCGCATATGTTGCCTCTGGCAATAGATAGATAGATAGTTTGCCCACACATACATACTTTACATTTGCGTCTTTTTTCGCACAACGAATTATTCTTCCACGTTATACTCACTATGTGTGTCTTTTCTCAGACACACAAGACACATTACACAAGTTATATATGAAGTATTTACGCTGCACTTATTATTATGAAATCACTTACACTAATTTATATATACATTACAGTAACACTTATAGGCGTCTTTTTTCGCACAGAACACAGGTTTCTAACACTTAGAAGTGGAGGAGGGTATGACATTCCTCAAAGCATGGGATTAAGCACAACCCTACATCACACTCCACACATTAGTAGAAGGCGCTATAGGTGTTAGAGAGGAGAGTGATTCTCAGTATTAGCTCACTCGTGTGGGAGTCAGCTCTGGCACAGCACAACCTGCCGTATCACCACCTGTGAGGGGATGAATGATGGGAACGAAATGGCTCCCATCTTCCCACTCTCACATGACTTCATCCTCTCCTTCAGTTTCGCCCTTGTCGCCAGTGGGGCCACCTTCGTCGCCATCATCAGGATGGGGAGGAAATTCAATATTAGGCTGGGGAGGAGGTTGGGGAATAAAGCTTTCCTCCTCATTTTCCTCACAACTCGCACTTTTTTCCCCCCTGCCTTTTCCCTTCCCTTTTACATTAACTTTTGCTCCCTTCCGAATCATTGGAGACTGTGGGGAGGAAGTACGGGGAGGGTGTGAGGAGAGAGCACGGGGAGGTTCAGGTGCGGTGGAGGTGCTGGGATGGGGAGAGGCAACGCAATGTGGGGCTGGAGGTGGCGGGTATCGTCATGCACCACGTGAATAGAATAAAGTACTGCTCACCTTGTACATTTTACTAAATACTTCTTCCCCACTCCTATGGGTTTTCCTTGGTGATCCTACCCATGAAGGCAGCTTTTGTTCACCTGAGGGGTTGGCCTCGTATTCCACATCACTAGAGGAATTGTCCATGGAACAAGAGCAGCATGGTGAGGTGGGAAGTTATTGTGGTGATGGTGCAGGGTGAGATACAGCCATGCAGACAGCCATATACCTCGCCATTGTTAAGGATGGAATCTCATCCTTGCTGCTTGATTCCGACTTAGGTTGGACGTAGTCTCGATCAGCAACATCATCATCAATGGGAGAATTACTTTCTCCATCATAGGGGATGTTCAGGAGCTCGTCAATCTCATGTTAGGGAATACCCTGATGCGCCATGGTGCTCACTCGCTCACTCACTCACTCACAAAGTGGGACTGAGTTGGCAGGGCCCCGCACAGGAGGAGGAACGATGTGATGACTTATAGCGTGGATATTAGGCCTAAACAGGTGTGGGAGTATCTCTAGCAAATATCTTGAGCCAAAATTGAATTTTTGAATTTTAGCAAATATCTTAAGTCAGTGACGTACATATACGTCACTGGCATTTTGTGCACATGCAGGGCCCGACGTACATGTACGTTGCTGGCACGCGGTGGGTTAAGATGAAAGTGACCAGCCTGACTCATCCCTGAGTGGCATTACTTCAGCAATAAATCCCAACCATCCCTTGGATGTAAACCTCCTGCACTGGCTCAATCTGATTGGAGCACCTTAATTACCCACTAAACCACTAGGCGCCTTAATTTGGTTTCCTGGTGTACAGGAAACCAGCAGTACAAGTGCTGATGATGTGAAATTAATGTGAAAATCAGTGTTGATGGATTGCTGCTTTGCAGAATGTTAGAATGCAGGAGGACAACAAGGCTGAGAAATGTTGATAGGAGGAGAAAAATGGTATGCCTGTAACTTGCATTTTATTTTTATAATTGCCTTAGAAATGGATAAATTACTTTGCAGACAAGTAAAATGAAAATAAGGAAAATATCTGATTCTGCTTGGTGATCAGTGATTGCACTTTTAGTACAAACATAATACAAATGTCCCTCAGCTCCCATCCTATCCCTCAGAAGGAGGATGGTGGACTGAAGGAGCAGGGCAGCTTTGCCTGCATTCCAATAAATTTTCTATTCAGATGAACTTGGGATTGCAATGAGTCCTAAACAGAGTTTTTGTTATGAGTGTAATGTAACAAAGCTTTTGTAACTTTTGTGATACATAATGGAATCGTTATACAGTGTAAAGTATATTCAGCTTAATGATAGTTTGTTCAATTTAACTTGGCAAAGCTTTTTGTCCTTTTCTAGCATAAAGCCCATAGCCCAGTGGTAAAATAAGACAGTACTACAAAGTACTAAAGTTCTATATCCTTTTCATAGCACTGCATCCCAAGCACCATGTTCTAGTCTCTTATTTCAGCTCTGCATTCATGATGGAAAGATAGTCATTTTAGGCCATGCTAAAGTGAACAGATTTTAACAGTGTGAGAAGTCTGCCGATGTGAGGCTAGACAGAAGGCGTCCATCCTCACACTCTGCCAGCTGTAGCAGATCTCTTCCCGGATGATCCACAACCCACGCCATGTCACACTCACATGCCAGCAGGTTATCTGTTTATGCCAGGAAAATAGGTGGTTAGGGAGGGAGTAAATTTATTGATTACATTCTGAGTGGCATTGGAGGGTATATAACACCTTTTCCTTTGCAACTTATACTTGGCTGCCAAGCATAGGGTGAGAAGGTAGATATACAGGGCAAAATCTGAGTCTCAGAGACTTTTACTGGATAACCTAAATAGCATCGAAAGGAAAAATATATTTAAAGTGGCAGATCAGATGAAGAGGGAAAACAGGGATATTGTAGATGAGCAGTGTGCGAAGAATGATGAAGAACAGGTAGTGGTGAACAATGAGGATATCAAAGACACCTGGAGAGAGCATTATAAACCGGATGCTGAATGAGGAATTTCGCTGGAACAGGGAAGGTTTGGAGTCAATGGATCCAGTGTTTGGCCCTTGACATTTGATTGATGCTGCTACTATGAGCAGGGCAGTAGGCAGGATGCAATTCGGGAAGGCAGCGGGTGTGTCTGGGTTGACTGCTGAAATGCTAAAAGCCTCGGGAGATATAGGAATGAGTTCAATTAATGATTTGATAAATACAATTATATATGAATGTGTTGTCCCTGATGACTGGCTGAAGAGTGTGATTGTTAATGTGTACAGGGGGAAGGGTGATAACCTGGAAAAATGAAATTATGGATGTATAAATCTGTTGGTTCAGATAATGACGGTACTGGATGAGTCCGAGAAGGTGTGATTGGGGAAGGAGTGAATATAGGTGAGATGCAGTTAAGGTTAATGCCAGGCAAAGGGACCATTGATGTCGTATTCATTGTTCGACACCTTCAAGAAAAATATGTAGGAAAGAAATGGGAGCTGTACTTTGTTTTGTTGCTTTTGGAGAAATGGTCCCTGACAGAGTTCCCAGGGAGGTGGTGAAGTGGACAGTGAGACAGCTTGGGATCGAGGAGTGGCTTGTTAGAGTGGTTATGGCTATGTGTGTGGGTGCTTATACACAGGTGAGAGCAAATGGAGATTTGAGCATGTGGAGTGACGTGGAGGGACAGGTTGACGAATGAAGAAGTGAAGGAACGTTGTGGGGTAGATGTGGATGTAGTTGAAAAGATTAGGAGAAATACACTGAGGTGGTTTGGACATGTGGAGAGAATGGAGAATGAAAGACTGACTAAGAGGGTGTATGTAGGTGAGGTGGAGGGAGGAAGAGGGAGGGGTAGACCGAGGATGAGGTGGAGGGATGGAGTTGAGAGGTATATGAGGGAGGGGGGAGTGAGTTGGGGGGAGGGTAGTCAATTGGTGGGTGACAGAGTGACTTGGAGGCGTTTTGTCTGCGGCCACCCTTTGCGGGATTAGGGCGTCGGGCTATAGATAGATAGATAGATAGTTTTCCGTGAATGTTGGTGTGTATCGAGGATCAGTCTTGAGCCCCCACATTGTTTGTCATGATGCTTGAAGCTCTTTCATGTGACTTCAGAAATGAACTCCCATGGGAGATGTTGTATGCTGATGACTTGATGTTGATTGCAGAGAATGAGAGGGAAGCAGAGGAAAGATTTAGGAAGTGGAGATACAGTACGGAGCACAAGGGCTTGAGAGTAAATGGAGATAAAACAAGTGATGATATCTTTGGTAGGTGGCAGTATTGTCAAAGCAGAGGGAGAGTGCCCATGTGCAGTTTGCCACAAGGGTGTGGGAAGTAATTACTTATTGTGCAGTATTTGTGATAAGTGGGTGCAGAAGAAACGTAGTGATTTGAGGTCTGCAAGATGCTGCCGATTTCATGTGTGCATTGTATCAGCAAAAGCTTATGGAGATTGTCAGGCATGAAAGGATTGATCTTGCTGATTAGTCTTGTGAGTGTGTGAAAGAGTTCTGTTACTTGGGAGACATGTTATGTGCTAGAGGTGGGGCTGGAGCTAGCTCTGTGACTAGAGTGAGGTGTGGTTGGAGGAAGTTCAGGGAGCTGTTGCCTTTCCTGACATTGAAAGGAGGCACTTACTCCATGCTCAGGGATCTTTGTATGTGGCATTTGTCAGGAACATAATGCTATGTGGTAGTGAGACCAGGCAGTAAAGGAAGAGGATATTCATAGGCTTTGCATGTACAGAAATGACAGTAATTAGGTGGATGTGTAGTGCGTCTTTGACTGCAAGGCCTGGTGGGGCAAGGTTTATGATTGCAGAGATAGAGAAAGAATGTGACTGGATTGTATTGGCGTCGTGATGAGGAAGAGTAGATTGAGATAGTTTGGGTATATTGAGAGGATGGAGGATGACTGTTGGGGGCAGAAAGTGAGAAATGTGAACATGGGGGTAGTTTTTGCAAGGCCTGGTAGGGCAAGGTTTATGATTGCAGAGACAGAGAAAGAATGTGACTGGATTGTATTGGCGTTGTGATGAGGAAGAGTAGATTGAGACAGTTTGGGTATATTGAGAGGATGGAGGATGACTGTTGGGGGCAGAAAGTGAGAAATGTGAACATCGGGGGTAGTTTTGCGAGAGGCAGAGTGAAAAAGATCAGGGATGAGATCATAGAGTGTGACCTCAGGGAAAAGGGACTGAGTAGGGAGACTGCCAGAGATCAAGCAGTGTGGAGAGCCGCCATTAGGCGACCAAGACCGATGCATGCAAGCATGTTGAAACCTTTATAAACAAAATCATTGGACATCTCTGTGTGCTATAACTGTATATGTTATTGATGTAAACTATGCTGATACTATTACTGTATATGTTATTGATGTAAACTATGCTGATATTGTAACAATACAAGTGGCATGTAAGAGAATATTAAGGTGTAATAAGCAAAGATATCACTAGGAAATAAGTCCAACGAGGTGCCTTGTGCCACCTACAACATTACTTAATATCAGTTATGGACAGTTCTAACTTAATTTCTAGGATCTTTGTAGACAAAATGCTAACTTGAAGTAGAGGTGGTCATGGTTCACAAATAATGGGCTAACTGCTCAAAAACACTCATTTCTGAATTAAGAACAATTATATATTTAATAATGAGCAACTTAAAGTAAAGGTTAATCAGCAACTTCAAATTGAAATGACTTTGAGTGAATCATTTTCAAACAAGGATTGAAGTTCTGAGCCATTTGCACTACAGGTGGTCCTGTCAGGAATGTGTTTCAGTATATCAGAATTTTTTCCACATTACAGGTACCAGTACTTTAAACTAAAGGGGACTGGCAAATTAGCTTTATAGGTAGCAGTGGAACTTTGATATGCAGTTTTTCTGTAATTATATTTAATTGAAACACTAGCAGAAGTTGCAGTATAAGTAGTAGCAATGGTGGTGGTAATAGTAGTAGTTATGGTGGTGATAGTGGTGGTGGTGGTGGTGGTGGTAGTAGTAGTAGTAGTAGTAGTAGTAGTAGTAATAGTAGCTGCAACCCCAGGCTCAGCTGAATGTGAACCTGGGTTGACTGCACACTCAAAGTTCCTCTTTTGCAGTCCACTATCCTCATTTTCATGGATATTGAACTAACTGAGAGATGTTTGTATAACCAGGCAGTTGAACCCTGTGCCGTATCATTGCCACCACATGAAGGCATCACCTGACTTAATTGCGAAAAAGGATATATAAATGGCAGTAGATAATGACGAATTTCATTATAAGCAACAAGATAAAGATCCATAACCCCAGTCAGCTCAGTTGATCGCGGGGTGTAGTCAGACTGTTGGCTTGATGTGACCAGTAACCAAAGACATTCATTCCTGTCTCATAACCAAGGCTCATTGAATTTCATGCAACGACGGCATGGTAAATAAGCTGTGAGAGTGAACCAACTCTCTCAGACAAAGGTAAACTAGCGACAGTAGCAATGAAGGATGTGTGTAACTCACGGTCAAGGGAGATGTAGGCATTAGTTCCATAGGCCGCCATCATCTGGTCCAGCAATGGTATGAACACAAGGCTGTCAAGGGTGGTGATATCATTGTGACTCAGTACCAGTTCATTTGGCACTCGATCTGAATTGAAAGAGAAAGAATATCACAAACATATTACAGTAATTGAAAGGTAGGTGGTGGTGACCATCATCCACTCACTTGATGTAGTGCTGCTTTGGGTGTCTGCCCTTTCCTCTCTTCCATCCTTCCTTCCTCTTCTGTCTTTCCTTCATTTTTTCCTCCTCCTTCTGCTTACGGATGACTTTACACTTCTCCTTCTGTCTTTCTTTCCTTCATTCTTTCCTATTCCTTCTGCCTATGGGTGACTCTACACTGAGTGACAAGCCAAATGGTTTCCTGTACACCAGGAAACCATTTACTATGCTGGGTGGTAACCATATAACCAAATTAGGGCACCTAGTGGTGTAGTGGGTAATTAAGGCGCTCCAGTTGGATTGAGCCGGTGCAGGTTTATATCCAAGGGGTGTTTGGGGTTTATTGCTCATGTAATGCCACTTAGGGATGAGTGAGGCTGGTCACTCTCATCTTAAATGTCAGGACCAACTTACCTAGCCTTGGGCTCAACGCTTCTTATGGGGCAACGTAGGATTAGGTGATGGATGGATGGATGGAAAGAGAATTTTGAAAATCATTACCTGAAAGTATCATGTATGAGCAGAGTTGCATGGAAAGTTAGACAGCACGTATAAGGAAGTTTGAGTGTTATGATGTTGATGTGGATGTATTGGAAAGTGTTGATGGTGTGGCCATATGAAAAGAAATAAGGAATGAAAGATTGATTAGGAGAGTTTATGTGAGAGAGGTGAAGGGAGAGTGGGAGAAGGAGGAGGAGACCAAGGGTGAGGTGGAGGGATTGAGGAGGAGGATGAAGAGACCAAGGATGAGGTGGAGGGATGGAGGTGGGAGGTATTTTTGTGAGAATGACATAAATTAGAGAGACGGAAGCCTGATGGCAGCAGCCAGAGTGACATAAAGGCAATTTTTGTGACCATACTTTTGGCTTCAGACAGATAGACAGATCAAAACACTCATGCTTCTTTGACTCACTCAGCTGAATAAAATTATCTGGTGTTAGCTAGAATAGAATACTAAAGTTACCCTAACTGTAGGAGGGTCATTGGTTATAATATTAACACTCACACTCCTTGAACTCATTATTAGCTGAATAAAATATTGTATATATATATATATACACTTACATGTACACATATATGCCTATAATGTACTGGCAGGCCATATGTTTGAATAACTGAATGCAGATCTGAAAATAAAAATTTAAACAAACCTCCAAAGGCTGAGAGAGGAACTCCTTGAGTAAGGTTGTTCCATGCTAGGTCAAGGAACAGGGTGTCCCCGGTGCCTGAGAAGTTGAAACAGCCGAGGGAGAGGGTTGTGGAATCCAGCTCATTGAATGACAGCAGGAGATGGGTCAGGTTGGCCGCGTTGGAGAAGTAGCCACCAGCAATCTGTTGTGAGCATATATATATATATATATATATATATATATATATATATATATTTTTTTCTGGTCCATTTTAAGGTTTATCCTCCATTAAATCATCCATCTATCTATTTATCCAACCAGCCATCCATCCATCTATCAACCAGTCAGTCTATCCATTCATCCAGCCAGCCAGCTATCCTTCCATCCTACCATCCAGCCATCCTTCCATCCTCCATCCATCCATCCATCCACCCACCCACCCACCCACTCATCTATCCATCCATCCCTCCAGCCAGCCAGCCAGCCTATATTATAGTTTGTTTTACATACATTTTTAATTTTGTCATTGCTGAAGTCCATGTATGAGGCAGTGGTAGGGTTGAGGGCTCCAGTGAGGCTGCCAAGGTTGTTGTAGGAACAGAAGAGGGACTCCAGACTTGACATAGACCCTGGCTGTGAGAGATTCGTTCTTGAGCTCATAGGGAAATTGAACAGGATTGTCATTTCTAGCAATGAAGATAAATGATGTTATAATTTCATCCTATGTATTAGTGTTGTTTTATATTACTGTATTATATTGTTAGTATTTTTGTCCTATCTATATATCTACTGCCTGGCACCTTAATCCCATAAGAGGTGGCCACAATCAAATTGCTTCCATGCCTGTCCCCTGCCATTTCACTGCCCTCCCCCAGCTCACACCCCTCTCTGTCACATGCTTCTCCACTCATCTCTCCCTCTTGTTCTCGGTCTCCACCTAACTCACATACACTATCCTCATTAATCTCTTGCTCTCAGTCCTTTCCACAATTATTATTATTATTATTATTATTATTAATTATTATCATTATGATTATCATATTACAGTGATCCCTCAGCTATCCAGACGTTCATAATCCGAACATGTTGAGCATCCGTACGCTGGGCCTTGGCACTATTAACCATTATCTGAATTTACTTGCTATTATCCAGACACAAAAGTGCAAGAGAACTTTGGCCGGCCAGCCAACGTGTCCAAACATTCAGTATTGTGGCTGCTGGGCTTGAGCCATGAGCGGGAAGTAGTATGTAACCCACAACCAGAGCTAAAATGTCCATTGGACTCTGTACTGAGTGGTCAAAATCACATGCTTGTCCTATGACTCCCAACGAACCTCCAGCACCTGAGAAATATGACCAACCCGCAAGCGGTGTCAAAACGTCTGTGCACTTTCCCTACCGAATGTCTAATAACACGCGGTCGTGGGGCTGAGTCTTTCCCAACCACGACCTCCATCAAACGCAGACCGCAAGGCACGAGTAAATGTGTGGCAAAAGCACCCGTCCGCCTGTTGATAGAAGAGGGAGAGTCCTGCCCAAAGCCTCGCCTCTCCTCGCCCCTCCCTTCCCTCCTCCATACCCTTCCGGCTCCCCCCTTGCTCCCTCTTCCGTGGTGATAGCATTGACTTGTGAGTTTTCAAAGTTTTTTGCAATTTAAGCAACTACTATTGGTCATGTGGAAATAGCGTGTTGACCACAAGAAAGTTCACGAAATTCTGCATCTAGACATTTGCTTAACTCTTGGAAGATGCCGGCAAAATTTTGAATTAGGATGGTGGGAAGTTATATGAAGGTAAGTTTTACTACTGAACACTTTATTCCTGCTTGAGTTTCATACTCTTACTTGTCACTTTTATGTGTTTTTATTAGCTTATCGTATAGTATAAACAGCAGCGAAGATGATGGTATATGATGTATACCAATATAACTAATTTATGGTGGCATATTTGGCTGTGGAATTTTTTTGAGCCCCAGGAGCAATCGCTCGTCACAGACAACAGATTTTCAAACCATGCAGTTTTTTTGTGGATTTTTGTTGTTCATGCATTGTTTTCATGATATTTAGCATTACTATGGATAATCATGTGTGTTTTGATGTCTGAATATGGCAGATTGACCTGAAAACAGTGCCAAAATTAGGAGGGGTACTGTACATGCAGTCACGTATAGGTCAGGTGTTTTTTGGTTTTCAATTTTTTTTTTTCATGGTTTTCATGGTGTTTTGCATTATTTTGGATATTCCTGTGTGTGTTTTGATATCTCAGTATGGCAGATTTACCTGAACACAGTGCCAAAATTAGGAAAGGTACTGTACATACGGTCGTGCATAAGTCGGGTGTTTTTTGGTTTTCATTTTTTATAGTTTTCTTCGTGTTTAGCATTACTTTGGATATTCCTTTGTGTGTTTTGATGTCTGAATATGGCAGATTAACCTGAAAACAGTGCCAAAATTAGTAGGAGTTCTGTACATACAGTGGTGTATAGCTAGGGTGTTTTTTGGTTTTCATTTTTTTTTTTATGGTTTTCTTGGTGTTTAGCATTACTTTGGATATTCCTTGGTGTGTTTTGATGTCTAAATGTGGCAGATTGACCTGAAAACAATGCCAAAATTAGGAGGGGTGCTGTACATACAGTGGTTTATAGGTAAGGTGTTTTTTGGTTTTGGTTTTGGTTTTTTTATGGTTTTCTTGGTGTTTAGCATTACTTTTGATATTTCTATGTGTGTTTTGATGTCTAAATATGCCAGAATAACTGGAAAACAATGCCAAATTAAGCATAGGTACTGTGCAAATAAGTTAGGTATAGGTTGGAGGTGGTTATGTGTGGTAAAGGAATAGTGTTAATTATCCAGATGTTGCCACTATCCGGACCTGCCTTTGGCTCTGTTATGTCCAGATAAGTGAGGGATTACTGTATTATTATTACAGTCACTACTCATTTTACGTTGATTCTGTTTACGATAATTCACTACAATGATAATAGAAAAGTTCCACCCCAAAATCCGATTTATGATAAATTTCCCACTACAGCAAACTTGCCCGGAACACGTTCTTGCCGAACGCGCTCGCAATTATACACAATTAGTGCTGAGATATGTATAAGATAAAATAAGATTAAAGAACCATTACAAAAACTATATATTTACGCAAGAGAGGCCTTTGATAGGCCAAATCCTCGAACATCAGCTCAGCACGCACGGTTTGTTTTGATCACGTGATGTGATTCGCTGTACTGCTTTTCCTCAGTGCTGTATTTGTAAGTTAAATAGTTACAGTACTGTTCTGGTAAGTTTATGTGCAAGTTAAAGTATTATTAAATAACGTTCTAGCCAGAAATAAAGTCTTATAACCAGTTTTCTGATAGGCGTCAGAATATTACC
Source organism: Coenobita brevimanus (assembly GCF_032717465.1). Classification (NCBI taxonomy): domain Eukaryota; kingdom Metazoa; phylum Arthropoda; class Malacostraca; order Decapoda; family Coenobitidae; genus Coenobita; species Coenobita brevimanus. Next base: position 26,521,641 of record NC_137058.1, read on the forward strand.
TTTTTTATTTGTTTGTTAAATATTTGCTGTACTGCTTTTCCACAGTACTGTATTTGTAAGTTAAATATTTACTATTCTGGTATGCACCTGTAAATTAAAGCACTTAAAGAAAGTTAAAGCATTAAATAAAGCCTTGTAACCAGTTATAGATTACATACGATCGGTGGGTTCCAAGACAATTCGCCATCATGTCAATTCCCCGTCAAAACATGAACGATTCCCCATCAGGACAATTCGCACCCTGTATGACTCCCCGTCATTCTATAAATATATTAATTAATCAATACTTTTATAAATATACTTATTATTAATTAATCAATACTTTAATAACTATATTTCAGGGGGATCCATCAAAGTCTATGTTGTCTTGTTATTATTGTGACGGCAAACTGGCTTGACAGCGAATGGTCCAGAAACCATTTTGCTCCCTAGACTCCCTAGGCATGGTGTTTTGCTGTTGTCTGCCATTGGTGATCAATATGAGGCACTTTGGGTGGTTGGAGGGTTCATTTGGTGTTGTGGCTTGCAAGTACAGTGCTGCACAGCAAGGTTTCGACGCGCAGGTGCGTGGGCACGGGGCAACATTCCGACGCCGACTGGTTTCGGCATCGGAATGTTGCCTTGTGGTTGGGTGTTTGTGTGTCGGAGTTTTGCTGTGCAGTGCTGTGTTTGTGGGCTGTGACATTGGATGGACCTTCTGACCACTTGGGGTGCTTCATATTGATTACCAGTGGCAGATGGCAGCGGGGGACCACGTTTGGGAGATCTAGGGAGCAAATTAAGGAGTAGTTAAAACTTACGCGGTTTCGCGCCAAACGCGCCATGTTAGGAACAAAACCCAAGCGTTGGGGGCGAGCTTGCTGTATAACAATTTTGCCATCGGAAAGCGCCAGGCACACGTAAGGTAACTGTCGCTTATCTCAGGCAAGATGGCAGCCCCAGCATGCAGTGCATTGTTATGGTTCAGGTCCCACCATCCCTTCAAAGCCCTGTCTTTTCAACTTCTTCATGTGTGCCCCCCGTTATCGTCACCTCTCAGCCAAACATTGTTCTACAGTAGACATCGTGTAGCTCCAGGCCAACTTTACGCAAGTGTGACTACTGTACTGTATTGTGTTGTTGCAACAATTTACTGCACAGTACATGAGTAACTCTGCCTGTACTGGTGTGATAGTGTTTCGTTTGGTGAATTACTGTACAATATTGTGGATTTGTGTGCCCACTGGTAAGGTCAGTACCAGTGTAGGCCCCAGTGCTGTAGTTGGTGCAGGTATGGGTCCCAGTGCTAAGGTTGGTGCAGGTATGGGCCAGATTCCCTACCTCCTAACCTGTTCCTGTCTGACTCAGAGGCTGACCACTAGTCCTTGTAAGCACAGGCAGTGTCCCCCAGCCTCAGGGGGGACAACTTGGAGATGACTTGGACCAACACAGGAAGGAATGAAGGTGGGTTGTCATTTATGGTTCAGTCTTGGTTAGATGACTTTTGGAAGTTGAGCTGACATAACCCCCTTTTTATAATGTGTTTCAATCTCCCGATTTACGATAAAATTGTTATTCGATAAGGTATGACCTGACATAACCCCATCGTAAAACAAACAGTGACTGTATTTTGACGTCAGGGATAATGGACTGAATAGGGTGGTTGCCAGAGATCGAGCAGCATTAAGAGCCACAACTAGGTGCCCAAGGCTGACGCTTGCAAGCATATTGGAACCTGCATAAATGATGTGATACAATTATCATCATCATCATCATCATTATTATTATTATTATTATCATTATCATTATTATTATTAGCAGTAGGTGGGGATGCCCACCATCCACTCACTCGATGTAGTGCTGCCCTCGGGTGACTGCCCAGTCCTCTCTTCCTTCCATCACTCCCTCCTTCCTTTTCTGTCTTTCTTTCCTTCATTCATTCAACTTCCTTCTGTCTATGGGTGACTGTACACTGAGTGACAAGCCAAATGGTTTCCTGTACACCAGGAAATAGTGCTGCCCTCGGGTGACTGCCCAGTCCTCTCTTCCTTCCATCACTCCCTCCTTCCTTTTCTGTCTTTCTTTCCTTCATTCATTCAACTTCCTTCTGTCTATGGGTGACTGTACACTGAGTGACAAGCCAAATGGTTTCCTGTACACCAGGAAACCATTTACTATGCTGGATGGTAACCATATAACCAGATTATGGCGCCTGGTGATTTAGTGGGTAATTAAGACACTCCAGCTGGATTAAGCCTGTGCAGGTTAAATCCAAGTGATGGTTGGGGTTTACTGCTCATGTAATGCCACTCAGGGATAAGTGAGGCTGGTCACTCTCATCTTAAAAGGCAGGACCAACTTGCCTAGCCCCAGGCCCCTATGCTTCTCATAGGGCACCACTGGGTTAGATGATGATGATGGTAATGAACATTATTATCATTATTATCATTGCTAATTCTACAATCATACTAGTTTATGCAGTACTTATGTCCATCTATACCGGGTAATATATCTCAGCTTTTTAAATTATTTCCTGGAATGATGATGAAAGTGATCCATTACTCACCTCGTATCAGGCTGTCAAAATGAATGGAAAAACGTACCACATCAGTTTCCAGAGAGTAGAAGGCAGAGTTATGCCTGATGTGCATGCTTTATAAGTGTACACATGATCAAAAAAGTATCGGTGCACATTTGGCCTGAAACAATCTGACACCACGAACAATGGACTCTGGAAATGTTTGAATCTTGTCCCCCACGTTGTCAGACATGCTTACATAAGTACGTGATAGATAGGTTTCGTATGACAGTTTATGGTTGATATTGTTACTGAAGGCATATTTAGATAATAATTTATTTATTTTCCAGGGACTACACAAGCTATATTGATCATTTCAGATATCGTCGTACTCCTCCTGCACAATACTTTTTTGATCGTGTGTACTTTATGCATGGGCTGGTGCTGGAGAGAGATGCCTTCATCTGGTGGCACTGATATAACCTGGTTACTGAACTGTCTGGCCATAAAAATGTCCCTCAGCAGCTTCCCCATCCCAAAAAATGTTGATGATGAAATCACATCAGCTTAAGCCTGAAGTCCACAGGGTTCACATTTCAGATGAAGCTAGGGCTCCAACTACTATTCCTGCTGTATATGTGCATTATATACATACCACATCAGTTTCCAAAGAGAAGAATTCTGAGTTGTGCTTAATGTAGAGGGAGTATACTTGGCTGCTTGTAACATCACTGAAACTCTCACTGGCTAGGTACAGCAGGCCTGGAAAAAAGATAAGAATGCATTGCAGGTTAAATTTAAAGTAATACAATATGCTCCTAAAATCTGCTGAGTTCTTAATTGGTAGTTATAACTATGTGTATTAATGGCTAACAAATTTCATCCAAGACAACTATGAAAATATTTTTAAAAATACATCACATAACCAAGACTAGTTGTACTTCAGTTTTAGAATTGAGGACATAACTGTAGTAGTAGTAGTAACAGTAACCCCAGGTTCATCTGAAACATGAACCCAGTGGACTGCAGACTTTAGTTGGTCCTCCTACAGTTCACCATCCTCCTTGTGGGGGATAGGGAAGTAGGTGAGGGATGTTTGTATAACCAGGCAGTTGAACATCCTGGTTATATTGGTGCCACAACACAAAGGCATCCCTCACTAGAATCAGGATGTAACCGTAGAACTAACCTGTATTTAAGAAACGTATGGCACCCACACCAACATCAGCAAAGGCTGAGGGTGGTATGTCAGTGAGTCCTGGTGAGTTGATGATGTCCACACTCGCTAGGTAGGTCAGCTGATGGGAGCAGGGTAAATAAAATGGAAAAGAAAAAGAAAGATTAGATAATTGTAGGTGGAGAGGGGGAGAGACTATTGATGAGATGGAGTGATGGGGTGGAGATATGTATGAGAGAGGGGGTGTGAGATGGAGAGAAGGAGTGGAGAGATGTATGAGGGAGTGCAATGTGAGATGGAGGGATGTGGTGGTGAGATATACGAGTGGGGTGGAGGAGATTTGAGAAGGAGGTGTGAGTTGGAGGGAGAGCAGCTTAACAGCAGAGGACAGGGTGACATGCAGGCAATTTGTTTGTATCCACCCCTTTCAGGATTAAGGCTTCTGCCAGTAGATAGATAGCTACATGAGGTTTATTAAGGCAGATAATGTTTTAATAAGTCATAATTTTCTCCTAGAACATGACATGCAGTACTAGTTTTACATCCAGGCCTATATTTGTACTCCTGAGTGAACAGTGAAAGTTTGAGACCAAACCTTGTACATAAGGTTGGCCAGCCCAAGGATTAAACTAGTTGTTTCAATTGTGATCTAGATGTACTGAGCAGTCTGCTGTCAACTTTCCAAAATGTGGGTTTTATGATTGTATCACCGGTGGTGGGAGTTGGAGTTGTCCAGTTAGACCACATCTGTAGTAGTTTCATTATTAAGTTACTGATGTTTTAACACATATTGGACGACATCCAGTTAGAGCACCATAACCCACTATACCTTTAGGCATCCATTTGTTGGTTATGTGATTACCATCCAATATAGGAGGAGTAGAGGAAAACATTGTCTTGTTCCTTAGTGTAGAGTCACTTGAAAGTAGCAGTACATCAGTTGAGTGGATGCAGGGCACCCCCACTATCACTAACTGCCACCATCAGTAACAAAAGTATTAAAAGATATCCATTTTTCATCTTGTTTGCTGTAACAAAGGAGTGTCTTCTCACAGTTTTATATGTTTTTACATCAGTGTGTATATGTGGTAGGTGGGGGGATTCTCCATCCACTCACCCGATGTAGTGCTGCTCTCGGGTGTCTGCCCTTTCCTCTCCTCCATCCTTTTTTCCTTCCATCCTCTTCTGTCTTTCTTTCCTTCAGTCTTTCCTTGTCCTTCTGCCTATGGATGACTTTACACTCTCTCTTCTGTCTTTCTTTCTTTCATTCTTTCCTCTTCCTTCTGCCTATGGGTGACTCTACAGTATACTGAGTGACAAGCCAAATGGTTTCCTGTATGTACACCAGGAAACCATTTAATATGCTGGGTGGTAACCATATAACCAAATTATGGCACCTGGTGGTTTAGTGGGTAATTATTGCGCTCCATTCGGATTGAGCCGGTGAAGATTTATATCCAAGGGGTGGTTGGGGTAGTAGTAGTAGTAGTTGTTCCCTAGGCAGTCTGGCCGAACAGCCCCGAGTCCCTTAGGAAGGCCATGGCCGAGACTGGGCTTTCCCACAGAGCTCTCAAAGAGTGTATGAGTGTATGTTGTGTTGTTGGCGTAGGTGATTGTGTGCAATGCAGTCTTCCATGATGTGCTTAATAGTATGGGGTGCTGTGTTGCATCCTGGACAGGCATCAGCGGTGGAGTCATCCAGCCTCTTCTGGTAGCTTAAGAGGGCTGGATGGTGCCCACATCTCAGCCTGGCCAGGTGGACCCTGTCCTCACAAGGAAGATAGGATTCAGGAGGGTGGATGTCAGGAGGCCGTGCATGCAACTGTGTGTTGTCTTTAAGTGACTGAATGGAGCAGCGAGTGATCTGAGTGTGGCTATGCTTCTGGAAGCTGGTCTGAGGTGGGCGAGGGGGGAGAGATTTCAGTATTTGTGTATGGTATTGTGTGCTGGGTGTTGTTTTGATGTTCCTTGGTGTGGGTGGATGTGCTGCCATGTACTGTAGTGGATGTTGTGGGTTTGTGGAGGCTGCAGCAAGAAACTGGGTGCCTCTCATGTCTAGGTGATCCTTGACTTTGAGGACTTTGGTTTCTTGATGTAGGTGGTCTGTGGGTGTAGTAGCTGTGCAGCCTGTGATTATTTTTAGGGCCTTGTTCTGTATGGTCTGTAGAGTGTTGTAGTGTGTTTTGGTCAGGTTAGAAGCCCAGGCAGGGCTTGCATAGTTCATCACTGAACGTATGTATTGTTTGTATACTGTGGTGGTGGTTTCTTTGTTGTGTCCGAATGTTGTATGGGCAAGTGACCTCAAAGCATTGAGTCTTGGTGTTATTTTATTTTTAATGTTTATGATGTGTTGCTTAAATGACACTGATGTATTGTATGTTACACCAAGGATTTTGTGTGTGTGTGGTAGGGGGGTGTTGTTTATGGTGAGGTGTGGGATGTGACTGTGTTCTGCTGTCCAGTTTGTGAGAAGAGTCACTGTAGATTTGGCTGGAGCTATTTTGAGCCTGTTTGTGGTGAACCATTCGTGTAGTGTGTTGAGGTAAGGTTGAATGATGTGTGCAGCTGTGTTTGCATTTTGGTGTGTACATGTAAGTGTTACATCATCTGCATAGGAAGCTATGTGTATCTGTGGTGTGTGGGGTGTGGGTGCATCGTGCCTGTATAGATTAAAGAGTGTAGGGGACAAAACAGATCCTTGGGGGACGCCATTTGTGAAGTTTCTGATGTTAGAAGACTGACCGGTTGGGGTTGATTGCTTATGTAATGCCATTCAGGGATGAGTGAGGCTGGTCACTTTCATCTTAAATGTCAGGACCAGCTGCCTAGCCCTGGGCTCCTATGCTCCTCATGGGGCAATGTAGGATTGGATGATGGATGGATATCAGTATGTATCCAATTTTCAGCTTGGGCTGTAACAGAGGGATATCATAATTTTTATATGTGTTTGGTTTCATTAATAGCAGCAGTAGTATTAGTAATAGTACTGTAGTAGTAGTAGTCGTAGTAGTAGTAGGGACTGTGGATGACATGGAGGGATGGGATGCAGAGATATTTGAGAGAGGAAGTGTGAGCTGGAGGGAGGGCAGAAAGAATTTAGTAGTATTAGTGGTACATACCCCATTCTCAACAAAGATGTCCGCTATCTCCTCCCAACCATTCACTGACTGGCAGCGTAGGTTGAGCTGATCATCACCATCTATGATACACATGCACGGCCCAAGCACCTCAGATGGGGGGCACTGGGCATCAGCATAACCAGGCACATGTAGTAACACTATTGCCACTAATTCCAAGAGGAGTACAATTCTGGTGGGAGCAGAAGTCATGAGGCTGTTTAGTTGAGAAGAATGAATAGGGGTAGCAGTGGTATGATCAGTCTATTCCTACTTAGAACTGAATAGGGTCCTGGATTATAAACATTATAGTTGCCAGTCACTACAAAACATTTCCTTTAACATGAAGAAAATGAAATGGCAGTTGCCTCATTAAAATCTAACTTTATCCCAGCAATATAAGCTCTTCTAAATTCTTTAAAACTGTAACTTATTCAGTGGGTTCATGTCACAAGAACCTGTATTTCATTCACTTTAACTTGGCCAAGATTTTTGTCCTCTTGCTGCATATTACCCATAGCTTAGTGGCCGAATAACACAATGCCACAGCACCACCACCTTTCCATAGCACTACTTTGTGATGCCCATCATATTTTGTTGTTAATCTATTGTTACAACTCTGCATTCAAGATGGAGAGATGGCAGTTTTTGTCCTAGTTAAAGTGAATAGATTATAATAGAGATGTAATGACTAACTTGTTCATGGTGAAGAAGATGAGGAGAAAGTGAAGAGCTTGGGTGCAGCCTAACTTAAATATTCCACATTTTTCTCTATCACACTGAATCTGTTTCTAGCTGTGATACACCTGACCATCTATTATTTTTCTGTACGAGGCAGCACAGCATGATTTGTTCTGGTCTTATCTTTTATGATCTGTAATGGTATATCTATTATCGACTAATATGTAGAGTCTGAAAATAAAGTATTGCTAATCAAAATTATATACATCAAAGTGTTGTAAGGCAGCATGGGAGGGCAACACATGTCCTCTCCCATGCTGATAGTACAGTAGTAATAGTTACAAGACAGGTGAAATGTTTCTCACCCAGCCTCTTCACCTGTGGTTTAGATAATGTACATTTAAGCTTTGGAATAACTGCCCATTTTTTTGTTAGGAATGATTCACTACAATACAATACTTACCCATAGCAGTATATAGATCATCATTTCGTCTGAAAAATTATATAAAAAAAGTATTGAAAAATTCGATAGATTCATATACTATGTAGTATCTACAATAATAAATGTATATATGCATGGACATCAGGGAAGTATTTGTGAGTTCAAAGTGTTTAAAAGAACTTAGACTGCTTTTAAAGACTTTGTGAGAAGTATAGAGTGTGTGAGAATGGTTCATTATATTTGTGGCAGGAGTATGTGAAATTAGGGGGAGGGAATATGAGAAATTTAAAAAAAAAAATCCACTTAATCTGAAGCACTGAACGGTATACTGTATGGTATTTATATTTATTTATAGTATATTTAATCAATTCTTTACTGAACAACATTCACAATTTGCCACCTATGCACATGCATCTGGTACTGTTATATATATTAATCTATCTGTATATTAATCTATCTATCTATATATACAGTCAAGTCGCCTATGACGCGTGCTTTTATGGCACGATTTTCTATGACATGGCAAGATGCAAACCCCCCCAAAACGAACCACATGCATAAAATACCTATGGCGTGCGTTCAGCAAGGTTTGAAACTCGCCTCTTGCCTCAGAACCCCCAACCCTTCTCTGTCGTCGGAGTCAGGTATGTACAGTACAATCACTACCCGTCATACGTTGAACTGGTATACGATAATTCGCTACAACGATGAATGACAAAAAAGTTACACCCCAAAATCCAGTTTACGATGAATTTCCCACTATAACGATATTGCCATCGGAAAATTTTGTACAAAACACCAGGCACACGCAAGGCGACCATCGCTCATCGCAGGCAAGATAGCGGCCTCGGCGTGCAGAGCATTGTTTTGGTTCAGTTGTGGTCCTGGCACCCTTTCAAAGCCCTGTCTTTTCCACTCATTCGCGTGTGCTCCTCTGCTATTGTCACCTCTCAGCCAAGCTTCATACTACAGCATACATCGTGTAGCACCAGGCCAACGTTATGCAAGTGTGATTATTGGATTGTTGCAACGATTTACTGTACAAGAGTAACGCTGCCTGTATTGGTGAGATAGTGTTTGCTTTGGTCTTGGAGACGACTTGGACTGACATAGGAAGTGATTAAGGTGGGTTGTCATTTTTGTTTGACTGATGGCTCGATTGTGTGCGTGTGTAAAGTGGGGAAAAATAGGGAAAAGTGGGGTGAAAAGGGGGACTTGGGGTGAATGTCCAGAACCAAACTGCATTTTTCCCATAGGTTTAGTTATTTGTATGGAGCGGTTTTCTATGGCACGGGCTCGGTCCAGAACCAATTAGCCACGCCTTAGGCAACTTGACTATATATATATATATATATATACCACAATTTGACTTAGGACCTCCCCCCACAAGGTATTAAAAGCACAGAAACCATAGTATATCACAATGTTTGTTCATGAAATGCCATTCATTAATATGAAATCACGTTTCCCTTTTTTTTCAGGACCAGTTGGATACGTTTTGGCATGGAATCACTTAGATCGCTAAAGTAATCTAAGGACATTTCGTTGCACCAAACATTTGTCAGTTCAGTCTTGAGGTTGTCCAGATCAGTCTTGAGGTTGTCCAGATTGGGTGTCTTCTTCTCTGCCATAATTTTCTTCATCTTTGCCCAGCAGTTTTCTATTGGATTTAGATTCGGACTGTTGCCAGGCCAGTCGAGGACCTCAATCCGATTATCCTGAAGCCATTTGGTCACCTTTCTTGACTTGTGACATGGAGCTGAATCGTGCATGAAGAAGTCGCACCCATGAATAGCAAAAAAATTTAACAAATGATCTTTCAGAACTTAAATGTACCGGTCACCATTCATCATCAACTTCTTAGGAAGAAAGTAGAGGCCTCCCCTTCTCATTTCACCTCAGAAACACCCCCATACCATTTCTGATTGTGGGTGTTTAACAGTTGGCACCGTGTAAGCAGGGCCATATCAACTACGGGAGGCAGGGTGACAAACCTTGGCAGAACGCACCTGGAACACTTGAAATGTGCTTTCATCAATAAACATAACTTTTCTCTGCTCATCCGATGTCCAGTGTGCATACTTCTTGGCAAACTGAATGTACTGCATCTTCATGCGGTCAGTGAGAAGCGGTTTCTTGGCTGCAGAGCAGCTTGGCAAACCCAGCTCCTTCTGCAAGCGGTGTTGGATAGCTCGAATTGAGACGTCTTGTAACAGCTGGGGATGCATTCTCTTCAATTCTGCTGCTGTCATTCGAGGATTCTTGAATACTTCCCTCTTCAGAAGCGTATTTGTACCTCTGGAAGTCGTCCTTTTCTTTCCACCGCCATGCACGTGCTCTGGTATGACATCAGGTGGCAGGCCGCGTGCTGCAGCAAGAATTTTCGTGACGGTTGACTTTGTGCGTCCAGTACATTCACAGATCGTGTTGATAGGGACATTATCCTGCCTCCATGGAATGATACAGACCCTCTCATTCCTTGAGCAGTACTTTCCAGGCATGACAACTCGATTCTAGGAAGATAAAAGGGCAAATAGTAATGCATACGAAAAAAGAGGGAGATGCAAGCTCGGAGCAACGGGAACATATACTCCCACTCTCGCTTTTGGACAAGCACTGATGTGCTGAGTGTTTCACCTCCTCCTGCCAACACCAAAGGAGTTGCCAGTTACTTCATGCCCAAAAAATTCACTTGGTAGAGGTGGAAACACAAAGCAAGGACAGACAATTCTCCCATAGCAATTCTGTGTGTAGGTCCTAAGTCAATTTGCTGTGAGTGTGTATATACAATATATATATATCATCATCATCATCATCATCATCATCCAATCCTACATTGCCCCATGAGAAGCGTAGGAGCCCTGGGCTAGACAGTGGGTCCCAACATTTAAGATGAGAGTGATCAGCCTCACTCATCCCTGAGTGGCATTACATGAGCAATCAACCCCAATCACCCCTTCACCGGCTCAATCCGATTGGAGCGCAATAATTACCCACTAAACCACCAGGCGCCAAAATTTGGTTATATGGTTACCACCCAGGGTAGTAAATTGTTCCTGGTGTAGAGGAAACCATTTGGCTTGTCACTCAGTGTAGAGCCACCCACAGGCAGAAGGAAGAGGAAAGAATGAAGGAAAGAAAGACAGAAGAGGGAATGTAGAGTCACCCACAGGCAGAAGGACAAGGAAAGAATGAAGGAAAGAAAGACAGAAGAGGATTGAAGGAAAGAAGGATGGAGGAGATGAAAGGGCAGACACCCGACAGCAGCACTACATCTATATATAATCTCTTTTTAATGGGAAACCTGCAGCATCAGGAATCGATGATTTATGGGTATGAAAAACATTAAGCGACCAACATTTACCTTAGGTGGGTTTTTGGCATATCAGGTAGAGCCAGGATTCTGGGGGCTTGAATGATGAGTGAATGGAAGCGTGGCCCATTGAACTGGGCAAACTTAGGCTGTCTGGACGTGCTACTCCTCACCCTGCCCTAGGGTGGGAGAGGAGGTCCAGATGATGATGATGGGTATTGATATACTTGTCACCTTTACTGTGGTAGGACTGACTTCCTCTTGGAATGTATTCCAATTGATATGTTGTTGCAGTGCTTCCTGTGGACATGTATAATCCATCACTTTCTTCCACACAGCATGCACTTCTCTTGAAGGCAAAACATTGTAGGCAAAGACAGGACCCAGAATTTATTTAACATTTTTCCTCTGGAGTAACAGTGAATACTGTGACCAGAGTTCTCATCTAAAATTATCCTTATAGTCCTGATATTTAATCCCTATATTTGGATAAGGTGTTTGTTGGAGAGGTACAGCATTTTCAGTCTGATATGGGCCATCTCCTAATAAATAGTCCTTTTGCAAATGTGTGTAGAATTCTTCCAGATAAGCAGGTTATGGCACCATCATAGCAGGATACCCTCAGACTCACTTGTAAGACTGATTGGCATTCTGTAATGTGTCCATGTCATTGAGAGAGAAAAGGAAAAGATATTGTTACTCGTAGAGTGTATGTGAGGTGGAAGGAAAGAGGTGGTGGAAGCTGAGGATGAGGTGGAAGGGTAGGATGCAGAGTTATGTGAATGAGGGTGGTATGATTTAGTGGAAGGACAGCCTAAAGACAAGATAGAGTAACATGGACATGAATCATCCCCCTCTCCAGGATTAAGATATCTGGCTATAGATAGGTAGTTAAATATGTAGGTACTGTGTATAGGTAGATAGATAGAAGGACATTCAGTAAACTCTCAGTTGTCTGTCGTCTTAATGTCTGGCCCAACGCAATATCCAGCACTTTTTGCTTGACTCTGTTTAAACAATATCCAGCAGAAATTGGCGATATCTGGCGCTGTAATGGGAAGCAATCAGCTGTCCTGTGCATATTCCAGCAGTGAGAGGTATCACCCGGCTTAGACACGGGACCCTATTGGCACAAGGGACAACCCCGCAGTGTGCCAGCCAATCAGAATGCATTGCAAGAGCAGTCCACCCAGCACACTGAGCCTACCATTACTCTCATTCTCACTCGTGGACCCTGTATGGTGGGGACGTATCTGTGCGCTCTGCATTCGTGACCCACACTGTGGCTAACTCTTAGTTCTGTGACTTAGTCTGTGGCCTTTCATGCCTCGCTCATTGCTGCATTTCTGTCACTAACCTTGTGGCCCCTCGGTGTTCTGTGTCCTTTTCCTGTTACTATTGTATAGTGAGGATGTACCAGTGCACACTATCTATCTATCTATTGCCAGACGCCTCAATCCCGTTTGGGGTGGCCACAAACAAATCGCCTCCAAGTCGCCCTGTCCCCTGCCATTTCACTGCCCTGCTCCCAACTCACACCCCCCTCTCTCATATACCTCTCCACCCCATCCCTCCATCTCATCGTCAGCCTCCCCCTCCCTCTTCCCCCCTCCACCTCACTCACATACACTCTCTTCGTCAGTCTTTCACCCTCCATCCTCTCCACATGGCCAAACCACTTCAGTGTGTTCCTCATAATGCTTCCTATCACATCCACATCCACACCACAACGCTCCTTTATATCCTCATTCGTCAGCCTCTCTCTCCATGTGACTCCACAGGCTTCTTTTAAATAACTAATTTCCACTGCTCTCACTCTTGACTTGTGTCCTTCCAACAACTTCCAAGCTTCACTTCCGTACGTTAGAGTTGATATCACAATACTGTCATGTAGTAACTTTTTCATTTCCATGCTCACCTCCCTGTTTCTTATCACTGCTTTCAAAGAACCAGCAACCTTTCTTCCCTGCTGTACCCTTTCAAGCACCTCACCCTCCAAACCTCCATCCTTACTCATCACACTACCCAAGTACTTAAACGTACTCACATTTTCCAATTCCTCACCATCCAACCTCGCTGTACATTCACTGACATCACCTCTCTCAAAGACCATCACTTTACTCTTCCCTACATTCACTTTTAGATTCCGTTTCTTACACACTCTCCCAAACTCATCCACCAAGCCTTGCAGCTCCCCTTCGTCTTCACTCAACAGCACAGTATCATCTGCAAGCAAGAGTACAGGGAGTTTCCAAACACTATCCTCTCTCACCAGGGCCACTCCAACATCCACTACCCTACCTTGTACCTCTTTTATTACCCCATCCATGTACAGATTGAACAATCATGGAGACATGACACATCCCTGTTTCAACCCAACTTTCAAAGAGAAAAATTCACTTAGTTCACCATCCACACGCACTACAGCCTTCGCACCATCGTACATACTCTTCACAGCATTCAACAACTTCTCATCTACTCCATATATTCTTAACACTTTCCACAATCCTTGTCTATCCACCCTGTCATATGCTTTCTCCAAATCCATGAAAGCCGCATACAACTTTTCCCTTCTCTAGAAACTTTTCCACTAAAGATCTAAGAATGAATATCTGATCTACACAACCTCTTCCCTCCTAAAGCCTCCCTGTTCTTCTCCAACTAATTTCTCTGTTCTTTCTCTAACTCTGTCAGTAAGTATCCTACCATACACTTTTCCTATTATACTAAGAAGACAAATGCCCCTATGATTACCACACACTTCTTTTTCCCCTTTTCCTTTGTACAAGGGAATAATTATACCTGACTTCCAATCCTCCGGGACTCTACATTCCTCCCAGGCCAATCTGCACATCTGCCACATCCATTCTACTACTATCTCTCTCCCATGCTTCAGCATTTCACCACACACTCCATCAATTCCTGGTGCTTTCCCCGATTTAACTTTCTTCATTGCCTCCACAACTTCTATCCTACTGATTTCTTCCTATCTTCTCACCTCCCTCCTCCTCCCAGCCATTCCCCAGCCACTTATACTCGCATTACTTCCAACCTCTATGTTCAACAATTCCTTAAAGTGTTCTCTCCATCTGCTCACTTTTTCTCCCTTCTCCACTAGTAATCTACCATTTTTATCTTTCACTCCCCTGCTAACTTCACTTCCACCCTGTCTTACTCTTTTCACCTCTTTCCAGAACATTTTCTTACAGTCCCTCCACTTTACACTCAAATTCCTTCCAAATTCCTCATCCACTCTCTTCTTACTCTCTCTTACTAATCTTTTCACCTCTCTTTCTTTCTAAATATAACTCTCTCTTCCGCCTCTCAACTTCTTCCACGCCCCTATTTCTCATCCATTCATTGTATGCTTTCTTATTTTGTGCCACAGCCTGTTTCACCTCTTCAGTCCACCACGCTGTTCCTTGCACCTGCCTCCATCTTCTCTTCCTTCCACACACCACATCACATGCTGCACATATTTCTTCTGTAAATATCCTACACACACTTTCCACGTCTCCCATCTGCTCCAATTCATATTTGCCCAATCGTTCCTCCACTTCTCTCTTATACTCTGCCTTTTTCTCATCCTCTTGTAACCTTTCCACTCTCCTTGCAACTACTCCTTCCTCTCATCTTTCCCTTCTTCTATTCCTCCATCTTACTTGAATTCTAATTCTGGCCACCACCAAGTAGTGGTCAGAAAGTCCACTCCCCCAACCTCTATAAACTCTTGCATCCATTACACATCTTCGCATCCTTTCATCCACACACACATAATCAGTCATTGCCTTCCTTTCATTCAGTTCACCACCCACCCTTCTCATCACTCGCCATGTATACCTGTGGATCATTTTATGCCTGAAGAGGGTATTGGCTATCACCAACCCCCTCCCAGCACAAATGTCCACTAACGCACTCCCATTCTCATCTATCTCAGCAGGCACACCCCACTCACCAACTGTTCCATCCACCTTCACATTCCTTGCCTTACCATTCATATCACCAATCAAAAACACTCTCTCATTCCTTCCAAACTTTTCCATGCACACTTCTACATTTGTCCAGAACTCTTCTCTCACTCTTCTAGCACGATCTTGCGTTGGCGCATACACACACACAATCGCCCACATTTGTATTTCAACTTTCAACTTTACCCACACAATCCTTGACCCAACTGATGCATACTGTCTTATGCTCCTCTTCCATCTTTTACTCACAACTATACATACTCCTTCCTTTGCCCTCTCATTCTCACCTACTCCTGCACATATACCCCATCCATACTCCCATTCTCTCACACTTTCTCCTCTCCATTTTGTTTCAGTTATTCCACATACATCCACTTTCGCACCCTCAAGCACCTGGACAATCTCTCTCTCTTTCATCTCATCATTCGCTCCCCTTACATTCCAAGTTCCAACTACCATGTCCTTTGTCCGGTCCTTGGTCGTCGTCGTTTGGTCAGTCCTTGTCCGAGGCTTCTTGTTTGTTTTTTTAGTTACTTGTTTTCCGGGGAGGGGCACTAACCCTCAGCCAACCCTTTTAGTCGCCTTTTACGACAAGCAGGGATACTGGGGGAGTATTCTTGAAAAAAAACCCTACCCCCAGGGGGTGCATACCTACCCTCGATTAGTGCTAACATTAGGTGAGTACAGTATGATTATGATCATATTATGTCCTGTACCAAACTAATGTACCATATGCACTGTGTCAGTACTGTAATGAAATATTTTATGCATGATTTTAATCATTTACTCATGGGTAATATTATAGGGAAGATTTTAGGATAAAGGGTCGAGACAGATAGTGACACATTATCCAGCTCAGTGCCAATTGGATAGCCGATTGGGAGTACCTACACAATATCTAATGTTCTGCAATATCCAGTGTGGGGGTTGGCTGAATTATGGCGGATACTTGAGAGTTTATAGTATATAAACTGATAATTTAATAAGTAAATATAAATAGTCAGAGAGAGAGAGAGAGAGAGGAGAGGGAGATTCAAAACTGATTCTTGTGTATTCTTGCAGGTGACATATTAGTGATGGACGATGAGGGTTACCTGTACTTCAAGGACCGTACTGGTGACACGTTTCGGTGGAAGGGAGAGAATGTGTCCACTGGGGAGGTTGAGGCGGTTGTGTCACGGGCAGCAGGACACACTGATGTGGTTGTGTATGGAGTGGAGGTAAGATGTGCAAGGGAGTAAAGGTGGTGTAGAAAGAAGTAGAAAGGAGAGGTGAGATACTTGGGACATGTTAAGAGAATGGATCACGACTGTTGGATGAGATGTAGAAGAGAATAAAGGTAATGTACAGTAGTAGGAAGTAGAAAGAGATGTGAGATGGTTGGGACATTTTAAGAGAATGAGGCATGTATGTTGAGTGAGATGTAGAAAAGATTAAATATAGTGTAAGAGAAAGTAGAAAGGAGATGTAAGACAGGACATGTTAAAAGAATGGATCACGAATGTTGGAGGATATGTAAAGGCATTTAGGTAGTGGGTAGTTGATGGAGACATAGACCAAGGCAAAAATTGGGCAGGGGGGTATTTGTATCTAGAGGTACAACTAGAGAGGTGGTACAGATAAGAGCAAAGTGGCGGGGAGGGGGAGAGCTATCAAGTGAACCTGTCTGACTGTTGATGAGTGGAAAACAAACATCAAACTTTTCTCTTGCAACTTCATTTTGGTGACATTCTCTTGGTAGCTGTTAAAGAAATACTGTCTCAGAGGCCCTTGCAGTCACCTGGAAAAATTACTGCCAAGATCAAGTTGCCCGTGAAAAGTTGCCAGAAACATGGCTCATGTGACTGCTTGTAGAAGGATGTATAGGTGAATATAAGTGGTCATGCCTTGAAGCAAAATATTATTCATTTCAATTTGTGGTAGTTCGTTAAATGACCTTGAAGAATTTTGTTTCAGTCCAGATCTGGTATCTTCTTAGTACAGTTATTCTTACTTAACATGAAATTCATGGGTTCCTTAAACTCTCAAGTTTGTGCCTTCTAGTATTTAAAAAAAAAAAAAAAAGGGACTTCCAGTCTTCATGAAATGAATGGATCCTGATTTTAGTTCTTTGTTGATTAGCAATCATAGTATTTTTATATTTTTTATGGATAGTGGACTGAAGAGGTGATACAGGCTGTGGCACAAAAGAAGAAAGCATACAATGAATGGATGAGAAATAGGGGCATGGAAGAAGTTGAGAGGTGGAAGAGAGAGTTATATGTAGAAAGAAAGAGGTGAAAAGATTAGTAAGAGAGAGTAAGAAGAGAGTGGATGAGGAATTGGGAAGGAATTTGAGTGTAAAGTGGAGGGACTGTAAGAAAATGTTCTGGAAAGAGGTGAAGAGATTAAGACAGGGTGGAAGTGAGGTTAGCAGGGGAGTGGAAGATAAAAATGTTAGATTACTAGTGGAGAAGGGAGAAAAAGTGAGCAGATGGAGAGAACACTTTAAGGAATTGTTGAACATAGAGGATGGAAGTAATGCGAGTACAAGTGGCTGGGGAATGGCTGGGAGAAGGAGGGAGGTGAGAAGACAGGAAGAAATCAGTAGGATAGAAGTTGTGGAAGCAATGAAGAAAGTTAAATCGGGGAAAGCACCAGGAATTGATGGAGTGTGTGGTGAAATGCTGAAGCATGGGGGAGAGGTAGTAGTAGAATGGATGTGGAAGATGTGCAGATTGGCCTGGGAGGAAGGTAGAGTCCCGGAGGATTGGAAGTCAGGTATAATTATTCCCCTGTACAAAGGAAAAGGGGAAAAAGAAGTGTGTGTGGTAATCATAGGGTCATTTTTCTTCTTAGAATAATAGGAAAAGTGTATGGTAGGATACTTAATGACAGAGTTAGAGAAAGAACAGAGGAATTAGTTGGAGAAGAACAGGGAGGCTTTAGGAAGGGAAGAGGTTGTAGAGATCAGATATTCATTCTTAGATCTTTAGTGGAAAAGTTTCTAGAGAAGGGAAAGAAGTTATATGCGGCTTTCATGGATTTGGAGAAAGCATATGACAGGGTGGATAGACAAGGATTGTGGGAAGTATTAAGACTATATGGAGTAGATGGGAAGTTGTTGAATGCTGTGAAGAGTATGTATGATGGTGCGAAGGCTGCAGTGCGTGTGGATGGTGAACTAAGTGAGTTTTACTCTTTGAAGGTTGTGTTGAAACAGGGATGTGTCATGTCTCCATGGTTGTTCAATCTGTTCATGGATGGGGTAATAAAAGAGGTACAAGGTAGGGTAGTGGATGTTGGAGTGGCCCTGGTGAGAGAGGATAGTGTTTAGAAACTCCCTGTACTGTTGTTTGCAGATGATACTGTGTTGTTGAGTGAAGACGAAGGGAAGCTGCAAGGCTTGGTGGATGAGTTTGGGAGAGTGTGTAAGAAACGGAATCTAAAGGTGAATGTAGGGAAGAGTAAAGTGATGGTCTTTGAGAGAGGTGAAGTCAGTGAATGTACAGCGAAGTTGGATGGTGAGGAATTGGAAAATGTGAGTACGTTTAAGTATTTGGGTAGTGTGATGAGTAAGGATGGAGGTTTGGAGGGTGAAGTGCTTGAAAGGGTACTGCAGGGAAGAAAGGTTGCTGGTTCTTTGAAAGCAGTGATAAGAAACAAGGAAGTGAGCATGGAAGTGAAAAAGTTACTACATGACAGTATTGTGATACCAACTCTAACGTATGGAAGTGAAGCTTGGACGTTGTTGGAAGGACACAAATCAAGAATGAAAGCAGTGGAAATGAGTTATTTAAGAGGAGCCTGTGGAGTCACATGGAGAGACAGGCTGACGAATGAGGATATAAAGGAGCGTTGCGGTGTGGAAGTGGATGTGATAGGAAGTGTTATGAGGAACACACTGAGGTGGTTTGGCCATGTGGAGAGGATGGAGGGTGAAAGACTGATGAAGAGAGTGTATGTGAGAGGCCGAGGATGAGATGGAGGGATGGGGTGGAGAGGTATATGAGAGAGGGGGGTGTGAGTTGGGAGCAGGGCAGTGAAATGGCGGGGGACAGGGCGATGTGGAGGCGATTTGTGTGTGGCCACCCCAAACGAGATTGAGGCGTCTGGTAATAGATAGATAGAGATAGTTTCCCAGTAAAAAAAAAAAAATAAAGTTCCTTCATTTTGCATTCAAGTTTAGCCTCATTAATCAGAGTATTATAGTCTGTAATGTACATTTCATTCTTACTACCTCCTGATGATTTTAATAAGTTTAGGAGAGACTTTTCAAATCTAGGGGTTAGGGAAAGCTTTCATAGACTCTTTTACTACAAAAAAAATCTCCCCTAAGATTAATAAAACCATTTGGAAGAAACAAGAATCAGCCAATTGGATACAGCGCCTGATTCATGGAGATTAACCTCTAAAGACCGCAATTATTTCAGGCAGGGTACCTCCCACAACCGCACTTTGGGAATGTCCTGGCGACTTTCACCAAGGGCAGAGTGATTGTGTTCTGGCTAAAGAGGAAGAATTTACACACCTGACAAAGCGATCCGCACCCCCATAGGTCAAATGGTTACCGCACAATCGTGCGTCAAAGTTAAAAATAGTTTATAATGGTTACCCCTCAAAAACACTCTAAAACATGAAAATTTTTATAACTACATATTTTTCTTATTGAAACAGGCCATTTCAAAGTGTTTTGTCACACCAACCATGAAAACAGGTTTATGTAGGTGTGGGAGATTACTAGGATGTGGGGAGTAGGCCTATAGGTACAGAGGTTGGAAAAAATAACCAATTTTTCTCCTGAAAAGAAAGCACGTCAGTGTGTTCTGTAACATCCTGGCTGCCTGATACCTTTTGGGGGTCTGTAGGGGAGGGGAGGGTAGTGAGGGACAAGGAGGGAGGGATGGGGTGGGGTTCAGGGGGGACACACGACTAGCAGGGTGGGAGGAGGGGCGAGAGTGGGTGGGAGGGGACACAGGTGGTGGTGGGAGGAAAGATGCAGGTGGTTGGAGGGGTGAGAGGGTGATGGGGGACAAGGAGGGAGTGAGGAAGTAGGGTAGAGGGTGGCATGGAGGCAGCCCAGAGGGGGGGTGAGTTCTCATTGGCCTGACGCCAGGTACAGTAGAAGTCCTATTTTTCGGCATCTATGGGACCAGGCAAGTGCCGAAAAATCAAAATTGCCGAATTATCAAAAACCCTACCCACTCGGTACCTTATATGTTTCGGTGAACACTATCATCACTACTCATATCATTACAAATGTGTTTGGAGAAAGTACTGTATACTGTTTGATACTGTACAATACTGTAATGAATACAGTACTATACATGAATATGAAAAATAAAGAAATTATTGAACATACTGTACATAAATGTAATGATACAGTAGGCCTACAAGTTCACATGCACTTACCTAAACTTATAGTAGGTTCCTTATTTACATATGTACAATAGAAGGGGTTGATTGGAGTCTGCCACTGCTGGAAGAAGTCCCCAGCAGTAGAGGGTATGAAAAAAATCGGAAAATCTGCTGAACAATCAGAGATTTTCGTAAATGGGACTATTTCTCAAAACTGCCGAAATGTCAGATTTGCCGGGGAATTGGATGCCGAAGAATTGGACTTTTACTGTACGTCATAATCAGGGTGGAGGAAGTGCTCCACAGTTTTTTATAGGTCCTGTTCAGTTGATGTGATTAGGCATTTTGGCATAGAACTCAGACACATCAGTTGATGCGACTAGGACTTTAGGGATAGTAGTAGCAGTAGTAGTTGTTCCCTAGGCAGTCTAGCTGAATAGCCCTGAGCTCCTTAGGAAGGCCTTGGCCGAGACCAGGCTTTCCCACAGAGCTCTCATAGAATGTATATTGTGTTGTTGGCATAGGTGATTGTGTGCAATGCAGTCTTCCATAATGTGCTTAATAGTATGGGGTGCTATGTTGCATCCTGGACAGGCATCAGTGACGGAGTCATCCAGCCTCTTCTGGTAGCTTAACCCCTTAAACGCGGATCGTCGCTTTTGCGACTGTCAGCCCAAAGGACAGAACAGCGGATCGTCGCGTTTGCGATTTGAGTTAATTTTGAATAACCGCGGGCAAGCAGGCTCCAGCTGGTATTGTCTATCAGTACCGCCACCCTTGAGCTACATTTAGCACACTTGACCTTTGTACTACTGACCTCAGTTGTTGCCAAGTTTCATTTTTTTTACCCACCCACGCACCGATGCGCGGCCCTCCCTCATCGTGCGATATGGCAGCGCGCGGACGGCTCATACGTGTCAATCTGCGCCGTCATCTCGCAAGCACTTTCTGCTATTGGGAAACGCTTGTTTCCCCAGTTGTCACACTGTGATTTTTTCGCACGGTTTGCCCCTGTTTAGCGTCAGTCCATGCGAATCTTCCACGGTGACACCATGTCAAATTCAAGCTCTTCCGAGTCTGTGCCTTCCAGCCCTCCGAAAAAGGGTTTTGTGACCTCAACCCCGTTCAAAACCTTACCAGGAACTGCTAAGGGACTGAGTGACTCTGCAATAGCCAGTGAACTATTGAAAGCGTCCATGGATTATGGGAGTGACGTTGGTGTTTGGTCAAGCCTGGCAGAGTCTGACATGCAATCGAGTGCTAAGTCTGTGCCAGAAGTGACTGTTTCTGTGCCAAGCACCTCAACAGGCAAGGCTCCTGTGAAAAGGGGCTTAGAATATGGAAAGGGGGCCAAGAGGGAAAGGAGTGGTGACCCCGGTTCACAGCCATTGTCCCCTACGCCACGTCACGCCACCGCCAGCCCGCCACGCACTCCTAGCCCCATTCTCTCGTCCTCCTCTTCAGCTGCCCTGTCTCCTGAGTCTTCAGAGTCGCCTTCACCACCTCGGAAGGGAAGTAGACCTTCGACTTTACGTAGTAGAGGTTTCCTTAGGCCCAGTGTTCGTGGTAGTAGAGCTAGAACTTTGTCCCCTAGTGTAAGGCTAGCTCATAAGGAAACTCGCACTAGGCAACTCGCCAGTCACGCCACTGCGAGTGACCTTGAACCCTCTGATAATCTCCTCACCACCACCACCACTACACCAACACGACCTAGGACAGCCTCTGCCTCACGCACTGTCTCACCGCCTGCCTCACCCACTCCCACACAACCTGCCTCACCCCCCGCCGCCCCCAGCACCTCCCAGCCTAGGCAGGGCACTCTTGATGCCTTCGTGTGGTCAGAGGGCTCAGATTTTGTGCCGGAAGATCTGCCCTTTGATGACAGTGGGTGTGGAGTTCAGGCTGACTTCCCTGTCCAAGAGGATGGTGAATGCATGGACTACCTGTTGGCCTTCCTTGACAACGAGGTAATGGAGCAGATTTGTACCGAGACGAACAGGTACGAGGGGCAATCTGCTGCAGTTCATGAAGGAGAAGGTGAGGCGGCAATGCCATCCACGTCGCGGATGGCAGCATGGGTGCCTCTAACGATCAGGGAACTCTATGTATTTATTGGGTTGATGTTATTGATGCCCCACAATTGGAAACATAAGCTGGAGGAATACTGGAGTTCAGACGATCTTTGCCCAACACCAATCTTCAATAAATACATGAGCCGCGATCGTTTTAGGCAGCTCATGACTTACCTTCACTTGTCGAACAATGATGAGCCTTCCCGAACTGACCCATTATGGAAAGTGAGGGGAATCCTGAACTTGACCAAGGATAAGTTTACGAGGTTCCTGCGCCCTTTCAAGAAAGTGGTGATTGACGAGTCCTTGGTTTTGTTCAGGGGCCGTCTTCGGTTTGTGCAGTATATTCCAAGCAAACGGCACCGCTTTGGAATCAAGTTTTTCGTGCTGTGCAACTGCAAGACGGGGTTCATCTTAGACTTCGTGATTTACACTGCCAGCAATGTCGATTTGGACAAGACTGACCCCCTTGGATTCTCTGGTTCTGTGGTGAAAGTGCTTTTGGAAAAGTACTTTGGCGAGAATCATGTCCTGTATATGAACAATTACTATACAGCTCCTAAACTTGCCAAGTACCTTTCTGAACACGGCGTCGGATCCTGTGGCACTGTCAGGAGCAATAGGGCACACTACCCTGCCTTCCCCGAGGCTGAAAAATCAAAGCGGGGAGACGTGCACCTGAAGAAAACTGACGAGATGCTTGCGATCAGGTGGCATGATAAGAGAGTCGTGAATGTGCTCACCACAGTACACAAGGGGGAAATGCTGGCCACAGGGAAGGTCGACAGAAGGACTGGCAAGCCTGTGATGAAGCCTGATGCTGTCATTGACTACAACGTCAATATGCGGCTGGTGGACAAGTCTGACATGATGTTCGGAGAGATAGACTGCTTGAGGAAGAATCATCGTTGGTACAGGAAGGTGTTCTTGCACTTGATTGATATGTGCATGCTGAACGCCTTCATCCTGTATAAAATCAAGAACAAGAAGCCAGCAAACTACTCTCTCCGAAGATTTTCTAAGACTTGTGTCTACCAGCTGCTTCAGCGTTATGGCCAGGTACTTGCATCAGGTCCCAAACGCCACCCTCAGACACCTCCAGACCGCCTACAGTGTCAGGTCTACCTTCAGCGACACCGCCTGGAGCCACTGCCTGCTACTGCCAAGAGGGGAAAAGCACTGAGGAGGTGTCATGTGTGCAGCCACACTACCAGGCAGGACAGAACCTTTAGGCGCACCTCCTTGCAGTGCAAAGAGTGCAAAATTCCCCTCTGTGCTTACCCATGTTTCTTTGACTACCACAGCCTGACTAGATATCGAAAATAAGGGTAAGATTCTTGGAAATAATACTGAGAGTGACAGTGATACTAGTGTTTAGTTTTCTTTTACGTACTGACAGTGACAGTCTGATGAGTGTAAATTAGTGTATGTACTTGTAAAAGCTCTGACAGTGACAGTGTTTTTTGGTGTAAATAATTGTACATAGTAATAATATAAGTATTGCGAGTGACAGTCACTCCAGTGTAAGAAGTTGAAAGCATATGTTCCTATTCTATGTTCTGACAGTGACAGTTTGTTGTGTAGAAAATATTATTTTTATAACAATGGACAGTGACACTGATGAATAAGGCAAAAAATGGACAGCTAGAGTGAAAGTGAGCGATAGAAATGAAGTGCGAGTGGCTGACCGGAGCGAGAATAAAGTGCCTACCGTAAGGCTGAATAAACTCGCGCCGCGGTGGTCTTCCTCATTCCCGATCCACAATACTGGCAGTGACAGTGATTTTTATGGCCGTAATAGTGACAAGCGAACGTTTGCGAAGTACTATGATGGAAAATAATGTAGTATACGTGTTTTTAGCCGTGAAAAGGCAAATGTGTCAATAGTGACGGGAAGTTCGCCGCCGCGCTGCATGTCGGCCGTGCGCTCCGTTCATTTTAGCCTTATTTTCAGTGCTTATTGTAAATACGGATTCCAAACAACCTGTACGTTGTTGTATAAAGTGTACTGTGACAGATTGAGGCTGTGGTAGAAAGAAAACCGGGTTTCTGGAGGTGTGAAAGTGAAGACTTTGTTACCCAACTTTGCAAGTCTTCACAAGTCCTTCGGTAGTCCACAAAGGCTCAACATGTGTCTCAGGAGAAAGCTGAATGTAAGTACTATATGCCTTAAAAATTTTAATGCTCTAGGGTTAATCTCTGATTTTTGACAAATATTTTCCCACAGGTACTCAGACCCCGCTACAACCCCGCCACAGCGGGGGGATCGGCCGTACACAGCCGCGTTTTAGGGGTTAAGAGGGCTGGTTGGTGCCCACATCTCAGCCTGGCCAGGTGGACCCTGTCCTCACGAGGGAGATAGGATTCAGTAGAGTGGATGTCAGGAGGCCGTGCATGCAACTGTGTGTTGTCTTTAAGTGACTGAATGGAGCAGCGAGTGATCTGAGTGTGGATATGCTTCTGGAAGCTGGTCTGAGGTGGGCTAGGGGGGAGAGATGACAGTATTTGTGTATGGTATTCTGTGCTGGGTGTTGTTTTGATGTTCCTTGGTGTGGGTGGATGTGCTGCCATGTAATATAGTGGATGTTGTGGGTTAGTGGAGGCTGCAGCAAGAAACTGGGTGCCTCTCATGTCTAGGTGATCCTTGAATCTGAGGACTTTGGTTTCTTGATGTAGTTGGTCTGTGGGTGTAGTAGCTGTGCAGCCTGTATTTATTTTTAGGGCCATGTTCTGTATGTTCTCTAGAGTGTTGTAGTGTGTTTTGGAGAGGTTAGGAGCCCAGGCAGGGCTTGCATATTTTGTCACTGAACGTATGTATTGTTTGTATATTGTGGTGGTGGTTTCTTTGTTGTGTCCAAATGTTGTATGGGCAAGTGACCTCAAGGTATTGAGTCTTGGTGTTATTTTATTTTTAATGTTTATGATGTGTTGTTTAAATGACATTGATGTATTGTATGTTACACCAAGGATTTTGTGTGTGTGTGTGTGTGTGTGTGTGTGTGCGGTAGGGGAGTGTTGTTTATGGTGAGGTGTGGGATGTGACTGTGTTCTGCTGACCATTTTGTGAGAAGGGTCACTGTAGATTTGGCTGGGGCTATTTTGAGCCTGTTTATGGTGAACCATTAGTGTAATGTGTTGAGGCAAGGTTGGATGATGTGTGCAGCTGTGTTTGCATT
Source organism: Coenobita brevimanus (assembly GCF_032717465.1). Lineage (NCBI taxonomy): Eukaryota > Metazoa > Arthropoda > Malacostraca > Decapoda > Coenobitidae > Coenobita > Coenobita brevimanus. The sequence goes on from NC_137058.1 coordinate 26,547,420, forward strand.
TTGGTGCCTACATGTAAGTGTTATATCATCTGCATCGGAAGCTATGTGTATCTGTGGTGTGTAGGGTGTGGGTAGGTCTTTAGGGATTAAATAAGGAGGTAGGTGGGGGCGCTCACCATCCACTCACACAATGTAGTGCTGCTCTCGGGTGTCTGCCCTTTCCTCTCCTCCATCCTTCCTTCCTTCCATCCTCTTCTGTCTTTCTTTCCTTCATTCTTTCCTCGTCCTTCTGCCTACGGGTGACATTACGCTTCCTCCTCCGTCTTTCTTTCCTTCATTCTTTCCTCTTCCTTCTGCCTGTGGGTGACTCTACACTGAGTGACAAGCCAAATGGTTTCCTGTACACCAGGAAACCATTTACTACACTGGTTGGTAACCATGTAACCAAATTTTGGCGCTTGGTGGTTTAGTGGGTAATTATTGCACTCCAGTCGGATTGAGCTGGTGAAGGTTTATATCCAAGGGATGGTTGGGGTTTATTGCTCACGTAATGCCACACAGGGGTGAGTGAGGCTGGTCACTATCATCTTAAATTTCAGGACCAACTGCCTAGTCCCGGGCTCCTGCACTCCTCATGGGGCAATGTAGGATTGGATGATGGATGGATGGATGGATAAAACAAAAATGATATAGTAATGTATAGAGGATGGGGGAGTGAGAAATTGAATTAGGGAGTGTATGTGTGTGAGGTGGAGGGGAAGAGTGGGAAGGGAGGAGGAAGGGCACACAGTGAGGTGAGGGGTTGGGGTGGAGAGGTATACGTGTGAGAGTGGTATTATTTTTAGGGAGAGCAACCTGATGGTTGAGAACAAGGTAACATGGAGGCATTTAGTTTTACCCTCCCTTGTGATAGACAGATAAATTTCATGACAAGTATAAACATGTGATAATGATTGGATGAATGAGGTGATGGATAGGTATATGAATGAGTGTGGTGTGAGTTGGAAGGAGAGTGGCCTGATGGTAAAGGACAAGGTAACATGGAGGCATTTAAATTGTGGCTCATGTCATAAATGTGTCTGGCCATAGATAAACAGATAATTTTGATACATGTAAACCTGTGACAATTTTTATCCCAGGTGCCAGGAGCGGAGGGTAGAGCAGGCATGGCGGCACTTCTGGATGAGATTGGCTCACTGGACCTCGACCGCATCTACAGTGGGGTGTGCAGAACCCTCCCATCCTATGCCCGACCACTCTTCCTGCGTGTTGTGAAGAAGCTGGAGATGACTGGTAAGCAAGAAGACAGATCAAGATACTAGTTGAAGTACTGTAATAGTTGCAACCCCATTCTTATCTAGTTGTGAACCTGGTTGATTGCAGGCTGAAGTTACCCTATTCCTGTAGCCTGCCATCTTCCTTTCAAAGGATAGGGAAGGAGTTGAGGGACATGTATTACTGGGCAGCAGAGTTGCCTGACTTTATTATTGCCATTGTATAATGGCATCCCTCACCATCATTGACATTAATATAGAAAAGTACATTTATCTTAAGTCATCATATTTGCTTTTGTTAAGTCAAGGTAGTGTATCAGCAGGAGAATGACATTTGAAACAATCCATTACTACCCTGTGTGATTAATCTCGTCAGTCTGGTGAGGAATTTTTCTTATTTTATTTGTGCCGTTGCAGCTGAGACGTTTTTTAACTGGAGAGGTTAATAAAGCTGTTATTAACCCTCTTCATTCCTGTGACATATTTTTTAGTTCATTCTTGCTCTTACCAGGTGATGTTATTCAGCTTTTAGGTAGAATCCTGTAGTGAAGAGGTTAATGAAGACTGTGTCTAAGCCTTCTTGTTTAAAACAGTATGTTAGTAGTTGGAATGAAATTAAACATATGGAACTGACATGGCTAATTCCTGTTCTACCACAGAGTTTTCATGTGTCACAATACTGAAGGAAAACTTTCCTTCATTTTATGTCCTTCTTTCATTCTTTCTTTCCTCTTCCTTCTACTCATGGGTGACTCTACGCTGAGTGACAAGCCAAATGGTTTCCAATACACCAGGAAGCCATTTTCTATGTTGGGTGGTAACAGGTGGTTTATTGGGTAATTAAGGTGCTCCAATCAGATTGAGCCTGTGTCGGTTTATATCCAAGGGGTGGTTGGGGTTTATTGCTTACGTAATGCCACTCAGGGATGAGTGAGGCTGGTCACTCTCATCTTAAATGTCAGGACCAACTTGCCTAGCCCTGGGGTCCTATGCTCCTCATGGGTCAGCACAGGATTAGATGATGCTGATGATGAATAAGACATTTGGTTGTTGATAGATAGCCTTAGCATTATGTTGAGTTATAGCCTTAGCATTATGTTGAGTTATCTTTCCTATTCTTCAGGGACATTCAAGCTGAAGAAAGTGACAATCCAGAAGGAAGGGTTTAATCCCAACACAATCAAGGACCCGTTGTACTTCATGGACAACAAGCAGAAAGCCTACGTGCCTCTCACCCCAAACATTTACAATCGCATCGTCTCCGGGGATATCAGGGTTTAGTTAGGGCTGCCTGTAGTGAAGTTAGAGACATATCAAGGGTTTCTTAAATATTTGGAACCCCCTCCTTTCCTACTGTTTTCTAGGAGAAAATTTTGACTTTAAAAATCGTAGTAGCCATAAAGTAGGAAAGTTGGACAATTATTGTTTATTGTTTTTTTATTCTTTATTGTCAGAGGTGCTCCCCCCTCTTTTTCCTCATATTCTAGAGGTAGACTGTCAGTAAAAACTGATTCTCTGTCCTAATACCCCAGGCCTCTAAAACTGCATCACCACTGGAGACATCAGGATATCTGTAGTCAAGTTAGGGCCTATATTTACAGTTTCTTTATTTGTAGTGAACTCTTCTCCTCCTCAGTATTCTAAGGGAAGATTTTGATTTGATAAGAATTACAGGAGGTAGAAATCTTCTGTGCCTTTCATCCCAGACTTATACAACTTCATTGTTTGTGGAAACATCAGGGTTTAGTCAGGGCCCCCTGCAATGAAGTTGGTGGGTTTTAATGCCAGGACCCCCCCCCCTCCCCTCCCCTCCCCTTTATTGTGGGAGAAGTTAATTTTTATTTTTATTTATTTTTATCTTATTTTTCTATCATCCCCCCTCTTCCCCTCATATTTTGCCTCTCGCCTTTTCCCCTCCCCCTTTTTCCTTCATGTTCTGTTTTTTTATAAATACAGTACTGTAGTTTATGCTCTTTCCTTTTTCTCTCATACTCTCATCTTAAATGTCAGGACCAACTTGCATAGCCCCAGGCTCTTACACTCCTCATGGGGTGACACTGAATTAGATGAATGAATGAGGGAATTCTAAACTTAAACTGCCTCCCCCGTTTTCATTCATATTCTGATTTAAAAGTAACTTGAACTCTCTCTCTTTTTCTCTCATATTTAGATTTTAAAGTAACTTTCTTTTTTTTACATCATATTCCATTTTTAAAGTAACATAAACATCATCCTCCCTTTTCCTTCATATGCTGCTCTTAAAAATTACTTAAACTCCCTCCCCCCTTCCTCAATTGTATTTTTTAAAGTAACTTAACCTCTCCTACCCCCATCCTTTCCTCATATTCTAGAGGATATTATGATGGTGGGAAAAACAGATTGTCTGCCTTAATACCCAAGACCTTTGTACCCACATCGTAACTGGGACCTGTTAGAGTACTCTTTGATAGGCATTGAAGGCTTCATAGCATCTTTTTCTTTAGCAATTTATTCTACCAATTTTACATTGGAAGATACCAGCACTAGAGTGAAGTGTGGCTAAAACCTGCGTAAACTGCTACACAGTCATCACTTGTGCCAGAAACATTCAGCCTCAAGTGCACTCACTCAGTGCCCTTGCATCTGAGTGACTGTACATAGAGTCAGAGTCCAAGCTGAGCCCCTCATCTCAAATTTCTTATTTCCCTTCAGCCTCCAATAACTGCTGAGAAGTAATTGGCTGGGTTTGGCACTTGGTTTAGTTTGAGTGCACAGAAAACATCAGCTGTATTGTGCCCAGCCTCATTATGGGGATGGCATTAGAGGAAAGATGGTGTCATTTTTAGATCAGTGTAAACGACTGACGTAGTTTGTATCAGTAACATACAAGAAGCAGCCCCAGGCCGCTATGCTCCTCTTATATGGTGCAGACTGGAATTAGATGATGAATAATGAATAAATGAATTAAAGGTTTGAAATGATGATGATGATGAAACATTTAAAATTTTTAGGATATGATTTTCATGTACTTATGACCATCATTCATTTATGTACTTAATCATCTACATGATTATGTACAGTAGTCTGTCTATCTATCTATTGCCAGACACCTCAAGCCCGTTTGGGGTGGCCACAAACAAATAGCCTCTGCGTCGCCTTGTCCCCCGCCATTTCACTGCCCTGCTCCCAACTCACACCCCCCTCTCTCGTATACCTCTCCACCCCATCCCTCCATCTCATCCTCAGCCTCCTCTTCCCTCTTCCCCCCTCCACCTCACTCACATACACTCTCTTCGTCAGTCTTTCACCCTCCAACCTCTCCACATGGCCAAACCACCTCAGTGTGTTCCTCATAACACTTCCTATCACATCCACATCCACACCACAACGCTCCTTTATAACCTCATTCGTCAGCCTGTCTCTCCATGTGATTCCACAGGCTCCTCTTAAATAACTCATTTCCACTGCTCTCACTCTTGACTTGTGTCCTTCCAACAACGTCCAAGCTTCACTTCCGTACGTTAGAGTTGGTATCACAATACTGTCATGTAGTAACTTTTTCACTTCCATGCTCACTTCCCTGTTTCTTATCACTGCTTTCAAAGAACCAGCAACCTTTCATCCACACACACATAATCAATCATTGCCTTCCTTTCATTCAGTTAACCACCCACCCTTCTCATCACTCGCCATGTATGCCTGTGGATCATTTTATGCCTGAAGAGGGTATTGGCTATCACCAACCCCCTCCCAGCACAAATGTCCACTAACGCACTCCCATTCTCATCTATCTCAGCAGGCACACCCCACTCACCAATATTCCATCCACCTTCACATTCCCAACTTTACCATTCATATCACCGATCAAAAACACTCTCTCATTCCTTCCAATCTTTACCATTCACACTTCTACATTTGTCCAGAACTCTTCTCTTACTCTTCTAGCACGATCTTGCGTTGGTGCATACACACACACAATTGCCCACATTTGTATTCCAACTTTCAACTTTACCCACACAATCCTTGACCCAACTGATCCATACTGTCTTATGCTCTTCTTCCATCTTTTACTCACAACTATACATACTCCTTCCTTTGCCCTCTCATTCTCACCTACTCCTGCACATATACCCCATCCATACTCCCATTCTCTCACACTTTCTCCTCTCCATTTTGTTTCAGTTATTCCACATACATCCACTTTCGCACCCTCAAGCACCTGGACAATCTCCCTCTCTTTCACCTCATCATTCGCTCCCCTTACATTCCAAGTTCCATATAATAAAAAATAAATGTAAGTAAATAAAATAAGGCATCTAAAAAAATGCCTGAGCCATCCATTTATACATGACAATCCTCACTGTAGTTCTTCCTTTTTAATTTGCTGGAGATTTTTTACTTTTTTGCAGCTTATTTCTTATACCTTGTGGCAGAATATGACAATGCTGCAGCTGTGTTCTTCCATGGCACTTGTATGTGACTGGCACCATATTCTAGTGTTAATCCCTCTCCTCCACCCTTCTTTCCTTCCATCTTCTTCTATCTTTCTTTCCTTCATTCGTTCCTTGTCCTTCTGCCTACGGGTGACTTTACTCTCCCTCTTCTGTCTTTCATTCCTTCATTCTTTCCTCTTTCTTCTGCCTATGGGTGACTCTACACTGAATGACAAGCCAAATGGTTTCCTGTACACCAGGAAACTATTTACTATGCTGGGTGGTAACCATATAACCAAATTTTGGCACCAGGTGGTTTAGTGGGTAATTATTGTGCTCCAATCGGATTGAGACGGTGAAGGTTTATATCCAAGGGGTGGTTGAGGTTTATTGCTCACATAATGCCACTCAGGGATGAGTGAGGTTGGTCACTCTCATACTAAATTTCAGGACCAACTGCCTAGCCCTGGGCTCCTACGCTCCTCATGGGGCAATGTAGGATTGGATGATGATGATGATGATGATGATGATCTTATATTGCAGCGCCCAGTGACAGAATAAGACAATACTACTTCTCTGCACCCTTTCCACAGCACTTCTTTTTGTTTTGCACCATATTCTAGTGGTACTTGTTTGTTACAAAACAGTGACTGACAATGCATTGGCTCTGCATCCATTTCATATCATGTGTTTGTGACTATACGGGTAGCATTAACAGGAGTCTCTTTTGCCCCGCCCTCTTCCAGCTGTACTCATTGCTGATTGGCTGAGATAATTATTCTTCTTATTGGTAGAATAATGAGCTTTACCACGAAATAGTATCGTACTATTTACTTTTACTTTGAATTCATTTCTTTATGACAAAGGAAGCACTAAAATTTGCTAAATCAAAATCAGTTTGAAAAGGACCAACCTGCCTCCTACCACGACTGCAGCTGAGTTTTGGCGCCAAGAAAGTTTGGAGCTGGACAGTAACATGTTGCAGCTGTGCCGTTATTACTATTAAAACATATTAAGTTGTCTGTCTGTCATGTCTGGTGAGTTACCGCAGTATCATAACCATATTGTAATTTTGATGCTTCGATTAACAAGAGCGCTTGACATGTTTACCTGACGCTGGCATGTCAAGACTGGCTTCCCTCACCTCCCAGAACTCTTACTCAGGCCAATAGGTGAGTGGGCGGGGCCAAGGGGGCAGGGAACAAGAGACTCTGGCTAATGCTAGCAGTATAGAACCAGATTATACAGTGTTAATCTCTTGTTACTGGTAGATTAAGACTACTACAGCTCTTCCTTCCTTCCATAACACTTCCTTGTGGCTAGTACCATATTCTAGGGCTAATCTCACAATGCAGCTTAGTGATGGAATAAGACAATACAGTATCTACATTTCCATGGCACTTCTCTGTGAATGGCATCATATTCTAGTGTCAGTTTCTTGTTACAGCTCAGCATTGAAGATGGGGAGATGGTAATTAAAAGCCAAGTTAAAATGGAAATGGTACTGTATAGCTGCTTCCCTTCAGGTTGGGCTAGGTAATACCCACTCCTTGTTTTCTGTTGAGTATTTAGCTTTATAATCCTGTACTATCCCTGTTTTCTGTATTGTAGCGTATGTTGTACAGTATATTTTTAGTTAGAAAATTATAATGGTTTAATGGAATATTGTAGTGTAATAAGAGGGAAGTTTTATGTTTAACTACTGTAGCCAACATAGAATAAAATCTTAATTTTTTACTACAAGAATTTTATGTTTTAGCAGAAAAGTTCATTGCTGTAGTAGATCATTTTAATGTTATAGTTGAAAATTTTTATGATTTAATTGAAAATTGTAGTGCATTAGTAGTTTTATTTTTAAGTTTAGAAGATTTTCATGTTTTAGCAACAACAAAAAAAGTGTTTTAGTAGAAATTGTTAATGTTTTAGACAGTTTTTGTTTTAGTAGAAACTAGTGGTAGGTGGGGGTGCTCACCATCCACTCACTCGATGTAGAGCTGCTTTTGGTGTCTGCCCTTTCCTCTCTTCCTTCCTTCCTCTTCTGTCTTTCATTCCTTCATTCTTTCCTTGTCCTTCTGCCTTCGGGTGACTTTACACCCCCTCTTCTGTCTCTCTTTCCTTCATTCTTTCCTCTTCCTTCTGCCTGTGGGTGACTCTGCACTGAGTGACAAGCCTAATGGTTTCCTGTACACCAGGAAACCATTTACCATGCTGGATGGTAACCATATAACACCTGGTGGTTTAGTGGGTAATTAAGGCGCTCCAGTCAGATTGAGCCTGTGCAGGTTTATATCCAAGGGGTGGTTGGGGTTAATTGCTTACATAATACCACTTGGGGATGAATGAGGCTGGTCACTTATCTTAAATGTCAGGACCAAATTGCCTAGCCCCATACTCCTCCGCTCCTCATGGGACGGCATAGGATCGAATGATGGATGGATGGATAGATTTTCACTAGAAAGATTTTATATTTTAGAACAAAATTTTGATGTTTTTGGTAGGAATTATAACATTTTAGAGGAAAATTTTAATGCTTTGATACTGTAGCCAAGACATAGCTTGAATGAAGTAGGTATTTGTCTGCCACTGACCCAGAGATACTGTATTAAAAAAAAAAAAAATCAGTTTACTTCAGAGTTCAGACATGTCGTACAAAATCCTCCAGATTGCATCGTATCAGAAGGCATGGTCAGTGGGTGGAAAAATACACGAAACCCTCTCAGCTTAGGAGTATTAGCCAGCGGAGGAAAGTGAGGAGTGAAAGCGAAGTATAAGGCGAACATTTAATCATGACTGTAGTTCCGTAAGAATGAAATGTACGTAGTTACAGACTTAGTAGCTAGGCGTGAAATTCCCATGTACAGTAAAACCTCACTATAACGGATTAATTGGGGCCCAAGCCATTCCGAAGAAAGTGACATTCCCATATATGCGACATCTGAACTTCCCCCTGCTACCCCGGACTCTATCCAGTATATCAGACATTAGTCCACATCGCACCAACGATTTTTCACTACTGTTCCAGTACTGTTCTTTTTTATGCATTCACTGCAACAGTCAAATGGTATAATATACCGTATATAATAATACTGTACTGTACACTGATAAACCTGTCTATTATTTACCTTATTGTGGTGAACATAGCTGAAGTGGTCAGGCAGTCCAGACTGCTTCAGGCTTTCTTGGACTTTTTCCGATATATAAGAATATATTCCGGTAGCTCATCGATTCCAGTAAAAGCAAATTCCAGTCTATTGAAGTCCGTTATATCGAGGTTTTACTGTATATATATGTGTATGTATATATTTTAAGTTTTACGTTGTGCCCTGTTTTGTCAATTAGAGTTAAGGCGTTGCCCCAGAGTAGAGGACTTTGACCCTTCAGTCAGCGCACTCTAACCCACTGAGGCACGACTGCTACAACCAGGTAGGTGACAGAAGAGCACTGCCTCTCTCAGCAGAGCAGCTTACCCGGGTGCGGCGTGAACCCACGACTGTACGGCCTCGAGTCAGGCACTTTACCACTGAGCCACCATGCCCCCAGAACAGTGATCATGCTTAGGCTTTGACCAGAACACCCTGATCCCCACCCCCTGACTCTGACTGAGGCCACCAGGGGGCCATTCATGTATACTCTATACATCGTCATCATCATCCGGACCTCCCTTCCCACCCAAGGGCAGGGTGAGGAGTAGCAGTGTCCAGACAGCACAAACTTGCCCAATCCAAATAGGCAACACTTTCATTCACTCATCATTCTAGCCCCCGGAATCCTGGCTCTACCGGATATGTGGTAGGTGGGGGCGCCCATCATCCACTCACTCAATGTACAGTGATACCATATGAGCTCTACACTGAATGACAAGCCAAATGGTTTCCAGTACCCAGGAAACCATTTACAAAGCTGGGTGGTAACAATATAACCGGGGTTTCTGGCAGAGTTCAGTGTCCCCCAGATTCCCCTATCCAAAATCGCTTAATCATGGCAGTCATATACTATATACATACATCTATCTATCTATTGCCAGATGCCTAAATCACGTAAGGGGTGGCCACAAACAAATCGGCTCCACGTCGCCCTATCACTGCCCTGCTCTCAACTCACACCCCCCTCTCTCATATACCTCTCCACTCCATCCCTCCATCTCATCCTCGGCCTCCCCTTCCCTCTCCCCCGTCCACCTCACTCGCATACATTCTTCTCATCAGTCTCTCACCCTCCATCCTCTCCACATGGCCAAACCACCTCATGTACTCCTCCTAACGTTTTCTATCACAGCCACATCCACATCCACACCACAATGCTCCTTTATGTCCTCATTTGTCAGCCTGTTTCTCCATGTGACTCCACAGGCTTCTCTTAAATAACTCATTTCCACTGCTCTCACTCTTGACGTGAGCTTGACGTGAGTCCTTCCAACAACGTCCAAGTTTCACTTCCATACGTTAGAGTTGGTATCACAATACTGTCATGTAGTATTATTTTCACTTCCATGCTCACTTCCCTGTTTCTTATCACTGCTTTCAAGGATCCAGCAACCTTTCTTCCTTGTTGTACCCTTTCAAGCACTTCACCCTCCAAACTTCCTTCCTCACTCATCACACTACCCAAATACTTAAACGTACTCACATTTACAATTTCTTCACCATCCACCCTCACTGTACATTCACTGACATCACCCCTCTCAAAGACCATCACTTTACTCTTCCCTACATTCACCTTTAAATTCCGTTTCTTACACACTCTCTCAAACTCATCCACCAAGCCTTCCAGCTCCCCTTCGTCTTCACTCAACAACACAGTATCATCTGCAAACAACAGTACAAGGAGTTTCCAAACACTACCCTCTCTCACCAGGACCACTCCAACATCCACTACCCTACCTTGTACCTCTTTTATTACCTCATCCATGTACAGATTGAACAACCATGGAGACATGACACATCCCTGTTTCAACCCAACCTTCAAAGAGAAAAATTCACTCAGTTCACCATCCACACGCACTGCAGCCTTAGCACCATCATACATACTCTTCACAGCATTCAACAACTTCCCATCTACTCCATATATTCTTAATACTTTCCACAATCCTTGTCTATCCACCCAGTCATATGCTTTCTCCAAATCCATGAAAGCTGCATACAACTTATTTCCCTTCTCTAGAAACTTTTCCACTAAAGATCTAAGAATAAATATCTGATCTACACAACCTCTTCCCTTCCTAAAGCCTCCCTGTTCTTCTCCAACTAATTTCTCTGTTCCTTTTCTAACTCTGTCAATAAGTATCCTACCATACACTTTTCCTATTATACTAAGACAGAAGCCCCTATGATTACCCCAAACTTCTTTTTCCCCCTTTTCCTTTGTACAAGGGAATAATTATACCTGACTTCCAATCCTCCGGAACTCTACATTCCTCCCAGGCCAATCTGCACGTTTTCCACATCCATTCTACTACTATCTCTCTCCCATACTTCAGCATTTCACCACACACTCCATCAATTCCTGGGGCTTTCCCCAATTTAACTTTCTTCATTGCTTCCACAACTTCTATCCTACTGATTTCTTCCTGTCTTCTCACCTCCCTCCTTCTCCCAGCCATTTCCCAGCCATTTATACTCGCATTACTTCCATCCTCTATGTTCAACAATTCCTTAAAGTGTTTTCTCCATCTGCTCACTTTTTCTCTCTTCTCCACTATAATCTATCATTTTTATCTTTCACTCCCCTTCTAACTTCACTTCCACCCTGTCTTACTCTTTTCACCTCTTTCCAGAACATCTTCTTACAGTCCCTCCACTTTACACTCAAGTTCCTTGCAAATTCCTCATCCGCTCTCTTCTTACTAATCTTTTCACCTTTCTTTCTTTCTACATATAACCCTCTCTTCCGCCTCTCAACTTCTTCCACACCCTATTTCTCATCCATTCATTGTATGCTTTCTTCTTTTGTGCCACAGCCTGTCTCACCTCTTCATTCCACCACGCTGTTCCTTGCTCACCCCTCCATCTTCTCTTCCTCCCACACACCACATCACATGCTGCACATATTTCTTCTGTAAATATCCTGCACACACCTTCCACGTCCGCCATCTGCTCCAATTCATATTTGCATATATATATATATATATACAGTAAACCCTCACTTTATCGCGGGGTTATGTTCCAAAGGCACCCGCGATAAGCAAAAATCCGCGATGTATCGACGCTACCCCTAAAATGGCTATTTATTGTCTACTAAATAAGAAAAACCAGTACAGGCACTCACTGATGATGAATGAGACAAATTGAAGATGATGATGATCATGAAGTTCAGTACAAGGTGTATATTAGTTGTGCAGCTCTTGAGAGGGCGCCTATGACGACATTTCTGCCGGTGGTGAGCGAAACGTAAGTGCGGGAGGTCGGTCTACCACGCACCACAGTTAGTTTAAATCCGATGGTCAAACCATGCGTGACTCGCAAATCATTATCATTATTTGTGGCTTATTTTTCTGCCTTCCAGTGATTGCTTGCCTTGTTTGTCAACATAGGGCCTAAGCATAGTGCTAGTGATGCATGTGGTAACACACCAAAACGGACTATTAAAGTGATGTTGCTGACAGAGAAAGTTAAAGTGTTGGCCAAACTTAAGGGAGGAATGTCGACGACAATTCTCCGTCAGGACAATTCCCCGTCATTTATTTACATACCAGTTTAATCAGCAGGTACAGTACACTAGTTTTTTACTTATATGAGTTATAAAATCCTGCTGAAAATTAGTTATTAAAGTATTAATCAATAATAAGTATATTTTTTAGAATGACAGGGAATCATCCATGTTTTGATGGTGAATTGTCTCTGAAACGTGTGTTTGGGGTGAGTCAACTGTTCTTACAATAAAGAAGACAGAACGTAGCATACGGGACTAAACGGGAGTTGGTATGGGCTACTGCACTAGACTGTGATGGAGTGTCTCCACCTATGCCTGTGAACTGGCTCAGAACCGTATGTTTGGGGTGATTGAGTCAACTGTTTGGACAATAAAGAAGGCAGAATGTAGCAGATGGAAGGCAGTGAGAGTTTGTGCAGCAGACTGCTGAAGTGTCTCCACCTACGCCTGTGCTTGTCAGGTAAACTGGGAGGTGCGGTATGGTGGTGTGGTGCGGTCCTGCTCCTTTCTTTGAGGAGGGCGCATCGGCAGCAGCCAATCAGCGGCGAGTAAAAATGTAAAGCGTGTTTGGATTGGCTACTGGTAAGGCTCCAGCCAATTGTGTGCCACCTACCAATGAGTCTGGGTATTTCCTCACCCCACGCCACGATTTCGCTTGTATTTTATCAAATATATTAGCCGATTTTTAATTATTATTTTAATACAGCTATTAATATTTTAGAATAAATAAAGATGTAAAATACAATAAACATATCCATTTCAGAATACATTACTGAAAATAAAGATGTAAAATATGTACTGTACCCTAAAAATAGCCGTAGTAAGCTTTGTGGAAACCGTGATCAGGCGGGGTTTCCCGCAATGTAAAAATAGTTAGGTTCCAATGAAAATTCCGCGATAAAGTGAACCGGCAATATCTGAACCGCATTATAGCGGGGGTTTACTGTATATATATATATATATATATATATATATATATATATGCAAACTAACCACAGGAGAAATGAAAGGAGCGACAGTGAGTACTTTCGTATATTACATCTTCAGAGTGAGACAGAAACGTAAAGGGTAGGAATCTTCTATGCACACCCGCTGCAGGTAGTAGCACTCGATCGCGAGTGGTAGCTTATCGTAATGGAAGCCACACGTGCTCATTTTTTTGTGAACAAACAGTCAATAAACTGGAATACCGCGCCACTAGACCACACGGGAATTTACAGTGTTGTCCAGTGTTAAGAAATTAGAATTTAGAGTGCAAAGGATTAACTGTGGAGTGCAAACCTGGCAGTTGAAACTGGCCTGATGCAATTAACAATGTGCAGTGTTAAACAGTTATAACTCACAGTGCAAAGAATTACTGTAAGTGCAGCACAACACTGGATTACTGTACGTGCTTCAAGAGCATTTTCACCACTGCCAAAACCTTACAAAAGACGGCCACAAATGTGCTGTAAGTACCCTGGCTGTGGTACAGTCACTTCTAATTCCTCATTCTTTGGTTCCTTTTCATTTATATCATGCTTTATGTCCATTATTGGTGTGAGTAGGGTCTTAAATAAGCTTAAATAGGTCCTATGCATGTCTGGTAGGGAGCTATTTAGGTGGCTTTCAACGTTAGGCTGGGTTACGATCCATAAGTTCTAGTCCAGGAGGCAGGGGCCCACTATCCGAATGGGACCACTTTCCGGACATGCCTTTGGCTCTATTACATCGGATAGTGGAGGGATTACTGTATCATTAGTCTTCAGCAATAAAGGAAAAAGTACAATGAAATTATCAGCATGGTGGGACTGTAGAACTTCTGTGGTAAGCATGAATGCAGTATTCCCGAATAATAAACAAGTCAGCCAAATTGTATACCGGTACTGTAATTTATAACTACCTTTCTATTGCCAGATGCCTTAATCTCGTAAGGGCTGGCCACAAACAAATCACCTCCATGTACCCTGCCATTTCATTCCCCTCCCCTTGAATCACACACCCCTCACTCATATACCTCTCCATTCCATCCCTCTGTCTCATCCTTGGCCTCCCCTTCACTCTCCCCCCTTCCACCTCGCTCACATACACTCTCCTTGTTGTTTTTTCGCTCTCCATCCCCTCCACATGGCCAAACCATCTAAGTGTATTCCTCCTGTCGCGTTCTATCATGTCCACATCCACACCACAATGCTTCTTCACTTCTGCATATGTCAGTCTGTCTCTCCATGTTACTCTACATGCTTCTCTCAAATAACTCATTTCCACTGCTCTCACTCTTGACTTGTGTCCTTTCAACATGGTCCAAGCTTCACTTCCATATGTTAGAGTTGGTATCATAATGCTATCATGTTGCATCTTTCTTACTTCCATGTTCACTTCCCTTTGTCTTATCACTGCTTTCAAATTACCAGAAACCTTTCTTGTTGTACCCTTTCAAGCACTTCATCCTCCAAACTTCCATTTTTACTCATCACACAGCCCAGGTACTTAAATACACGCACATTTTCTATTTTTCTATCATCCAACCTCGCTATACATTCATTGACTTCATTTCTCTCGAAGACCATAACTTTACTCTTCCCTACATTTGCCTTTAGGTTTAGTTTCTTACATGCATTGCCAAACTCACTTACCAAGCCTTGCAATTCCCCTTCATCATCACTTAACAATACAGTATCATCTGCAAACAACAATATTACAAGAAGTTTCCAAACGCTGCCCTCTCTCATTAGAACTGCTCCAACATCCACTGCCCTTCATTATCTCTTTTATAACCCCATCCATATACAGATTGAACAACCATGGAGACATGACACATCCCTCTTTCAATCCAATATTCGGATAGAAGAATTCACTTGGTTCACCATCCACATGCACTGCAACCTTAGCACCCTCATACATACACTTTTGGCATTCAGCAGCTTCCCGTTTACTCCATATATTCTTAATGTTTTCCACATTCCATGTCTGTCCAATGTGTCATATTCTTTTTCCAAATCCATGAAGGCCATTTGCAACTTCTTTCCCTTCTCTAGAAACTAGTCCACTAATGGCCTAAGGATGATATATGATCTACACAACCTCTTCACTTCCTAAAACCATTACTTTCCCAGCTCCTCTTGGCCAAGGGGACAGATAAATATCATGCTTGAGGTGAGGGTGCATCGTGGCCAGGGATTGAGTGTCTTGTCTGTCTGTCTCTTTTGATACTTAAGAAAATGTTCAGGAAAGTCAAGCACCAAACTTATTAATGTAAGAAATAATTTTACTGAATCTGACTACGAATACAAACATAAATGCATAATTTTAAAGAAACTGTTACCTATGAAGGTAATGAAAATGTGTATGTACAGAGTAATGAGAACAGCATGTATTGGCCCCAGTGAGATTGTGTGTGTGTGTGTGTGTGTGTGTGTGTGTGTGTGTGTGTGTGTGCGCGCGCGTGTGTGCATGCGTGTGTGCATGCATATGTGCTTATACAAATCATAATTATTAGAAGATAAGCCAAGTGTATATTGGGTAAGGTTATATATTAGTAGATGAGGTAATGAAGGGCATGGTGTGGACTGTAGACTGTGGCTTTGTGTAGTAGTGGTGGAAAAAATGTTCAAGCCTTTACAGGACCTCGGAACCACCTTGCTATGAATGTCTGAATTCCCACCACAGTTGCTGTGTCTGTATGCATCCAGTTGGGATTTTACTTAGTTTTGTTATGAATGTTGTTCACGTTTATCTCTCGTAATTTAAAAGACACATGTTCATCATTAAAGATATCATTGCTTTAATTTGTATATGGATAATCAGGTATCTTACAAATAAGTGGGTTTTGGTTGGAATACAAAGTCAATTTGGTGCATGTTCAAACATGACAGAAATTGACCAATCACCATCCAAGAGCATCAGGCAGTTTTACCACTTCCATTTCTCCTTAGTTGGCAAAATCAGTGCATCAGACTCACTGAAACCAACTGTAGTTCTGCATGGGTTAAGGGGATTCCCTGTTTCAATAGATTAAGGTAAAAGTCCTATAGTTTAAGTACCATAGGCTAATACATACGCATTATACTGTAACTTGCCCATGTTCCACAGTTCCCATATGATTCAAATAAGAAGCCTATAATTTAAGTACAGTAGACAACTGGTCCATCCATCCATCCATCATCCAATCCTACATTGCCCCATGAGGAGCGTAGGAGCCCGGGACTAGGCAGTTGGTCTCGACATTTAAGATGAGTGACCAGCCTCATTCATCCCTGAGTGGCATTACACGAGCAATCAACCCCAACCACCCCTTGGATATAGGTTTCTTCACCGGCTCAATCCGACTGGAGCGCAACAATTACCCACTAAACCACCAGGTGCCAAAATTTGGCTATATGGTTACCTCCCAGCGTAGTAAATGGATTCCTGGTGTACAGGAAACCATTTGGCCTGTCACTCAGTGTAGAGTCACCCACAGGCAGAAGTAAAAGGAAAGAATGAAGGAAAGAAAGACAGAAGAGGGAGTGTACAGTCACCAGTAGGCAGAAGGACAAGGAAAGAATGAAGGAAGAAACAGAAGAGGATGGAAGGAAAGAAGGATGGAAGAGAGGAAAGGGCAGACACCTGATAGCAGCACTACATCGAGTGAGTGGATGGTTAGCGCCCACAACTGGTAATACATAATAATCATACTGTAGCTTGCCCATGTTCTACAGTTCCCATATGGTTAAGATAAAATGTCCATAATTTAATTACTAATGGGTGATAATTACGGTACACAGTATATTTATAATTTAAGTACCTTAGGCTAATACATACACATTATACTGTTGCATGCTCATGTTCCACAGTTTCCGTACTGTGATGGCAGCCACAATGCCCACAACGCAGCCACTGGTGACAACGTGGGACCCCTCATTGTTAAAAAGAAGGACTGAGCCAGATAGGGTATACCAGGAGTGTCTGTACAGTATTTTATCTGGTGGTTAGTTATAAAGACTAGGTTTGGTATCAGCAGCTACACTTTTTAGTTTTTTTAGTGTTTAATTAATACACTTGGATTTATAGAGGAGAGGAGTGAAATGTGGCTTACTTGCAAGCATTTCAAAAGCATTTTTAAAGTGATGAAGTGTAATTATAGTAGGTGATGGTCTAATTATATTTAGCCAAAGTTGGCAGTTAGTAATGCTGTGAGTTGGACTGAGTGTGTATGAATTTATTTCACTGGTATTTTTAGAGATAATTAATTCAATTACCTTGTTACAAAAGCTACTAGGCTTCTGATAAAACCACAGGGAAGTATAACATGTGAGACTTGTCCATGCTAGCCAGGGTCCTCTCATAGATGATTATAGTCTTCTGGCAATAGCCTGCAAAAAATGCCTGGGCTCAAACATTTTTGTCAGGAAGGAGTCTTCTTCAGTAGAATATATTCGTCCAGAATAATGGTGGATGCCTGCCATAGAAAAAGTTGGAAAAAAGTGAGGGAGAGGGGTGGCATTGAGTGATGAACTTTAAGTTTGTGTGAACTGTCAGTCGAGATGATGATTATATCCCTAATGGTATTGGATTTATCTTCAGTTTATTTCTCTTTTAGCCATATACAGTATGGAGAATTTGGTATTATAGAATACAGTGATATGTAGGACTGTACAAGTACAGCACTTTAAGTGGAAGCTTGTGGGGAGTGCAGCTGTGTTTCTGTATCTGTGAAGTTACTAGTGCCATAACCTGTCTTTCATTATTTGCTACAGTTTTCTTTGTTTTAAATACTTTTTTTTAGAAGATGTTAGGCAGAACTAACAAGAATTGTAACAAAGTACCAGGTACTGTAATCCTTTTGTAGCAAATATATATCCGTGAATTTGCTTGAATCCACATGATTGTTAATGAATAATTGTAAATGGGTAATTGCCATTTTTGGTGACATGCCACTGATAACTTTTTTTTTTTTTTTTTTTTTTTTTTTTTTTTAAGATGAATTCTTTCCACTGAGATTTTTTTTTTGCCAGACTTTCTTCTTTGCATGATACAGTGACTGCAGGTTTGTTATCAGTAGATAATCATAAATTATAAAAATGCATAAAGAGGAATGAAGTCACAGAGTGTGCAGTGAGGTTGGATGGTGAGGATATGGAGAATGTGAGTGCATTCAAGTTCTTGGGTAGCGTGATGAGTAAGGATGGAACTTTGGGGGATGAAGTGCGTGAAAGGGTACAGCAGGGAAGGAAGGTTGTTGGTACATTGAAAGCAGTGATGAGAAATAGGGAGGTGAGTATGGAAGTTAAGAAGTCACTGCATGATAGTATTGTGATCCCTACCCTGACGTATGGAAGCGAGGCATGGACCTTGCAAGAGGGGAACAAGTCAAGAGTGAGAGCAGTGGAAATGAGTTACCGGTACTTGAGAGGAGCATGTGGAGTGACGTGGAGGGACAGGTTGACGAATGAAGAAGTGAAGGAACGCTGTGGGGTGGATGTGGATGTGGTTGAGAAGATTAGGAGAAATACACTGAGGTGGTTTGGACATGTGAAGAGAATGGAGAATGAAAGACTGACTAAGAGGGTGTATGCAGGTGAGGTGGAGGGAGGGAGAGGGAGAGGTAGACCGAGGATGATGTGGAGGGATGGAGTTGAGAGGTATATGAGGGAGGGGGGGATGAGTTGGGGGGAGGGTAGTCAAATGGTGGGTGACAGAGCGACTTGGAGGGGTTTTGTCTGCGGCCACCCTTTGCGGGATTAGGGCGTCAGGCTATAGATAGATAGATAGATAGATTATTTTAATTGTCCAACTGTGCAGCCCATCATGAATGAAAAAAAAGAAACTTTCAACATAAATGATCCTTGTTGATACAGATTATTTTAGTCACCTCAGGAGAGAATTCAGATTGGATGGGTGAGAGGCAGCCTTTGCTAACTGATTTTTAACTTCCTAAGGAAAAAGAAAAATACATCCTTGGCTTGAGTTTAAAAATTCTGCAAGAAACATGCATTTCTATAGAATATGCACTGACATTTTGGTTCACCATTTTGAATGTGATATCTAGTATTTCCTCACCTACAAGCTGCAAGTTCAATAATGATGTGTTTTTATTGATTGGGACATTCTAGTCTTTCCCTTCCTTTTATTATACTGTGAAATGAAAACTGATCATTATTAACCCTAGACCACTGGGGCTGGGTAATATGTTTCCCATTTTATAATATTAATAAAAAAATACTAAATATTTCTGTTAATTGAAAGCAAAGACATGGTGTTGAAATACAATCCTTAGCCTACAAAACTAATACTAAGAAAAAGAAAAGAAAATGTAATGGTTCAGGAGGGGCTTAAAGAAAAAAGGTAAAAGACAGAAAAAAAAATCTATATATGTTAACTAAAAATGTAATGGTGTAGACATGTGAGGAGCAGCTGGCCTGGTGACGCCCACAACACGCCCCTGGGATCCTGGAGCAGCAGCTGGACCCCCTGGGCCATTTGG
The DNA here is from genome assembly GCF_032717465.1 of Coenobita brevimanus. Classification (NCBI taxonomy): domain Eukaryota; kingdom Metazoa; phylum Arthropoda; class Malacostraca; order Decapoda; family Coenobitidae; genus Coenobita; species Coenobita brevimanus. The sequence goes on from NC_137058.1 coordinate 26,567,138, forward strand.
GACCATTTCCAACTGGGATAGACAATAAAAAATTTGGAGGTTTTTTTCAGTATGAGTATTTGAGGAAAATAATTTATGGATATATTGTTTTCCACCATAAAAGTTTATAAATGGTGTGTGTCTTATCTATGATGCCTTGCTCTACCACAGAGCTCCCAACCAGGGGGGTGGCCATAACAGAAAGGTCTCCACACTGTTCTATCAATGCAGGGGGAGGTGGGTGATGCCCCCAGTGTGTATTAGCAGGCTGGCAGACAGGAAGGTGGCTGAGCCTGTTATGTGTCCATTGTTTTATCAAGGCCAGAGCCAACTCAGACATGTACTTGTGTCTTATGGGGGTCTGGGTATGGGTCTGAATCTGGTTTTCACTGTAGAATCCACAAGTTGATGACTGTAACATCCATACATAATCCACTGGGGCTGGAAAATATTTTCCAAAATCCGTAATATTAGCAACACCAATACATGGAGGGCAAGGTGGATACATTCCCCAACACCACCATCACAGATCATGAAGGTACTGGGAACATGACCCCCTACTCCTCTCACAAAACTGCGTAGCACAAATCAAAATTGAAGTTGGAAGCATTTATCCAGCCCCAGACTTCCAGGGTTAATCCTGGTGTCAAGTAATAAGTAATATTACATTATTATTTACATGTGACCATTTTTATTTGAGGGTTGAGCTTAATCATTGTTGGCTATATGTAATAAAGCTGTTGATGTCTTCAGTGTCTTTTTTAGTGTATATCATGTAACACTTGTTTTGGGAGGAAGGCTGCTGAGGGTAAGTAGTTGTAGATTGGTATTGTAAAATTCAAAAGGCTTAAGGCTTGGATTGTGCAGTAATAATTTTTCCAAGAGGGAAGCCAAATTTAAGATCCATTTATACTGAAATACCCTGTCAGTTAATTGGACAGAGTGGAAGTCATAAGTAGAATGAATGTCAGACCTGGGAAAACAGTATGTGAAAGACTGAACACCTCTGTCAGTCAACAGAAAAAGAATAAAAGGTGCCTTTGTAATTAGGTAGTGTATAACCACTGTAAAAGGGGAAGGGTAATCTATGCAGCAAGTTAGGGGAGCAGTGAGCATTTAAATTATCATGCATAGAGGGAAAGGATGTAACTGTAAGGAGAGGCTGAAGGGAGTCAGCTGAAAAGTAAAGTTTGTTGCTAAATGGGTAGTGCATGTAAAGGAGGGGGGGGGAATGGTGCAACACCAAATTCAAAAGAACAGTGACCGTTGAAGTGGCAGGTGAAGGAGAATGTGTTAATGAAGAAAGGAAGGGAATGTTCCCCCGAGCTAGACCTTATTAGATCATATAGCCCTGCTAGCTGACAGGAGGGCACTACCTCTCCTGGCATGGCAGCTACTCGGCCTGGCTTGAACTCACAACCTCGTGGTCTCGAGTCCAACGCTTGAGCCACCCTGCTCCCATATTAATGAAGAGAGCAAGTGGGAATAGTGATGAAATGCCTTTGACTGCCACATTTTTGTACTGCATGGTGAATCACTGCATATGAGAGCTCGATTTACACATGCAATTAAGTTTTACACAGATTGTCTGCACCCAGTTAAAGATGCATGGAGTTTGTAACTGGCAAAGATTGGCAGGTCATTGCTTCTCTGACACAGTCTGCAGCAGTTTTCTTTCATATGTATTGTATGAAATCAAAGTGAAGGAGTTAAGTGGGAGAGTGGCAAGGTTTTAAGTAATGCATGGTAGGTGGTGGCAACCATCATCCACTCACTTGATGTAGTACTGCCTACTTCTTCCTCAGCCATTATCATTGTTTTTTTTTTGCTTACCCTCCTCTCTTCCTATTTCTCCCATCTTTCCTATCTTATTGCTTTTCTTTCCTTTTCAGGTGGCTTCACATAGAGTGACAAGCTTAATGGTTTCCTCTAAGCCAAGAAACCATTTACAACCCTGGGTGGTAACCATATAACCGAACCATACATGCTCCCTACGTGTTAATAAGTGGGTTGGTGGAGGGTTAGTGCCCCTCCCTGTAAAACAACTAACTCAAAGACAAATGGCCACCCCTTAAGGGATTATGGCGTCTGGCAATAGATAGATAGATAGATGGCCAGAAATATGCATTTGGAGTAGTTTGTGAACATTGGTTAAAGAATGGAAATATAAATGTATCACTTCATGTTATTGGTAAAATTATGACTTGAATAAGATTTTTTGAAACTTGTTATATTAGTTCTTGAGGGGTACTGTACCTACATTAGTGTTTGGGTAGGGTGTTTTTTGGTGTTCATTTTTTTTTTTTTTTTTTTTTTTTTGCATGGTTTTCTCTTGGTGTTGAAAATTATTTTGGATAATCCTATGTATGTTTTGATGTCTAAATATGCCAGAATGACTGGAAAACAGTGCCAAAATAAGGAGGGGGTTTTGTACATAGAGTGATGTATAGGTAGGGTGTTTTTTGGTTTCCAGTTTTAATTTTTTGATGGTTTTCTTGTCATTGAAAAATATTTTGGATAATCCTGTGTATGTTTTGATGTCAAAATATGGCAGAGTGACCTGAAAACACTACCATAATAAGGAGGGGTACTGTACATACAGCATTGTATAGGTAGGGTGTTTTGTTTTTATTTTTTCCAGCATTTTTTTTGCATGGTTTTCTTGGTGTTTAGCATTACTTTGGATATCCGTGTGTGTGTTTTGATCTCTGATTTTCCCTGGATGACTGGAAAACACTGCCAAATTAAGCATAGGTACTGTGCAAATAAGTTTGGTTTAGGTTGGAGGTGGGTATAGGAAGGGTCTGGGTATGGTAGAGGAATAATGTTCATTATCCGGATGTTGCCACTATCCGGACATGCCTTTGCTCTATTGTCTGGATAAATGAGGGATTACTGTGTGTGTATATATATATATATATATATATATATATATATATATATATATATATATATATATATATATATATATATATATATATATATATATATATATATATATGTATATATATATATATATATATATATATATATATATATATAGATAGATAGATAGATAGATATAGATAGATAGATTAGCATGGGAGTGAAAGATAAAAATGGTAGATTACTAGTGGAGAAGGGAGAAAAAGTGAGCAGATGGAGATAACACTTTAAGGAATTGTTGAACACAGAGGATGGAAGAAATGCGAGTATAAGTGGCTGGGGAATGGCTGGGAGAAGGAGGGAGGTGAGAAGACAGGAAGAAATCAGTAGGATAGAAGTGGTGGAAGCAATGAAGAAAGTTAAATTGGGGAAAGCCCCAGGAATTGATGGAGTGTGTGGTGAAATACTGAAGTATGGGGGAGAGATAGTAGTAGAATGGATGTGGAGAATGTGCAGATTGGCCTGGGAGGAAGGTAGAGTCCCGGAGGATTAAAAGTCAGGTATAATTATTCCCTTGTACAAAGGAAAAGGGGAAAAAGAATTGTGAGGGCTCTCCCTACGTGCTAAGGGGTCTTTGTATGCAGCATGTGTTAGGAGTGTAATGCTGTATGGCAGTGAGACCTGGGCAGTGAAGGAGGAAGACATTCGCCGGCTCAGACGTACAGAAATGACAATGATTAGGTGGATGTGCAGTGCGTCCCTGCGTCCAAGGCCTGGAGGGGCTGGGTTTACAATGGAAGAGTTGAGAGGTAGGATGGGACTGGAGTGTATTGGTGTTGTGATGAGGAGAGGTAGATTGAGGTGGTTTGGACATGTGGAGAGGATGGGGGATGATAATTGGGTGAGGAAGGTGAGAAGTGTTAATATTGGGGGTGGGGTTGGGAGGGGTAGACCGAGAAAGACATGGGACGAGGTCATTAAGTGTGACCTTAGGGTTAAGGGACTGAACAGGGAGGCTGCAATGGATCGTGCAGCTTGGAGAGCCGCCATTAGGTGACCAAGGCCGACACATGCAAGCATGTTGGAGCCTTTAAAAACGAAAACGAAAACGAAACATAGGGGCATCTGTCTTCTTAGTATAATAGGAAAGGTGTATGGTAGGATACTTATTGACGGAGTTAGAGAAAAAACAGGAATTAGTTGGATAAGAACAGGGAGGCTTTAGGAAGGGAAGAGGTTGTGTAGATCATATATTCATTCTTAGATCTTTAGTGGAAAAGTTTCTAGAGAATGGAAAGAAGTTGTATGCGGCTTTCATGGATTTGAAGAAAGCATATGACAGGGTGGATAGACAAGGATTGTGGAAAGTATTAAAAATATATGAAGTAGATTGGAAGTTATTGAATGCTGTGAAGAGTATGTATGATGGTGCTAAGGCTGCAGTGCGTGTGGATGGTGAACTGAGTGAATTTTTCTCTTTGAAGGTTGGGTTGAAACAGGGATGTGTCATGTCTCCATGGTTGCTCAATCTGTACATGGATGGGGTAATAAAAGAGGTACAAGGTAGGGTAGTGGATGTTGGAGTGGCCCTGGTGAGAGAGGGTAGTGTTTGGAAACTCCCTGTACTGTTGTTTGCAGATGATACTGTGTTGTTGAGTGAAGACGAAGGAGAGCTGCAAGGCTTGGTGGATGAATTTGGGAGAGTGTGTAAGAAACGGAATCTAAAGGTGAATGTAGGGAAGAGTAAAGTGATGGTCTTTGAGAGAGGTGAAGTCAGTGAATGTACAGCAAGGTTGGATGGTGAGGAATTGGAAAATGTGAGTACGCTTAAGTACTTGGGTAGTGTGATGAGTAAGGATGGAGGTTTGGAGGGTGAAGTGCTTGAAAGGGTACAACAAGGAAGAAAGGTTGCTGGATCCTTGTAAGCAGTGATAAGCAGGGAAGTGAAAAAGTTACTACATGACAGTATTGTGATACCAACTCTAACGTATGGAAGTGAAGCTTGGACGTTGCTGGAAGGACACAAGTCAAGAGTGAGAGCAGTGGAAATGAGTTATTTAAGAGGAGTCTGTGGAGTCACATGGAGAGACAGGCTGACGAATGAGGATATAAAGGAGCGTTGTGGTGTGGATGTGGATGTGATAGGAAGTGTTAGGAGGAATACACTGTGGCTTGGCCATGTGGAGAGGATGGAGGGTGAAAGACTGACGATGAGAGTCTGAGTGAGGTGGAAGGGGGAAGAGGGAGGGGGAGGCCGAGGATGAGATGGAGGGATGGGGTGGAGAGGTATATGAGAGAGGGGGGTGTGAGTTGGGAGCAGGGCAGTGAAATGGCGGGGAACAGGGCGACGTGGAGGCGATTTGTTTGGGTCCACCCCGAACGGGATTGAGGCGTCTGGCGATATATATATATATATATATATATATATATATATATATATATATATATATATATATATATAGATATATATATATATATATATATATATATATATATATATATACACTCACACACTACTGTGTGCTTTGAAACTTCTCAGACACTGCCTATGCAGTGAAAACCATCAGACCATTAGTTGTGTCTACTGTACATTTGAGAGTACGCATTTGACCATGAAAGTCAGACTTAGCTTGGTATGGTGTAATTGTTTAAAGTATCATGTTATAATTATGCTCTTTATGCATGACAATAGCTCAGGCTGGGTGCATATGTGGTGAGAAATATCAGACCATTGATGGTGATCACATATTCGAGTGCAGATTTGACCAAAAACCCCAGACTGTGCATGGCATACAGTAGTTATACAGTGCTCGTCAGAAGTATCGAGCGCCCTGCGTCCCTCCTATGAAACAAACCTTTCAACATTGAAAAAACATATAAATAATGCATTTTATTTACCTTTAGTGCTTTGTAGGGTATCCTTTACGCTTCTTCACTGACCTGAGACGTCTTGGAAGTGAAAGGGCGAGGTTCCTGAGGTGCTGGAGGGGTATTTTGTCCCAGGAGTCACGAATGGCGGCTTCCAGCTTAGGCAGAGAGCTCATGTCCTTCCCTTGGAGATTCTTCTTTATGAGATACCAGAGGTTTTCAATCGGGTTGAGGTCTGGGCTATTTCCTGGCCAGTCTTTCATGAATGATACCTCACAGTCACGAAGCCAATTGGTGACCGATTTGGCCTTGTGATCAGGTGCACCATCCTGCCGAAACACTCGTGCACCTGTGAGCTCGAAGGAGTCTGGTAAATAATCACACAGAAGCTCCAGGTAAACATCCTGATTCACTCTAATGTTCTTGGGAAGCACAACAAGCTTCCCCAAACCTTGACCAGAAAAACAACCCCATACCATGAGAATCAGGATGTTTAACTGTGCTTTCAACATACCGTGGGTCAAGTGGGTCACTACCTTTGCACCGGTACACACGTGCTCCTCTGTTACAGGTGACACTAAACGCTGCCTCATCAGACCACAACACTGACAACCATTGCTCCTCATCCCAATTAAGGTATTTGTTAGCAAAGGCAAGCCTACAAAGTCGCTGGCTGCTAGAAAGAAGAGGCCTTCTCAGGCCTGTGACTTGTGTAACCAAGTTTATGGACCCTACGAGACACTGTACGCACAGACACCTCACCAAACACTTCCGGGTTGCTCTCCATTATTTTCCTTGCACTCACACAAGGATTAAACTCCACTGCACGTTTTAAAACATTAACAGACCTTGGGGAAGTTTTCCTAGGCCTACCAGACTGCGGTTTCTTTGTAGGAACGTCACCACTGTTTTCCACTCGAAACCGCGCGCCCCACCTACGCACTGTCGATCGAGCCACACCAACCAATTCACTAATTTCCTTTGTTTGGTGGCCTGCCTCCTTTAGAGCAATGATCTGGGATATGATTTCACTCGATAGTTCATGGGTAGGTGGCATAACGAAGTAGCGAAAGCCAAAACACTGCGGGACACTCGGTAAAAAGGGGCGCAAAAAGAGAGGGAGACGTGGCGGAGTTCCTCCCTCTCAGGCAGCCCGTGGGCAACTGAGGCGGGAACCAACCAGCGCGTCGGAAGGCCTCAGGTTACCGTGACGTCATGCTAGCGCTGCAAACTTGTGGCTCAATTTTTACTACCAAAAATGGGTGATTCTTTTTTGGCCATAAGTATTGCGTGCCCAGCGGTAGGCGCTCGATAATTTTGATGAGCACTGTAGAGATCATCTTAATCTAAGTCTGTGGGAGTGCAGATTTTTGTCAGCTCCTCAGGCCACCATCCTCCTGTCAGGGGATGCGAAGGGAGTTGAGGGACTTTTACATAACCAGCCAGTCTGTGGTCTGGGTATATAAGAGCATCCCTCCACTTCCAACTGCCACAATTTTTTTTTTTTTCCAGACTCCTAAGCCACCATTTGCCTCTCTTACTCCACCTTCAACATCCTAAACCACCATCTGCTTCCCCCACCACTACTTACTATAACTTTAGCCTCTTACCTCTAATGCTCTTCTCCTTCATCCCTACCCACTTCTCCCACCTTAACCTTGTTTCACCACCCCCAGGAGCTTGATAGTCCAGCACGGGGAGTACAGGAGGGCTGTCGGAGCCAGGTGTCGTGTGGCTCAGAGCTACTGTACAAGACAGCAGCTGCCACAGTCAAACAGGAGCTGCTGCACTTCTCACTGGAAGGATTGTCTGTTTGCTATAGTGGTCTATATTAACCAGGGTGCTGGAGATGGACACCTTCCTGTGGTAGCAACAATATAACTAAGAAGCTTTGCTCCCCATTTAATGTCTATAACTGCTCTATAGCCCCTTCCAGTCCTCTTATAAGAGGATGATGAATTGCCAGAGAAATGCAGCTTCAACCTGCAGTCCATTGGGTTTACATCTAGATGAGTTTGGGGCCACAAAAACACGTCAGCATTAATCTGTTCTTACTTGACCTCCCCCATGTCTGCCGACATTAAAGGTAAACAATTGTTTCAGGCTGCATTTGCATGCATGGTGGAGAGCCCGATCAGTGAACTGTGGTAACAGGTACAGCATCAAGATCACACCATCTAAACAATGCTTTCACCTTCTATCTATCTATCTATTGCCAGACGCCTCAATCCCGTTTGGGGTGGCCACAAACAAATCGCCTCCAAGTCGCCCTGCCCCCCGCCATTTCACTGCCCTGCTCCCAGCTCACACCCCCCTCTCTCATATACCTCTCCACCCCATCCCTCCATCTCATCCTCGGCCTCCCCCTCCCTCTTTCCCCCTCCACCTCACTCACATACACTATCTTCGTCAGTCTTTCACCCTCCATCCTCTCCACATGGCCAAACCACCTCAGTGTGTTCCTCATAACGCTGCCTATCACATCCATATCAACACCACAATGCTCCTTTATATCCTCATTCGTCAGCCTGTCTCTCCATGTGACTCCACAGGCTCCTCTTAAATAACTCATTTACACTGCTCTCACTCTTGACTTGTGTCCTTCCAACAACGTCCAAGCTTCACTTCCGTACGTTCGAGTTGGTATCACAATACTGTCATATAGTAACTTTTCCACTTCCATGCTCACTTCCCTGTTTCTTATCACTGCTTTCAAAGAACCAGCAACCTTTCTTCCCTGCTGTACCCTTTCGAGCACTTCACCCTCCAAACCTCCATCCTTACTCATCACACCACCCAAGTACTTAAACGTACTCACATTTTCCAATTCCTCACCATCCAACCTCGCTGTACATTCACTGACTTCACCTCTCTCAAAGACCATCACTTTACTCTTCCCTACATTCACCTTTAGATTCCGTTTCTTACACACTCTCTCAAACTTATCCACCAAGCCTTGCAGCTCCCCTTCGTCTTCACTCAACAACACAGTATCATCTGCAAACTACAGTACAGGGAGTTTCCAAACACTATCCTCTCTCACAAGGGCCACTCCAACATCCACTACCCTACCTTGTACCTCTTTTATTACCCCATCCATGTACAGATTGAGCAACCATGGAGACATGACACATCCCTGTTTCAACCCAACCTTCAAAGAGAAAAATTCACTTAGTTCACCATCCACACGCACTGCAGCCTTAGCACCATCGTACATACTCTTCACAGCATTCAACAACTTTCTATCTACTCCATATATTCTTAACACTTTCCACAATCCTTGTCTATCCACCCTGTCATATGCTTTCTCCAAATCCATGAAAGCCGCATACAACTTCTTTCCCTTCTCTAGAAACTTTTCCACTAAAGATCTGAGAATGAATATCTGATCTACACAACCTCTTCCCTTCAAAAAACCTCCCTGTTCTTCTCCAACTAATTTCTCTGTTCTTTCTCTAACTCTGTCAATAAGTATCCTACCATACACTTTTCCTATTATACTAAGAAGACAAATGCCCCTATGGTTACCACACACTTCTTTTTCCCCCTTTTCCTTTGTACAAGGGAATAATTATACCTGACTTCCAATCCTCCGGGACTCTACCTTCCTCCCAGGCCAATCTGCACATCTTCCACATCCATTCTACTACTATCTCTCCCCCATGCTTCAGCATTTCACCACACACTCCATCAATTCCTGGGGCTTTCCCTGATTTAACTTTCTTCATTGCTTCCACAACTTCTATCCTACTGATTTCTTCCTGTCTTCTCACCTCCCTCCTCCCAGACATTCCCCAGCCACTTATACTCGCATTACTTCCATCCTCTACGTTTAACAATTCCTTAATGTGTTCTCTCCATCTGCTCACTTTTTCTCCCTTCTCCACTAGTAATCTACCATTTTTATCATTCACTCCCCTGCTAACTTCACTTCCACCCTGTCTTACTCTTTTCACCTCTCTCCAGAATATTTTCTTACAGTCCCTCCACTTTACACTCAAATTTCTTCCAAATTCCTCATCCACTCTCTTCTTACTCTCTCTTACTAATCTTTTCACCTCTCTCTTTCTTTCTACATATAACTCTCTCTTCCGCCTCTCAACCTCTTCCACGCCCCTATTTCTCATCCATTCATTGTATGCTTTCTTCTTTTGTGCCACAGCCTGTCTCACCTCTTCAGTCCACCACGCTGTTCCTTGCACCCCCCTCCGTCTTCTCTTCCTTCCACACACCACATCACATGCTGCACATATTTCTTCTGTAAATATTCTACACACACCTTCCACGTCTCCCATCTGCTCCAATTCATATTTGCCCAATCGTTCCTCCACTTCTCTCTTATACTCTGCCTTTTTCTCATCCTCTTGTAATCTTTCCACTCTCCTTGCAGCTACTCCTTCCTCTTGTCTTTCCCTTCTTCTATTCCTCCAACTTACTTGAACTTTAATTCTGGCCATCACCAAGTAGTGGTCAGAAAGTCCACTCCCCCAACCTCTATACACTCTTGCATCCATTACACATCTTCGCATCCTTTCATCCACACACACATAATCAATCATTGCCTTCCTTTCATTCAGTTCACCACCCACCCTTCTCATCACTCGCCATGTATACCTGTGGATCATTTTATGCCTGAAGAGGGTATTGGCTATCACCAACCCCATCCCAGCACAAATGTCCACTAACGCACTCCCATTCTCATCTATCTCAGCAGGCACACCCCACTCACCAACTATTCCATCCACCTTCATATTCCCAACTTTACCATTCATATCACCAATCAAAAACACTCTCTCATTCCTTCCAAACTTTTCCATGCACACTTCTACATTAGTCCAGAACTCTTCTCTCACTCTTCTAGCACGATCTTGCGTTGGCGCATACACACACACAATCGCCCACATTTGTATTCCAACTTTCAACTTTACCCACACAATCCTTGACCCAATTGATCCATACTGTCTTATGCTCCTCTTCCATCTTTTACTCACAATTATACATACTCCTTCCTTTGCCCTCTCATTCTCACCTCCTCCTGCACATATACCCCATCCATACTCCCATTCTCTCTCACTTTCTCCTCTCCATTTTGTTTCAGTTATTCCACATACATCCACTTTCGCATCCTCAAGCACCTGGACAATCTCTCTCTCTTTCACCTCATCATTCGCTCCTCTTACATTCCAGGTTCCAATTACAATGTCCTTTGTCCGGTCCTTGGTCGTCATCGTTTGGTCAGTCCTTGTCCGAGGCTTATTGTTTGTTTTTTTTTAGTTAGTTGTTTTCCGGGGAGGGGCACTAACTCTCCGCCAACCCTTTTAGTCGCCTTTTACGACAAGCAGGGATACTGGGGGAGTATTCTTGAAAACCCCCCCTACCCCTAGGGTAGGTCAGCTATAGGCTACTGCTTTCTTTTTCTCTTTTTTCAGTTCACATTGTTTGTTGTGTCATATCATCTTGTTGCATGTTTTGTCTTCTCTTATCTCCTCTTCTCATAATCAGCACTGACAAACTTTGAGAATGTCATTATTTAAGCACTTGGTATAATACATTAGGGAGATACAGAACATGGCATTATAATCTCAGTGGGGACATTAATCAGATTTTTTTGTTTTGTTTATTTTTTTAACAAGAGTGGTTTCATATTGCTACCATGGATATACTGTAGTTGGTTTGTTTTTGCCTGATGGAAGTGAGCCACTCCAAGAAATTTTAATGGTACTTGTAGTAAGTCATGGTAGCATAAAAGATCTAAGAATGAATATATGATCTACACAACCTCTTCCCTTCCTAAAGCCTCCCTGTTCTTCTCCAATTATATCCTGTTTTTTCTCTAACTCTGTCAGTAAGTATCCTACCATACACCTTTCCTATTACACTAAGAAGACAGATGCCCCTATGTTTCCCACACACTTCTTTTTCCCCTTTTCCTTTGTACAAGGGAATGATTATACCTGACTTCTAATCCTCCGGGACTCTACCTTCCTCCCAGGCCAATCTGCACATTTTCCACATCCATTCTACTACTATCTCTCCCCCATACTTCAGTATTTCACCACACACTTCATCAATTCCTGGGGCTTTCCCCAATTTAACTTTCTTCATTGCTTCCACCACTTCTATCCTACTGATTTCTTCCTGTCTTCTCACCTCCCTCCTTCTCCCAGCCATTCCCTAGCCACTTATACTCGCATTTCTTCCGTCCTCTATGTTCAACAATTCCTTAAAGTGTTATCTCCATCTGCTCACTTTTTCTCCCTTCTCCACTAGTAATCTACCATTTTTATCTTTCACTCCCCTGCTAATCTATCTATCTATCTATATCTATATATATATATATATATATATATATATACACACACAGTAATCCCTCATTTATCCAGACAATAGAGCAAAGGCATGTCCGGATAGTGGCAACATCCGGATAATGAACATTATTCCTCTACCATACCCAGACCCTTCCTATACCCACCTCCAACCTAAACCAAACTTATTTGCACAGTACCTATGCTTAATTTGGCAGTGTTTTCCAGTCATCCAGGGAAAATCAGAGATCAAAACACACACACGGATATCCAAAGTAATGCTAAACACCAAGAAAACCATGCAAAAAAAATGCTGGAAAAAATAAAAACAAAACACCCTACCTATACAATGCTGTATGTACAGTACCCCTCCTTATTATGGTAGTGTTTTCAGGTCACTCTGCCATATTTTGACATCAAAACATACACAGGATTATCCAAAATATTTTTCAATGACAAGAAAACCATCAAAAAATTAAAACTGGAAACCAAAAAACACCCTACCTATACATCACTCTATGTACAAAACCCCCTCCTTATTTTGGCACTGTTTTCCAGTCATTCTGGCATATTTAGACATCAAAACATACATAGGATTATCCAAAATAATTTTCAACACCAAGAGAAAACCATGCAAATAAAAAAAAAAAAAAAAATGAACACCAAAAAACACCCTACCCAAACACTAATGTAGGTACAGTACCCCTCAAGAACTAATATAACAAGTTTCAAAAAATCTTATTCAAGTCATAATTTTACCAATAACATGAAGTGATACATTTATATTTCCATTCTTTAACCAATGTTCACAAACTACTCCAAATGCATATTTCTGGCCATCTATCTATCTATCTATCTATTGCCAGACGCCATAATCCCTTAAGGGGTGGCCATTTGTCTTTGAGTTAGTTGTTTTACAGGGAGGGGCACTAACCCTCCACCAACCCACTTATTAACACTTAGGGAGCATGTATGGTTCGGTTATATGGTTACCACCCAGTGTTGTAAATGGCTTCTTGGCTTAGAGGAAACCATTAAGCTTGTCACTCTATGTAAAGCCACCTGAAAAGGAAAGAAAAGCAATAAGATAGGAAAGATGGGAGAAATAGGAAGAGAGGAGGGTAGGCAAAAAAAAAACAATGATAATGGCTAAGGAAGAAGTAGGCAGTACTACATCAAGTGAGTGGATGATGGTTGCCACCACCTACCATGCATTACGAGTACTTAAAACCTTGCCACTCTCCCACTTAACTCCTTCACTTTGATTTCATACAATACATATGAAAGAAAACTGCTGCAGACTGTGTCAGAGAAGTAATGACCTGCCAATCTTTGCCAGTTACAAACTCCATGCATCCTTAACTGGGTGCAGACAATCTGTGTAAAACTTAATTGCATGTGTAAATCGAGCTCTCATATGCAGTGATTCACCATGCAGTACAAAAATGTGGCAGTCAAAGGCATTTCACCACTATTCCCACTTGCTCTCTTCATTAATATGGGAGCAGGGTGGCTCAAGCGTTGGACTCGGGACCACGAGGTCGTGAGTTCAAGCCAGGCCGAGTAGCTGCCATGCCAAGAGGGGTAGTGCCCTCCTGTCAGCTAGCAGGGCTATATGATCTAATAAGGTCTAGCTCGGGGGAACATTCCCTTCCTTTCTTCATTAACACATTCTCCTTCACCTGCCATTTCAACAGTCACTGTTCTTTTGAATTTGGTGCTTGCACCATTCCTCCCCCCCCCCCCCTTTACATGCACTACCCATTTAGCAACAAACTTTACTTTTCAGCTGACTCCCTTCAGCCTCTCCTTACAGTTACATCCTTTCCCTCTATGCATGATAATTTAAATGTTCACTGCTCCCCTAACTTGCTGCTTGGATTTCCCTTCCCCTTTTACAGTGGTTATACACTACCTAATTACAAAGGCACATTTTATTCTTTTTCTGTTGACTGACAGAGGTGTTCAGTCTTTCACATACTGTTTTCCCAGGTCTGACATTCATTCTACTTATGACTTCCACTCTCTCCAATTAACTGTCCGGGTATTTCAGTATAAATGGATCTTAAATTTGGCTTCCCTCTTGGAAAAATTATTACTGCACAATCCAAGCCTTAAGCCTTTTGAATTTTACAATACCAATCTACAACTACTTACCCTCAGCAGCCTTCCTCCCAAAACAAGTGTTACAGGATATACACTAAAAAAGACACTGAAGACATCAACAGCTTTATTACATATAGCCAACAATGATTAAGCTCAACCCTCAAATAAAAATGGTCACATGTAAATAATAATGTAATATTACTTATTACTTGACACCAGCATTAACCCTGGAAGTCTGGGGCTGGATAAATGCTTCCAACTTCAATTTTGATTTGTGCTACGCAGTTTTGTGAGAGGAGTAGGGGGTCATGTTCCCAGTACCTTCATGCTCTGTGATGGTGGTGTTGGGGAATGTATCCACCTTGCCCTCCATGTATTGGTGTTGCTAATATTACGGATTTTGGAAAATATTTTCCAGCCCCAGTGGATTATGTATGGATGTTACAGTCATCAACTTGTGGATTCTACAGTGAAAACCAGATTCAGACCCATACCCAGACCCCCATAAGACACAAGTACATGTCTGAGTTGGCTCTGGCCTTGATAAAACAATGGACACATAACAGGCTCAGCCACCTTCCTGTCTGCCAGCCTGCTAATACACACTGGGGGCATCACCCACCTCCTCCTGCATTGATAGAACAGTGTGGAGACCTTTCTGTTATGGCCACCCCCCTGGTTGGGAGCTCTGTGGTAGAGCAAGGCGTCGTAGATAAGACACACACCATTTATAAACTTTTATGGCAGAAAACAATATATCCATAAATTATTTTCCTCAAATACTCATACTGAAAAATAACCTCCAAATTTTTTATTGTCTATCCCAGTTGGAAATGGTCCCAAATGGCCCAGGGGGTCCAGCTGCTGCTCCAGGATCCCAGGGGCGTGTTGTGGGCGTCACCAGGCCAGCTGCTCCTCACATGTCTACACCATTACATTTTTAGTTAACATATATAGATTTTTTTTCTGTCTTTTACTTTTTTTCTTTAAGCTCCTCCTGAACCATTACATTTTCTTTTCTTTTTCTTAGTATTAGTTTTGTAGGCTAAGGATTGTATTTCAACACCATGTCTTTGCTTTCAATAAACAGAAATATTTAGTATTTTTTTATTAATATTATAAAATGGGAAACATATTACCCAGCCCCAGTGGTCTAGGGTTAATAATGATCAGTTTTCATTTCACAGTATAATAAAAGGAAGGGAAAGACTAGAATGTCCCAATCAATAAAAACACATCATTATTGAACTTGCAGCTTGTAGGTGAGGAAATACTAGATATCACATTCAAAATGGTGAACCAAAATGTCAGTGCATATTCTATAGAAATGCATGTTTCTTGCAGAATTTTTAAACTCAAGCCAAGGATGTATTTTTCTTTTTCCTTAGGAAGTTAAAAATCAGTTAGCAAAGGCTGCCTCTCACCCATCCAATCTGAATTCTCTCCTGAGGTGACTAAAATAATCTGTATCAACAAGGATCATTTATGTTGAAAGTTTCTTTTTTTCATTCATGCTGGGCTGCACAGTTGGACAATTAATATAAACTTTATGCATTTTTATAATTTATGATTATCTACTGATAACAAACCTACAGTCACTGTATCATGCAAAGAAGAAAGTCTGGCAAAAAAAAAAATCTCAGTGGGGGGGGGGGGAGGAAAAAAAAAAAAAAAAAAGTTACGTTATCAATGGCATGTCACCAAAATTGGCAATTACCCATTTACAATTATTCATTAACAATCATGTGGATTCAAGCAAATTCACGGATATATGTTTGCTACAAAAGGATTACAGTACCTGGTACTTTGTTACAATTCTTGTTAGTTCTGCCTAACATCTTCTAAAAAAAGTATTTAAAACAAAAAACTGTAGCAAATAATGAAAGACAGGTTATGGCACTAGTAACTTCACAGATACAGAAACACAGCTGCACTCCCCACAAGCTTCCACTTCAAGTGCTGTACTTGTACAGTCCTACATATCACTGTATTCTATAATACCAAATTCTCCATACTGTATATGGCTAAAAGAGAAATAAACTGAAGATAAATCCAATACCATTAGGGATATGATCATCATCTCGACTGACAGTTCACACAAACTTAAAGTACATCACTCAATGCCACCTCTCTCTCTCACTTTTTTTCCAACTTTTTCTATGGCAGGCATCCACCATTATTCTGGACGAATATATTCTACTGAAGAAGACTCCTTCCTGACAAAAATGTTTGAGCCCAGGCATTTTTTGCAGGCTATTGCCAGAAGACTATAATCATCTATGAGAGGACCCTGGCTAGCATGGACAAGTCTCACATGTTATACTTCCCTGTGGTTTTATCAGAAGCCTAGTAGCTTTTGTAACAAGGTAATTGAATTAATTATCTCTAAAAATACCAGTGAAATAAATTCATACACATTCAGTCCAACTCACAGCATTACTAACTGCCAACTTTGGCTAAATATAATTAGACCATCACCTACTATAATTACACTTCATCACTTTAAAAATGCTTTTGAAATGCTTGCAAATAAGCCACATTTCACTCCTCTTCTCTAAAAATCCAAGTGTATTAATTAAACACTAAAAAAACTAAAAAGTGTAGCTGCTGATACCAAACCTAGTCTTTATAACTAACCACCAGATAAAATACTGTACAGACACTCCTGGTATACCCTATCTGGCTCAGTCCTTCTTTTTAACAATGAGGGGTCCCACGTTGTCACCAGTGGCTGCGTTGTGGGCATTGTGGCTGCCATCACAGTACGGAAACTGTGGAACATGAGCATGCAACAGTATAATGTGTATGTATTAGCCTAAGGTACTTAAATTATAAATATACTGTGTACCGTAATTATCACCCATTAGTAATTAAATTATGGACATTTTATCTTAACCATATGGGAACTGTAGAACATGGGCAAGCTACAGTATGATTATTATGTATTACCAGTTGTGGGCGCTAACCATCCACTCACTCGATGTAGTGCTGCTATCAGGTGTCTGCCCTTTCCTCTCTTCCATCCTTCTTTCCTTCCATCCTCTTCTGTTTCTTCCTTCATTCTTTCCTTGTCCTTCTGCCTACTGATGACTTTACACTCCCTCTTCTGTCTTTCTTTCCTTCATTCTTTCCTTTTACTTCTGCCTGTGGGTGACTCTACACTGAGTGACAAGCCAAATGGTTTCCTGTACACCAGGAATCCATTTACTACGCTGGGAGGTAACCATATAGCCAAATTTTGGCACCTGGTGGTTTAGTGGGTAATTGTTGCGCTCCAGTCGGATTGAGCCGGTGAAGAAACCTATATCCAAGGGGTGGTTGGGGTTGATTGCTCGTGTAATGCCACTCAGGGATGAATGAGGCTGGTCACTCTCATCTTAAATGTCGAGACCAACTGCCTAGCCCCGGGCTCCTACGCTCCTCATGGGGCAATGTAGGATTGGATGATGGATGGATGGATGGACCAGTTGTCTACTGTACTTAAATTATAGGCTTCTTATTTGAATCATATGGGAACCGTGGAACATGGGCAAGTTACAGTATAATGCGTATGTATTAGCCTATGGTACTTAAACTATAGGACTTTTACCTTAATCTATTGAAACAGGGAATCCCCTTAACCCATGCAGAACTACAGTTGGTTTCAGTGAGTCTGATGCACTGATTTTGCCAACTAAGGACAAATGGAATTGGTAAAACTGCCTGATGCTCTTGGATGGTGATTGGTCAATTTCTGTCATGTTTGAACGTGCACCAAATTGACTTTGTATTCCAACCAAAACCCACTTATTTGTAAGATACCTGATTATCCATACACAAATTAAAGCAATGATATCTTTAATGACGAACATGTGTCTTTTAAAGTACTAGAGATAAACGTGAACAACATTCATAACAAAACTAAGTAAAATCCCAACTGGATGCATACAGACACAGCAACTGTGGTGGGAATTCAGACATTCATAGCAAGGTGGTTCCGAGGTCCTGTAAAGGCTTGAACATTTTTTCCACCACTACTACACAGAGCCACAGTCTACAGTCCACACCATGCCCTTCATTACCTCATCTACTAATATATAACCTTACCCAATATACACTTGGCTTATCTTCTAATAATTATGATTTGTTTAAGCACACACACACACACACACACACACACCTCACTGGGGCCAATACATGCTGTTCTCATTACTCTGTACATACACATTTTCATTACCGGTACCTTCATAGGTAACAGTTTCTTTAAAATTATGCATTTATGTTTGTATTCGTAGTCAGATTCAGTAAAATTATTTCTTACATTAATAAGTTTGGTGCTTGACTTTCCTGAACATTTTCATAAGTATCATAAGAGACAGACAGACAGACACTCAATCCCTGGCCACCATGCACCCTCACCTCAAGCATGATATTTATCTGTCCCCTTGGCCAAGAGGAGCTGGGAAAGTAATGGTTTTAGGAAGTGAAGAGGTTGTGTAGGTCATATATCATCCTTAGGCCATTAGTGGACTAGTTTCTAGAGAAGGGAAAGAAGTTGCAAATGGCCTTCATGGATTTGGAAAAAGAATATGACATATTGGACAGACATGGAATGTGGAAAACATTAAGAATATATGGAGTAAACGGGAAGCTGCTGAATGCCAAAAGTGTATGTATGAGGGTGCTAAGGTTGCAGTGCATGTGGATGGTGAACCAAGTGAATTCTTCTATCCGAATATTGGATTGAAACAGGGATGTGTCATGTCTCCCTGGTTGTTCAATCTGTATATGGATGGGGTTATAAAAGAGATAATGAAGGGCAGTGGATGTTGGAGCAGTTCTAATGAGAGAGAGCAGCGTTTGGAAACTTCTTGTAGTGTTGTTGTTTGGAGATGATACTGTATTGTTAAGTGATGATGAAGGGGAATTGCAAGGCTTGGTAAGTGAGTTTGGCAATGCATGTAAGAAACTGAATCTAAAGGTAAATGTAGGGAAGAGTAAAGTTATGGTCTTCGAGAGAAATGAAGTCAATGAATGTATAGAGAGGTTGGATGATAGGAAAATAGAAAATGTGAGTGCATTTAAGTACCTGGGCTGTGTGATGAGTAAAAATGGAAGTTTGGAGGATGAAGTGCTTGAAAGGGTACAACAAGAAAGGTTTCTGGTAATTTGAAAGCAGTGATAAGACAAAGGGAAGTGAACATGGAAGTAAGAAAGATGCAACATGATCGCATTATGATACCAACTCTAACATATGGAAGTGAAGCTTGGACCATGTTGAAAGGACACAAGTCAAGAGTGAGAGCTGTGGAAACGAGTTATTTGAGAGAAGCATGTAGAGTAACATGGAGAGACAGACTGACAAATGCAGGAGTGAAGAAGCATTGTGGTGTGGATGTGGACATGATAGAACGCGATAGGAGGAATACACTTAGATGGTTTGGCCATGTGGAGAGGATGGAGAACGAAAAAACAACAAGGAGAGTGTATGTGAGTGAGGTGGAAGGGGGGAGAGTGAAGGGGAGGCCAAGGATGAGACAGAGGGATGGAATGGAGAGGTATATGAGTGAGGGGTGCATGAGCCAATGGGAGGGGAATGAAATGGCAGGGTACATGGAGGTGATTTGTTTGTGGCCACCCCTTACGAGATTAAGGCATCTGGCAATAGACAGGTAGTTACAAATTACAGTATACAATTTGGCTGACTTGTTTATTATTCGGGAATACTGCATTCATGCTTACCACAGAAGTTCTACAGTCCCACCATGCTGATAATTTCATTGTACTTTTTCCTTTATTGCTGAAGACTAATGATACAGTAATCCCTCCACTATCCGATGTAATAGAGCCAAAGGCATGTCCGGAAAGTGGTCCCATTCGGATAGTGGGCCCCTGCCTCCTGGACTGGTACTTATGGATCCTAACCCAGCCTAATGTTGAAAGCCACCTAAATAGCTCCCTACCAAACATGCATAGCACCTATTTAAGCTTATTTAAGACCCTACTCACACCAATAATGGACATAAAGCATGATATAAATGAAAAGGAACCAAAGAATGAGGAATTAGAAGTGACTGTACCTCAGCCAGGGTACTTACAGCATGTTTGTGGCCGTCTTTTGTAAGGTTTTGGCAGTGGTGAAAATGCTCTTGAAGCACATACAGTAATCCAGTGTTGTGCTGCACTTACAGTAATTCTTTGCACTGTGAGTTATAACTGTTTAACACTGCACATTGTTAATTGCATCAGGCCAGTTTCAACTGCCAGGTTTGCACTCCACAGTTAATCCTCTGCACTCTAAATTCTAATTTCTTAACACTGCACAACACTGTAAATTCCCGTGTGGTCTAGTGGCGAGGTATTGCAGTTTATTCACAAAAAAATGAGCACGTGTGGCTTCCATTACGATAAGCTACCGCTCGCGATCGAAGTTAGGCAATAACTGTTTGGGTGTTGGTAAGGGGGAAACACAGTTGCCAGACTGCAACAGACACATTACCAAACTCCTCAGTTTTCATTACCAAATTTAACTCTTCATTACCAAATTTGTAAAGCTAGCATTTATTCTTCACTAATTATATATACAAGTGGAAATACATGTAATCACTCTTCTTATAATTAACACCATGTTGATTATTTTCACGCTATGTATGTTAGTAGATTAATCAGAGAGCAAACAATCCACCATCTCCATCCTGTGTACCCTCATACATGTGAAAAGTCCGTTTGGTAATGCATTACTCTGAATCATTACCAAACGAATATTTCATGACTAAATTGGCCCACATTTGGTAATGAAAAATACCAAATGGCAACCCTGACAGGGGAGGGGGGAGGGAGGGAGGGAGGAGGGTCCGTGGTGTAACAGCTGTACGGTACAGCGCGGCAATTTCAAATTACGGTTGGGAAAAAATTAGGATTTTTCTGGGATTTTTTTCTTTTTTTGGCAATTTTTGGGTTCCGAAGGTCCAGGCCCACAATATCTGGTAAGTGGGGATGTCCAGAAAGTAGGCATCCAGAAAGTACAGGGATTACTGTACTTTCAAGAATAGTTTCACATTTTTTTTTTTTTTTTTTTTTTTTTTTTTAAAGCACCAAAAGTTATTCTCAGAGAAATATGTGTGATGTGATGTGGCAACTTTTCATAGGCTGATTATAGCACTTGACATGAATTTCAATTCAGAGACAAAAATGGGTAAACTAAGGCAATAACATGGGCTTGATTTCAATTATGTTAATTTTTCTCTAAAACATACAGTTTTTCTAAACTCACTACCCTTACACACATCCCTATAGTACAGTGGTCCTTCTTTTCACTGCTTTATTCATGCTCTTTATACATCTTTATTTATAGACTATAATATCCAACATATACTGTCTACATCCACAATCGAAAGTATGTCTGTGTAAAATCATTATGCTTAGTATAACTCTTATTTCAGATTTATGGGCTGACAATGCCTTGTGGATGTGTGTGTGTGTGTGTGTGTGTGTGTGTGTGTGTGTGTGTGTGTGTGTGTGTGTGTGTGTGTGTGTGTGTGTGTGTGTGTGTGTGTGTGTGATCCTCAAGCTTTCTGTTATATACTGTATGTGGAAGTTTCATTCAAAAGAAGCAGAAACAGAAGATCACCTCCCTTGTAAAGACAGCTTATCTACATTCTTTTGGCATTAAGATTGGCGACCAAGACAAACAATAGGCGCCCCATATCTGCTGTGTGACTTGTTCCAACTCTCTTCACAAATGACTTGCAGAAAGGAAAACAGGGATGCATTTTGCAGTTCCCATGATGTGGAGAGAAGCTAGTGACCACACAACAGATTGCTACTTTTGCATGAGAAAAGTTGTGGAATTTCCTTCCAAAAACAAAAACAGCATTGATTTACCGTTGGCAGTAAGACCAGTTGATCACAAGAGGACCTTTCCATTCTCAGGCCACCAACAAATAAATGTGCACTGTATTCCAGACTTCTGATAAGGATGAAGAAGGAAAGGCATCTGGAGCAGCTGCCCCTGATTCCTGATTCTGGCTCTGCATAACAACCATCTGGTAAGGTACCCCATCTAGTCACCCAAGGCAACCATAACGATCATGTGCGTGACCTAAATTTATCAAAACAACAGCCAGAACTACTCACTTTGAGACTGCAAGAATGGAACTTGTTGCATCCTGACTCAAAGATGACAAGTTTCCGGAAGCAGCAATAAAATTTGGAAAGTTTTTCCAAGTCAGAAGAAGGAGTATGCTACTCCAGCAATATCACACGTCTGTTTGAAGCCTTGGGAAAGACTGGTGATCCTGACAAATGGTGACTTTTTACTGACTCCAGCAAAGCAAATCTGAAGGCTGTCCTCCACAATGAGAACATGTTACCCAGTATACCACCATTTTAACTGACAGAAACGTACGTATCGATGTAAAAACTCTTCATTTTGACTGTACGACAAATTCCAATGGCAAATCTGCAGTGATTTGAATGTGGTAGCCAAGCTGCTTGGACTACAAGAAGGCTCCATGAAATACTGTTGCTTCCTGAGTTTATGGGACAGCTGTAATGTGCAGCAGCACTACATCGAGCGTGAGCAACCTCCCGGAAGTTCCTACGAAGCTGGTGTACACAACATATGGAACGAACCATTTGTCCAAGCGGAAGATATCATTACTTCTGCCCCTTCACACCAAGTTAGGCTTGATGAAAAACTTCACCAAAGCCTTGGATCAGACATGCAGGCTTCACACACCTGAAGAAAGTCTTCCCTAAGATTAACGACGCCAAATTAAAGGAAAGCATTTCGTTGGCCCTCAAATTCACAGCCTGAAACGGTCAATTTGATGCAACCCTCGAGGCAGACAAATTTTGGGCTTGAAGGTCTCTTAAGAAAATTTGTGGTGGTTTTCTGGGCAGCCATCATAGTGATGATTACAGGGAAATTGTTGAAGAGCTCCTGGTTGCATCCCAAGAACTTGGATGCTGCATGTCCCTTAAAATCCATTTTCTTCACTCACATGTCATGTTTTCCCCCCAACAAACTTGAGTAATGTTCGTGATGAACAAGGTGAATGTTTTCACCAGGATACTGTGGTAATGGAACAAAGATACCAAGGTAGAAGTGGTGCTGGCAAGATGGCGGACTACAGTTGGATATAGACAAATGAAATCGATGTAGAGAGAGAGAGAGAGAGCGAGAAAAAAAAAAGTACTAAGAGTAACTGTATTCACAACAAACTTTACATACAGTGGTGGAATAATACACTTGATTTTGATTCTGCATATTACTTTTACATCCCAATTAAAAAATATATTCCCAGCATAACCAGACAATAGGAGCATACAGACTTCTGATTAGTGAATGAAAAATTTCATCCATCATCCAATCCTACATTGCCCCATGAGAAGCATAGGAGCCCAGGGCTAAGCAGTTGGTCCCGACATTTAAGATAAGAGTAACCAGCCTCACTCATCCCTGAGTGGCATTACATGAGCAATCAACCCCACGGTTGAATTTCAGAAAATCTGTGCGTGATAGAGAAAAAAAGAAACATACTGTATTTGTAATCAGCACTGTCAATTTAACCCAAATCACCCATTCTCATTTCTGAACTAGATGAAAAAGTTTAAATTTGTCAAGCAGTGACAAAAGAAAATTTTTACCTGGATGGCATTGGGAGCTTTCAAAGTCAAGTTCAGTGGCAATTCTAGGTGGTTAAAATCATGGAGGGTCTTGTGTGGTAAAACCTCTCAGTTAGATTAGGTCAGGATGCACTGACGTGTTCAACAGGCAAGATCCTATGTAAACACGCTGCAGCAGGCACTTAAGACAGAAATACTGATAATAACTTGTCTTTATATACATTTTTAAGGAAAAATATGGGGTTCCCAGAACCTCATCCCATATTTCATTACATATATATATCACAATTTAGCACAAATTTGATTCAGCACAAGGTTATACATACCCTATTTCGTGCTGTACACGTACCCTACTGTATTGTAAAGTGAAGATGAATGAGAGCTCCAAGGCTTGGTGAAGAGTTCAAGAGTGTATGTAAAAAAGGAAATCTAAAAGTGAATGTAACACAGTAGTGTTAAGGTTTGAGAGATTTGAAGTCACAGAGTGAACTGTGAGGCTGGATGGTCAGGAAATACAGAATGCAACTGCCTCTGAAGTACAGTATTAAGGTAGTGAAGAGTGATGACGGAAGTTTAAAGGATGAAGTATATGAAAATGTAGAGCAGGGTAGAAAGTTGCTGGAAATGAATACTGAAGTAAAGAAGGCACAGCATGATTGTACAGGTATATATACCCCAGTTTAATGATGCAATTGGTTAGGTAAAACCCCAACGTTAGGAGGGGTATGGTATATCGGGGTATTTTTAACATGTACAGCAATGTCGAGCGTTTACCCGCCTTGGGTTTCCCCCCCAAACCAAAACCCACCCAAATGAGCCGAAAAAACAAGTTTAAAGGCAATCTAAATGGTCAAACAGCTGTAAAAGAAGCTAACCTAAACCTAACACCTGTAAATGACTCACTAAAACCAACAAAATCTGCAAATCGTCAAATATAAGTCCGGAAAAAATCAAGCTTAGTAAACTGTACCCCAAAATGACAATGTTCACACCACCCATGGGTAAAATACATTAATCTAAGTCTAAAACAGTTTATAAATCAACCTAAACACACAATTTTAGTCTAAAATATAATCATAATCAGTATTATAAAAAAAAAAAAAAAAAAAAAAAAAAATCAAACTGGGGTTTGGCCATCATTAGACAGGTATGGTGGTGTTTCTACCCCCATCGTTAAGCCGGGGTATTGTATATCGAGGAATTACTGTATATACACACACACCTATATACTGTATATATATATATACAAACACATAAGAGAGAGTTATATGTAGAAAGAAAGAAAGAGGTGAAAAGATTAGTAAGAGAGAGTAAGAAGAGAACAGATGAGGAATTTGGAAGGAACTTGAGTGTAAAGTGGAGGGACTGTAAGAAAATGTTCTGGAAAGAGGTGATAAGAGTAAGACAGGGTGGAAGTGAAGTTAGCAGGGGAGTGAAAGATAAAAATGGTAGATTACTAGTGGAGAAGGGAGAAAAAGTGAGCAGATGGAGAGAACACTTTAAGGAATTGTTGAACATAAAGGATGGAAGTAATGCGAGTATAAGTGGCTGGGGAATGGCTGGGAGGAGGAGGGAGGTGAGAAGACAGGAAGAAATCAGTAGGACAGAAGTTGTGGAAGCAATGAAGAAACTTAAATTGGGGAAAGCCCCAGGAACTGATGAAGTGTGTGGTGAAATGCTGAAGTATGGGGGAGAGATAGTAGTAGAATGGATGTGGAAAATGTGCAGATTGGCCTGGGAGGAAGGTAGAGTCCCGGAGGATTGGAAGTCAGGAATAATTATTCCTTTGTACAAAGGAAAAGGGGAAAAAGAAGTGTGTGGTAATCATAGGGGCATCTGTCTTCTTAGTATAATAGGAAAAGTGTATGGTAGGATACTAATTGACAGAGTTAGAGAAAGAACAGAGGAGTTAGTTGGAGAAGAACAGGGAGGCTTTAGGATGGGAAGAGGTTGTGTAGATCAGATATTCATTCTTAGATCTTTAGTGGAAAAGTTTCTAGAGAAGGGAAAGAGGTTGTATGCGGCTTTCATGGACTTGGAGAATGCATATGACAGGGTAGATAGACAAGGATTGTGGAAAGTATTAAGAATATATGGAGTATGTGGGAAGTTGTTGAATGCTGTGAAGAGTATGTATAATGGTGCGAAGGCTGCAGTGCGTGTGGATGGTGAACTGAGTGAATTTTTCTCCTTGAAGGTTGGGTTGAAACAGGGATGTGTCATGTCTCCATGGTTGTTCAATTTGTACATGGATGGGGTATTAAAAGAGGTACAAAGTAGGGTGGTGGATATTGGAGTGGCCCTCGTGAGAGAGGGTAATGTTTGGAAACTCCCTGTACTGTTGTTTGCAGATGGTACTATGTTGTTGAGCGAAGACGAAGGAGAGTTGCAAGGCTTGGTGGATGAGTTTGGGAGAGTGTGTAAGAAACGGAATCTAAAGGTAAATGTAGAGAAAAGTAAAGTGATGGTCTTTGAGAGAGGTGAAGTCAGTGAATGTACAGCGAGGTTGGATGGTGAGGAACTGGAAAATGTGAGTACGTTTAAGTACTTGGGTAGTGTGATGAGTAAGGATGGAGGTTTGGAGAGTGAAGTGCTTGAAAGAGTACAGCAGGGAAGAAAGGTTGCTGGTTCCTTGAAAGCAGTGATAAGAAGCAGGGAAGTGAGCATAGAAGTGAAAAAGTTGCTACATGACAGTATTGTGATACCAACTCTAACGTATGGAAGTGAAGCTTGGACGTTGCTGGAAGGACACAAGTCAAGAGTGAGAGCAGTGGAAATGAGTTATTTAAGAGGAGCCTGTGGAGTCACACGGAGAGACAGGCTGACGAATGATGATATAAAGGAGCGTTGTGGTGTGGATGTGGATGTGATGGGAAGCGTTAGGAGGAATACACTGAGGTGGTTTGGCCATGTGGAGAGACTGACAAGGAGAGTGTATGTAAGTGAGGTGGAGGGAGGAAGAGGGAGGGGGAGGCCGAGGATGAGATGGAGGGATGGGGTGGAGAGGTATATGAGAGAGGGGGGGGGGGTGAGCTGGGACCGGGGCAGTGAAATGGCGGGGGACAGGGCGACGTGGAGGTGATTTGTTTGTGGCCACCCCGAACTGGATTAAGGCATCTGGCAATAGATAGATAGACAGATATGACATCATCATCATCATCATCATCAGTCGGACCTCCTTTCCTACTCTAGGGCAGGGTGAGGAGTAGCACCATCCAGACAGCCCAGGTTTGCCCATTCCAATGGGCCACATTTTTATTCACTCATCAATCAAGCCCCTGGAATCCTGGCTCTATCTGATATGCCAAAAACTTTTAGCACATGCTGTAGCTTCACATAAATGTACCCAATTGAGCACATATATATATAACATGGTAGGTAGGGGCACTATGTGCTAGGGGGTGGCACTCACCATCCGCTCACTCGATATAGTGCTGCTCTTGGGTGTCTGGCCTTTCCTCCCCTCCATCTTTCCTTCCATCCTCTTTTGTCATTCTTTCCTTCTTTCTTTTCTCTTCCTTTTGCCTGTGGGTAACTCTACACTGAGTGACAAGCCAAATGGTTGCCTGTAAACCAAGAAACCATTTACTAAGCTAGGTGGTAACCATATAACCAAACTTTGGTGCCTGGTGGTTTTGTGGGTAATTACGGCGCTCGAATCGGATTGAGCCGGTGAAGGTTTATATCCAAGGAATGGTTGGGGTTTATTGCTCACGTAATGCCACTCAGGGATAAGTGAGGCTGGTCACTCTCATCTTAAATGTTATGACCAACTTGCCTAGCCCCAGGCTCCTACACTCCTCATGGGGCAACATAGGATTTGATGATGCATGGATGGATATATATAAAACTTGTCCCAGAGAATACAAAAGCCAATTTGAAGATCCTTTAATTCTGAGATACCTGAACATATTTCATTTAAGACTGGAGGTTGTAAGCAGAAGGAGAGCCACACTGAGGAAGATAGTTACACCAATGACCAGCAGCATATAATAATGATGAACTGTGGTTCATTCCTGCACTGGAGTTGGATAGAAAAGCATGAATTTTGGACTATACAAAAATTCTCTGAACTGAATGCTATTTTTGAAATGTCGAATCACCAAACCTGACTACTATACTTTTTTCTCAAACTTGACCTAACATTGCTATCTCTCCTTGAATGTAAATTTGTAGCAAGAGATTAAACCCATCCATCCATCCATCATCCAATCCTATGTCGCCCCATGAGGAGCATAGGAACCCAGGGCTAAGAAAGTTGGTCCTGACATTTAGGATGAAAGTGACCAGCTTCACTCATTCTTGAGTGGCATTACGTGAGCAATAAACCCCAACCACCCTTTGGATATAAACCCACACAGGCTCAATCCGATTGCAGTACCTTAATTATCCACTAAACTACCAAGTGCCATAATCTGGTTATATGGTTACCACCCAACGTAGTAAATGGTTTCCTGGCGTACAGGAAACAATTTGGCTTGTCAATCAGTGTAGGAATACCCATAGGCAGAAGGAAGAGGGATGAATGGAGGAAAGACAGAATAGGTAGTGAACAATCACCCATAGGCAGAGGAGAGGAATGAGTGAAGGAAAGAAAGACAGAAGAGGAAGAATGGAAGAAAGGGCAGACACCCAAAGCAGCACTATATTGAGTGAGTGGATGATGAGTGCCCCCACCTACCAAACTTGAATATAAAGCCAGTCATAAGGATTTACTACAGCAAAAATGTTGAGCCAAATCATGTGTTACTCTGCCGTGAGCTCCACGAAATGAGGCCCTGCCTGCGGTTTTGTTGTAAGCATTGTTTTTTAAAAACGCCAGAAATCGCATTTAAAGTTTGCGCTCTTTCAACTAATCATAACTCTGTTGATTTTAAAGCTAGAGACCTCATTCAAAAAGCAAAATGAATGGTGATTTATGCAGAATGAGACTGCGTTGTTAATATTTTAAAACAGTATGAATGAATATATACAAACTAGGTTTTTTCAGAAGGGCTGAAATTGACGTGTTTGTTTATGCAACTTCAACAAATTGCTGTATAACTCAGTTATTAATAAAGATAGCAACTTCAATCAAACACCAAAGTAGAGTTTACGATGCTCAATATGGATATATTATCATAATTTGGTTATATCACACACTGCAGCATGGAACACCCAGTGTTTTATAGTGACAAAATTTTCACTCAAAGTTCATTCCGATTCAACCAATAATTTTCATTCATTCATTCATTGCCAGACGCCATGTATCCCACACGGGATAATAACTCAGTAATTTTGTGCATAAATTGTGCATAAATTTCTTAAAATAATAACCATAATAAAGAGAAAAACATCATAATAATATCCATAGGAAATATTTTGAGATTATGTAATGGTTTTGGTCATTGGTGGCCATGGTGTTATCACTCTGACCATCACCATCATCATCATCACCATCACCACCACCTCCTACAGACCCTTCACCATCATCCTGGCCATGCCCTTGTCCACTAGGGGCATTATTACCACCCCCATGAGCCACACAAAATGCCACACTATCACCATCACTAGCACCACCAGCAACTCCAGGCCCTTCACCACTTTCCTGACCATGCCCTTGGCCACCAGGAGCACTATCACCTCCCCCATGAGCCACAGGTAATGCCACAATATCACCATCACCATCACCATCATCACTATCTCCACTATCCACTTGTGGCTTACTATCACCATGTGCACCAGTTTCACCAGGCTGCTTGCAGTGGTAAAAATCACTCACTTTGAAGGCGACATAGCCTTCATCAAGCAGGCCTTCTTGCACCTCTGATGCACTGGCATATGGGTCATCCACGTATTCACTATTGGAATACATTATCACCACAATGCTTGTAAAAAAGGGTGCTTGAAACAGGTTTGTGCACGTGGTTGATAGCAGGGAAAAAACTGAGGGAGTTGCAGTACCACCAATACGAAGCACTAACGTAGCTAAAAACAGCACACATCATAATCCTTAGCATACAAACTTATGAGTTAACGCAAAACAAGTTTGACCTTCCAGAACATGTAACAGCATCAGAAAAATTTACTTTAAAACATAGGAAATGATGTATGTTATTACTCATACAGATTGTTAGATGATAAAGGTAGCAAACATACCATAGCAAAAACATTGGCGTTGTTGCAGGCTCCCGTCATGCCATTTACAACAAAACCCCTCGCAGATGAGACCTGTCAAACCAGCCCACCACAAAAATCGATTTCACCAGTTTTCTTCAGAAGACTTCCAACCCTATTTCCAGTGCTATTTTGATGTATCCGACATGCCTCGGATTTAGAGGAAGGGTCAAATTAGTGGTATATGCAGAAAACTCAATTCCAGTTAAGGAAGCACTTACAACAAAACCGCACACGTGGCCTAAAATAAGCTGTAAAAGGGAAAAAATATCTGGGCCAGGTTCATGTAAAAGGAACACAGTATTTGCTTCAGCTGGAAAAATAAAGCTTAAATTTATGCCCAGGACCTGCATGTGGATCACAAAGGTACTGCTGACAACCATTTTTTTTTTCTTCTCTGCAGTAATGCTTCCCCTAAAACATGCCCTTCATTAATCCGTTTATATCGTGGCTCCAAATGGTGGTGCTGGGTGAACATGGAAAAGGGGAGAAACAAACAAAGATCATTTTAACCTCCATACTCTGAAGCATGAGAAGTTTACTGTCATAAAATACAGGCAGCCCTCTTTACTGTACATGTCAAAGATTTGTTCTACAACACAGTATAAAAACTTTGTCCATGGCATGCACTGAATTGGCTGGCACTGAAGGAGAACCTACATGTGGTGATGATGAGCACCCTGGGTGAAGCAGCTATGGCATCCACCAAGGAGCCAAATTTCCTAATTTCCTGCATCTCACCCTAGGTAGAACCCTGGTCCAACCATTGTGGGGCGATGTCTACCACATGGGGGAACTGGATTCCTACACAGTGTATGTACTGTAAGGTGCCTAAAAGGTGGCCCTACAGAAGCAATTGCTCACCTGTGGTCAATAGGTCTGCCTGGCCAGACAAATCTGAGTTTAGCAATAATAACAACAAATAACTTCAAGCAGCTATGAACTTTTATGAGCTATTTTGTGTGTACTTCAATGTCTTCAATCCAATGACTTACCAGTTTTGATTTTTATATTTTCTTCATGCTATCACCGTAATTATTTGGCCCATAATATGGGAAATGCTTCTCACTGGAAAGGTTAAATACAGCTTCCATTTATCCCTTCAATACAAGAGGTCTCTCCCAAATCAGTATTAAATAGTAGCAAGAAGAAACTAACTGAACACAACACCAGAATGAAAGGATTAATTAAATAAATATCATCATCATCATCAACCACATCCAATCCCACATTGCCCCATAAGAAGCATAGAAGCCTGGGGCTTGGCAAGTTGGTCCTGACATTTAAGATGAAAGTGACCAGCCTCACTCCTATCGCTCCAGTACAGCCTGTGGACCCTCCAAGGAAACGGTGACTGTGGCACTTTGGAGCTGCAGATTGGGAGGCCCTCAGGCAGTACTTCTTTGATTTTTCCTGGAATGATTATTGCTTCCATGGTCGGGAGTCATCTTAGTGTGCCTTGTGCATTACAGAAGTTATTCTCTCGGGTGTGGAAGCATACATTCCTTTCTCATATCCTCTGACTAATGCAAGAAACCCTTGGTTTAATCACGCTTGTTCTAATGCTGTCCGCAACAAGGTGAGGGCCTATAAAAGGTACCAGCGCCAACCCACCCCTGAATCACATCTTTTTTACGTTTCTGCCCGGAATCGTGCTAAGTCTGTTCTTCGCTCTGCTAAAAATAATTTCATCCACACTAAATGCTCTCAACTCTCCAACTCAAATTCTTCCCGCTCCTTCTGGAACCTTGCCAAAAACCTTTCTAACAACTTTACCTCATCATCCTTCCCTCCTCTTTTCTACTCTGATGGCTCTGTAGCTATTTCTTCTACTGATAAAGCAGAGCTCTTCGCTCAGACTTTCTCCTCCAATTCCACCTAGATTCCGTTGCTGTTCCTCCATCACTTCCCCCCACTGACTTCCTCACGGCTGGCATTAAAATTTCTTCAGCTGATGTATTTTCTGCCATCACTGTCCTAAGTACTATCAAGGCATATGGGCCTGATGGAGTCCCTCCTGTTGTCCTCAAGAACTGTGCTTCTGTGCTTACACCCTTCCTAGGTAAACTCTTTCACCACTGTCTTTCAACTTGTACCTTTCCTTCTTGCTGGAAGTTTGCTCTCATTCAGCCTGAACCAAAGAAGGGTGACCATTCCCAACCCTCTAACTATCGTCCAATTGCTTTAACATCCTGTGTCTCAAAAGTTTTCTAGTCTATTCTCACCAAAAAATTTAAAGAATCTTTCCTATCACAACCTTCTTTCTGATCATCAGTAAGGGTTCCGTCAGGGACACTCCACTGGCGATCTTCTCACCTACCTTTCAGACTCCTGGTCATCCTCCTTTCGGGACTTTGGCAAAAGCCTTGCCATTGCACTTGACATCTCAAAGGCTTTCAATCGACTCTGGCACAAATCTTTAATTTCCAAACTGCCCTCTTACGGTTTCTATCCTTCCATCTGTGCCTCCATCTACAGCTTCCTTTCTGGTCGTTCTATTGCTGCTGTTGTAGACGTCCATTGTTCTTCTCCTAGATCTATTAACAGTGGTGTTCCTCAGGGCTCTGTCCTATCATCAACTCTCTTCCTTTCATTCGTCAATGATCTTCTAAGCTGTACATCTAACCCTATCCACTCGTACGCTGATGACTCCACCCTTCACCTTTCCATTCGGTTCCCGCAACGTTCATCCCAGCAGTTACTTCAAGAATCAAGGGATGAGGCTATGGCATTCCTAATATCTGACCTGGCTCATATCTCTGACTGTGGTAAAAATAATCTTGTTGTTTTTAATGCATCTAAGACTCAGTTTTTACGCCTATCAACCCGACAATCTTCCACAGGAGTACCCATTAAAATTAAATAATACCCAGCTCAATCCAGCATCATCCCTGAATGCTTGGGGTTTCATTCACTCGGGATTTATCTTGGAAAGATCATATTACATCTCTGGTTAAATCTGCTTCCAAGAGATTAGGTGTGCTGAGCCGACTCCGTACCTTCTTTACCCCTGCACAGTTGTTGACTTTATACACAGGATTTATTCGCCCCTGTATGGAGTACAACTCTCATGTGTGGGGAGGCCCCCCACATACAGCTCTTCTTAATAGGGTGGTGTCAAAGGCATTTTGTCTCATTAACTCTGCTCCTCTTACTGGCTCCCTTTAACCTCTGTCTCTTTGCCACACTGTTGCCTCTTTATCTCTCTTTTATCGCTACTTCAATGGTCACTGCTCCTCTGAACTGTCTGCTTGCATCCCCCCACCTCTACGACGAGTGTGTAGCACCCATCTAGCAATAAACTCTCATCCTTTTTCTGTCCAACTCTCTAATGCAAGAGTTAACCATTACTCCCAATCCTTCATTTATGCAACAGGTCAACTCTGGAACTCTCTCCCTCTGTCTGTATTTCCTGCTTCCTATGATCTCCAGTCTTTCAAACGAAGTGTGTCCAGGCATCTCGAAATGAACAGATCTTGAATTTGGCTCTCTTTTGTATTGTTTTTGTTTTTTTTCTTACAAGGAACTGTTTTGCAGGCTTGTAGCCTTTGGTTCATTGTTCCTTGCATTAAAAAAAAAAAAAAAAAAAAAAAAAAAAAATCTTTGAGTGGCATTATGTGAGCAGTAACTCCAACCACTTCTTGGATATAAACCTTCACTGGCTCAATCTGATTAGAGAGCCGCAATTACCCACTAAACCACTGGGCACCATAATTTGGTTATAGGGGTACCACCCAACAAAATAAATGGTTTCCTGGTGTACATGAAACCCATTTGGCTTGTCACTCAATGTAGAGTCATCCATAGGCAGAAGGAACAGGAAAGAATGAAGGAAAGACAGACAAAAGAGGGGGTGTAAAGTATCCCGTAGGCAGAAGGACAAGGAAAGAATGAAGTAAAGAAAGACAGAAGAGGAAGGAAGGAAAGAAGGAAGGGGAGGAGTGGGCAGACACCTGAGAACAGCACTACATCGAGTGAGTGGATGGTAAACGTCCGCACCTACAACAAAACAGGTAAGTAAATAATTATACATAAAGCTGGGCAACTGCTAATAAAGATTTACTTACTAATAAAATGCAACAGCTTACCTTTGCACTACGCCAACAACGACAAAATACTGCCTTATTCCCAATGTCCTCAATGTCAAAGGAGTCTGCAATCTTTGATTCATTCTTCCGCAATGACAGATTAACTGGAGTACCACCCAACTGCAAGAAAATGGTAAATGATTTGGCCGTTATCAAGCACCACATACAGGTATGAGGAAACACAAATGGCAAAAATTGTGAAATAAATATATACCTAGTGTGGTTAGGAGTACTTAAGGTGTGTGTATATAGACACGGTAGGTTTATTTTCACCACAGAATTGTACTGCAGCCACTCCTACAACATGAATATTTAGCCATGGTAGCCTGAAACTCAATTAATTTTAGCTATGATGTAGGAATCAGGTCACTCTAGTTACTGTATTCCATTTACATCAATGGAGCCTAAAACTGCCACCTCCCATCTTGAATACTCAGTTGTAATAAGAGATTAACACTAGGTAGTGAGACCTGAGCAGTAAAGGAAGAAGATATTCGCAGGCTCAAACGTATAGAAATGACAATGATTAGCTGAATGTGCAGTGCGTCCTTGAATGCTAGGCCTGGGGGGCTAGGTTTACAATGGAAGAGTTAAGAGACAGGTTGGGACTGGAGTGTATTGGTGCTGTGATGAGGAGAGGTAGACTGAGATGGTTTGGGCATATGGAGAGGATGGGGGATGACAAATGGTTGCAGACAGTGATAAATGTGAATGTTAGGGGTAGGGTTGTAAGAGGCAAACTGAAAAATACCTGGGAAAAAGGGCATCGAGTGTGACTTCAGGAAAACGGGACTGAATAGGGAAGCTGCCAGAGATCAAGTAGCATGGAAAGCCACTACTTGGTTACTGAGGATGACACATGCAAGCATGCTGGAGACTTTATAAACAATACGACAAATATGATGCTACTCAGAGGCAGCACTGTGAAAAAGGATGTAGAGCTGTAGCACTGTTTTTCTACCACCAAGTTACACATTACAATCTGGATGAAAATTTGGGCTATGTTAATATAAAGAGTGCATACAGTAAAACCTCATTAAAATGGACTAATTGGGGCCTGAGCCATTCAAAAAAAAAAAAAAAAAAAAAAAAAAAAAAAAAAACGA
Organism: Coenobita brevimanus; assembly: GCF_032717465.1. NCBI lineage: Eukaryota > Metazoa > Arthropoda > Malacostraca > Decapoda > Coenobitidae > Coenobita > Coenobita brevimanus. The sequence continues at coordinate 26,602,220 of NC_137058.1, forward strand.
TATATGCAACATACGGACTTCCCCCTGCTATGGTATTTTCACACATGAAAAGCATCATGGCGATCATCCTGTTCCACCACACCCATTCCTTCTAACTTGGGGCAATATCCCATTTGCCTCTTAACTTTTCTCAAATGCCACTATAAATAATATATTGCACAACACAGTATAATTTTAGCAAAGTTTAGACTCGATAAAGGCCATATGTAATGCACACAGGAAGATATTTTCATACACGAAATGCGTCATGGCCACCATCCTGCTTCACCCCAACAGCTCCTTCCAACTCGTGGCAATATCCCATTTGCCTCAACTTTTCTCAAATGCCACTATAAATAATTCATTGCATAACAGTAAAATTTAAGCAAGGCTTAGGCACAATAAAGCTCCTAATAAAAATTATATATTTTCTTAGTAACCATTCTGACTCACTCGGCTCACCCTACTCTCCTCCCCCCATCTTTGCCGAGTGTATCATCATTCAAGTGGGTTGGTGGAGGGTTAGTGCCCCTCCCCATAAAACCAATAACTCAAAGTCAAATGGCCACCCCTTACTGGATAATTGCATCTGGCAACAGATAGATAGACAGATAGATCATCATTCAGCACTTGGTGAAGGATCCTTAGAGCAAATCCTTCAAAATCGTTACCTATTATCTTCAGGGTGATCATCAAGGAAAAGTGAATCATCCTCCATGTTGTCTTCACTGGCAGGAGCTGAATCATAGACGGAAACAAGAGCTGTAGCTTGTACCTTGTGCGCCGTGTGGTGTACTTAATTTTGAGCACTTTTCAAATACAGTGTACTGTACTATACACTTAATACACCTTATTATTTATGACCTTACAAACTAATGATGTTCACTTTGTGTAATTTACTTATCACTCATCACCCTCAAGCAGTATATCAGGGACTTCCAGGGAAATTATGTGGGTCTGACTGAGCCAGGGCATGAGGGAACAATAGTGACGCCGCCAGCCTGCCACCAACCGATGAACGAACACACCAACCACACAGACAACATGGCCGCCCCGGCCTGAGGTTAAGCAGTCCTGACCACTTCTAGCTTTTATGGAGTTTTCCCAATATATAAGAAATTATTCCGGTCAGTTCCTCGACTTTGAAAAAAGTGTTAATTTTGGTTTAGTGAAGTCCGTTGTAGTGAGGTCATACTGTAATTAACCCCTTCGGTACCATGACATAAATACAACGTCATGATCCATCCAGTCGCCTGGGCCATGACGTTTCCCAGACGTCAAATTACTGTATTGTGAGAGTCTGGGAAGTACAGAGCAGCTGGCCCAGGCTTCCAGACATTGATACAGAATGTGGGACACACCTATTAGTCCAGTTTTAGCTCCTCCCCTTTTCAGTCTCGTCCAATCACAGGAAACTCTTGGTTAGAGACTCTGTGATGCCAGCTCAATCAATCAGTTGCCTACTGTGGTCATCGGGGGAGGTGTTGAGCTGTTTTTTTTGCTGTTTTTTCTGCCATTTTTTTCTCAACATGGCGGAGGAGCTCAGTGATAGTTCTGGTGAAGAATTTATACCAGATGATAGTGGATCTGAGAGTGATGATGACCTCTCAAGCAGTGAAATAAGTGACAAAACAAGTGATATTGAGGAACGTGTCGTGGAGGAAGGCTGATGCTTGGTGTTGGACATATTCAATGATAAGTGGCCGGAAGAAAAACCACACTTCACAGCACAATTCTCAGGCATAAATCCTGCGCTAGGTCCCTCACCCCTTACAACGCCTGGAGATGGTTTCAAATACTTTTTTGACTGAGAGGTAATTTCCCATCTCTGTGAGTGGTGTAATGGAAAAGCAATGTTTTTTTCAGAGAAAATCCTCAGAAAAAATGGGAAAATCAACAGACTGAAATGGTGCAAGGTTACACAGGATGAAATGTACACATTTCTTGGTCTTGTGATGGCAATGGCCATAACTAAAACTGGACCAAAGGTGCTATATATACAGGGTCAACTATTTTCTGCAAAGAGGTCATGAGCAGAGGCAGATTCTTTAGCATTTTGAAATTTTTGAGGTTCTCTCCCCCATCCACAGTAATGAAAAATCAACCTGGTACAAGGATTGAGCCATATTTAGATTTACTAAGAGACAGAAGTCAGTCACTCATGAGGCCACATAAACATGTAGCAGTTGATGAAGCCCCAATTTTATGGAAAGGTCATCTTGGCTTCCGACAGTTCATCAAGACAAAACGTGCAAGGTTTGGGATAAAGGCATTTGTTCTATGTCCATCTGATAAGGAGTGGAGTGGGTACTCAGGGAATTTTGAAATATATTATGGTAAAAATACTTTTGCTGTGACTGATCCTGCTGCATTGCCCTTGTCAGTGTCAGAGAAAATCATTGTGCACATGATTAAGGATTTACTTGATACTGGACATCATGTCGTGACAGACAATTGGTACAAGCGTGAATGATTGTGTGAATACCCGGAGTGACGTCAGACGATGCTGACTGGTGTTGTAAGACGTGGGAGGGGCCCACCAAAGTCAGTTGTGCAAGAAAAGTTAGAAAGTCTTTGTTTGCAGGGAAATACACTGCTTGTGAAGTGGCAGGATAAGAAGGAGGTGACTGTGCTAACCACAAAGTATGATGCAGGATTAATTCAGAAAACTAAAACATACTTTGGAAGTAAGACAGTTTTTATGAATAAGCCACTGCATATAGAAAGGTACAATGAGATGATGGGTAGTGCAGATCTTGCTGATCAGTTGCTTGAACCATATGAACCGGATAAGAAAAGTCTTGCATGGTTCAAGAAAATAGACATTCATTTTATGTAACGTATGATGCTCAATGGACACATTGCATTGTGAGCTGCTACAGAGTACAGTAGTGATTTCCTGCAGTTCATTTTGGACACTTGCTATGAAGTGCTAAATGAACATAGCTTGGGTGCAGCAGTTGTATTGGATATGTATAAAACCTAGAAAACTGTAAGTGCAAGGGTTGAAGTGACAAGTGACACACACCAGTTTGTGCGTTTTGAAAAAGGAAGGCAAAAGAGATGTCATGTGTGCTACCCCAAAAGGAAGGACACTGCATACCATTGCCTTGGGTGCCCTGGAGAGCCAGGACTGTGCTCAATGGATCATTACCGTGTGTGGCATGAACAAAAGGCACCAGACGACCCCCAGCCAGGGCCTAGTGGAGAACCTCCTCGCAAGAGGAGGCGCCAGACTGCAAAATAGATACATATGATGTGTTGCTACATCAGAAAGGTATGTCACCATTATTACTCAGTTATTTATAGTAGTTTTGTAATTTGTTCTTTTAGTATTGTAGATAATTATTATTATTATTATCATCATATTAATATTATATTATTTATTATTATTATTATTATTATTATTATATTTTATTATTATTATTATTATATTATTTTACTATTATTAATTAGGATTCAAGTAAGATGGAGGAATAGAAGAAGGGAAAGACGAGAGGAAGGAGTAGTTGCAAGGAGAGTGGAAAGGTTACAAGAGGATGAGAAAAAGGCAGAGTATAAGAGAGAAGTGGAGGAACGATTGGGCAAATATGAATTGGAGCAGATGGGAGACGTGGAAGGTGTGTGTAGGATATTTAAAGAAGAAATATGTGCAGCATGTGATGTGGTGTGTGGAAGGAAGAGAAGACGGAGAGGGGTGCAAGGAACAGCGTGGTGGACTGAAGAGGTGAGACAGGCTGTGGCACAAAAGAAGAAAGCATACAATGAATGGATGAGAAATAGGGGCGTGGAAGAAGTTGAGAGGCGGAAGAGAGAGTTATATGTAGAAAGAAAGAGAGAGGTGAAAAGATTAGTAAGAGAGAGTAAGAAGAGAGTGGATGAGGAATTTGGAAGGAATTTGAGTGTAAAGTGGAGGGACTGTAAGAAAATGTTCTGGAAAGAGGTAAAAAGAGTAAGACAGGGTGGAAGTGAAGTTAGCAGGGGAGTGAAAGATAAAAATGGTAGATTACTAGTGGAGAAGGGAGAAAAAGTGAGCTGATGGAGAGAACACTTTAAGGAATTGTTGAACATAGAGGATGGAAGTAATGCGAGTATAAGTGGCTGGGGAATGGCTGGGAGAAGGAGGGAGGTGAGAAGACAGGAAGAAATCAGTAGGATAGAAGTTGTGTAAGCAATGAAGAAAGTTAAATTGGGGAAAGCCCCAGGAATTGATGGAGTGTGTGGTGAAATGCGAAGCATGAGGGAGATAGTAGTAGAATGGATGTGGAAGATGTGCAGATTGGCCTGGGAGGAAGGTAGAGTCCCAAAGGATTGGAAGTCAGGTATAATTATTCCCTTGTACAAAGGAAAAGGGGAAAAAGAAGTGTGTGGTAATCATAGGGACATTTGTCTTCTTGGTATAATAGGAAAAGTGTATGGTAGGATACTTATTTACAGAGTTAGAGAAAGAACAGAGAAATTAGTTGGAGAAGAACAGGGAGGCTTTAGGAAGGGGAGAGGTTGTGTAGATCAGATATTCATTATTAGATCGTTAGTGGAAAAGTTTCTAGAGAAGGGAAAGAAGTTGTATGCGGCTTTCATGGATTTGGAGAAAGCATATGACAGGGTGGATAGACAAGGATTGTGGAAAGTATTAAGAATATATGGAGTTGATGGGAAGTTGTTGAATGCTGTGAAGAGTATGTATGATGGTGCTAAGGCTGCAGTGCGTGTGGATGGTGAACTAAGTGAATTTTTCTCTTTGAAAGTTGGGTTGAAACAGGGATGTGTCATGTCTCCATGGATGTTCAATCTGTACATGGATGGGGTAATAAAAGAGGTACAAGGTAGGGTAGTGGATGTTGGAGCGGCCCTCGTGAGAGAGGATAGTGTTTGGAAACTCCCTGTACTGTTGTTTGCAGATGATACTGTGTTGTTGAGTGAAGACGAAGGGGAGCTGCAAGGCTTGGTGGATGAGTCTGGGAGAGTGTGTAAGAAACGGAATCTAAAGGTGAATGTAGGGAAGAGTAAAGTGATGGTCTTTGAGAGAGGTGAAGTCAGTGAATGTACAGCGAGGTTGGATGGTGAGGAATTGGAAAATGTGAGTAAAACAATTAACTCTAAGCCCTTGGCCACCCCGTGTGGGATACATGGCGTCTGGCAATGAATGAATGAATGAGTACGTTTAAGTACTTGGGTAGTGTGATGAGTAAGGATGGAGGTTTGGAGGGTGAAGTGCTTGAAAGGGTACAGCAGGGAAGAAAGGTTGCTGGTTCTCTGAAAGCAGTGATAAGAAACAGGGAAGTCAGCATGGAAGTGAAAAAGTTACTACATGACAGTATTGTGATACCAACTCTAACATATGGAAGTGAAGCTTGGACGTTGTTGGAAGGACACAAGTCAAGAGTGAGAGCAGTGGAAATGAATTATTTAAGAGGGGCCTGTGGAGTCACATGGAGAGACAGGCTGACGAATGACGATATAAAGGAGCGTTGTGGTGTGGATGTGGATGTGATAGGAAGCGTTATGAGGAACACACTGAGGTGGTTTGGCCATGTGGAGAGAATGGAGGGTGAAAGACTGACGAAGAGAGTGTATGTGAGTGAGGTGGAGGGGGGAAGAGGGAGGGGGAGGCCGAGGATGAGATGGAGAGATGGGGTGGAGAGGTATATGAGAGAGGGTGATGTGAGTTGGGAGCAGGGCAGTGAAATGGCGGGGAACAGGGTGACTTGGAGGCGATTTGTTTGTGGCCACCCCAAACGGGATTGAGGCGTCTGGCAATAGATATATAGATAGATATACATATATATATATATATATATATATGTGGTAGGTGGGGGTGCTCACCATCCACTCACTCGATGTAGTGCTGCTCTCGGGTGTCTGCCCTTTCCTCTCTTCCACCCTTCTTTCCTTCCATCCTCTTCTGTCTTTCTTTCCTTCATTCTTTCCTTGTCCTTCTGCCTACAAGTGACTTTACACTCCCTCTTCTGTCTTTCTTTCCCTCATTCTTTCCTTTTCCTTCTGCCTGTGGGTGACTCTACACTGAGTGACAAGCCAAATGGTTTCCTGTACACCAGGAAACCATTTACTATGCTGGGTGGTAACCATATAGCCATATTTTGGCACCTGGTGGTTTAGTGGGTAATTATTGCGCTCCAGCCGGATTGAGCCAGTGAAGGTTTATATCCAAGGGATGGTTGGGGTTGATTGCTCATGTAATGCCACTCAGGGATGAGTGAGGCTGGTCACTCTCATCTTAAATGTCGAGACCAACTGCCTAGCCTCGGGCTCCTACGCTCCTCATGGGGCAATGTAGGATTGGATGGATGGATGATATATATATATATATATAAATACGGTAATCCCTCAACTATCCGACATAATAGAGCCAAAGACATGACCAGAAAGTGGTCCTGTCCGGATAGAGGGCAATGGCCCCAGGACTGGTACTTATGGACCATAACCCAGCCTAACTTTGAAAGCCACCTAAATAACTCCCTACCGGACATGCATTGCACCTATTTAAACCTATTTAAGACCTTATTCACACCAATAATGGACATAAAGCATGAAATAAATGAAAAAGAACCAAAGAATGAGGAATTAGAAGTGACTACAGTAGAAGTCCGATTTTTCGGCATCTATGGGACCAGGCAAGTGCCGAAAAATCAAAATTGCCGAATTATCAAAAACCCTACCCACTCAGTACCTTATATGTTTTGGTGAACACTATCATCACAACTCGTATCATTACAAATGTGTTTGGAGAGAGTACTGTATACTGTTTGATACTGTACAATACTGTAATGAATACAGTACTATACATAAATATGAAAAATAAAGAAATTAGTGAACATACTGTATATAAATGTAATGGTACAGTAGGCCTACAAGTTCACATGCACTTACCTAAACTTATAGTAGGTTCCTTATTTACATATGTACAATAGAAGGGGTTGATTGGAGTCTGCTACTGCTGGAAGAAGTCCCCAGCAGTAGAAGGTCCTGCAACAAGCTCTAAGGACTCATGGAGAATTTCAAGACTGACGAAAAAAATCGGAAAATATGCCGAACGATCAGAGATTTTTGTAAATGGGACTATTTCTCAAAACTGCCAAAATGTCAGATTTGCCGGGGAATTGGATGCCGAAGAATTGGACTTTTACTGTACCTCTGCCACGGTACTTACATCTCATTTGTGGCCGCCTTTCTAAGGTTTTGGCAGTGGTGAAAATGCTCTTGAAGCACGTACAGTAATCCAGTGTTGTGCTGCCCTTAATTCTTTGCACTGTGAGTTATAAATGTTTAACACTGGACATTGTTCTTAAGTGCACCACGGGAGTTTTAACCACCAATTTGCACTCCACAGGTGATCCTTTGCACTCTAAGTTCTAATTTCTTAACACTGCACAACACTGTAAATTCCCATGTGGTCTAGTGGCGAGGTATTGCAGGTTATTCACTGTTTATTCACAAAAAACGAGCAAGTGTGGCTTTCAGTGTGCTGAGGATCTACCCACAATCAAAGTAAGGGAGAAACTGTTGGTGTCGGACAGTCGGGAAAACAGAGTTGCCAGATAGCAACGGCCACATTACCAATCCCCTCAACTTTAATTACCAAATTTAATTTTTCATTACCAAATTCATAAAGCTAGCATTTATTCTTCACTAATTATATATACAAGTGGAAATACATGTAATCACTCTCCTTATAATTAACAGCATGATGATTATTTTCACGCTATGTAGGGTAGCAGATTAATCAGAGAGAGCAAACAATCCACCATATCCATCCTGTGTATCCTCATACATGTGAAAAATCCGTTTGGTAATGCATTATTCTGATTCATTACCAAACAAATCTTTCATGACCAAATTGGCCCACATTTGGTAATGAAAACTAACAAACGGCAACCCTGACAGGGAAGGGGGGAGGAAGGAAGGGGTGAAGAGGCCATGGTGTAGGCAGCTGTTCGGATTCTGGGGGGATTTTTTTCGTTTTTTAGCCATGTTTGGGTTCTGAAGGTCCAAGCCCACAATGTCCGGTAAGTGGGGATGTTCAGAAAGTCGGCGACCGGAAAGTAGAGGGATTACTATATATACTGTATATATATACAGTATACTGTATATATATAATATACTGTATATATACAGTGGAATTTCATTTTTCGATGGGCATATATACCTAAAAATTACCACGAAATTCAAATCATCGAAATTTAAACTGAACTTTTATGGGAAAAATTAGTTTGGGTCCGGGGCCTCCGAACCTAACTACCTAAAATCAAGATTTTTGTCCACACCCCCTGTAAACTTTTTGAACTATAATAATTGTGGTTAAGTAACTGGAGTTCTGCATTGTATTGCCATACTGTCAGCAAGTGTATACTTGGTATATTTCTGCCCTTTCCTGTATTGCTATTTCTCCTTTGGCTGCGAAGATTTAGAGGTGCCAGTCTGATCTCGTCCATTACCATTGCTACCCGAAGAACCACTCTTGATTGCCATTTTGAAACACGTAAGGTGCGACAAAAATACAATGAAAATACATACAACAAAACTGCAGTGAAATGCATGTTCACATGTGGAAGGTACAGGCTGAAAGTGCAGCACTTGGCTGTAGAATGCTGGCTGCTGGCAGAACAGTCTCAAGATGGCCGCCGACAACAGAGCATTGCCTTGCACATGGCTTGTTGTTGTTGGTGCCTACTCCCATCCAGGAGCTCCTGTCCTTAAACAACATGACTATTTTTTTTCTCTGTCTCTATTGTTCAGTTCTACGTTGCTCCTTATATTCATAATTACCGTACTTCTCTTCGTTTCAGTATTCTGCCTACTGTATTTGCTACCACCTGCAATTCATTTTGTTTCAGTATTTCTACTATTGATTCTCTTCCTTTAATTTCTCTTGCTATATCTTCCAGTTACTGAAGTACTGATTAATTAATACAGTAATAAGTACATTTATAGAATGACGGGGAATCGTCCAGGGTGTGAATTGTCCTGACAGGAAATTGTCCATGTTTTGGCAGGGAATTATCTGACGGTGAATTGACTTGATGGTGAATTGTCTCGGAACCATATCGTTGTATACTTCATATACTGTATGAATAAATGATGGTGATTTTCTTTCTCTTCTTGACACACGTCACATACGATATTAGGTTAGGCTCATACTTTTTCATATAATTTTCCTTCACTTCTAGCATTTTGGTTTGCATCAAAAATGTTATCTTTGCTTGTTTTGGTTGGAGTCTGGCCCTGAGAGCACGTCACATACGATATTAGGTTAGGTTCATACTTTTTCTTATAATTTTCCTTCACTTCTAGCATTTTGGTTTGCATCAAAAATATTATTCTTGCTTGTTTTGGTTGGAGTCTGGCCCTGACAGCATCGAAATACACAACTTTGCATCAAAAAGTAAGGTGGGCAGACCATCCCAAAATGCAGCGAAATTTGATTAATTGAATTCTAAACTGTCAAAATTTGAGATTCCACTGTATATATATATATATATATATCTACTTACGTGGTAGGTGGTGGCGACCATCATCCACTCACTTCATGCAGTGCTGCCTACTTCTTCCTTAGCCTTTATCATTCTTTTTCTGTGCCTCCCCTCCTCTCTTCCTATTTCTTCCATCTTTCCTGTCACTTTTTATTGCTTCTCTTTCCTTTACAGGTAGTTTTACATTGAGTGACAAGCCAAATGGTTTCCTGTAAGCCAAGAAACCATTTACAATGCTGGGTGGTAACCATGTAACCAAACCATACGTGCTCCCTACGTGTGAACAAGTGGGTTGGTGGAGGGTTAGTGTCCCTCCCCTTAAAACAAATAACTCAAAGTCAAGTGGCCACCCCTTAAGGGATTATGGCATCTGGCAATAGATAGATAGATAGATCAGACCAAAAGCACTGTTCTGTCGGCAAAGATTACCTTTATGACCAGAAAACCTTACATGTTTGTGCCAATGCAATAATACACAATGAAGAATATAGCAGTGGTTTCAATTAATTACACCTACTTTAAAATGATGCAAGGTAGGGCATCAGTGGAAGCATGAAGTGGAGCAGTGATTAATACTCCTGTCAGACTTTGAGGGTTCAAAACCAGTATTAAATTCACTATAAACAAGCGTTCATACTTGTCCCTAGACACCTTCTCTTCTGATTTCCCTTTACTGGCAAGAAAGTCTAAGTAGACAGTGTACAGGCCACAAATGTTTAGTCATGTTGGCAAATACCAACACCGAGGGCAACTTTTTTCCACTGATCACAGTGCCTCTGATGCTTCCTTGTAACCTTATGCCCTTCTCCCTCACTCTCACTACCACTAGATGACATGTAGATGTTTTTGTTGCAAAAAGTGGGTAGCTAAAATAAGCAAAGTCTTGAGGTTCCATCCCTAGATCATGTGGTAGGCAGGAAGACTGGTGTGAGCGTCACAGTGTACTAGGACGCCTGTGATGGGCCGACCCAGCCGAGGTAAACACGGGAGGATGAAAACCGCCGCACTATTGGCCCGTCCACTTGCCCTAGTGGACCCGAGTGATGGAGTTGGTAACCTGTTTTTCCTGTCAAAATCAGGTGACTTTGAGCCTTATTTTGAGGAGTTGTGAGGTCCAATTTCACTTACCACTTCAAAACATGTGGTGCATATAGATTTTGACACCTTGAGCTGAGGAAAATCCCCGCTATCTGTATTTTGGTGTGGTCACCCTTGTGGCCCCAGACGTCTCATTTGTAAAATAAGACCATGATCAGTTATTTCAAAATGTTTGGAGTTGTGGTCTAACTAGCATGCACTGTCCATCATCATCACCCTGAACTAATTTTCTTACCCAAAGATGGAGAAAGCAAGACAAAAACCTGATCGAGGGAGAACTAATCAGCAAAATGTCCAACACACTAAACCACACATTCATTCACCCACCACTTAAGCCCCCTGTATGCAAGTTTTATCAATTACCTTCTTGTCAATGAATATCTTGGCTCCAAACCCAACAGCAGCACATGCAACACCAAAAGGAAGTAGAGCTGCCCAGTCCCCAGCTGTAAATATAAACACATTTTAGAACTCGAACAAAAGGCAAATAAAAATTTTTTTGTTTTCCCTCTTCGACAGTTTACTGGTGATTGAAAACCTTTAATACATACCTACACAGTATCAAGATATGCAGAAATAACCCCATACAAAACTGATTAAATAAAAAATGTATAATTCTGTTAGGTAACTAGCTAGCTCTAAGACTGAAATCTATCACAAATAAAGTTTCCAATTTTTAGCCTCCTCTCACCCAACAATAAAATGTTTTTTTTACAAACCTAGGATTTCACTGCTACAGTGCAGAGGGTTTGCACTTATGTCATAAACTGGATTCACCACCAGACTGATAGGAAAATGTAAACACTGAAATCAAGATACACCAAATGTCAGACAACAAGACAATTCTGAGTCAGTCCGGTGTTCCTGGTACATACACTGTACAAGGATGAATTTCAATGAAGTGTGTTATGCAGGAAAAAATGATAATAAATGGCAGAAATGCAGTGAGTTTTTTCACTGAGGGCCACAGAGAGAGAGAGATGGCCACCAAGGGTCACCTTATGGTGCAATGAGAAGCACTGGGAAAGCAAGGTTAGGATAGATTAGGTGGCTCTTGGTGGCCCTCGGTGAAAAGACCAACCCATGAAGATGTGGCTGGAATCTGCAACCTCTGGTATGTTACCTAGGCATCATTATCTGATATTCTCAGCAAGCCCGTAAATAGATGCTGATCTCAGAAGTTCTACAAGTCTTGATGCATACAATCAAATGAGTTTTGGATGTTTGAGATGTGCAGTCACACCCAGTTACTGAGAAGTGTGATGTGTAAGCAATGGGAAGTTAGGTTTTATTAGCAGATGTTAACCAAACTCAGAGTGGTCCAACTACAGGCTTGCAGGTTGATTTTTTGTGGCCCAGGAGCACTCACCTTTATCTATGCAGAAAAGGATTTGGGTGTGGTGGTTGATAGCATGGTGAAATTTATGCAACCAATGGTGAAAAAAAATTAATAAGCCTAACAGGATGGTGGGATTGATAAGTATTTTTCTCGTCCTTGATGAAAATATGTTCTGAATTTTGTATGTGACAATGGTGAGACCATTGTTGGAACACGCATACCAAGTGTACTGCCTATATTGAGGCTATTGAATCTGTTCAAAGTAAGGCTACCAAGTTAGTACCAGCACTGAAAAATCGGGCATATGAGAAGCGATTAAGGAAGTTGACTCTACCAACATTGGCTTACAGAAGGTTGAGGGAAAATATGATTGAACATTTAAAATAGTAAATGGCATACATGATCAGGAAGTGGCTGAAAATCTTTTTGTGATGAATCACAACTCTAAAACAGGGGGTCATTGTAGGAAGATCTATAAAGCTGGAACCAGGATGGATATAAAGAAGCATTCTCTCAGCAATAGAGTGGTAAACATTTGGAACATATTCTGCGGTTAACTCAAGAAATGTTAAGATATTTGAAAAGAGGTTGAATGAAGTATGGAAAACACAAGAACAGAGGCTTTATTTCAAAGCCAAAATTCAGTGTCAACGGCTCGACCACCACTACCATATGACCATGGAAACAAGTGTTCAAGATCTACAGCTGGGGACACAGGCTCCATAACGAGCCTCTTCCAGGATTCATCCGTAACCATTCAGCAAAAAAACGGTGATTATTATGATCTCTAATGACACCAACGACAGAGGGATGTCATCTTAGAATGCCATTTTTTAATTAAATTACCCCTATCAGTGCCTGTTTATCCAAACTTAACCTAACCTCACCTATTTTATGCTAACCTAACCAAACATCCTATCCTGACCTACCTTATCCCTCATGTAATCATATTATTCTTGATTATTGATGAATCCTTTCATACTCAAAAATGCACTTCTGTACACTTTTACAAAGTCACTGAATCAATTCAAAAGTAGGGAAATTTTTTGCTAATTTTCAAGTGGTGGTTCTATATCTTCTTAACTTGTACCACACTGGGGAGGAAAAAAAAAAAAAAGATACCCCTCTACGCCAGCAGATTTTCTATTTTTCCCCTGACTAAATGGGCTTAATACCTCAATATAAGATCCCTGGCACTAATAAAAGTAATCACTAAAGCCAGATGGTTGGTTGAATCGAGTCAGGTTGGTGCCACTCTACCTCTGTAATCTTCGAGGTAACTGAGAGAGCAGATCGTCTGTGAGCTTGTGAACCGATTTTGGATTTTTTTTATGGGTATATGGACTTAATACATTAATATAAGATGCCTGGCACTAACAAAAATAATCACCAAAGCCAGGAAGTAGGTTGAATCAAGTCAGGTTGGTGCCACTCGACCTTTGAAATCTTCAAGGTTACAGAGCAGAGTGGCTAAATCTGTGAAGACTCATTCACCTACCATGCTCCTAAATCAAAGTTGTAGGTGTAGCGGAGAAATGTTTGAAGTTAGGAGATACGTTATTACCTTCCATTTAACTTTGGTTGCTTGCAATGACTTCTCAAAGCTGCAGGATGTAAATCTACATCACCAGCATTTTTGAAGGGGACGTAGATCTACGTCGCTAACACGGTATGGGTTAAGGATTACCCTTTCTGCTGCTCAATGTAAAATGAACTTTTACCAAATAAATAAAATAAAATAAAGCTGTTCAATCACGGGAATATTTGATGGCTGAGTTTACTCATTTTCTTTGATGACAATGCCAAAGTGATTCATCCAGCCATTTGATGGCTGCTGTGAAAGTGCATTTTGCCACACTGGACGACATGAAACCTGGTGCCCTGCTGTACTGTGGTATGAAAGTGGTGGAGAGTTGAGGAAGAGGGGGAGGGAGGGTTGACGGGTGGTGGGCCTCGCAGCTCTCAGGGTGTTGTTGGTGAGTAGGGAGGGGAGATGCTGTGGTAGGGAATAGAAGAGTTTTGATTGGTTAAGGCAGGGGAGGGGGAGGAGAATTCTAATGGAGGTTTTTCATTGGCTGAGGGCAGGTAGGTAGATGTTCCCTCACTCTCCACTGTATTCCTCCGCCGCTATGGTGTGGTATACAAATGAGCCTACATTGCACTCTGTCTCATCCAAAACATTATTATTGTAATGGCTTAGCAGGGAGTAATCCTACCTTAGTGCTGTATAATGCAAGACATGTGCTTGCCAAGGGTTTTCTAATGCGTGTGTTTATACAGTACTGCTGGGTGAAAGAAAATGGGTCCCCTGAATGGGGGGACTTTGATATTAGCCCCATCATCAACATGGAATTGCCTCTGTGCATAAAATTAGTGTACTTAACAGTACATTACAGTATTTTATTATTGGGAACATCTATTAGCTGTTTTTTGATGTTTTAAAGCATTCTGTAGGGGGTTAGACAGTGGATCTGAAAGTCAAACATTACATGTATACCTCACGCGATTTTCAACTTTTCATTAACATTTTCTAGCAGATTCAGTCATTCTAAGAATCTTTTCTTCTATGACATTTCTCTTGGAAATTAATAAACAAGTTATATGTGATTTATTTCCGCCAATCACAGACCAGAGCGTGTTGTGTCAGCAAATGAAAATCATCCTCGATGAAGACAAGGATACTGATTACGGTAAGCTTCTAGGTTAGGTTAGGTAATTTTGATAGGTTAGGTAATTCTGATAGGTTGGATTAGGTTAGGTAATTCTGATAGGTTAGGTTAGGTAAGGTAATTCTGATAGGTTAGGTTAGGGTAGGTAATTTTGATAGGTTAGGTTAGGTTAGGGTAGGTAATTTTGATGGGTTAGGTTGGGTTAATTTAGGTAATTTTGATAGGTTAGGTTTGGTTAATTTAGGTAATTTTAATAGGTTAGGTTAGGTAACTCTGATAGGTTTGGTTAGGTTAGCTTAATTTCCTTTAGCTATAAAAATAGGACGTTTCAAGTGGTAACAGGCATCCAACCTGACTGCTTTCTTTTTCTCGTTTATTATCAATTTCCGAGAGCAATGTCACAGAAGAAAAGATTCTTAGAATGACCAAATCTACTAGAAGATGTTAACAAAAAGCAAAAAATCGCATGAGGTACTGTATACTGTACAGGTACATGTAAAAACTGACCAGATCAGAGTTACATGGTTGGGGAGTTAGGGGCCCCTTGGGGGACTATTGGATAATCCAGCATTTTGACAGTATCCAGCAAGCCTTTAGCTCTATTACACTGGATAATCAGGAGTTTAGTGTACACCTAATTTTGGGTATTTAGGGAAGCAGCTAGGTTGTCCGTGGCAATGTTTACAAACAATCTCTCCAACTGGATGCGTTGTTTGCCAACCACTGCTCCGACTGAACAAGTCAGTGTATCATACTCAAAACTAATAACCATGTCAATGCTATGGGAAACAATGAATTACCCAAACCCAACCTAAGTCAATCTACCCTAACTTGTGTTTGAAAGCCTGATTCCAAATCTTAGTGCATTGGAAAGTTAGATAAGGCCAGCTACTGGTAGACATTGGTGGAACATTTAAGCATTCTAAATCCTCATTTATAGCTTTCAGAGATAACTTTATAAACATGCCCAGTAGCTGTGGTAATCCGGGAAAAATAAGTAACCTGTGAAAGTGGCATTTCAATAGAAAATGTGGAAAGACCATGCCCATTTGGTAAAGAATTAATGAAATCAGAAATGTTGATATTAGAAAATGCAATAAGAAAATACTTAAAGAATCCCCTAAAGAGCTAAGGTATGGAAAAAAAAAAATGCAAAATAAGGTGATACTTCTGTCTCCCTCAGGATCAACAATAAAATCTGGTGACAAATTATACCACCTCTTCAATCACAGGGCATCATTATTATCTTACATAATTTAACTCACATCATCGGAATGACATGGTGTTTTATTCAGCTTAGCAGGATGACTGCTCGGAATGGAGGTAATCATTACAAAATTGAATTACTCAAATTCTGCTACTGGTATGTGGGTGACTGAAGTGACTGAATGATGCAGAACACACAGATGATATAAAGTTAACGAATATACCATGACAGTCCCATCAAACGTAATAAACACATGCAGAAAAACAGACCGGTTGCGTTACGACAGCACTTTTTGACACCCACAGCTATTTATCATTTTTTCCACCTTGACAGACCATACAAGCCCACCATACACCCTATAAATATTCTACATGGCATAAATTAATTATAATCATCACAATACAACACTTTACCTGAAAGATTCTTGTAAAACTCCATCATGTTCGCAGTGATCAACTCCCAGTCTTCCTAGATCCTCAAGCAGCTGCAATGACGTCAGGGGGATGGCGGCCAATAGAAAGTCGACTTACTTCTATTCTCGTCTCCCATTGGTGGCCGTGATTGCTAAATTTTCATCTCCATCTATCTGTGATGAAACCTTGGTAGCGGGGAATTTAAATCCTTGTTCTCAGTTTTAAAATATGAAGTAGTACAACTGTTGTATTTGGCACAGTGAATGAAAAGATTTGCATTTTCTGACGATGGCTATGGCCATTGCCACCATCGCTACACCAAGTTTAACCTGACAAACATACTTTGCCCTTTTCAGCACATTTGCCAGGATAGTTTATTTGACTAATAACCGTGGAGACTCACTCCTACCTCATAACTAGGCTAATGGAATTTCATACAATCAAGTTGTGGGAGTGGCTCAGTTCCTTCACATGAAAACAACCTACATATAACAATAACATCTGCCACACCACCAACGTCACAACCACCACTGTATCAACACCACTGCTAACATTACCAGTAAAAATATAAAAAGTAACATCACCAATATCATTGCTGTCACTCATCATTACTGTATATAGTATATGAGGCCAAATGGGCATGCAAACCAGAATAAGGTACATCCTCACACTATAGCTTCATCATAGAAGTGTGGAGTGGGGGGAGAGGGAGTTTCCAGAAAACTTCTTCCCTTTTCTTCAATGGGCAGAACGACTTTCTTGACACACCAAACCAAATATTAACACTGTGTGTTATGCTGTGCCACAAATGACGTTTCTTTGGAGGGTCCACAGGTCGTACCGGAGTGATAGGACAGGTTAAAGTGATAAGGTTGTGATCGGAGGAGCCAAACTGAGTGAAAAGATTAACAGTGTAAGCAGAAGGATTAGTAGTACGGAAGAGGTCAAGTATGTTGGAGCTCTTTCCATCGCAGTCAGGATACGGGTAGGGTGCTGTACAAGCTGCTCTAGGTCATTAAGGATAGAAAAGGTGTAGGGTACTTCACCAGGTGGATCAGTGAAAGGAGAGGAGAGCCGAAGGTGGTGGTGAACATTGAAACCTCCCAGAATGGAGATTTCAGAGAAAGGAGAAATGGATAGAATGTGTTCCATCGTAGAAGTAAGATAGTCAAAGAGTTTTTGATAGTAGAATTAGGAGATAAGTAAACAGCGCAGATATTTTAAGTCAGAGAATGACAGGAAAGCTGAAGCCAGAGTGTAAAGAATTCAGAAGAATCAAGTTCAGGAACACGAGAACAAGATAGGTCGTTGCGTACATATACGCAACATCCACCTTTGGCTTTGAAATGAGTATATAGAAAGTACGAGGATACAGAAAAGGGTTTGCTGTCAGTTGCCTCAGACAGCTGAGTCTCAGTTAGAAAAAGAAGGTGAGGTTTAGAGAAGGAGAGGTGGTGCTCAACAGAGCGAAAGTTAGAGGAAAGGCCGCGAATGTTGCAGAAATGAAGAAGAGAGTCAGACAGTGGTTCCAGGCAGCACGAGTCGTCAACGAGAGAGGGGCGGAAGGTGGAGGCATTTATGGTACCCCCCCCTGGTGACTCCGAGGCCACGTGTAGTGCTGCCATGATTTTTAAATTTTGGGAAAGGAACAAGGAACCCCACACTGCACCGTACCTAGGACCGAGAAGTCGGAACCTAGAATAGGCTGCCTAACAGTTGGAATCTAGAACACGCTGCATAACACACGGTGTTATCTCCCATCAGTGTGTCATAGTGGACTCTACCTGTGAGCTCGTACGCGGAGTGCTTGACACCCCTTCCCCGGGGTTAGTTCCCCAACAGTGACAACCCTCCCCACAGTGCCACTTCCCCCCACCGGGCAGTATACCTCAGTGTGATCCCTTCCAGTGTGTTCACTCTCTCCCTTCCCCAGGTTCCCAGTCCCCGGCCCCCACACGAATAATCCCATCCTAGACTCACTCATCCCCTCCCTCCCTTCCTCCCCGAAAGCCGAGCGCGAGTCATCATAATAATATACTCTCGTCCTATGTGACGCGTCCGTAGTCTAAGGTTAGCTAGGGCCTCGTTCTACGTGACACGTAACTATTGTATTAGCTAGGGCCTCGTCTATATCATGCGAATCCCTAGGCTTAAGGACTTGAATATATGCCGTCATATATGTCACACGCCTGATGGAATGGATATACTGTGCTATGCTGTCTGTATATGGGAATAGGACATACCTGACCTATTGTGGTATTGCCTGTGATACTGTGTGGATATACTCTTAATTCAGGAAGGTAAGATCCCATGTATAAGCCAGAACTTGCTGAACTAGGTGGAAAGTGATTGTTGCATATATATTCGTAAGTCATTGTAAGTTCCTTAGTTTTGCTCGTGGAACAGTGTGTGTTTGTTTTCTTGATAATATATAAGTGTGCCTTTGACCAGTGGTGTTTGTGTTTTTCCTTCCTTGCCTGTGACTGACCCGGTCAAGAACGAAGTACCCAAGGTCGCACCGTACGTGAGCCCGAGAAGTCGGGACTCAAAAAACGCTGCATAACAATATTAAACAGCCATGGAGACATCACACAACCCTGTTTCAGTCCCACACTGAGATCAAAGAACTCATTCAGCTCGCCATCCACTCACACCGTAGCCCTATAGCTCCTTCGTACATACTCTTCACAGCACTCAACAATTTCCCCTCCACTCCATATATTCTTAATACCTTCCACATACATTCCCTATCTATTCTGTCATGAGCATACACCTTCTTTCCCTTATCTAGATACTTCACTAAACATTTTAGAACAAATATCTGATCTACACACCCTTTTCCCTCCCTAAATCCCCCTTGTTCTTCTCCAACTAGCTCCTCTGTTAAATGCATAACCCTAACAGTGAGTATGCTACCATATATTTTTCCAGTCACACTAAGAAGGCAAATACCCCTATGGTTATCACATACTTCTTTCTCCCTTTTTCCTTTGTATAAAGGAACAATTTTACCTGATTTCCAGACCTCTGGAACACTTCCCTCTTCCAAAGCCAATCTACACAACTTCCATATCCACTCCACAACAATCTCACCCCCATGGGGCCTTTACCATCTTAATCTTCTTCATTGCTTCCACTACTTCCATCCTACTGATCTCTTCCTCCTCTCATCTCTTCTTCTCTCAGCCATTCCCCAACCACTTATACTCGCACTGCAGAAGTGTAAGTATAAGTGGCGCACCCAGGAATTTCCTAAGGGGGGGAACCGTAGTGAGGTGAGGTCAGGTAATCCGATAATTATGGGGAGGTCACATGTAGGTTTAGAGTCAGGGAGCTGCTGGCTTATGTGTTACTCTTTGTTTGTACTTGCCAGTTTTTCATGTACTGCTGTTATCGAAATAAATATATATAAATTATTAAAGGACCCAGAGAGCAAAGGGGGGGGGGCCGGGCCCGGTGAGCCCCGTGTCATTCTCTACATTCAACAAATCCTCAAAGTGCTCCTTCCATCTCCTCGATTTCTCTCTTCTCCCCCAACAATCTATTATTCCTATCTTTCACTTCCCTACTATTTCCCCTTTCACACTGCCTTACTTTCTTTACCTCCTTCCAAAACAATTTCTTACTCTCCCTCCATTTCACGCTCAGATTCCTCCCAGACTCTTCATCCACTTTCTTCTTACTCTCCTTCACCAGTCTCTTCACCTCCCTTCTCCTGCTCACATATACCTCTCTCCTCTCTCTCTTTCTCTCTCATTTTCTCCCCTACCTCTACTTGCTAGCCATTCACTATATGCCTTCTTCTTTTATGCCACAGCTCGTTTCACCTCATCATTTCACTATGCTGTCCCTTGCATACCCCTGCATCTCCTCACTCCACAAACCTCCTCACACGATGCGCCTATCTCTTCCGTGAATATCTCACATAACGTCTTCCACCCTTCCATCTGCTCCAACTCACACCTTCCCAATCATTCTTCCACTACGGTCTTATACTCTGCCATTTTCTCACTATCTTTCAACTTCTCCACTCTTCTCACAGGAGCTGTTTCCTTCTGTCTTCCCCTTCGTCTCTTCACCCATTTTCTTTGCAGCCTTAACTTGGCCATCACTAAGTGATGGTCCGAGATTCCATTCCCCCACTCTCTCCACACTCTTACATCCAACACTTGTCTTTTCATTCGCTCATCCACACACACATAATCTATCACTGCCTTTCAATCAACAAGTTCACCATCCATCCTCCTCAAGAGTCATGAGTCCAGGTATACCTATGGATCATCTTATGCCGAAAGTAAGTGTTAGCTATTGCCAACCCCTTATCAGCACAGATGTTCACCAAAGCACTACCATTCCCATCTACTTCAGCTGGCACACCCCACTGACCAACCACTCCATCCACTCGTACATTGCCAACTTTGCCACTCATGTCTCCAGTCAAAAACACTCTCTCACTCCTCTCAAACTTGTCCATACATGCTTCTACACTTACCCAAAACTCATCTTTCACTCTTGCCACTCGGTCCTCTCTCGGCACATACGCACATATAACCGCCCACGCTCGTATACCTACTTTCATCCTCACCCATACAATCCTTGCACCCACTGTTTCATACTCTCTTATATTCTCCTTCCATTTCTTGCTTATCATCAGACATACTCCCTCTCTTGCCCTCTCATTCTCATTAACTCGCGCATATATTCCTAAACCGTATTCCCATTCTCTCACCCCTTCACCTTTTCCATTTAGTTTCAGTCAATCCACATATATCCACTCTTGCATCCTCAAGCACCTGAACAATGTTTCGCTTCATCATTTCACTCTAAAATACCAGGAATAGTGACTAAGGGCAGCAGGACACCCCCGGGAGGAGCCTATGGAGGGGGAGACGGAGCGCGACCCAACCCCAGGCGACAGGGACATATGTCTGCCCGGGCCGCGCACCCCTATGATCCAGAATTTGCCCTCCGCCACCATAGCATGAAAAGGAGACTACCTTGCGGGTGAGCTGACCCTCGACAGGTTCGGGGTGGAGCTACTTCCTTAGCTCCAAGTAGCACCCCAACGATGGCCAGAAGCCGCGCCCTTTGTGAGACGGCCAGTAGCTGCTCAGCCCTTCAGGAGATGGCCGGCAGCTGCTTGGAAGGCCTTCAGGAGATGGTTGGTAGCCACTTCCCCTTAAGAGCCATGGCCTGTAGCCAGGCTCAGGCGACAGCTGGTAGCCATGCCATTAAAAGGTCAGGGCCTGTAGCTGGGCCCCACAGCAGGAGACGGCTGGTAGCCGCTCCCCCGTCAGGTGCTGCTATACCCTCCTACAGGAACTAGCAACAGCCAGTAGCCACTCTGGGGAGAGAAGGGTACGTCCCCTCTCCTCCTGTAGTTGCCTCAGGACACAGGCGACGGCCGGTAGCTGTGCCTGTCGGCAGGAGACGGTCTGCAGCCGCCCCTCATCAGCACGTCATCCTCTATACAGGGCTCAGGCGACGGCCGGTAGCCGTACTTCATCTGCATCCCCATCAAGGAGTCAGGCCCAGGTGATGGCCGGTATCCATGCCTATGATGAAGGGACGGCTGGTAGCTGCCCTTGTTTCGTTGCCCACGGGAACCCAGTGACGAATGGCAGCCACGCCATGGAGGAGCACCAAAGCCCCTCACCCCGTGTGACTCCACTATGAGAGGGCATTCTGCCATCAGACCTGCCGACCGGCGGGGGCACAGATGACCCTAATGTCCACCACCAACGAGGCAACCTTCAGGAGGAAGGCCTCAGCCTCGAGGATCCATGGAGAGGCCCTGTACTATCTCTGGGGCTATTCTCTGCGCAGCCGGCTCCAGAGGAACCCTACCTGACGGATTCTGACAGAAGCCGACACTGCAGCCCACTCCTGGTGGCGTCCCCGACAGCAGGAGACCTCAGCTGACGGGCCCCCGAGGCCACCCCCAGGACAGACCTCTCCCCACGCCGACACAGGCGACACTCGTCCTATGTCAGGCGTCTGAGTGAGTCCTTCCGGAAACTCTTCAGCCCCAGTCTTGAGGGCCGGACCCCAGTTCCCAGCCTCGACAGTGTGGGGCCCTTCGTTGCACGCAGCCCTGGATGAGAGAGGAGGCCCCTACGAGTGATCCCGTGGCCACGGGATACGGAGGCCCCTAATGGAGCTCAGCCCCCTTCAGGAGCCAGGCTGTGAATTCTCCCGCTGTCCTCCACCAACGCCGCCACCATACCCAGTCCCAACAGTGAGTGACAGTGGAAGTGCAGTGACAGTGAAACAGTGACCTAAAACATCAGGCCGTGCATTAGAATACTAGAGGGAAACTGAGCCCAAATTCCATCAGTGCCATAAGACCAAGAGTGTAAACCAACAGTGAAACAGTGACACAGCCAGAGAAGCCAAACATTGAGTACAGTGACCTGAGCAAATGTGTAACTCAGCTCTAGTAATATAATACCGTACTTCCGCGATACAAGACCTATAGCTACGCTACCTATTCCAACCACAGTGCAAATTTCCCTCAGAGTTACAGTGACTGATTCACCTGCCCAACACCTCAAGTGCTGTTCATTGTACTCGCTTCGTTTCGTTTCGTTTTTAAAGGCTCCAACATGCTTGCATGAGTCGGCCTTGGTCACCTAATGGCGGCTCTCCATGCTGCACGATCTATTGCAGCCTCCTTGTTCAGTCCCTTAACCCTGAGGTCACACTTAATGACCTCGTCCCATGTTTTTCTCGGTCTACCCCTCATAACCCCACCCTTAATATTAACACTTCTCACCTTCCTCACCCAATTATCATCCTCCATCCTCTCCACATGCCCAAACCATCTCAATCTACCTCTCCTCGTCCCAACACCAATACACTCCAGTCCCATCCTACCTCTCAACTCTTCCATCGTAAACCCAGCCCCCCCAGACTTTGGACGCAGGGACACACTACACATCCACCTAATCATTGTCATTTCTGTACGTCTGAGCCGGCGAATATCCTCCTCCTTTACTGCCCAGGTCTCACTACCATACAGCATTACACTCCTAACACATGCTGCATACAAAGACCCCTTAGCACGTAGGGAGAGCCCTCTCAATGTCAGGAGATGCAAAAGCTCCCTAAGCTTCTTCCAGTCATTTCTCACCCTAGCCACAGAGCTAGCTCCAGCCCCACCTTCAGCACACAACATGTCTCCCAAATAACAAAACTCTTCCACACACTCAAGAGATTCACCAGCAAGTTCAATCCTTTCACGCCTGACAATCTCCATCTGCTCTCCCTGACATGCCACACACATAAAATCAGCATTATCTCGCAGTCTATCTCTGATACCACTATATCTCTTGTTCACCCATTTATCACAAACACCGCACAAGATGGAATTACTTCCCACGCCCTTGTGGCAAACTGCACATGGCCACCCTCCCTAGTCCTTGACAGTACCGCCACCAACCCTAGATATCATCACTTTTGTTTTATCTGCATTTACCCTTAAGCCCTTGTGCCCCATACCATCTCTCCACTTCCTAAACCTTTCCTCCGCCTCCCTTTCGTTCTCTGCAATCAACACCAAGTCATCAGCATACATCTCCCACGGGAGTCTGTTTCTGAAGTCACGTGAGAGGGCTTAAAGTACCATGATATAAACAACATGGGACTCAAAACTGACCACTGATACACACCAACATTCACGAAAAACTAATCACTCAAATCTCCATTCACTATTACCTGGCTGCGAGCACCCACATACATAGCCATAACCACCCTAACCAGCCACTCCTCCAAGCCAAGCTTTCTCATTGCCCACTTCACCACCTCACCAGGGACTCTGTCAAAGGCCTTTTCCAAATCAACAAAAACAATATACAGATCCCCTTTCATATCAATATATTTTTCCTGAAGCTGTCGAACATGGCTTCAGTGGTCCCCCTACCTGGCATAAACCCAAACTGCATCTCATTTATATTTACTCTTTCACTATTCATACCTTCTAAAACTCTCTCAATTACCTTCATTATCTGACCTAAAAGCTTTATATTCCCGTAATTTCCTCTTTCCATGGCATCACCCTTCCCTTTATACACATTTACAATTACACTCTTCAGCCAATCATCTGGGACAACACACTCATAAATAATCATATTTATCAGGTCAGTGACTAAACTCACCCCTACTCTTGAGGCCTTCAACATTACGGCAGTCAACCCAGACACACCTGCTGCCTTCCCCACCTTCAACCTGCCTATTGCCTCACTCACAGTAGCAGTATCAATCATTGGCCAAGGGCCAATCACTGGATCTGCTGGCTCCAAACTTTCCCTGTCCCAGTCAAACTCCTCATTCAGTAACCGGCTATAATGCTCACTCCATGCATCTTTAATATCCTCACTGTTCACCACTACTCTTCCTTCATCATTCTTCACACACTGCTCACCTATAATATCTCGATTATCCCTCTTCATCTGATTTGCCACCTTAAATATCATATTGTTCCTTTCCCCATGATTTAGGTTATCAAGTAAAAGTGTCTGTGACTCAGACTTCGCCCTGTATACCTCTCTTCTAGCCCTACGCTTGGCAGCCAAGTATTCCTCCTTGCTACCACCCTTCTTCCATTCCCGGAAAAACCTTCTTTTCTCCTTGACTGCAGCTTCAACACCCTCATCCCACCACCAAGTTACTTTATGTCTTGGTGGTCCTCTTGTCCAACCGCATATTACATCAGTAACTCTCAAGAGATTGTTCTTGAGGGCTCTGTACTGTTCATTAACACCTCTGTCTACGGCTCCCTATTCAGCCACCACTCTCATCTCACTATAGAAGGCAACCCTTACTACTTGGTAAAATGCAGTATAGTGCCACAGGGGGCGCCCTGACACCCCCACAAGGAGCCCATAGAGGAGCAAGACAGCGTGCTGGAACTCGGAGCGAAAACGGCATGTCCCCCCGGGCAGCGCACCCCTATGACCCGGAGCTTGCCTGCCTTCACCATAGCAGGAATACCAGGCTACCTTCCGGGCAAGCCTTCCCCAACCAGCTTCAGGGTGAAGCTGTTTCTCCAGCTCCTGCCAGCACCCCTGAGATGGCCTATAACCACTCAACCCTCCTGAAGGAGATGGCCTGTAGCCACTCTGAAGGAAATAAGGAGATGGCCTGTAACCACTCCCGCCTTCATAAGGAGATGGCCTGTAGCCGCCCTGAAGGTGCCTTCCTCACAACAGCCTGTAGCCGCTCAACCCTCCTTAAGGAGACGGCCAGTAGCCGCTCTGAGGGAAATCAGGAGATGGCTTGTAGCCACTCCCGCCTTCGTCAGGAGATGGCCTGTAGCCACTCCCGCCTTCGTCAGGAGACGGCCTGTAGCCGCTCTGAGGGAAATCAGGAGACAGCCTGTAGCGACTCCCGCCTTCGTCAGGAGATGGCCTATAGCTGCTCTGAAGGTGCCCTTCTCGAGACGGCCTGTAGCCACTCAATCCTCCTGAAGGAGACGGCCTGTAGCCGCTCTGAGGGAAATCAGGAGACGGCCTGTAGCCGCTCCCGCCTTTGTCAGGAGATGGCCTGTAGCCACTCCAAAGGTGCCCTTGAGTCTGCTGGTAGCTGCTCCCTCCCCCAGGCCACAGCCAGTAGCCGGGCCTCGGCGACGGCCGGTAGCCGTGCCCCTAGAAGGCCATGGCCGGTAGCCAGGCCCTAAGGCAGGAGACGGCCTGTAGCCGCTCCTCCATCAGGAGCTAACGCCTCTTCTCCAGTCCACGACACAGAGGGAGTCCCGAGCCTAGAAGAGTACTGGAGAGGCCCCGTAGTTTCCCCCAGCCTCTGCTCCCTGCAACCGGCTCTGGAGAGGGCCCACCTGACAGACCCCAATGCAGGCCGGTGCCGCAGTCCCTTCCTGACAGCTCCACCAAGCACCAGGGACCGCAGCCCTCGGGAACCCCAGACTGCCCCCAGGACTCCCGGGTGGGAACTCCCCACACCCCGATGCCAGAGATCTTCGTCCTCCATCAGGCGCCTGAGCGAGAAGTTCAGGCAGTTATTCAGTCCCAGCCCTGAGGGCCGTACTCCTGCCCTCAGCCCCGAGAGCGCGGGGCCCTTTGCCATCCACAGCCCCGGACGAGAGAGGACGCCCCTCCACATGATCCCGTGGCCTCTGGCTGTAAAGGCCCCTGACGGAACCCAGCCCCGTCAGTAGTAAGGCTGTGACACCTCCGCCGCCCTTTTACCTGACCGTCATGACGCCCGGATCCGAAAAGAGTGACAGTGATAGCACTGTGTCCATCACCCAGTAACACAGAGGCAAAGCAGTGAACTAACTATCTAACGTAAGTCAATGATAGTACCAAAGTGGTGGAGTGAGTAACAGTGACAGTGCAACCGCGAATACGGCCACCCAGTGAGAGACAGGTCTATCATAGTGAATATGCTACCACCAGATAATACCTCCTAACACTAAAACCATATCCAGACCCCAGTGCCAAAAAAACACTTACCAACAAGGAACAATATCAGCGACTCCACGAATATATAAAACCCAGACTTCCTATAACTAATAATACGTAAACCTCTGCCCCAAGTGCTATTCATTTTGATCTGAGCAGTATCCTGCGCAATACTGATAACCCATATCTAGATGTAAGAGTTATAATTGTCCAGTGTATCTGTATCAGTGACATCTACTCGTTCCCTTGTCCATCTTAGTAATACACGTGTGGGGTTGTTGCCTTGAGTTTTTGTCCTATCTCTCTACTATTTGTCTAAGCTCCAGTCTAGAAAGAGAGCCCCGCTACACACTAGGCGTTTACGGGATGGGAAGCCGGCCCTTAAAACACCTAGCATTACACTTGGTTTTTCAGCTTTCATATTTTCCTCCTAGGTACATAAGTCCTCTTTTTCATCACTCGTTCTTTAAGCACCATATCACAAATCAATAGTCTGTGCTGCTGCACACACTCCTCACTTCCTATAACTTTAACATCCCTCACTAACCTCCTACCAGTCCTAAATAATCTATCTATAATTTCTCCTGGACTCATATGTATTAAGAGAAATGGATGGGGAAAAGATACTCAAGTAGGTTTTACAACAGGAGGTAGAGTAGAAAACAACATTCTTGTTCTGAGATACTGTATAGAACAGGCATATAGGAATAGAAAAATTTTAATAGTTATATCAGTTGATTTTGCCAAAGCTTTTGATAGTGTTAAAAGAGACTTGATGGTAAAGTTACTAAAGGATTACAAGATAAGTGAAAAAGCAATAGATATTATTACAAAACTATATAAGGGGGACAAAACCAAGGTGAAGTTGGAGGAGGGAGAAGACCTTACGACACCAGTAAGTAGTGGTATAAGGCAAGGTTGTACAGGTTCAACCACTTTATTCAAGTTAGTAACCTTCAAAATAATTCAGAGACTATAGAAGAACTAGATAGGGGCTTTAAAGATGAGGCTTTTAAAATAACATCTCTGTTCTTTGCTGATGATGGAATGCTGTTGGCAAGCAATGTAGAAGATGCAGAAAGAGTAGTGGAACAGGTGATGACAACAGGCAGGGAATGCGGACTAGAAATAAATAAACAAAAAAGTAATATCATAATATTCAACATGAAAGATAAACCAACGGAGATAGCTGGTATAAAGGTTAGTGATAGGCTGAAATATTTAGGAATTACAATTAAAATAGTAGACACTTCTTCAAAGCGCAGAAAGAGTGGATGTGATTCTTCACTGAGAGCCTGCCAGAACCAACTAGCCTCACACGGTGCTGCTGAAACCTGCTAGCCTCCACCTCCATGCCAGTTTTATCCCAAAGTTTTGTGGCAGGGTCTTATATCCTGACTTGCTAGCCCACTTGTAAAGCATCCAGGGGATGGGCACTTTGGCCGTACTTGTCAGCAACTCTCTCATCTTTCTCAGGAATACTTGGCTGCCAAGCGTAGGGCTAGAAGAGAGGTATACAGGGCGAAGTCTAAGTCACATAGACTTTTACTTGATAACCTAAATCATGGGGAAAGGAAAAATATGATATTTAAGGTGGCAAATCGGATGAAGATGGATATATCAGGATATTATAAGTGAGCAGTGTGTGAAGAATGATGAAGGAAGGGTAGTGGTGAATAGTGGGGATATTAAAGATGCATGGAGAAAGCATTATAGCCAGTTGTTGAATGAGGACTTTGACTGGGACAGGGAAGGTTTGGAGCCAGCAGATCCAGTGTTTGGCCCTTGGTCTTTGATTGACGCTGCTACTGTGAGTGAGGCAATGGGCAGGATGCAGATGGGGAAGGCAGCAGGTGTGTCTGGGTTGACTGCCGAAATGTTGAAGGCCTCAGTAGATATAGGGGTGAGGTTAGTCACTGACCTGATAAATATGATTATTTATGAGTGTGTTGTCCCAGATGATTGGCTGAAGAGTGTAATTGTAAATGTGTATAAAGGGAAGGGTGATGCCCTAGAAACAAGAAATTATAGAGGTATAAAGCTTTTAGATCAGATAATGAAGGTAATGGAGAGAGTTCTAGAAGGTATGATTAGAGAAAGAGTGAATATTGATGAGATGCGGTTTGGGTTTATGCCAGGCAGGGGGACCACTGATGCCATATTCATTGTTTGACAACTTTAGGAAAAATATATTGGGAAGAAAAGGGATCTGTATTTTGTTTTTGTTGATTTGGAAAAGGCCTTTGACAGAGTCCCAAGATAGGTGGTGGAGTGGGCAATGAGAAAGCTTGGCTTGGAGGAGTGGCTGGTTAGGGTGGTTATGGCTACATATGTGGGTGCTCGCACCCGGGTAAGAGTGAATGGAGATTTGAGTGATGAGTTTTCAGTGAACGTTGGTGTGCATGAGTGGTCAGTTTTGAGTCTCATGTTGTTTATCATGGTACTTGAATCCCTGTCACGTAACTTCAGAAACGGACTCCCGTGGGGGATGTTGTGTGCTGATGATTTGGTGTTGATTGCAGAGAATGAAAGGGAGGCGGAGGAAAGATATAGGAAGTGGAAAGATGGTATGAGACACAAGGGCTTAAGGGTAAATGCAGATAAAACAAAAGTGATGATATATAGGGTTGGTGGCGGTACTGTTAAAGACGAGGAAGAGCGGCCATGTGCAGTTTGCCACAAGGGCGTGGGAAGTAATTTCATCTTGTGTAGTGTTTGTGATAAGTGTGTGCACAAGAGATGTGGTGGTATCAGAGGTAGACTGCGAGATAATGCTGATTTTATATGTGCGGCGTGTCGGGCAGAGCAAGTGGAGATTGTCAGGAGTGAAAGGACTGAACTTGCTGGTGAGTCTGTTGAGTGTGTGGAAGAGTTTTGTTATTTGGGAGACATGAGTGCTGGAGGTGGGGCTGGCTCTAGCTCTGTGGCTAGGGTGAGAAGTGGTTGGAAGAAGTTCAGGGAGCTGTTGTCTCTTCTGACGTTGAGAGGACTCTCCCTATATGCTAAGGGGTCTTTATATGCAGCATGTGTTAGGAGTGTAATGCTGTATGGTAGTGAGACCTGGGCAGTAAAGGAAGAGGATATTTGCAGGCTCAGACGTACAGAAATGACAATGATTAGGTGGATGTGCAGTGCGTCCTTGGTGCAAGGCCTAGGGGGCTGGGTTTATGATCGAAGAGTTGAGAGGTAGAATGGGACTGCAATATGTTGGTGATGTGATGAGGAGAGGTAGATTAAGGTGGTCTGGGCATGTGGAGAGGATGGAGGATGATAACTGGGTGCAGAAAGTGAGAAGTGTTAATGTTCGGGGTAGGGTTGCAAAAGGTAGGAGAGGGCGGTGATGGTTCGGACATTTTTTTTTTTTTTTAATATTTATAAAAAATCAGGTTTAAACAGGAGTGTAATCTGGTCTATGTTAAAATGTTGCCACATCATTTGGGTCTTTAGGTTGATAATGTGAAATTCTTAGCTGCTTTCAGCTTAAGCTATAGTTAGCGAAACACAAGTGACTAAATCGTCCGAACCATCCCTACCAGTTGTGATGGTACGGACATTAGGGTGGGATGGTTCGGCCATATGTATTACTCAGCATATTCTTAAAATTATGTGAGTTATGTTGGATAAAAACAAACATTTATTAATTCAAAGATATTTCATTTTCCTGAAGTTCAATATTAAACTTCAGAATCCAAATGAACTACTTATATATATATATATATATATATATATATATATATATATATATATATATATATATATATATATATAACTGAAATAACCTTCACCAGATGTATCAAAAAATGACTTAGCCTCTTACTTTCTGCAACAAAATTATGCATAATTTGCCTTCTTTCTCTCTCTGGAATATTGACTTCACTTTTCACTTTCTAGGCCTTATTTCAGACGGACTAACTTAAGACCTTTAATGCATATTGCAACCTGCAAAACTGAAACAGAAGTTTTATTACCCCTTGCTTCTTTTAACACTTTAAGGAATAGGTTAAATAAACGAAACTATTAATATATATTCCCTGATAACTATTAAGAATGGTGATTCACTATGTGTTCAGATATAAATGATCAAAAGTAACGTTATCATTTGATAAGGTCATGACTTGGTAGTAGTGGAGGAATAGTTAGGACTGTATGAATCATCCCTCTCCTCAACTGTCCGAATCATCCCGAATCTATGTACTCTCAAGTTCCACACGAGAGAGTTTAACGTTCGTTTTTCATAGCAATATGTTCTACATCCAACAAAGATTCACCCTGATAATGCACAGTTCGATGCTTGGCATATTCATAAAGGTAGCGCTTATGATATACACTCAAACTAATACATAAGAGATATGGAAAAACATAAAATCTGACCTGCATCAAAAAGTGAGGCATTTCTAGCTTGGAAGTTCCCCGTGGTCGAAGTAAACAAACTCTCCCACTTTCACACAAGATCACACGGCCCTAGGTTCCATACGTTTCTCAGGGATTGCGCTGTCTGAACCATCCCACTGTCAGAACCATCGCCGCCCTTCCCTAGACCTAAAAAGACCTGTGATAAGGTTATTGAGTGACCTGAAGGATAAAGGACTGAACAGGGAAGCTACCAGAGATCGAACAGCTTGGAGAGTCGCATGAAGGCCGACGCATGCAAGCATGTTGGAGCCTTCAAAAGCGAAACGACAAATTACAATTTTTTAAGGGCAAATGACACCCCCTTTGAAGACATTAATATCACTTTTTTTCCCCCCCTAATGGGATTATGGCATCTGGCTATAGATAGATAGGTATATAGATTATTATTATTATTATCATTATTATTTTCTTTTTTTCAGGCAGAGAACACCCCCTTTGAAGCCAGCACATTAGCACCACCAACCTGTCACCATGAAGTTGGTCAGCAAGATGTTCCAGGCCAATGTTTACATGGATGGTGGCATTTGCCGGGACATTCTATTCTAATTTGATGGTAAATTAGACTGAACTGATTCTGCGTCCCCTGAAGTTAACATGTAAGTATCATATCCATTGGCAGAATCTTGTGTAATTTAGTAATGGATGTGACATTCATCAAACACTGCATGCTGCATATTGACTATTGTTTGCTGGTGTGATTCATTTTTCATCCAGGTTCTGCCTCGTGGAGCCCTAGTAGGAGTAAAATGGTTTTATTTTCAGGAAGCAAGTTTTTGAGCAAGTAAATGATAAAATGTACCTCAGTGACTAAGCAGACAGTAGTTACCAGTGTATCATAATAAACCCTTTAACCAAATTTTGGTGCCTGGTGGTTTAATGGGTAATTATTGTGCTCCAATCTGATTGAACTGGTGAAGGTTTATACCCAAGGGGTGGTTGGGGTTGATTGCTCATGTAATGCCACTCAGGGATGAGTGAGGCTGGTCACTCACATCTTAAATGTCAGGACCAACTGCTTAGCCCTGGGCTCCTATGCTTCTCATGGGACAGTGTAGGATTGGATGATGGGTGGATGGATCTTATTGCTTCTAATCCCCTCCTTGTTGTACGTTGCAATTGTGTGCATACAATGGATAGCAGGAAGGGTATAACTTTAGAAGTAACCAACGTTACCAATTTTCATTATATTACGTCCCTGAACTATTCTAACTAAGACTTACCCTTTAAGCCTAGTTTCAGTTGGGGGAACAAATTTTGTAGGGATAGTGATATAGTGACTTAGGTTAGGCTGTCGCTCAGTAACGGATGAATGTTGCGCCATATTGGCTGGTGCAGGCGTGTGCATTCGGTCTATGTCAGGCTCTAGATCAGGCCTAGGTTAGGTTAGGTTAGGTTAGTTTGGGTTAGTTTAATGCAAAATAGTGTATTTTTTATTAATCTTGATCTTGATTTCGGGGGAAAAACCCAGTTTTGGAAATCTTACTCAAAATTCCAAAAGGGGGATTTTCCCCCAAAAATGAGGGTCAAAACTAATTAAAGCACAGTATTTTGCATTGGAAACCATAAAAAAAATAGTAAAAGAAAACGTTGGTTACTTCTAAAAATTTACCGCAGGAAGGATAGAGAGGGGGGAGGGAGGGAGTGGAGGGGAGGGAGGAGGAGGGAGAGGGTAGAGGGGAGGGAAGGGGGATGGAAGGGAGAGAGGACATAAAGGGGAGGGAAGTAGGGGTAATGGAGGGGGAGAGAGGAGGGTGAAGGGGATGGAGGAAGCCGCTTTTCAGGAAAGAGGAAGAGGTGGAGGGAAGAAGAATGGCAAGAGATGGAAAAACAAGGAGGGGAAAGGAAGAAAGGAGAGAGACAGGGGTGGAGGAGAGGAAGGAAGGAGGATAAAGGGATGTGAAAGGAGGAGTGGAGGGGGTGGAAACTAGTGGGGCAATGGAGGGGGGAGGGAACAAATGGAGGAAAGAATTTATGGGGGGTTGATGGAATTTGCTGGCTTTTAGTCACTGGTCAGTCTGGCTTGTACTGTGGCTGGTGAAAGATGGTTAGGTTTATGACAGGATTTTTTCCCTTAAGTCTTCCCATTAATTTCTTGTATTATTTTTCTTTTACTTTGTATTTTAAACTTTCCTGAGTATTTCTAAAGCTTACTCAGATAGTCTGTCTATCTATCTATCTCTTGCCAGATGCCTTGATCCCATATGGGGTGGCCATAAAAAATCGCCTCCACGTTGCCCTGTCCTCCGCCATTTCATTGCCCCGCTCCCAACTCACACTCCCCTCTCTCATATACCTCTCCACTCCATCCCTCCATCTCATCCTTGGCCTCCCCCTCCCTCTCCCCCCCCTCCACCTCACTCACATACACTCTTCACATCAGTCTCTCTCCCTCCATCCTCTCCACATGGCCAGACCACCTCAGTGTGTTCCTTCTAATGCTTCCTATCACATCCACATCCACACCACAATGCTCCTTGATATCCTCATTTGTCAGCCTATCTCTCCATGTGACTCCACAGGCTCCTCTTAAATAACTCATTTCCACTGCTATCACTCTTGACTTGTGTCCTTCCAACAACGTTAGAGTTGGTATAACAATAATGTCATGTAGTAACTTTTTCACTTCCATGCTCACTTCCCTGTTCCTTATCACTGCTTTCAAGGAACCAGCAACCTTTCTTCCTTGTTGCACCCTTTCAAGCACTTCACCCTCCAAACCTCCATCCTTACTCATCACACTACCCAAGTACTTAAACATACTCACATTTTCCATTTCCTCACCATCCAACCTCACTGTATATTCACTGACGTCACCTCTCTCAAAGACCATCACTTTATTCTTCCCTACTTTCATCTTTAGATTCCGTTTCTTACACACTCTCCCAAACTCATGCACCAAGCCTTGCAGCTCCCCTTCGTCTTCACCTAACAACACAGTATCATCTTCAAACAACAATACAGGTAGTTTCCAAACACTACCCTCTCTCACTAGGGCCACTCCAACATCCACTGCCCTACCTCGTATCTCTTTTATTACCCCATCCATTTACAGATTGAACAACCATGGAGACATGACACATCCCTGTTTCAACCCAACCTTCAAAGAGAAAAATTCACTCGGTTCACCATCCACATGCACTGCAGCCTTAGCACCATCATACATACTCTTCACAGCATTCAACAGCTTCCCTCTACTCCATATATTCTTATAAATCCACCCTGTCATATGCTTTCTCGAAGTCCATGAAAGCCGGATACAACTTCTTTCCCTTCTCTAGAAACTTTTCCACTAAAGATCTAAGAATGAATATCTGATCTACACAACCTCTGCCCTTCCTAAATCCTCCCTGTTTTTCTCCAACTAATTCCTCTGTTCTTTCCCTAACTCGGTCAATAAGTATCCTACCATACACTTTTCCTATTACACTAAGAAGACTAATGCCCCTATGATTACCACACACTTCTTTTTCCTCTTTTGCTTTGTACAAAGGAATAATTATACCTGACTTCCAATCCTCTGGGACTCTACTTTCCTCCCAGGCCAATCTGCACATCTTCCACATCCATTCTACTACTCTGTCTCCCCCATGCTTTAGCATTTCACAACACACTCCATGAATTTCTGGGGCTTTCCCCGATTTGACTTTCTTCATTGCTTCCCCAACGTCTATCCTACTGATTTCTCCCTGTCTTCTTACCTCCCTCCTTCTCCCAGCCATTCCCCAGCCACTTATACTCGCATTCCTTCCATCCTCTGTGTTCAACAATTCCTTAAAGCGTTGTCTCCATCTGCTCACTTTCTCTCCCTTCTCCACTAGTAACCTACCGTTTTTATCTTTCACTCCCCTGCTACCTTCACTACCACCCTATCTTACTCTCTTCACCTCTTTCCAGAACAGTTTTTTACAGTCTCTCCACTTTACACTCAGATTCTTTCCAAATTCCTCATCCACTCTCTTCTTACTCTCTCTTACTAATCTTTTTGCGTCTCTCTTGCTTTCTGCATATAACTCTCTCTTTCACCTCTGAACTTCTTCCACGCCCCTATTTCTCATCCATTCATTGTATGCTTTCTTCTTTTGTGCCACAGCCTGTCTCACCTCTTCATTCCACCATGCTGTTTCTTGCACCCCTTTCCCTCTTCTCTTCATCCCACACACCACATCACATGCTGCACCTGCAGCACACACCTTTCATGCCCCCCATCTGCTCCAATTCATATTTACCCAATTGTTCCTCCACTTATCTCTTATATTCTGCCTTTTTCTCATCCTCTTGTAACCTTTCCACTTTCCTTGGAACTACTACTTCCTCCCATCCTTCCCTTCTTCTATTTCTCCATCTTACTTGGATCTTGATTCTGGCCACCACCAAGTAGTGGTCAGAAAGTCCACTCCCCCAACCTCTATAAGCTCTTGCATCCATTACACATCTGCGCATCCTTTCATCCACACACCCATAATCAGTCATTGCCTTCCTTTCATTCAGTTCACCACCCACCCTTCTCATCACTCGCCATGTATACCTGTGGATCATTTTGTGCCTGAAGAGGGTATTGGCTATCACCAACCCCCTCCCAGCACAAATGTCCACTAACACACTACCATTCCCATCTATCTCAGTAAGCATGCCTT
Organism: Coenobita brevimanus; assembly: GCF_032717465.1. Taxonomy (NCBI): domain Eukaryota; kingdom Metazoa; phylum Arthropoda; class Malacostraca; order Decapoda; family Coenobitidae; genus Coenobita; species Coenobita brevimanus. Next base: position 26,637,881 of record NC_137058.1, read on the forward strand.
ACTCACCAACTATTCCATCCACCTTCACATTCTCTGCTTTACCATTCATATCACTAGTCAAAAACGCTCTTTCATTCCTTCCAAACTTTTCCACGCACACTTCCACATTTGTCCAGAACTCTTCTCACGATCTTGTGTTGGCACATACACGCACACAATCGCCCACATTTGTATTCCAACTTTCAATCTTACCCACACAATCCTTGAGCCAACTGATCCATATTCTCTTATGTTGTTCTTCCATCTTTTACTCACAACAATACACACTCTTTCTTTTGCCCTCTCATTCTCACCTACTCCTGCACATATACCTTATCCATACTCCCATTCTCTGACACTTTCTCCTCTCCATTTAGTTTCAGTTACTCCACATACATCCACTTTCGCACCCTCAAGCACTTGGACAATCTCTCTCTCTCTTTCACCTCATCATTCGCACCCTTTACATTCCACGTTGTGATCGGTACCATGTCCTTTGTCCGGTCCTTGGTCGTCATCTTTTGGTCAGTCCTTATCCGAGGCTTCTTGTTTGTCTTTTTAGTTAGCTGTTTTCCAGGGAGGGGCACTAACCTTTCACCAACCCTTTTAGTCACCTCATACGACAAGCAGGGATACTGGGAGAGTATTCTTGAAAACCCCCCTACCCCCAGATGGACTTTGGGGTAGGGTGTGTGTAGAGTATGGGGTGTATCTGTGTGGATTTTAGGGGTGTGCATGTGTGGAATTTTGGCAAAAAAAACAGCATGACATGAAAGTGAAATAATTTGTGGGTACCCTTTCCAGCATCAAGGCATTTAGCTGTACAGGACTACCACCACCACAACTACCAGAACTATCATAGTCACTACTAGAGCAACCACAACCATTAGTTTGCTATTGTGTGGTACACTGTCACTGGAGGGGGCATTTAACTGGATGCTAATTTGATCAGTATGCCAAAACCATATCTTATTTTTTTGTGCATGCTGCTTCCATTTGACTTTATATATCTTGAGAGGCTTTTCTAGAGGGATTAGATATTCATATTAACTTTAAAAACCAAAGTGATGACATCTAGAGCTGATGGCAGTACTGTCAGAGCAAAGGAAGTGTGCCCATGTATACAGTAGTTTGCAGCAAGGGTGTGGGAAGTAACACCACCTTGGTCAGTGTTTGTGATAAGTGGCTGCATAAGCGATGTAATGGTGGATCAAGTGGAAGCAAGTCACTCTGGCCCACAGCACTTCTGGCCCAAGTCACTCCGGCCCCTAGTTTTACCAGCCCTAGTCACTGCTGCCTCTCACCCATAAATGAGGCTGTTTTATTATTTTATTAGGTTTGACTCTCATCTTAAATGTCAGGACCAACTTGCCTAGCCCTGGGCTTCTACACTCCTCTTGGGGCAACATAGGATTGGATGATGGATGGATGGATGGTTAGGTTAGGTTAGGTTAGGCTAGGCTAGGTTAGGTTAGGTTAAATACTGTATCAGAACTGTATAGGAAAAGTCTTATTTCAAAAGTCTTACCTTTCATTGAGAGTATTGTTTCAGCATTGATATGATTAGATTTTATTTTGTGCACTTGAGGGGAAGAGGTGGAAGGAGGTAGGGAAGACCAAGATGATAGCTGGATATGGTGAAGGAACGTGTGAGAAAATGGGGTGTGGAAGTTAAGGAAGTAAGATATGATTAAGATAGAAGGACAAAATGTGAAAGGAGATGTATATGACAGTTATGGTACATTTTGTTTTTTAGCAAGGGAGTCCATGGGAATACTTTGTGCCACAGGCACACACATGAGTGCAGGTAAATATGAAAAGTACTTTAACATATGGATGTGAGACTATGGTGTGGCATGAAAATGAAAAGTCATGAGTGGGAGCAGTGGAGATGGGACTGCTAAGGAGTGTACTGTATGTGGAGTACAGAGAGTGGATAGGATACAAAATAATGTAATTCATGAAAGATGTGGAGTGAGGAAGTCTGTGGACACCAGAATTGAAGAGAGTATACTGAGGTGGTATGGTCATGTGGAGAGAATGGATAACGATAGAGTGGTGAAAAGGGTATATCTGAGCGAATTTGTAGGAAGGAGGAGGCGAGGTAGGCCAAGGAGAAGGTGGAGAGATATGGTGGATGAGTGTGTGAGGAAGAGAGGTTTGGAAGTCAATGGGGCTAGAGAATTGACAAGAGATCGAGCCGGCTGGGTGAATATTGTGAGGAGAAGCGCATGATCGGGGATTTGGCACCCCTTTATAACGTGACAGTGTCTGGATTGACTCTATCAGATATGTTTATGTGAAGCTACAGACTGTGGTAAATGTGTTTGGCATATCAGATAGAGCCAGGATGCCGGGGGCTTGAATGATGAGTGAATAGAAGCGTGGCCCATTGGATTGGGCAAATTTGGGCTGTCTGGACATTGCTATTCCTCACGCTGCCCTAGGGTGGGAAAGGAGGTCCCGATAATGATGATAATGATGACAAGTGAAGATTTTATGGATAGTTTTGTACCTGTAAAGCTGAGCCAAGATTTTGAAGGCTTGAATTGTGTGATGATGATGACAGCAGTAATGGTGAAAGTGATGGTGGTGGTGATGATGAAGAAGATAATGATGGTTACAGTGATTGTGATGATGATGATGACAACAGTGATGGTGGTGGTGGTGATGGTGATGATGATTTCTTTTTTTTCATTTTCAGGATTGTGTTCATGTGATCAAGGAAGGTGTATCAGTGTTGATCTCTCCCCTGTCATCACTCACCCCTCCTGTCATCACTCACCCCTCCTGTCATCACTCATCCCTCCTGTCATCACTCACCCTTCCTGTCATCACTCACCCTTCCTATCATCACTCACCCTTCCTGTCATCACTCACCCTTCCTGTCATCACTCACCCTTCCTGTCATCACTCACCCTGCCCAAGCAAGTACGGGTGACTGTGTGTGTCTTGTCTTGCTGTACTAAAGAATCACAGAGAAGGAAGCATTAGCATTTTTTTTTTTTTCTTGTCAGTTGAGGAAGCCCCCTAACACCTTTTCGTAAGCAATTTATTTATTTTTTTTTTCTCCCTTGTCAGTTGAGGAAGCTCCCTAACACCATTTCCTAAGCAATTTATTTATTTATTTTTTCTCCCTTGACAGTTGCAGAAGCTTCCTAACACCTTTTCCTAAGCAAATTTTTTTTTTTTTTTTTTTTTTTTTTTCTTCAGTTGAGGAAGCTCCCTAACACCTTTTCCTAAGCAATTTATTTATTTATATATTTTTTCTCCCTTGTCAGTTGCAGAAGCTCCCTAACACCTTTTCCTAAGCAGTTTATTTATTTTTTTCTCCCATGTCAGTTGAGGAAGTTCCCTAATGCCTTTTCCTAAGCAATTTATTTATTTATTAATTTTTTCTCCCTTGTCAGTTGCAGAAGCTCCCTAACACCTTTTCCTAAGCAATTTATTTATTTTTTTTTTTTCTCCCTTGAGTTACTTGAGAGGAGCATGTGGAGTGACATGGAGGCACAGGTTGACGAATGAAGAGGTGAAGGAACGTTGTGGGGTGGATGTGGATGTGGTTGAGAAGATTAGGAGAAATACACTGAGGTAGTTTGGACATGTGGAGAGAATGGAGAATGAAAGACTGACCAAGAGGGTGTATGTAGGTGAGATGGATGGAGGGAGAGGGAGGGGGAGACCGAGGATGAGGTGGAGGGATGGAATACACTGAGGTGGTTTGGACATGTGGAGAGAATGGAGAATGAAAGACTGACCAAGAGGGTGTATGTAGGTGAGATGGATGGAGGGAGAGGGAGGGGGAGACCGAGGATGAGGTGGAGGGATGGAATACACTGAGGTGGTTTGGACATGTGGAGAGAATGGAGAATGAAAGACTGACCAAGAGGGTGTATGTAGGTGAGATGGAGGGAGGGAGAGGGAGGGGGAGACCGAGGATGAGGTGGAGGGATGGAGTTAAGAGGTATATGAGGGAGGGGGGAGTGAGTTGGGGGGAGGGTAGGCAAATGGTGGGTGACAGAGCGACCTGGATGGGTTTTGTCTGCGGCCACCCTTTGTGGGATTAGGGCATTGGGCTATAGATAGATAGATTCTCCCTTGTCAGTTGCAGAGGCTCCCTGACACCTTTTCCTAAGCAATTTATTTATTTATTTTTTCTGCCTTGTCAGTTGCAGAAGCTCCCTAACACCTTTTCCTAAGCAATTTATTTATTTAATTTTTTATACAAAAGATAAACAAAGGAAGGAAAAAAAAAAGAATCCATATACCAAATAGCAAGTGTCCTCCATTCATAAAAAAATCTGTAACACTTGGACTTGAACTACTGTAGGTTGAAGTCTCGGGGGAAAGTATTCTGGGGAAGTGAGTTTCCGAGAGAAGCAGGTCGGGGAATAAATGAAAAATGATAGGCAGAAGTTGTTCAGTATGGCAGTGTATCAGTTTAAAAAAAAAAAAGAAAAAAAAAAAAAGATTAGGTCATAGAGTGTGACGTCAGGGATAAGGGACTAATAGAAAGGGTGCTAGAGATTGAGCAGCATGGAGAGCAGCCTTCTGGTGACCAAGACCAACACATACAGGCATGTAGGAGCCATGATAAATGATAGATGGACAGGTAAATAGACAGACAAACAGATAGCAAGATATATAATGCTTTGGTTTGATGTACAGTTAGTAGATTTAATTTTCTTTCTTTCTTTCTTTTTTTTTTTTTTTTTTTTTAGATCTGGGAGCAGGGCAATGAAATGGTGGGGACAGGGCGACATGGAGGCGATTTGTTTGTGGCCACCCCTTACGGGATTGAGGCGTCTGATAATAGATAGATAGACAGATAGATAGTAAAGCACACAGCATGGCCCATAATGACCTCCATCAGTGCTGCTTTCAGTTGGACTCTGATGGGGTGACCGATAGGAAGGTAAGAGCATGGCTTAGTGTAAGAAGTGGAGTATAGTAGTGGTAGTAAGGGTTTTAGTAGTAGTAGTGGTTCTAGTGGGAGTAGTAGTTACAGTAGTAGTAATTGTTGTAGGAGCAGTAGTAGTAATAGTGATGGTTGTAGTGGTG